>NC_140179.1:87094382-87757581 GCF_963971535.1 Notolepis coatsorum | reverse complement strand
GCAATTTTGGTGAATGAGACCCATTGAGCATCCTGATGGCCTGGGGATAGAAGCTCCTTCTGAGTCTCTCTGTACTGGCCATGAGACTCCGGTAGCGCTTGCCTGACTGCAGTAGGGCAAAGAGGCAGTTGTTGGGTGGCTAGAGTCTTTGGTTATTCTCTTATCCTTGGCCCTGCAACGCCTGAGAGAGAGGGAGACTTAAGACAGGCTCTCCACACGTTGGTGAATCCGGGTGTAATTGTCGGCGAGTTTGTCTTATTGGTTCCAAGGTGGTTGCCGTAAGAGAAATCTTATGGCAATGTTGGTGAATGAGACCCATTAAACATTGCATTGATCTGTTGGTCTGTGTAGTAGCTTATAAACAAGATTTGCTGCTTAAACGTATGTATAATGTATATTCATTGATTCACTCGTATACCTAAATCCATTTGAATTGAAACATTTTGCTTTTCGCATATTGATGTGTTTAAAATGCGATTAATTTCGATTAATTAATGATAAAGTCTCAAATGAATTGATAAACAAAAATTCAGTGATTTCAAAAAGAATTAATCGAGTCCCACCACTAGAGTTTTTTTTATAAAATAAGTCAATAGTAAAACAAATTATAAAACAAACAATCAAACATGAGCAACAAAGACCTTACAAAACAAAATTACAAGACAGCAGCCAGTTTGAATGAATGAGTCTTTTAAAGGTGTTCAACAGAGACTGCAGTCAGATCATATGCCTATAGGAACAACGTTCCACAATGTCGGAGCCGTAACTTCAAAGGCACAGGCTACTTTTGTCCAGAGCGAGGGACAACCAGTAAGCGCTGGTCAGAAGACCTCAGTGACCTAATCGGGTCACAGATGTACACAGGTGCCTGACTGTGCATGGCTCTATAATGTGAAAACATGTACATTCAAATGAATCCAATAGCCTTGCAGCAGCATTCTGGACCATTTGTAGACGGTTCAGGGACAACTTGCTGAGGCAGGTGAAAAGGGAAATGTAGTACTCTATCCAGGATGATATACATTTGTGAATGTTCAACTCTAGCTCAGGTTGTGATAGCTACAACAGACCTGCGGTTGGCAATGTTTATTAAATGGAAGAAAGATGTACATGTCAACTCTTTGATATGTTGATCGAAGTACATAGCCTGATCAAATATAACAGAGATTTCCAAGGATATACCATACAGCTGAAGAAAGGGACCCAATACACTGAGCAACCTAGGAAGCTATGCTATCTGAAGCAATGATAAGGACCGCAATCTTATCTGCATTTAGCTGTAAAAATATATTAGCCATCCAGCCCTTATTGGCAGCCAGACAATTGTGCAAAACAATTGACAGTTTGTCAGTCTCATCAGGCTTAAAGGAGTGATACAGCTGAATATCATCAGCGTAACAGTGATATGAGATACCTTTAAATGTGCTAATAATATAAAGGGAAGCATACAAATCAAATAATATAGGACCCAAGACAGAACCCTGAGGCACACCAAAGGAAAAATAACTGAAACAGTTTCAGGCCATGTAGGGACCAATTGACACAGAACATTTCTGTCTGAAAGATGAAAGATAGGAGAAGAACCAGTCCAGGGAGCTCCCAGAGACACCCACCCACTGTCTTAAGCCTCTTAGTCAGGATGCTGTGATCTACAGTATCAAAAGCTGCGCTAAGATCCAGCAGCACCTAAACAAAGCATTCACCCACATCAGAAGACATCATTATATCATTTGAGACTCTAAGAAGTGCCGTTTCAGTGAAATGCTTCTGACAGAAACCAGATTGATATTCATCTCTAAAATGTTGTGTGTCGTCAAAACAGCAGTGAGAGAAATGGTCCAAAATGTACAGCCGAGTTGGATACGCAGAAAAGGGAGTAGAAAAGGGGTTGATTCCTGACATCTCTCATCTATGATGCTAGCCCTGACATATCTAATCATACTCACAAAGAAATAGAGAAAGTTACTGCAGTAATTTGAAAAGACAGGCCCTTCAGGAGGTGCAGGAGTGACAATGCTATTGATGGTGTCAAACAAGACTTTAGGGTTGCGTTTAGTGGAGGAAATTAGGTTGGCAAAGTAAGAAGCCCTTGCACCCTGTGTGTGTAGCAGTGTGTATTAAAAGAGTGGACCAGACAATCAGCCTCTGAGAAGACAACACTGCACTTGGGCCAAGAGCTACAGAAAACGTCTCAAATGAGAGACAATGCAACGATTGTTCTAGGGCAGATAATCGAATTGAAAAGACAGGTTGAACAAACACATTCATGGTCAGTAACATTAAAAGGATACAATTTGTATGTAGAGTAATAATTTTTGATAAAATATTACATCCACTGAGCTTTTAGAAAGGTGCAGAATGAAAGTATTGCGTTCCCCCCCAAAATATTGTTATTATATGGGGCGACAGGGCCTTTGCTGCTGCTGCCCCCTCCCTCTGGAATGCCCTCCCCAGCCATATCCGTGATGCAAACACCCTGACATCTTTTAAATCAGCCCTCAAAACTCACCTTTTCAATCTTGCTTTTGACCTCTAATTCTGTCGGTGTTATTTTATTTTTGTCATGTATTATTTTTGTTCTGTTTTTTGTTTTGCCATAGTTTGTCTCTCCTGCCCATGTAAAGCGTCTTTGAGCACCTGGAAAAGCGCTATATAAAATAGATGTATTATTATTATTATTATTATTATGTTTGCGGGTGCAACATGAATGTTGTTGTTTACATGTTGCACGCATGTACAATATCCCCTCCCTACTTCCCATGTCTCCACGTGGAATGCACCTGATTAGATACATTACATGGTGGTGCTCTAGTGTGACATCTAGCGGCTGAATCTATAGCACCTTTAAAAAACAAAACAGTAAAACTACAAAATATTTCATCAACGTCGATATTAAAGTAACCAACCATAATAACTCTGTCCAACCTAATGATAAGGAGGATAAAAAAAATCACTGAATTCAGAAATAAAATAACTTTTTGAACCATGGGGTCGGTAAATAGGAAGAACAACCAACTTTGGTTATCTGTAGTTGAAATGAGGAGAAAGCCCCAGTGCTGTCCGTATGACTCAGCAGTTGCTGAAACCCTCAGAGAGTGCTGATAAAAGTACAATCCAGCAACACAGTTCAATTAGAGGTGCGTATTCCATGCTTCTCTGCCAAATCTCAGCCAGAAACAGAAAATCCAAGCCTTTTTAGATGAATAAATCATTCAGTATGAAGAACTTATTTAGACCTGTGAGAGGACCTCCCTGATGTCATAGGGCAGCGGAGATATCTGATCACCATGTCCCTCAAGAAGAGGTGTTCACTCCAGAGTGTAGAGGTGATTGCAGACTGCTATGCTGGCTTCATTAACACCTAAAATTCGTGCAGTGGATATCTCTAGATAAATCACATAGAGATAGGTAAGAACCCATACCTTCCAGCACATTTTATCCGGTTGAATCCAGCGTGATGCTATCAACTTTTTGGCAGCCGTAAGACCGGACAAAATTTGTCTCTTTACATGTACAGAGCAGTGGCGGCCGGTGGGTTTCGCCACTAGGGGGCGCTATACCAAACATATACCAAACATGTACAGTACAGTACCACGCAACACTCATTGCCAGACGTGAGCGATTCGACTCACGCTCACGGCAATGAATCGGCTCTTATGAACGAGTCGCTCAGCTGTTACTACAACAACACACAACCAGTCAAATAAAGTATAGTCTAGAGTCTCTAGACTCTAATTCACAACTTGAAACACAATATATAAATAGAAAAGTTAGAAACAAAACTCGCCCGTCTACAAACACAGGCAGATCTCTCCCTCTCTCCTTCTCTCTCTCACACACAGCGCGACGTGGAATCGATTCGTTACACAATCAGACCTATTATATACCAAGAATAACTTCAGTATGAGTACAGGGCTGTACACATATTTTGCATATTGTTAAACGAGCCAAGGCTAGCTATTAAACTATCGATATGAATCGAAAATCTGGGACCCTGATGTAAACAAGACAAACGTCTTTCTCTGGTCTGCATCCCCTTAACAATTGTGTGTATTGAGCCGTACTGTATTGTACCCATTCTGCAATCTGTTAATAAAGTTCTCATTCATTCATTCATTCATTCAAACATAGACGATATTGAACAAGCCATAATCCACGTATTTTCAATCCGAGAGAGCTGCAGTAGTTAAATCAATGAGCCATCGAGATAGTCAGTGTGGTAAGTAACGTTATTATTGCATCCAAGATTGATACAGATACAGAGAGAGAGAGAGAGAGAGAGAGAGAGAGAGAGACTCACTGTTTAGTTGAACGTCCAGGGCCAAGTTAGCAGTTAGCCAAGTGTTAGCTCAGCTGAGCTCGTTGCCACAACACTCAACAAGTACACCTTTGTCCATTTCCGCTCGAACAGACTGCAAAACTACCTGGCGTTCTATCGCCATGCTCTAAGACAAACTCTAACCTTAACCAACTTTGAAAGAGTGCCTAAGCTTAAGAACTTGCAGTCACGGCACGGCAAACAGCTGCATGCATCTCACAACAACACAACTATCTCAACCAAGCTAGAAGCTAGAAATTGGATTCGGCCAATCAGATATCGTCTCTGTGAAATTCTGCCATGGAAAGAAATACTGGCGTCGGCCAATCAGAGAGCGTCTCCGCGAAATGCGGCTATGGAAAATCCTTCACGGAAGTTCACGCTGCTGGCTAGACCGCTTCAAATCGCGCTCGGATTCCAACATAATAGTCATATTTCAACGCACAACGCCGTATGCACTGATTGGCTGTGACGGAGACAGCGATCAAACTGTGACGCGCACGCAGAGCGCTATCGCGTATTGCCCCCGAGAAATACGAAAAAATTAAAAAAATAAAAAAAACGTGATGTCACTTCCTGCTCTGGAAAACGGTGTTTTTTTAATTTAGATAATAACGTTATATTGTGCATTGGAAATACAAACATACTTAAAATGAGTAAATATTATTAATTTTAAACATGTTTATATTATTTATAGGGCTATAAAACACAAAAACGAAAAAGTTGTATTCTCTTCTTCTCTGATTTAACAGCAGCTGGCCAGCAGGTGGGTCGGCGCCCTAGCGCCCCTAGTGGTAGAGCCGCCACTGGTACAGAGGTTGATAACTGAGAAACATCATTCAACAACAATACAGAAGGCAGTGTAGGTATGGACAGAGATAAAAATTCTGATAATTGAGTGGTTACTTTTTCCCAGAAGATCTTAACAGGAGGGCATTCCCAATACATATGCATAAATGTACCAATAGCACCGTTTGAACACAAGGAGCATCGAGGGTCTTGTCTGAGACCCATTAGATGCAAACGTCTAGGAGTCAGGTAAGTCCTATGAACAAAATTGAGATTAATCTGTTGGTGATCCGGGTTGCGTGATGATAGCCGGACGTTTGCCCAGACTGCATCCCAATCAAAATCTACATTTGCACGTGTTTCAATTGATTTGTTATCCTTGCTCTTTGCTTCGTCTTGTTGTCTTGTTGTTATGATTTCATATGCTGTGTGATTTTATATGCTTTTTTGCTTATTTCTGTATGTACACTTGACATGACTGTAACTGAGGGAAACCTCAGTTGCCTTTTGAGTTTAAATAAAGGTTTGAATGGTGATCCATTTTGTGAATAAATTCTATCTCTGTTGTCTGATGTAATCTTTGTTGAAAGACGACTCCTTCAAACAATCTCTATGCTACCAAATGTGAGCATAATTAACAAGCATAGCGTAGCTCGACCTGTGTAGATAATGTTTATGCGTTTGCAAATGTGCTCGCCCTCTCATTGAATAGAGCGCTGGCACTCAAGCGCTAAATCGTGCGCCCCCTGCTGGCACTCAAAGTGTTAATACATGTTGCTTCACTGGGAAAGACCATTCATCACTGCATTGTTTATACAACTTGGTTTAATCCAAAAATACATTAAACACAGCAGCTACTGCGGCTGGCTGTCGAAGCAACAGAAGCCGTTTGGGATCAAAAAGGGTTATTATTCTGATTGAAGGGTGATTACTCTATATCTATGTCCATTCTAAATAACTTTCAAGTTAATAATGTTTATGAAATGATGAGTTATTGTATTTTTGTTTGTACAGTAGAAAATGTTTCCTTGATGACCAGAAGCAAGAAGGAGATATTGTGTGTGTGTGTGCGTGCGTGCGTGTGTGTGCGTGCGTGCGTGCGTGCGTGCGTGCGTGCGTGTGTGTGTGTGTGTGTGTGTTTCCTTACCTCCTGTGTCTGAATCGTGGAAGTTGGGGTCGAGGCCTTTTTCCAACCACCTGGAGACCTTCTCAGTGTTCTTCTGGTGGACATGTTCCATAAACCTCTTCAGATTGGCCTGAGGACACAGACACACTTTAATCATAACCCTACTCAGGGTTGCGTTGGTGATTTCAAAGCTGGTTGCACAAATGCACAGTGTTTTAATGACGCCACGTGCACGCGCGCTCCCACGCATAAATGTTCCTTTGCGTATGCACAGACTAAAGACAATGCCTAATTGCCTCTACAAATGGAATGTAACACATTTCATTCACAAGTTTTGAACACACCTGACGACCTGCGCTATTGTTATGCAAAGTAGCCAGGGGTACTACTTAGCGAGTCGGCGCATCAGTCGAGTGCAGCGCATTCCTGTGTGCACGTGCGTGTACATCCGTGCGTGTGCGTGCTCACAGATCCGGTGCCACGGCGTGCAACCCCGTCCCATGAGCAACGCACCTCTGACCCTACTACAGACACACTGCAGACACACTTTAACCATAACCCGACTACAGACACACAGGGATCATCCCTATGTTCCCCGGGTTATATGTTCCCCGCTTTGATTGATTAATAAATTGAAAATTTTATAAAATTTTATTATTTTATTAATTATTAATGTCCGCCTTGTTTCGAACGGTTAAGCTTAGGCCCTCTTTCGAACTGGTTAAGGTTAGAGTTTGGAATCAGGGCTGGTGGTAAACAAATTTCAATCAATCAATCAATCAAAGCGGGGAACATAGAACCCGGGGAACATAGAACCCGGGGAACATAGGACCCGGGGAACATAGACATGCTCCCGACACACACACTAGAGACACATTTTAACCATAATGTTAACCGTATGTGTGTGCATGCATACCTTGGTGTGTAGTTTTGCCAGCTGTTTGTCGTCTACGTAGCTCTGAGTATAAACTCTTCTCTTGTAACGAAACTGAAACCATGAAACACAGAAGACAAGATGAGTTCATCTAAAGTTCCAACAAAATATGAATCCATAAACACTTATTTATCAAGTTATTTATCAATGTGGTGCCAACAGGACAACAAAATAGAAATCACAATTCAGTTGCTTTTGGAACAATATAAAACGTGTCGCCACTCATATCCATGTTAGAATATAATGAACACTTTGTTGCACAGAGGTAGAGGTTTTTAAACCCTAAGCCCTTTTCTAATTTGACATTCATACGTCATCCATTAACCAGTTAAATGATCTGCAATGTCCTCAAACAGAGACCTCTAGGCAAAAGAAAACAACATGGTACTGTGCTTTGTTTACAGTTTACTGTTTTTGTCTGGCGTGGGGGTTGGAGTTGAGAAGGGGATAGGGGGAAGAGGTTGCTACTGCTGGCCACATCTCAGGTTCTACCAGTACAATAAGTGACTAAACTCCAACCCCCATATCAGACCAAAACCAAAAAGTAAAGTGCAATACCAAGCAGGGCTTTTTTGCCTAGAGGTTGCTGTTTGACGGCATAGTATACCTTTAAAGGTATCCAGTGGTTCCAATCCAGAGTTTTTTATCACTAGTTGCTGAAATTGGCGCAATACTACTACTACTACTACTACTACTACTACTACTACTACTACTACTACTACTACTACTACTACTGCTACTACTGCTACTACTACTACTACTACTACTACTACTACTACTACTACTACTACTACTACTACTACTGCTACTACTACTACTACTACTACTACTGTTACTACTACTGTTACTACTACTATTACTACTACTGCTACTGTATGTAAATGTAAAAGGAAATGCAACTATTACTACTACTATTACTACTACTGCTACTACTACTATTACTGCTAATATTACTACTACTGCTACTACTACTATTACTGCTAATATTACTACTACTGCTACTATTACTCCTACTGCTACTATTACTACTAATATTACTACTACTGCTACTATTACTACTAATATTACTACTACTGCTACTATTACTACCAGGGCCGCCTCAGGGGGTGTGCGAGCAGTGCGGTCGCACAGGGCCTCGCGGGAAGGGGGGCCTCGCAAAAAAAAAAAAAAAAAAAATTATTAATTTTTTTTATTAATTTTTTTATTAATTTTTTTATTTTTTTGCGAGGCCCCCCTTCCCGCGAGGCCCTTTTTCATCACAGACCTAAAATCTAGTTTTGCTTATATGCTTATATATTTCACATTAGACACGTTTGTAGAATGTGTCTGACTTGTTCCTGGGTCTGCAGTCCTGCAGCTGCAGACATACTCACTATTGGAGCTCAGCCTCTGGGGTTCTGCAGCAGCATTGGTTTCAACGAAGGGAGTGGTTTTATTTACATCATGTGTAGACAGTGTAGGTACGCCGGCGTGGCAGCGTGAGTCGGCTGCGTTTGACATTTTCGCGCGTGCAGCTTTTGACTATGCTTAGTTATGCCAGCCAAGACGAAGAAAGAGGTCGGTCATTATCAGTCGGTCGGTCACCAAGGAACGTTGACGAAAGGCCTCTCGCTAGCGGGACAAATGGCCGGAGCCTTTCATGGTATAGCCATGATGTCGGCTAGTAGCTAGCTTAGCTAAATGCTAACTAGCGTTAGCTAACCTATTCAGAGGAGCGAGGCGAGGCGAGTGGATGTCTTTTCAAAAGAAGGAGAAGAGAACTTGTGAGCAGATAAATCTGTTAGGCAGCAATACGCCGAAAGGTGTCCAGTCTGCCGGAAAGTACTCGAAGAAGAAGAAGAAGAAATTACACCGTGGGGCCAAGAAAGTCTCCTTCCACGTTGATACTGCGTTATGGTGAGTCAACCTATGATTATATACCCGCCGTGGACCTGAGTCACCTGACCCTATCTCTCTTTCTCTCTCTCTGGAGCCAAACTGGTCGACTAGCTAATACTACTAGTAGCTAACTGTGTGAGCTAACTGTTAGCCAGTTAGCTGTTTAGCGTCAGCTGGGAACGTTTGTTTGATGCTATCAGTTAGCCTTGAGAATAGCAGGCCCTTTGACAGAAGATGTAGTCGGGCCTGCACCATGACAAGGCTCTGGCCATAGCTTCTTTTTGTCCCGCCAGCGAGAGGCCTTTCGTCAACGTGGAGACCTGTGTTGCGGCCTTTCGCCCTGCGTTCCTCGTGCAGGTAACTTGGATTAATGAAAATGTCATGACATTACCCCACTCTTCCTTCCTTCCCCTCCCGAATGTTTTGTTAATAACGATGTTTTTTTCCAGGCAAAACATATGCTACTTCACAACATTTGGAGATACGACATGTGCTGTGTGTGAATGGTCGTTTGTGTAGCTTGGGTAGCGTTGGGCCATTGGCCAAAGCTGTGTGTGGCCTGGTGTCACAGTACCTGGCTAGCCTATTTAGCTGATGTCGGCCATTGGCTCCTTGCTGCTTTGGTTTCTCTGGTATACCCTCTTCTTGTTGGATTTAAGTGTTGATCTTTGTCCTTTTGAATCTGTCATACATGCTCTAGTCTCTCTCTAACACACACACACATGACAAACACACATGTTCTCTCTCTCTCTCTTTCTAACACACACAGTCTGCCTATGGCGGCCTTTCTCGATGGCTAGGCTGTGCTCAAGGATCTTCAGTCACAGTGCTCAGGTATTCTGCCACTGTGTACTCTCTGTTTAGGGCCAAATAGCATTTCAATTTCTTTCCAATGTGTCTCTCTCTCTCTCTCTCTGTACACTGTATATTGACTGTAGAACGGGAGCTCTCTCTCGCTCTCTCTTTTGCTATATGTTGACTGTATCATGCCCCGCCTCGGGCAGCGCTATTATTTAAGAATATGTTGACTGTATAAAAAAAAAAAAAAAAAAAAAAAAATATATATATATATATATATATATATATATATATATATATTTTTTTTTTTACCTTGGGGGGGGGGGGGGGGGGGGGGGGGGCTCGCGTTAAATCTCGCACAGGGCCTCGCATTTCTCCCAGGCGGCCCTGATTACTACTACTATTACTACTACTGCAACTATTACTACTACTGTAACTATTACTACTACTGCTACTATTACTACTACTGCAACTATTACTACTACTGCAACTATTACTACTACTGCTACTATTACTACTACTGCTACTATTACTCCTACTGCAACTATTACTACTACTGCAACTATTACTACTACTGCTACTATTACTACTACTGCTACTATTACTACTACTGCTACTATTACTACTACTGCTACTATTACTCCTACTGCAACTATTACTACTACTGCAACTATTACTACTACTGCTACTATTACTACTACTGCTACTATTACTACTACTGCAACTATTACTACTACTGCTACTATTACTGCTACTATTACTCCTACTGCAACTATTACTACTACTGCTACTATTACTCCTACTGCAACTATTACTACTACTGCTACTATTACTACTACTGCTACTATTACTCCTACTGCTACTATTACTACTACTATTACTACTATTACTACTACTGCTACTATTACTACTACTGCTACTGCTACTATTACTACTACTATTACTACTATTACTACTACTGCTACTATTACTACTACTGCTACTACTGCTATTACTACTGCTACTACTACTACGACTAATGCCACTACCTCTCTCATCAAAAGAGTCAAATCATCAGGACAGTGAAAATATGGCCTGAAGGAGTAGTTTCCTAGAGGACTGTACTAACCGGAGCCTATTTGAATGGGAGGCCACACATGACAGACACTGATAAATACACATGTACAGTAGGAGTATACTGTACAGTATATCTACAGCCAGACACTGAGGTAGGAATATACATCTACAGGAGGAATATACTGTACATCTAACAGTCCTATAACCTATGTCACTGTTCTATACCCCCTGCTGTTTGTTTGTTTTGTTATTTTAATTTCATTGTTTTATACTTCCTGTTGTTTGTTTTGTTTTTAACCTCGACTTTTAACTGCTTTGCTTTGTTTTTTATGATCTGTAAGGTGACCTTGGGTGTCGTGAAAGGCCCCCCCCCCAAATAAAATGTATTATTATTATTATTATTATTATTATTATTATTATTATTATTATTATTATTATTATTATTATTATTATTATTATTATTATTATTATTATTATTATTATTATTATTATTATTATTATTATTATTATTATTATTATTATTATTATTATTATTATTATTATTATTATTATACATTCTGTTCTATTTGACCACTGTGTAGATAATGTCACTGTTAATAAGAACACCTTCCTCGACCAAAAAGCCTGGATGAACAGGGAGGTGAACCAAGAGCAGCCAGCTACAACCTGAAGAGCCCTAACTCTTAACCCTAACCCAAGAGAATGTGGCAAGGTATTCAAACCATTACTGACTACAACCAGTGATGTCTCGCTCCCAACAAGCTAAACAGACAGACAGACAACAGTGATGTCCCTCTATCCAACAAGCTAAACAGACAGACAGACAACAGTGATGTCCCTCTATCCAACAAGCTAAACAGACAGACAGACAACAGTGATGTCTCGCTCCCAACAAGCTAAACAGACAGACAGACAACAGTGATGTCCCTCTATCCAACAAGCTAAACAGACAGACAGACAACAGTGATGTCCCTCTATCCAACAAGCTAAACAGACAGACAGACAACAGTGATGTCCCTCTATCCAACAAGCTAAACAGACAGACAGACAACAGTGATGTCTCGCTCCCAACAAGCTAAACAGACAGACAGACAACAGTGATGTCCCTCTATCCAACAAGCTAAACAGACAGACAGACAACAGTGATGTCCCTCTATCCAACAAGCTAAACAGACAGACAGACAACAGTGATGTCTCGCTCCCAACAAGCTAAACAGACAGACAGACAACAGTGATGTCTCGCTCCCAACAAGCTAAACAGACAGACAGACAACAGTGATGTCTCGCTCCCAACAAGCTAAACAGACAGACAGACAACAGTGATGTCTCTCTATCCAACAAGCTAAACAGACAGACAGACAACAGTGATGTCTCGCTCCCAACAAGCTAAACAGACAGACAGACAACAGTGATGTCTCGCTCCCAACAAGCTAAACAGACAGACAGACAACAGTGATGTCTCGCTCCCAACAAGCTAAACAGACAGACAGACAACAGTGATGTCTCTCTATCCAACAAGCTAAACAGACAGACAGACAACAGTGATGTCTCGCTCCCAACAAGCTAAACAGACAGACAGACAACAGTGATGTCTCGCTCCCAACAAGCTAAACAGACAGACAGACAACAGTGATGTCTCTCTATCCAACAAGCTAAACAGACAGACAGACAACAGTGATGTCTCTCTATCCAACAAGCTAAACAGACAGACAGACAACAGTGATGTCTCTCTCTTTATTTTATTTTACCTTTATTTAACCAGGCAAATCAATTAAGAACAAATTCGTATTTACAATGATGGCCTGGCAAGAGACAACGCCTCTCTCCAACAAGCTTTAAAAAAAATGCCTTTTTGCTCATTTTGACACGCAAGGCAGCTGGCCTGGTTGGCATCCCTGGATAGGTCTTAATGACTAGTGCTGACCAGTTGGCAGAGGTATTCATCAACATGTTTAACTTGTTTCTGGCTCAGGCAGTGGTCCCCACATGCTTAAAGTCTGCCACCATTGTCCCAGTTCTGACACAATCAGCCATAACAAGTCTGAATAACTAACGACTATCATTATGAAATGCTTTGAGAGGCTAGTCCTACTGTAGTATTCCTGCCACTCTTTACCTCTTTATACTTTACTCACTCTTTACTCTCATAGTCTATGGCTCGCCGATAACAAACTATCATTACACATGGGCAAAACAGAGTCCATTCTCTTCGGTTCAAATAATAAACTCAGCAAGACCGACGGCTTCTCAGTTACAGTGGGGGACAATATTGTCACAAGGAAAGATGAAATTACCTACCTGGGTTCCATCCTAGAGGCTAATCTGGATATCCTCTCTGGTAAACAAGAATACCCTGAAGACTCTGGCAGGAGCACTCATTCAAGGGTACTACGACTATGCTTGCACCTCATGGTACCAAAGCACCTCAAAGGCACTAAAAACAAAATTACAAACATCTCAAAACAAACTGGTCAGACTACTGCTTGACCTGACTCCTAGAACCCACCTCACCCCTGCCCACTTTGACAACCTAGGATGGCTTAGAGTAGACGCCAGAGTACAGCAACTTGCAATGGGCCTGGTCTACAAGATACACTACACGACCAAGGTACCCATGTACATGTACAGCTCCATGTACAGCTCCACAAATCATGTTAAACCCAGATTCGGCTCAAACAAGGGACTAAACACGTTTCGCAATTATGCCACATCAATGTGGAACGCCCTACCCAAAGCTGTAAAGGAATGTGAATCACTACCCACTTTCAAAAACACTGTCAAAGAACACCTACGGGAGACTGCAATTCGAAACTGGCCCCCTGCAAATGTCCTAACCCAACCCCCTCCAATGTACAGTAAATGACCAAGTATGGCTTTGTCAATATTCCAATGTACAGTGTACAGTGTACCTCCCCCCACCCCCTACCCAACCCCCCCCCCCCCCACCCCACCCAACCACCTCCAATGTACAGCCCCCCTGACGTGAGTTTCAGCGTTTTTCTTTATCATTTTCGATACAAACTGCTCTGATCTATATATCACCCATACTACATAAATCATTTAACGTCGGTCACGGAATTATAAACGACCCCCCCCCCCTCCGTTCACCCGCGGATGATCAGTCATAACGTTTAGGACTATTTACAGTTGACATTTTTAATATAACGTTGATCGGTATCAAACGGCATTTGATAATCTAATATATGCATTTATGTCTATATCTCACGTTCTAGGAAATACTGCAGAAAACGATAAAAACATGTTTATACTCTAGACAGTATTTTCGTATGAATGTGTGAATGAAAAAGTAAAACGTTCCTACATCCTGAACGATAGCTAATCGATGTTGAATGGGCCATAGTAATGTCAATTTAGCAATACAATTTAAAAAGTTATAGCCCTGCAAAGAAGGTGAACATCTCCATAGACTT
This sequence comes from Notolepis coatsorum, assembly GCF_963971535.1. Lineage (NCBI taxonomy): Eukaryota > Metazoa > Chordata > Actinopteri > Aulopiformes > Paralepididae > Notolepis > Notolepis coatsorum. The sequence continues at coordinate 87,743,251 of NC_140179.1, read as the reverse complement.
ACAGTACTGGCAGAGAATGGTTTAGGATGATCAAAGTGGTGGCAGAGAATGTGTTAATGTAGTTTAGTGTTCTGTAATCTATAGCTTAGTACCTTAGTGCTTTGATCTATTGCATTGCATCTTGGCAGTTGCAAAGCAAAATGTTGTTGCATTTATACAATGCAAATAAAGTAGATATATAAATAAATAAAGATCCGCGTTTTCTAGTCTTGCACAAGGACCGATCAGCATGGGTATGGGAGGGTTAATTTTCCATTGATGGGGATTTGATTGGCTGTTTTTAAATAAAGTGTGGCCGCAGGATTAATAACGTTAACGTTAGTTCGGCCAGAGAAACAAATATACTAATTAAAATGGTTGGACCTGCAAGATTTGTACTTTGTAGGTCTGCATTTTAAATGTAAGGAGTAAATGTAAAGATACCCCAAATGGGAAAAGCAGGGCATACACACATTGGGAGATGTTTTCAACAAACAGGGTTTTTGTAGCTATCAAGATATACATAAAAAATGTAACCTCACCAGTTCCACATATTATTTTTACGCACAGTTATTGGATTGTTTGAAGGCTCATGGAGTCCCATTAAGGATACCAATTGAGCACCACAGATATCACAAATTCTTCTATGAAAGAGAGACATCGAGAGGCTTCGTATCGGATTTTTATCATCACTTACTAACGTCTTCGTATGGAATCCTCCCCCTAGACTCAGTCTGGAGGAGAGATATACCAGACTTGGAAATAGATTTTGATTGGCAAGAAGTCTGGGCAAACGTTCGAATTGCGTCACGTAACCCGGACCATCAACAAATTAATCTTAATTATATTCATAGGACATACCTGACTCCTATAAGATTGAACAGAATGGGACTTAAACAAGACTCCCTATGTTCCTTATGTACAAATGGGGATGAGGGTACATTTATGCACATGTATTGGGATTGCCCACCGGTTAAGATATTCTGGAAAGAAGTGTCCCAGCAATTATCAGTATTCTTATTTCTGAACATACCTGTACATCCCTCTGTATTGCTGTTGAATGATGTATTTCAGTTTGCAGCCCCTATACAGCTAAAGAGACTAGTTTTATCCGGTCTCACAGCTGCTAAAAAGCTGATAGCATCACGATGGATTCAACCGGAAAAAATGTGCCGGAAGGTATGGGTTCTTAATTATCTCGATGTGATTTATCTAGAAATATCTACAGCAAGAATTTTAGGTGTCAGTGAAACCAACATTGCAATCTGGTTAGAAGTGGTGGAGAGAATAAAAGCTAGCATATGAATTGTAGTGCCTGGTTAGAAACGAATGAAAATTGATGGATTATCCAAGTGGGGGTCTGGGGGGGGGGTGAGCGAGCAGGAGCATATGTATGTATGGTATTAGATAGCAAGTATTAATAATAATAATAATGACTTGGATTTATATAGCGCTCTTCATGACACCCAGAGCGCTTCACAGAGTCCATTATTCGTTCATACACAGTCATACCGGTGGTGGTAAGCTACAATTGCAGCCAGAGCTGCCCTGAGGCATATTAGGTATATATCTCGTAAACTACATTTATAATGATTCAAATGGTGATTTCATTGGATGTTTACTGTTAATGCTTGTGTGTCTAATTTGATGTTATGTTTAAAAAATAATAAAAAAATTAAATACAAGGAGTAAATGTTTTTTTTCTCTGAAATGTAATTGAGTAAAAGTACAAGTATACAAACCTAATAATACTCAAGTAAAGTACAAATCTCCAAAAACAGTACTTAAGTATTGTAACAAAGTACAATTACTCAAGTATTTTACACCCCTGACTACTACTAGTACTACCACTCCTACCTCCAGATAAGGTATAGGTGTAATAGGGGGAAGTGGGTATTCCTTCATTAGTCTCTCTTCATCCAGGAACTTCCCGGCACGCCCATTAAATGCCGGCTGGAACAGACCATAGTTCAGAACATCTGAGAGAGACTGAGTCAATGTCACCAGAACACGCTGCTTACTGCTCCAAACGGACAGTTCTGGGTCCAGACGCAAGCATTTCTACAGAGAAAGACAGAGTGGGAGAAGAAAAGAGAGACAGAGAAAACAAGAGCGATAGAGAGAGAGAGATGGGGGGGGGGGGGGTTAGAGATTAACCCAGATACATTTGTACATAAAATTAACCCTAACCCAGATTAACTCTAACCAGATTAACCCTAAACAGATAAACCATAACCAGATTAACCCTAACCAGGTTAACCCTAACAAGATAAACCATAACCAGATTAACCCTAACCAGGTTAACCCTAACAAGATGAACCAAAACCAGATTAACCCTAACCAGATTAACCATAACCAGATTAACCCTAACCAGGTTAACCCTAACAAGATAAACCATAACCAGATTAACCCTAACCAGATTAAATCGAAGAGTAACCCTAACCAGATGAACCCTAACCAGATTAACCCTAACTAGATTAACCATAACAAGATTATCTCTAACCAGATTAACCATAACCAGATTAACCCTAACAAGATTAACACTAACTCTGATTAACTCTAACCAGATAAACCCTAACCAGATTAACCCTAACCAGATTAACACTAACCAAATTAACCATAACCTGATTAACTGTAACCAGATGAACCCTAACCAGATTAACCATAACCAGATTACATCGAAGAGTAACCCTAACCAGATTAACCCTAACCAGATTAACCCTAACTAGATTAACCATAACAAGATTATCTCTAACCAGATTAACCATAACCAGATTAACCCTAACTAGATTAACCATAACAAGATTATCTCTAACCAGATTAACCATAACCAGATTAACCCTAACTAGATTAACACTAACTATGATTAACTCTAACCAGATTAACCCTAACCAGATTAACACTAACCAGATACATTTTAACCAGGTTAACCCTAACCATATGAACTCTTAAAACCACACAGTAAAGGTCAGACTAGAGGCAGCAGTCTGTGTGTGTGTGTGTGTGCGTGTGCGTGTGCGTGTGGGTGTGCGTGTGTGTGTGTGTGTGTGTGTGTGTGTGTGTGTGTGTGTGTGTGTGTGTGTGAGTGTGTGTGTGTGTGTGCTTTACTGTCTGCTGCAGGTCTGGGATTCCAATCCGGATGACCAGGTTGTTTCCGGGGGGCGTGTCCTCCCCCTCATCATCCCTAGCGACCACAGACCCAGTCTGGTTGCCGTTGGTAACGGCCTGTTGCCGTGGCCGATCATGCTTTGTATCAGCAGCCGGACTCAGAGGCATGGAGCTAAACACACGTACACGTACAAGAAATATGAGAAAAAAACTGTGTAAACAATATAATTAACTCTGACTATAAGAATATGAGAAAGTAAACAGTATAATCAAAGGTGCAAGTGAGGGTCTGTATATCAGTTATATATACTGTATGTTACAATAAATATGGGCAATGAAGAATTTGAATCTGAATATATACTATATATAATATAATATATATGTGAGTAAAGTAAAGTAAACCGTATACAGAGGTGCAGTATATACAAGGTACCCTAACTGGCATGGTATACGTCATACATTATACGTTGTAGTCCGTGCAGGTTAGGTGGTAAGAGTCAGACACACTTAGTGATCAGACATTCCTAGTAGCTCAAGTTCTGCGGCCATTAGTTCTCTGACTGCTGGCAGCGGTCCCTGCCCTCTGATGTGGAGCCTGATGGCCACTGACACAAAGAACTGTCTGAGGCGATTAGTGGTGTGTTGGGGGGGTATGAGTCTGTGGCTGAAAGTGCTCCTCATCTTGGCTAGGGATTCTCCAGGATAGTGCCCAGCTTCCTTCTCATCCTCCTCTCTGCCACCACCTCTAGTTTGACCAGCTTGATTCCCACCACAGACCTTGCCTTCCTCACAAGCTTGCTCAGTTTGTTGGTGTCCTTTGAGTTGATGTAGCCCCCCCCCCCCCCCCCCCCAGCATACAATGGCAAAGAAGAGTACGCTGGCTATTACAGACTGGTAATGACTGCAGCAGTCTATTGCACACATTCTACTTGTAATTTATTAAACCTCAGTCCCCTCCTCTACTCCCTGTACACACATGACTGTGTGGCACAGCGGAACAACAACACAATCATCAAATTTGCTGACGACACAGTAGTGGTGGGCCTGATCTCTGCAAACGACGAGAGGGCCTACCTGGAAGAGGTAAAGGTTCTAGCGGGATGGTGTCAAGAGAACAGCCTCTCCCTGAACGTCAGCAAAACAAAAGAGATGATTGTGGACTTTAGGAGGTCGGGGGTCAGGGACTACAGCCCCCTCAGCATCGACAGGGCACCGGTTGAGAGAGTGAACAGTTTTAAGTACCTCGGAGTCCACATATCTGAGGACTTGACATGGACCACACACATTGACAGTGTTATCAAGAAGGCACGGCAACGCCTCTACTTCCTTAGGCGCTTAAGGAAGTTCAACGTGAGTCAGAAGATCCTCAAGAACTTCTACTCATGCACAATAGAGAGCATCCTGACTGGCAATATCACCTCCTGGTTTGGGAATAGCACTGCACAAGACCGATGCAGACTACAGAGAGTGGCCCGTTCAGCCAAACGCACAATTGGAGGTGGGCTTCCCACTCTCCAAGACATTTACAACAAGCGGTGCATGGGTAAGGCTAAGAGAATAATCAAAGACTCCAGCCACCCAAACAACTGCCTCTTTGAACTGCTGCGGTCAGGCAAGCGATACCGGAGTCTCATGGCAAGCACAGAGAGACTCAGAAGGAGCTTCTATCCCCAGGCCATCAGGATGCTCAATGAACAATGAACAATAAAAAACCATCAATACACCCACAGCACACACATCCACACACACACACACACACACACACACACACACACACACACACACACACACACACACACACACACACACACACACACACACACACACACACACACACACACACACACACACACACACACACACACACACACACACTCACTTTAAATAAACAACACACTGTAGCACCCACTTTACAACTTTAGACACTAACACACTTTACACTTTATATTTATATTATTGGTAAGGAAATTGCACATCAATCTCATTCCTTATTGCACCTCATTGCATCTCACCACCACAAGGTGGCACCACAAGCTAAGCTATACCTCACCATTTCTACACTGTACTGTACCTGCACTGTATATACTGTACATACTGTATATAGGTATACTGAACATTTTTGTTGTTTACACTTGTTTACGTACTTGACTTTCTTGATTTTATACGTATATTATACTTATTTTATACTATCTTGTTATTATCTAGCACACTCTCAGGAGCAAAACAGAAAGAAGCATTTCATGCAAAGTATTCTATATTTCTGTATGACAACTAATAAAGAAACTTGAAACTTGAACTTGAAACTTGAAACCACAGTGATGTATTAGACTACAGTGATGTATTAGACTACAATGATGTATTAAACTACAATGATGTATTAAACTACAGTGATGTATTAGACTACAATGATGTATTAAACTACAGTGATGTATTAGACTACAATGATGTATTAAACTACAATGATGTATTAAACTACAGTGATGTATTAGACTACAATGATGTATTAAACTACAGTGATGTATTAGACTACAATGATGTATTAAACTACAGTGATGTATTAGACTACAATGATGTATTAAACTACAGTGATGTATTAAACTACAATGATGTATTAAACTACAGTGATGTATTAGACTACAATGATGTATTAAACTACAGTGATGTATTAGACTACAATGATATATTAAACTACAGTGATGTATTAGACTACAATGATGTATTAAACTACAGTGATGTATTAGACTACAATGATGTATTAAACTACAGTGATGTATTAGACTACAATGATGTATTAAACTACAGTGATGTATTAGACTATAGTGATGTATTAGACTACAGTGATGTATTAGACTGTTTCCGCTTCTGCTTCCCTGTTATTGTTTGCATTTGTGTCCATGTGCTTGTGTCAGTTATTTGACAGTATCTTACTATTGGCCAGGTCTTGCTCGAAAAAGAGATCTTTGATCTCAAGTGACTACCTGGTAAAATAAAGGTTAAATAAAAATTAAATAACTATATTTTGATTTTGGATTTAGGATTTAGGATTATGGATTGGTTGCTTGGTATTGTCGATTTTATTGGTTTGACCCCCCGCCCGGACTGCTCTTTGATTCACGGATTACATATTTAGTAGTATCCTGTCCCATTACTCTGTAGGCCTACTGGCCGAGGCGTTCTTTCTCTCTCCAAAATAATGCCACCGATATCCACCCAGCCCCAGCTACTCTGGCTGTCTACACCTGAGCCAGAGGAATGCAGAGCTGGAAGTAAGAATCTCTCAACCCTCTACCAAATAAAAGAGGATGAAGAGCTTTTGGACAATCTGGCCGCAGGGGGGGGGGGGGGGGGGGTCTTGTGGTCGTGTTGTGACAAAGCGACGGACAGACGGTTTCAATGCGACCCGAATCAAGTGGTCAAACCAAACGCTTTGGATTCTTTACATGAACCGTGCCATCCCTATTACAGGCGGTTATGAATACGTAACTGGACTAAATCATATCTAACATCTAAAACCTGCTCAGATGGGTCTCTGTACTAAATCTTATCAGATGGTTCTCTAGGACTAAATCTTATCAGATGGGTCTCTGGACAAAATCTTATCAGATGGGTCTCTGGACTAAATCTTATCAGATGGTCTCTGGACAAAATCTTATCAGATGGGTCTCTAGGACTAAATCTTATCAGATGGGTCTCTGGACTAACTCTTATCAGATGGGTCTCTGGACTAAATCTTATCAGATGGTCTCTGGACTAAATCTTATCAGATGGTCTCTGGACTAAATCTTATCAGATGGTCTCTGGACTAAATCTTATCAGATGGGTCTCTAGGACAAAATCTTATCAGATGGTTCTCTAGGACTAAATCTTATCAGATGGGTCTCTGGGTCTAAATCTTACAAGATTAGCGTATGTGATCTAATGTGGATCTATTTTGTGGTCCGGATCATGTACATATTTGAGATTACTTTACACAACTACACAGGAGATGGAACACCTAACCCTGGTAGTGTTAGTTGCCAGTAGATTCTTTCCTCCCCCTGTCCTCTCCTGCAGATTCGATTCTCCTGGATATTACATCATATATCCTGTTAGCTTCTCCTGGATATTACATCATATATCCTGTTAGATTCTCCTGGATATTACACCATATCCTGTTAGCTTCTCCTGGATATTACATCATATCCTGTTTTTCACTCTCAACAAAGCCCCCCCCCCCCACACACACACACACACAAAGACACACACCCACCAGCAGTCAATATGTGTGAAGCAGGCAATAAAGAAAGCAGGCTTTGTGATCAGCTTAAAATGGTCAAGGATAATAAAGCACAATAAAGTCAGACTTGTTTCCACCGTGGTCCTTGATGTGTTGACAGCCAAGATGGATGGAAGTCCACATGGCTAACAGGTACAGTAGCATCCAACAATGAACAAAAACCATGAAAACAGCCTTCAACAATAATGACCATTACAGTTAAAAACAGAACTAGACAGCCTTCAACAATAATAACCACTACAGTTAAAAACATAGAATTAGACAGCATTCAACAATAATAATCAAATACACAGCTAAAAACATAGAACTAGACAGCTTTCGACAATAATAACCACTAGAGTTAAAAACATAGAACTATAAAGCCTTCATCAATAATAGGCATTACAGCTAAAACATAGAACTAGACAGCATTCAACAATAATAACCACTACAGCTAAAATATAGAACTAAACATCATTCAACAATAATAGCCCAATACAGCCAGAGCAAAAGCAACAACACTACTGGGACTGACATTATGACTCACATTCTTAAGCTTCTTTATTATCCATACTTTTTTTTTTAAAGATGTTGGTTACATTTGCTTTCTACATGCAAAGGTGACCTTTTCTAGTTCACTCTCAAAGAGCACATACGGGTGGTTGCAATTAGAAACTGGCCCCGGTAAATGTCAAACCCCCCCCCCCCCCACCCCGACCCACCCAGCCCCCTCCAATGTACAGTTTATTCCCCTTCGGATGTATATATATTTTTTTATTATCTCTTTTTCTTAAACAGTACTGTATATTTGTATGTCTTGTACCCATTCTGAAATCTGTTAATAAAGTTTTCAATCAATCAATCAATCAATCAAGCCCCCAGAGGTACCCACTCCAGTTGAATGACCTGTCCCGCATCAATTGAGTGGGTACCTCTGGGGCCTTGATTGATTGATTGAAAACTTTATTAACAGATCCTCCTCATAACCTACAAATCCCTTCACTCCCTTGCCCCCGGTACCTAGCTGACCTCCTCCATCCCTACATCCTGCCCCTCTGACTCCGGTCTCCTCTCCATCCCCACCACCAACCTTCTCTGTGGCCGCACCCACCCTCTGGAACTCCCTCCCTCCAAACATCCGCAACGCTACATCCTTGGACTCATTCAAATCTCAACTCAAATCTCCCCTCTTCACCAAATGTATTAATGACACTGCCTGGTTTCCCTATTTTCTTTCTTTTCTTTCTGTTTACTTAATTGCTCCTTTCCGTTAGTTTGCCCCCTCCACTGTAAAGCGCCTTGGGTCTCATGAAAGGCGCTGTATAAATCCAAGAAATTATTATTATTACCTGTAGCCTCCAGAGGTACCCAATCCAGTTGAACTGACCTGGCCAGACCCAGCACCACTCTGGAGGCCAGACCCAGCACCACCCAGACCCAGCACCACTCTGGAGGCCAGACCCAGCACCACCCTGGAGGCCAGACCCAGCACCACCCTGGAGGCCAGACCCAGCACCACCCAGACCCAGCACCACCCTGGAGGCCAGACCCAGCACCACCCAGACCCAGCACCACCCTGGAGGCCAGACCCAGCACCACCCAGACCCAGCACCACCCTGGAGGCCAGACCCAGCACCACCCAGACCCAGCACCACCCTGGAGGCCAGACCCAGCACCACCCAGACCCAGCACCACCCAGACCCAGCACCACCATGGAGGCCAGACCCAGCACCACCCAGACCCAGCACCACCCTGGAGGCCAGACCCAGCACCACCCAGACCCAGCACCACCCAGACCCAGCACCACCCTGGAGGCCAGACCCAGCACCACCCAGACCCAGCACCACCCTGGAGGCCAGACCCAGCACCACCCTGGAGGCCAGACCCAGCACCACCCAGACCCAGCACCAGCCTGGAGGCCAGACCCAGCACCACCCTGGAGGCCAGACCCAGCACCACCCTGGAGGCCAGACCCAGCACCACCCTGGAGGCCAGACCCAGCACCACCCTGGAGGCCAGACCCAGCACCACTCTGGAGGCCAGACCCAGCACCACCCTGGAGGCCAGACCCAGCACCACTCTGGAGGCCAGACCCAGCACCACTCTGACTAATTTATTCTGGGAAATATGTAACTTATCTTAAGCATAATCAAAGCAACAGGAAACGAAATAGTTAGCTAGTACTCTAAGACTTGCTGCATCAAGTGGCTGCGCTTTTCTAGAAGAAGCTAGTTCTACCATTCACCTTAACCATGATCTTTAATAACATCCTCTCTCCTCCCAGTTTGCTATCTAAAGAGAAACCTAAAATTCAAGGTCAATATTAGTCAATCTCAGCCTATGCAACCTAACCAAACAATATAAATCCTGTTTTGGCCATAATGAAGAGACAACTTGTCTAATCTTATTGGATTCCTCCTGTTCTCGTCCTTGTGAGAGTCTAAAATAGCTGAATCATCAGCAACTAAAAACAGATTCGCTGTACAAGCTGATTTTCCTCAGCTCATCCGATCTTTTAAATCCCAACTATCTCCAATTACAGTAATTGCTGTTTGGACCACGGCTGTCTCGTGTTACAGATAACTTGTGAGTGAGTGGGGGTGGGGGTGCATGGAGAGTGTGAGAGTGTGAGAGTGTGAGAGAGGAGAGATGCAAACATTGGCAATCAACTATCTATAATATGAAAATGTATTTATATACCTTAAAAAGTCAATACCGCCCAGCCCTACACATGACCAACATACTACAGAAGTCAACATAATTAGTATTAAAAAAAATATTTTAAAATCAATCTGGGATTTTATGAATCCATATCAGATTACACAAATGAAGATCAATTTGAGTCGGGACAATATATATTATTTTAACCCAGCCCTAGGTGAAATGGTTGGTCATTAAGGATTTAAATTGGCTAAAGGATACCAATGTATTGGGGCGGCTAGTGGGCAAGGCGCTCGCCACTAACGCAGGAGATGCTGGGTTCGAGCCCAGCTCTCGGTGTTGCTACCAGCTTGGCTGGTCGTTCATACTAACACAATTGGCAGTGTTAGGGGTAGGAAAGCTGGTGGGTGGGAATTGGACATTGTGGACAGCGACTCCTACAGGTCGGTTGGTGCGCCTGTACAGCAGAATCAGGAAGCATCGGGGGCAGCGTGAGCCTCCCATGTGTTACTCCTCGCCACTGAGAGATCGCGCTGTACAGGTGAAAATATGCGACAGCTGCCTCCTCGTGTACCGGAGGGGACACGTGATGCAAGGCTTGGTCCTCACTGCAGCCGACCAGTGGGAGGCATAGTCTAGCAACGTTCGAGACAGGGGAGCGGAGAATTGAAGGGAGAATTGGCGAGGCGAAATTGGGATGGGAGAAAAATAGAAAAATAAGGAGAAAAAGTTGGTAAAAAATAAGGATACTAATGTATTGTATGTAGGTACATTGCAGGACATTCCACATGTTGGGGACACAGAAGCTAAAAGCAGATTTCCCAAGTTCAGTACAAACTCTGGGGGTTTGAAGTGCAAGCCAATCATTGAAGCGAGTATGATAAGGTCCAGGGCCCTCATTTATCAATGCTGCATACGCACAGATATGTGCGTAAACCATGCGTATTGCTATGCAAAGTGTGGGATTTATCCAAATGAACGTGTGCTTGAGATTGTGCATATATCTACACACAGCTCAGACCGTGCGTACATGTCACTAAGTGGTAGAATATGAAGACTGCAACATGGGACGGACTTTCATGCATTAGTTTCAACACTGACGTGTTCTGTATGACCCGTAATTCATTATAGTTAATTGTAAAATAGCGACAGTAGTGTGATTATTGTCAAACCCTATAAATAGCATTTGGAATAGGTCTTTCTTTCCGAATGAATGCAGCATGGTTTATTACGTTATCGGAACACTACGGGGTGCGCTGACTGCGCTCCGCAGGGAGCTGTTTTCAGAGAAGATAGGGCAGTCTATTTGCAGATAGAACATAATATTAACTAGAGTCCGCTACCCGAGACACATTCTCCTTGATTTGTACTGCAATTTGGGAACCAAATTGGAGCGTGTAACAAAACGCACAAATGCCATCCCCGTGCACATTCAAGTCCTCTCCACCCTCGGGTCTTCGGCCACCGGCACAGTCCATCGTGATATATTGGAGATGGATCGAGCAATAGACTGTTACTGTACCACCCATGTAGCTGTCATAGCTCCATCACAAATTCAGTTATGTGAATAGAAAGGGATTCCACTCGGTCAATGTTGCAATGTGCATTTGGCTGATACATGTCGTTGCTGGTGACCGGGAGAAAGGCACGCATTGTATTGAATTAAATTATATTATTATTGTTGTGAAGGGCCAGATTAAACCGAATATATATATTTATTTATATATATATATTTAATTGTATTTGTATATTCTCTAATATTCCCTGATATCCCTTGTATATTCCTTGTACAATATGCATTGAATATCCATTCTAGCCTACTGAACATCCCATAATAGTCTCCATTCTACTATTGGTCGAGACCTTGGTGCCAGGCTGCCATACCCCTCAGACCCAGTTCAAACGTACCGCTCGACATGTACGAACAAGTCCTAGTTCCGCGTAGGAATTTGGCTACCGCACCACTAATGGGACTATTTGTTCATAGTGCGTATATATACTGCGCTACTAAAGTAGGACTTTCTTTTCAGTCCAGTTTCTTACCCTCCAATAGAGTCACAGACGTAAAGCCTCCCCGCGATGCCACGTGTGGGAGTAAGGCCAAGTTCGGCCTACCATCGGTATTGAGACATCGTGTATATTAATATTTGAATAGTCATATTTGGCACTATATCGTCGAGTTGGACGTAGTCTATTAAGCTAATAATAGTCTGTTAATATATAGTGCTTCGTGCGGTGAGAATACTACCGTAGTCAGTACCCCATCGTTTCGGGCAGAGAACTGGCTGCTTACCCAGGGTGGTTGACCCTATGTGAAGCTGCACCCGAGGAGCCCCAGAGCCGTCGAGCGAGTGGACCTGTATACCGGATTATTCTACCGACGACAGCCCGCCTTCCCAGGCACGGATTATGCTTTGGATACTTTGATTATTCTATGGATAAAGACCCCCGACACTACCGTGTGTTGGAACCCCCCCCCCCCCTGGAGAGGACGCAAGGTGAGGAGACGCTCTGCAAGACGAGGTCTCTCCACATCTCTCCCCCGTGGACCGGAGAGAGCCGGCCCACAAAGAGTCCACCTGCTTTCATCTGTGGTCCAAGGATCGCCGGCGCATTGAACGGCACTACAGTGGGTTCTCCTGGGATACCCTTGGCCGGACGAGGCAGCTGGATTCTACCCCCCCCCCCCTCCTACTCCTGTCGGCTTACAAGCGACCGGATTAACCCCCTCTAGTGTATCCAGCCTATAATCATTAAAGTATCATTGCTGTTATTCCTTAACTATTCCAGGTCGTATATTTACCACCTGCGCCTTCAGAGATTGGACATTATCTATTGATATACCGACGAATACTCCTTGCCATAAAAGTGCATACTATTTCAATTCATAAATGTAATTAAGTGATTAAGTGCTTATTCTACACACCATCGCTGTGTAGGAAATAAAGACCTGTTTCTAATTCGTACATTTGTGTTGGATCCGTTTCATCTACGTGAGAGTGTTCATGATAATATATTTATGCCGTGTACTGGGTGGCCGAATATTAAGTACAAAGGTAGTGGTAGTAAGTATCATATCTAGTAATACAGTCAGGGAATTGTACCCCTCAGTTACAATTGGTCCTTCGAGCCGGAGGGTAATTAGTGTAATATTAATATAGTGTTATTAATATTGAAATGGCCTATGATGAACACTCCACGAAACGATCCTCCTAACCAACGCCCGCAGCGCGAACGACGGCTCCCTCAGTACTTAGAGGCTTACGCTGTCAGTCAACAACCTAGTCTTCTACTAACAGTAAACGCGGTAAAACTAGAAAGTAAAAGTATGTCTAACCCCAACGCCCAGACTACCCCGACCATAGAGGCCCCTACGGGCTCTAATGTAACTGACCAAGTTCACGGTGGGGACCAGTGGGAACCAGACATGACTTCACACCCCGCCAGTACTGAAGAAGTAGTCCCCGATGAGTCCCGGGAGGAATACAACGCTACCGAGAGAGAACTCGGCACGGAAGAAGACGGGGAGAGCACCGTGGAGATAGAGCTCCAAGGCTCCGCAAGGAGTACCCCGAGGGAAGGCTCCCCTATACAACCGCCTTCTCCCAGCGAGGCAGAGAGGACCCTACAGCAGGCATTCCTCGTCAGCCTGAAAGCCTCTACTGAACGCGATAGACTCCAGGGTGAACGCGATCGATTGCAGCTACAGCAACGGAGCGAAGAAGAGCACATACGCCTGGAAATAAGACGCATTCAGATGGAAGAGAATGTGGCCCGAGACCGAGCAGACAGCCAGCGAGCAGCTGCTGGTGCTCTACGGGACGCAGAGCGCGACCGACAGCAAGCGCAACTAATAGAACAGCTGATCAGACGGACAACACCCTCTCCCTCCGCCAGAGGCTCCAGGAACTCGTCTAGACACACCTCCAGGGCGGCATCCCCTAGCCGAGTAAACAACCCTGAACTTGACCAACAGATGAGGTCTATACCCCCCACAGACCACCTCCCCCCACCGGTCCAAGCGAGACCTAGCAACCGGGAAGGAGCAGCATATCCTGTGGAGAGGCTAAACCAGAGACTACAAGCACTGGATGACCTAACTGAAGACGAAGAGGAAGAGGAGGAGAACCGCGCCCGAAGACAGCACAGTACTCTACCGGACCAGGAGGTCCGGTACAGCCCAGGCTATACTCCCGCGGAGCTGCGCTACAGACCCCCGACTCTATACACGGGTGAGCACGACGCACGACCCGCACCGAGGAACAGCACCTGGACAAGCGGGCCATGGTACACTGCCGGTACCAGCCCATACCAAGGAGCGGGAGGAGACTCGCCTAGGAGGCCTCTCCCCCAACGCTCGCCGATGTATCCACAGTCAGCGTCATACATTGGCACGCCTATGGTACCCGACTTCACCCAAGAGAACCGGGCCCAGTATACAGAACTCCGCATGTGTCTGGAGACCATGTTGGTGGATGTATTGGATGAACGCCACAAATACGCCATCCTACTGCAGCACTTAAAGGTGCCCCGCGCACATAATATAGCGCTCGCCTACGCGACTTCCACCACTCCATACACAGCAGCGCTGGTAGCATTGGACCAGAGGTATGGGCGCATATGGGATTACGTGATCCAGGAGATCCGACACATCGACCGCTTACCCCCAGCAATAGACAATCGAGCACTGGACGACCTGTCCATCAGAGTGCAGTCCCTGGTAGGGATGTTGGGAGCGCAAAGAGAGAAGGGGAAGTATGAACTTTACGCCAACTCAAATGTGGAAAGGATCCTGGAGAAGCTGCCGCCCGCTCGTCAGGAGCGCTTTAGGCGGCAGAGGGACCACAGAGACCCGAATGGCCCCGAACCGAACCTCCTCGATCTAGCAGACTTCCTGGCGACAGAAGTCAGCAGCCTACGGCTAGATACATTCGGACGGAGCACCCCTGGCTCCAGAGAAGGAACCAGACGACTAAATGATGGAAGAAGATCGGTGACTGTGATGCACCAATCGGAGTCAGTACCGAGCAGCAGGAGCCACAGTACCCCCTCCAGAACGGAGAAGTGGAAGATAGTGTGCCCCTACTGTGAGAAAGAACACTGGCTAGCGCAATGTGACTCCTTCCCCAAGCTGAACGCGGAGGAAGCAGGTCAATGGATAAAGTCCAACAAGCGCTGTTTTCGCTGTGCGCGCTCACACATGGCAGCCGAATGCCGCTTAAAGAAAAGGTGCACCAAGTGCGATGGAGCCCATCTGGACATACTTCACGACAGTAACAGACGGCGCCCTTCACCTGCACCATCCAGCCGCAAAGCGAGCGTCATGTACATCGATCCCGCCAGCAGCAGTGGAGCCCGAGTACTCCTAAAAGTAGTGCGTGTGACACTAAGCCACCAGAATAAAGTCCTGGACACTTACGCCGTCCTCGATGACGGGTCAGAGAAGACCCTGCTGCTCGCCTCCGCTGCGGCCCAGCTAGGGCTGCGGGGAAGCGAAACCCAAATGACAATTCGGACAATAAGACGAGATTTGAAGACGATAAAGGGCAAGAATGTCTCATTCTCTATCGCAGCAAGCGGCCAGCCTGAGCGACGGTACCAGATTGCAGACGCTTTCACCAGCCAAGAAATAGGACTGTCGCGGTACACATACCCCGTCGCCAAGCTGATGGAGAAATATGCACATCTGCGCAAGTTACCGATCCCGCTCATAGACAATGCTATGCCGACCCTGTTGATAGGCTCCGACCATGCAGACCTCATTGTCCCGATAGACCGGGTTCATACCGGACCCCGAGGCTGTCCTGCAGCAGTCGAGACCCGTTTGGGATGGACTCTCCAAGGCCCGCTCGCCAAATCTCTCAACCGAAGTACAGCCACTAGATGTCTCCACTCCCGAGTCACAGAGGGAGAAACCGCACTCCTGCAACACGTAGAGCGGCTATGGAGCTTGGAACAAATGCCCTTTAAGAATGGAAAGAAAGACATTCGCTCTAAAGATGACATTTACGCCATTCACCTCCTCGAGACAGGGACCAAGAGAGTCCCGGTCAACGGCGTGTTGAGATACGCCACGCCACTCCTGCGGCGAGAAGGAATGCCTACTTTCCACGCCAAGACAGACGCCATAGAACGGTACCTGCTGAACACGGAGCGGCGCTTAGCCAAGAACCCCGCCCAAGAGAGTGTATACCGCGCTGAGATTGAGAAGCTCATCACAGCGGGACACGTCACAAAGATGGACATTAAAGAGGCTGACCAGACCACTGAATCGTGGTACGTGCCCCACCACAAGGTCCATCACAACGGTAAAGACCGCATAGTATTTAACTGCAGCTACCAGATCGGATCCCAAAATCTGAATAAAGAGTTACTGCCCGGTCCCACACTCGGCCCCTCCCTACTCGGCGTTCTACTCCGCTTCCGCCAGGAAAAGGTGGCCATCAGCGGGGACATTAAAGGAATGTTCCTGCAGGTGAGATTAGTAGAGGCGGACAAGCCCCTGTTACGGTTCCTATGGAGAGAGAAGCCAGGAGATGAGCACCCAGCCATCTACCAATGGGAAGTCCTCCCCTTCGGAACGACGTGCAGCCCCTGCTGTGCGACATTTGCACTACAGAAACATGTAGCAGAGGACCCAGCAGCGGACGAAGAGGTCCGACACAGCGTAAAGAACAGCTTCTACGTAGACAACTGTCTACAAAGCCTTTCAACCCAGGAAGAAGCCGAGGCTCTCCTGATTAAACTCCGCGCCTCATTGATCAAAGGCGGCTTTGATCTCAGGCAGTGGGCCAGCAGCGATCCGCAAGTACTGCGCAGCCTCTCCTCCGAGGACAAGGCAGCCAGCAGCGAGACCTGGATGGCTACAATCCCGGGAGAAGCCCAGGAGATGACCCTGGGATTGGTGTGGCGATTCAAAACAGATTCGCTTCACTACAGACACAAGCCCCTGACTACGGAGCAGGGAAGGCCGGCGGCGGCGCCGACCACCAGACGGAGTGTGTACACAACACTCGCCCGACAATATGACCCGCTAGGATGTATTCTACCGTACACCACCAGGGCAAAAATGATTGTACGAGCATTGTGGGACAAGGACCAGGGCTGGGACGACCCCATTCCCGCACACCTTGCATCCACCTGGAGAGAGTGGGAGATGGAGCTCCACTCACTCCCAGGCGTTAATATGCGCCGAAGCTACTTCCCACCCACGGTGAGGCCAGAGACATGTAAAATGGACTTACACGTCTTCAGTGACGCCTCAGAGGTCGCATACGGATCAGTAGCCTACTTGCGGGCCCAAGACCAGGGGGGAGAGATCTACACAGCATTTGTCCTCGCCCGCTCGAGAATAGCCCCACGCAAGCAACAATCTATCCCACATCTAGAGCTCTGCGCAGCCCTAGCCGGAGCGCACCTAGCCACGCTCATCCAACGTGAGCTCACCATACCGGTGTCTAGAACAATCCTGTGGTCAGATTCCACGACGGTACTCGCCTGGATCAAATCGGACTCATGCAAGTACAAAGTCTTCGTGGGAGTCAGAGTCACCGAGATTCAAGACTTAACCGAAGAGTTAACCGGAGAAACAGAGTGGCGCTACGTTGATACAAAACAGAACCCAGCTGACGTCATCACCCGGGGGATGCCCCTGGATGACCTCACCCGTCGCAATGTCTACAGTGACGGCCCCGCATTCCTAAGACTCCCGGAAGACAGTGGCCCATGCCTATCCCGAGGGAAGCAAGTCCAGAGGAGGTGGAAATTAAGAAGTCTGTGTTCTGTGGATTGAGCACCGTAGCCTCCACCGACCCTAACATAAACGATTGCACGTCCATAGAGAGTGCACAACAAAGAACATTCCTGCGGTACCACCCGGAGTGCAAGTCCCCCGCTGATATGTCAGCGGCTAACTACGAGGAAGCAGAATTGCTTCTACTGCAGCGAGCCCAGAGAGACTCGTTCCCCGATGAATTGGCCTGTCTACAGGGAGGAAAGCCCGTCCCATCCGACAGCAGATTAATTCACCTGGCCCCCGAGAGCGACGCTCACACCCTCATCAGAGTGGGTGGTCGCCTACGCAGAGCCCCCAATCTACCGGATGACATTAAATACCCGATCGTATTGAACAGCCGACACAAGGTCACAGAGCTGATTATAAAGAAATACGATGAGGATGTACATCACGCAGGAGCAGAAAGAGTCTTCGTGGAAATCAGACGTCGTTACTGGATCCTACAAGGAAGAGAGGCGGTACGACGCTTCCAACGAACATGTCTAGACTGCCGCAAGTGGCGCGCGCAGCCCAGCATACCAAGGATGGCTGACCTTCCTCCATGTCGCCTCCGAATCGGTGACAAGCCATTCCACTCAACGGGTATGGACTGCTTTGGCCCGCTGCACATAAAGAAAGGAAGAGGAACCGAGAAGCGGTGGGGTATTGTATTCAAATGCATGACCACCAGAGCGATACACATCGAGCTTCTCCCGACCATGAGCACAGACTCATTCCTTATGGCCTTCCGTAGATTCATATCACGGAAAGGAAGACCGTCTACCCTATTGTCCGATCATGGGACAAACTTTAAAGGCGGCGAAAGAGAGCTGAGAGAGAGCTTCCAAGCTATGGGCCCAGAACTTAAGACCCACCTCGCTCCAGCACAGGTTGATTTCCAATTCAACCCCCCAAACGCACCCCACTTCGGTGGCACTTGGGAACGAGAAGTGCGCTCCATAAAGACAGCCCTGTACGCAGTACTTGGGGCCCAGACTGTGGCGGAAGAAGTCCTAATGACAGTCCTCACGGAGATTGAGGGAGTACTTAACTCGAAGCCCCTCGGATATGTCTCCAGTGATGTGGCGGATATCGACCCAGTTACCCCCAACACACTCCTGATGGGGCGGCTAGATCCCACATTACCCCAGACAATGTACCGGCCTGAAGAAGCGAACGGCCGACGAATGTGGAGGTACAGCCAAGTATTAGCCGACAAGTTTTGGAACAGTTTCCTACTGCACTACCTACCGTCTCTACAGACCCGCCAGAAGTGGGTAAAGGAGAGAGACAATTTGACAGTGGGAACCAGACATGACCCTACAACCCTATGACTTTGTGAAGTTGACTGACTCCTACAGCAAACCCTTATGTGTAAATAGACAACGCGATTAATCTGTCTCCGTTTAACTGATTAGGTCTGGGACCTATTCAGGGGGTGGCTGTTGTGAAGGGCCAGATTAAACCGAATATATATATTTATTTATATATATATATTTAATTGTATTTGTATATTCTCTAATATTCCCTGATATCCCTTGTATATTCCTTGTACAATATGCATTGAATATCCATTCTAGCCTACTGAACATCCCATAATAGTCTCCATTCTACTATTGGTCGAGACCTTGGTGCCAGGCTGCCATACCCCTCAGACCCAGTTCAAACGTACCGCTCGACATGTACGAACAAGTCCTAGTTCCGCGTAGGAATTTGGCTACCGCACCACTAATGGGACTATTTGTTCATAGTGCGTATATATACTGCGCTACTAAAGTAGGACTTTCTTTTCAGTCCAGTTTCTTACCCTCCAATAGAGTCACAGACGTAAAGCCTCCCCGCGATGCCACGTGTGGGAGTAAGGCCAAGTTCGGCCTACCATCGGTATTGAGACATCGTGTATATTAATATTTGAATAGTCATATTTGGCACTATATCGTCGAGTTGGACGTAGTCTATTAAGCTAATAATAGTCTGTTAATATATAGTGCTTCGTGCGGTGAGAATACTACCGTAGTCAGTACCCCATCGTTTCGGGCAGAGAACTGGCTGCTTACCCAGGGTGGTTGACCCTATGTGAAGCTGCACCCGAGGAGCCCCAGAGCCGACGAGCGAGTGGACCTGTATACCGGATTATTCTACCGACGACAGCCCGCCTTCCCAGGCACGGATTATGCTTTGGATACTTTGATTATTCTATGGATAAAGACCCCCGACACTACCGTGTGTTGGAACCCCCCCCCCTGGAGAGGACGCAAGGTGAGGAGACGCTCTGCAAGACGAGGTCTCTCCACATCTCTCCCCCGTGGACCGGAGAGAGCCGGCCCACAAAGAGTCCACCTGCTTTCATCTGTGGTCCAAGGATCGCCGGCGCATTGAACGGCACTACAGTGGGTTCTCCTGGGATACCCTTGGCCGGACGAGGCAGCTGGATTCTACCCCCCCCCCCTCCTACTCCTGTCGGCTTACAAGCGACCGGATTAACCCCCTCTAGTGTATCCAGCCTATAATCATTAAAGTATCATTGCTGTTATTCCTTAACTATTCCAGGTCGTATATTTACCACCTGCGCCTTCAGAGATTGGACATTATCTATTGATATACCGACGAATACTCCTTGCCATAAAAGTGCATACTATTTCAATTCATAAATGTAATTAAGTGATTAAGTGCTTATTCTACACACCATCGCTGTGTAGGAAATAAAGACCTGTTTCTAATTCGTACATTTGTGTTGGATCCGTTTCATCTACGTGAGAGTGTTCATGATAATATATTTATGCCGTGTACTGGGTGGCCGAATATTAAGTACAAAGGTAGTGGTAGTAAGTATCATATCTAGTAATACAGTCAGGGAATTGTACCCCTCAGTTACAATTATATATGAATGTTATTACTGGGGTATCTGTAATTAAAATATCGCTTAAATGCAGGTGATCAGGGTTATCCACTGAAGCCATTGTTAATTGTTACGGTTAGGCATGACAATGGTGGACAGAGAAGAACCCAGGTGCAGACCAGCAGAGGATAGACGAAGGCAGGTGTTGAATTTTGAAATATGAGCACTGCTCCTTTAATGACGGTAAGAGTAGCAAGTCTTCAAACGAGCTAATTGCCCTACAAAACAAAAACACTATAAATGATACTATCCTCCGTGACAGGAGCGATAGAGACTTCGACAAGAACAGATAATCTACTTACAAAAAGGTGTACAGCAAACGGCTGACAAACACATGAGCAACACAACAGGAACCATGGAACACTGAGTAATGATGCGACAGGGAAGTCAGGGAACTCACAGGCATATATACAGACACTGATTGACACAGGAGGGTAATTGGTAATTAGACACAGCTGGGAGGAACAGAGTGACACAGATCATTACATGGTAGAAATATAAATACACACACTGAAGACAACACTAAACCAATTCACAAAACCAACACAGACAGGGGAGACACTAGGCCAGGGATTGGAACATCACAGACAACACAAACAACAAATGCAAAGACAACAGATTGGTGACAATCACATAGAACAAATTAATGAACAGGGAACAAAGCTGCACCACCTGAATTAGTCCACAGGATGGCAGTATCGCATTGTTCATCAGATGAGGTGGAGACAGACCAAAGGCAGGTGGCGCAGCACCGTGGGGAACGTTACAGTTAATGACTCTGACCAACCCAACGAACGACCCAACAGGAGTGTAATTATAACGGGCTCATGCATGAACAAGAGCCCTTTAGAGCGCAGTTGGCCTGCTTGTTTGGCACAGGGGGGGCGGGGGGGGGGGGGGGGGCAGACGCAGAACACCCACCTCCAAACACAATTAAATATTGTTTAAAATAAAAAGTGAAATACTATTATTTCATGTTTCCAAATAAGATTGGTCACAACGAAATACTTTGTAGCTTAAATTTCTTGGTTAGAATAGACGACCTCCGTTGAAACTTCACTGAGAGTGAGATTGATCACGGAGGACTCGCTCTCAGTGAAGTTTCAAGTCTGCTTAGTCCATTATTCTACATTCCATGGGGGTGTTTCATTACCATATATGGTTAATTAGGGGCAGTTCAGTATGCAAATGCTTACAATAATGCACAAGCATAGACTGTAAGAACATTGGTATTTATCAACATGTGCACGCACGGTTGATAAATCCAGATTTGTCTGTGCATAGAGACATTCTAAATTCCGTGCTTAGGAACGAAAATAGAACACTTTCTACGCATTATTGATAAATGAGGGCACAGAAGTCCAGGCTAATAATGAAGAGATATAAGGGCTTTAACAATATCACCACCAAGATACACTACACAACCAAGGTACCCATGTACATGTCAAAATACTTCCCAAAGGTCAGTGAATACCATGATCACAATACCAGAGGGAGCTCCACAAATCATTTTAAACCCAGATTCGGCTCAAACAAGGGACTAAACACGTTTCGCAATTATGCCACATCAATGTGGAACGCCCTACCAAAAGCTGTAAAGGAATATGAATCACTACCCACTTTCAAAAACACTCTCAAAGAACACCTACGGGAGACTGCAATTCGAAACTGGCCCCTACAAATGTCCTAACCCAGTTGTACAGTAAATGACCAAGTATGGCTTTGTCAGTATTCCAATGTACAGTGTACAGTGACCCCCCCCCACCCCCTACCCCCCCCCCCACCTCCAATGTACAGCCCCCCCCACCCAACCCCACCCCACCTACCCAACCTCCTCCAATGTACAGTTTCTACGTCAAATGTATATACACTCTTTTTCTGGAAACTTTTTTGTATCACAAACAGTACTGTATTTGCAAATCTGGTATGTCATAAATGTATAGATGTAGCAGTACTGTCTATCTGTATGTCGTGTGTGTCATATATGTTATGATGAATTGAAAATGGGGGACCCTGATTTAAACAAGACGAAAGTCTTTCTCTGGTCTGCATCCCCTTAACAATTGTATGTATTGAGCTGTACTGTACTGTACCCATTCTGCAATCTGTTAATAAACTTTTTAATCAATCAATCAAAACCCTGCTCCACTCTCTCTCTATCTCACACACACACACACGCACGCGCACGCACGCACGCACACACACACACACACACACACACACACACACACACACACACACACACACACACACACACACACACACACACACACACACACACACACACACACACACACACACACACACACACACACACACACACACACACACACACACACACACACACACACACACACACACACGTTTGGGAGGTGTCAATGAACTCAGTACAGACTTCTACTTTCATTGGTCTAGGTCAGGGGTGGCCAACCAGTCAGAGACTAAGGGTGTGTTCACATCTGAAAGTCCGGACTTTCCGTGGATAGTCCGGACTTTCTGGTGGACCAAATGTGAAAATGATACATTGTTTAATTTTGGTCTGCGTTCACACTACCCTGTTTGGTGCGGATCTAATTTGTAAACAAAGGACATGCTGTCGCATCTATTGGACTATAGCACTCACAAACGTAATCAGTTGCCGGCAGCGTAATGAGAGAGATACTATTATGAGCACGGAGCTAGTCGACTAGAGAGAGAGAGAGAGAGAGAGAGAGAGAGAGAGAGAGAGAGAGAGAGAGAGAGAGAGAGAGAGAGAGAGAGACCTTTCCTTCCTGCGTAAGCCGTCAACTACTAGACAGCTGCATAGAAGCAGCTCGAGATGCGTTGTTGTTACAGAGCTGGTCCACGCTGCTATTATGAAATTATGTAAGCTTTTTTTTTTCTTTATCTGAGAGAATGTCCGCGAATGTCCTCCTCACGCAGGAGAAAGTTGGGGGGTCCGCGCGCGGCGCGAGTCTAGAGTAGAGAGAGAGAGAGGAAGAGAGAGACTGCGTCTAGAGAGGAGAGAGAGAGAGGGAGGAAGAGAGAGACTGTCCGCGTGCAGCGCCAGTCTAGAGAGGAGTAGGCTACTTTGCTTCCTGGATTAGGTACTATAGTTCGATTGAAACGAACCGAGTCCCAACTTTTCAAGAGGACCATGGTTCGGTTGTTTGGTCCTCATTATAGTTCGGTTTGCGTTCATACCTGTACAAACCAAACGGACTATCGATCTAAAGGGACCATGGTCCACTTAAAGGGACCATGGTCCACCAAACAGAGTAGGTGTGAACGCGCCCTAAGAGCCACAAAAATGACTGTGGTACCACAAAGAGCCACACCATATATACCAGTGTTTCTCAACTTTTTTTCAGTCACGGCACCCTTCATGTGTTTATAGGTCCCACCCTCTGACCTCTGAAGTTGCTAATGTCTTTTTTATTTGGGCCTCACAAGGTTAACCTCTTAAGCCCGAGCGGTCCGGTATTGGACCGCAAATGTCATCATGCCATAAATCTAGCTCTACAGAATGTATGAATTAATGTTGCATTTTCTTTTCAAAAGTAGCCAAGAGTAAATACCCTAACCCTGTCAAAACAGCAGTCAAAGTGTCAATTTTCAGCATTACGTTTGTTTACCAATGATTTGAACTGTTATTAGTGAAATATAAGATTATAGAAATCTCAGGGCATTGAGTCGGAAACCGGCGCATATTGATGGCAGGAAGTGGCGCAACCAAAAGTGAGTGTAGTCTTTTGAAGGAAGAGACCCAGGGCTTTCGATGGGCTTTAACATTTCTAAAATCTACACTACCCAGCTCACGCCAGCGCCTGTCAATCATCTAACTTCTGGATTAACTTTTTTATTTATCTTATTTTTCGGGATTATCTCCCACAAACCTGAACGTTATTGCTATAAAACAGAACACAGTTCGTTTATCTACCTTTCTATGAACAAAAAAACTCTAAAAATCTAGCAAAAAACTCCAAACTCATAGCCAAGCTCAGGGACTTGGGCTTGAACTATGACCTCTGCCAGTGGGTCTTGGACTTCCTGACGGGAAGACCCCAGGTGGTGAGAGCAGGCAACTGCACCTCCTCATCCATCACCCTCAAAACAGGGGCCCCCCAGGGCTGTGTTCTGAGTCCCCTCTACTCGCTGTACACACATGACTGTGTGGCACAGCGGAGCAACAACACAATCATCAAGTTTGCTGACGACACAGTAGTGGTGGGCCTGATCTCTGCAAACGACGGGATGGCCTACCTGGAAGAGGTGGTGTCAGGAGAACAGCCTCTCCCTGAACGTCAGCAAAACAAAATAGATGATTGTGGACTTTAGGAGGTTTAGGCGGTGCCTCTTTGAACTGCTGCGGTCAGGCAAGCAATACCGGAGTCTCATGGCCAGCACAGAGAGACTCAGAAGGGGGTTCTATCCCCAGGCCATCAGGATGCTCAACGACAATAACACTATGTGACAACCCATCATCTACACTCACAGCACACACATCCACACGCACACACTCACTTTAAATGAACACTCACCGTAACACCCACTTTACTCACTTTAGACACTTTAACACACTTTATATTTAGTAGCAAAGAGATTTGCACTACAATTCATACCTCATTGCACCTTACCCTAAGATGTGCCTCATCCCATTTCTGCTTTGTACGTCACTCACCTCACTCTTTTTTTACTCTGTATTGTATATTGTATATATGTATATATGTATTTTTGTTTACGTACTTTTGACTTTTTCTATTTTATACTTTTTATCAATTTTTATCTAGCACACTCCCAGGAGCTCATACAGAAAACAAGTATTTCATGGAAAAGTATTTTTTGTTTAACCTTTATTTACCCAGGGTAGGTTAGCTGAGCACAGATGCTCTTTTTCAGCTACGCCCTGCTTCACATTCACACAGTTCCATTCACACCTGGGAGCTGCCCAGTACAACCAGTCTGACACCATTGGCCACTGAGCAACTCCACTGGAGCAGTTGGGGGTTAAGTGCCTTGCTCAAGGGCACTTCAGCGGGTTTGGTCACAAACCCGCTTCTCTAACCATTAGGCCACCGCTGACTATGACAACGAATAAACAAACTTGAACTTGAAACTTGAGTACTGTATCTACAAAATCTTCTGTTTAATCATCTTCCCGTTATTCATTAGCTTACATTTGACCATGGTGTTATTCACAGTAAAAAAAATTATAATAATAATAGAATTGATATTCTCCTTTGGTTCATTACAATTTACTCAAGCCTAGTAACAGACACAATATTTCTGACACTGGGAATACATTCCATGAGATCCATAGATGTCCCTAGAATCAGATACCAAGAACATGCAAAGGGACCATTTAAAAAAAAGTCTGTAAATGTTTATTCTACATTCTTATGGAATGAATGACATTTTGTTTTATCAATGGATGGAGGAGCTGCACATTGACGGGCAAAGAGCTGCGGGTTGGCCAGCCCTGGTCTAGGTTAACCATGCCTCCATTCTTAACTCATTGACCGCCGGGAATTAGTCGGGCCCCGTTCTAGCACTGCCACGCTTTAAAAGATAGGAGTGTGTCACCTTGTTTGTAGAGCTATAACTATATTCTATATTATAGCTATGGATACAATACTATGGCCCATTGGACATCACCTATCTATCGTTCAATATGTGAAAAATAATTAATTTCTTCATCCATACGTTCCCGTGTTATACCGTGGTGAATATGGTATGGTTATAGCGTGGTCTGGGGTAATTCCCGAAGGGCTGAGGGCCTTATATGTCAATTATACTATAAACGTTGCAGTTTCTTGCCTGTACACGCTATTATTCCCTAATCAAATCTATATCACAGGTATTATGTTTCATCATGAATGCATGAAAGGGGGGGGGGTCATTTCTGATTATTTGATTGGCAGTAACGGCATTCGTATTGAACACTAAAAACGCTTATCAGCCCGATCGGTATAAAAGCATTGCACGATCAAGCTAAAATTGACGTCAGATAGTCCTTACCTGTGATCGGGAGTATTCCAAAAATAATATTCCAATTGTTTGATTGCCATCTGGTACATCCGATGTCCATTTGATCCACGACATAACCCACCACAACATATGGATCGGGGATATTTGACACGCTTCAATGCAACCAGGAGAACCGCTAGACTGGCCCAACAAAGAAAAGTGAGCCCGGTGACATTTGACCATTGCACAGGCCAAGATACAAGGTTTTCAAAGGGTGCTCGATACCGCCGTCTAGCTGGATGCGGCCGGTATTGCACTTTGGCGATATCAGACTCGTTCCCTATGGTAACACCAAGGTCCCTGGATGAATAATGAATACAAATATCGAAAACAAGGAAAAACGATCAAATAACGAGTATACTCGTTGTTGGCGTTCAAGCGTCGGCTCCCAATAACGAGTAAAGTCGTTGTTGGCGGGGAATGAGTTAAGCCACACCCCCTTTCACATCGTTTTGTCATACAGACTCACCGGTGGCACCGTTGGACGCAGCGGAGAGATCCTATTTCATTGGTCTATGTTAGCCCGACCCCCTTTGTATATCACAAATAATTTGTCTTACAGACACTGTTCAGCACACAGAGAGAGAGAGAGAGAGAGAGAGAGAGAGAGAGAGAGAGAGAGAGAGAGAGAGAGGAGAGAGAGAGAGAGAGAGAGAGAGAGAGAGAGAGAGAGAGAGAGAGAGAGAGATGGTGAGTGTTGGAGTTGTGAGTGGTTGCCATAGAAACTGGAATAGCAGGGAATCCTGCTGCAATGAGTGTGTGTGTGTGTGTGCGTGTGTGCGTGTGTGCGTGCGTGCGTGTGTGTGTGTTAAAATAAGCCCCTGATCTCACTGCCCTCTGTTGCTATGGTAACGAAACAGAACAGCCTTAACTGGTCCCACTATAGCAATACCTGAGAGACACACACACACACTTACGCATGCACACACACACACACACACACACACACACACACACACACACACACACAAACACACACACCAACTGCAACACACAAGGACCAAAGTTGGCTAAATGTTAACAGCAAGTGTTAACGTCAGCATTGTTAGCAGTGTTTGCTTACTGATTTCTACTTGGCTACATCCTCAAAAGCTTGTACTAAATCACCAGCAAGGAATTCAACATGGCTAACTTAATCTAGCTTCACTGGCTATATATTTTTTGTCAGACAGACAACTTACTAAGCTTTGAAGTATAAGTTCAGAATGCTGGACCGCTGCCTAGCCCCATTTCCAACTCATCAATGAGTTCATTCATTTGACCTATTTTTGCAAGTGAAGGCAAATTATTTGTTTAACCTCTTTTTCAGAAAATTCGCCTAAAAGTACATACCCAAGTAATTTTAAATGGAAGATTGCTCCACTTCGACAAGGTCCATTTGCATGTTCCGGACATCTATTGTGTCTGTTACTATGCTTGAGTAAATGAACCAAAGGAGAATATACATTCATTTTACCCTCACCCTGAACACTGGCATCCTGCCAGGCTGCATGCTGAGTCCCCTTCTCTACTCCCTCTTCATCCACGACTCCACTCCTATACATGGCCCCAACGCCATTATCAAGTTTGCAGAGATGACACAGCGGTGGTGGGCCTCATCAAAAACAACGACGAGTCGGCTTATAGGGAAGGGAGGCGTGGTGCGCCGACAACAACCTGGCCCTCAACACCAGGACAACCAAGGAGCTCATCTCGGACTTCAGAAAGATCAATGGGACGGAGGTCGAGGGTGAACCTTTACCAGTGCGCCATTGGAAAGCACACTCTATAACTGCATCACAGTCTGCTATGCCGGCAACTGCACTGCCTCTGACCGGAAAGCACTGCAGAGGCTGGTGACAACCGCCCCACGCATCACCGGTACGTCACTCCCTGCAATTGAGTCTATCCATCACAAACGGTGTCAGAGGACACCTCTCATCCCTATCATGGACTGTTTGCCCTCCTCCCCTCTGAATATGTTGCCTGTATTCTACCTACTGCTTTCACTGTCTACAACTACCCTACACTGTAATAATAATAATAATAATAATAATAATAATAATAATAATAATAATAATAATAATAATAATAATAATACCCTACACTGTACTCATAGTAATCATAACAATCTTAACTACCCAGCTCATACTATAGTCTACCCATATACTCTGTATGATAGCATGTACAACAGTGCTTTATATAACACACATGTATATTTATATTTACTGCATATATATATATACATATATATATATATATACATATGTGTCTGAATATACCTGCATGTAATCCTTTTATATACCTACGTAAACACCTGCATATAACCCATATAACTCTGTATGATAGCACGTACAATAATGATGTATATACTGTATATATATATATCTATCCACACCTGTCCAATTTTTACATTATCTGTAGATAATATATCTATATCTGTACATATCTCTTACCTACTGTTACTAGGTATGCTGCTGGCCAGTATGACTACTACCATACTGTCTTTATACCGGTATCACAGTACATAAGTGTAGTGCTAATCAGATGTATGTACAGAGTTGTAATCTTAATATGATTAAGATTACAACTCTGTAAATACATCTGATTAGTACTACACTCAGTAGTACTTTTTAATCACCTGTACATTGTATATTACTATTGCACTTTACTGTTACATTTGCACTCTGGTTGGATGCCAAACTTCCTTTTGTTGAATAATGACAATACATTTGAACCTAATCTAATCTAATATTGGGTTAGGGTTATATATTGTTCATATTTGGACCTTAGGGTTAGGGTAATATATGGTTCATATTGTGTTAGGGTTTATTGTTTATTGTTTAAAAGGATCCCCATTAGCTGCCACCTAAGTGGCGAGCTAGTCTTCCTGGGGTCCACACAGAAAGACAACACAAAACACAAAACATAACAATACATGAGATACATATGACAATCACAATTCACTTAATTAACAATGATAATCTAAAAACAGTCAAACATTGTAGACATCTTTATAAACATCAGAATATTTTCAGAAAAGGTTATATACATGAATGGGTAGACATGAATATTTTCAGAAAGGGTTATTACATTCACAAGTAAATATTTCATTATTACATTCCTACAGTAGGTATTTCCACTCCCAAACGTGAACAGTATTTGCTCACATATTTAAGTAGTGCATTCTTAGGTGGTACTTGAAAGACACTTTGCCGTTCAATTTACTTATGTTCAATGGGCAGTTATTCCAATGATTGATGGCACGATAAACAGGTTATATATGGTTAATATTGTGTTAGGGTTTATGGTTATATTTGGTTCATGTTGGGACCTCAAGGGACAAAGGTATTTACGGAGATGCTCACAAGTCATTTTATGGAAGTCCAAGTCAAGTCTCAAGCCTTTGAAATAGAGTCCAAGTCAAGTCTCAAGCCTTTGAACTAGAGTCCAAGTCAAGTCTCAAGTCTTTGAACTAGAGTCCAAGTCAAGTCTCAAGCCTTTGAAATAGAGTCCAAGTCAAGTCTCAAGCCTATGGTCACAATTCTCTGCCAAGTTTCATGTCTCTTTTCTTGGAATAATAAGTGTCTACTCTGCTGTGCATCACGTTAAAAATGACTTCTGTGCAAGATGGTTATTTCTAAGTAGTGCACTTTGCATGTTGCTTATCTATAATTGAGCAATTTAATCTGTTGAATACAATTATTGTATTTTTCATGTTTCCACTGAAAACTATTTCCGGTGTAAAGAAAAACAGATCACTTTGTACTCAGATTAAAGGAGGTAGTCTGCCTCTTCAAATTGAAACAGGTAGGTACTGTACTGTATGTTGGGTTAGAAGAAGAAAGTCCAATTTGCCCAATGTGTGACCTTGAAGGGATCATTTCACTTTATTAGAACTTTTTTTTAAAACAGCAGTGTGTAATTATAACACATTTTAGACAAGGTCTTCAAATACAGCCCAACACGGCTGTTTAATCTACTCATATTCCATCTCTCCTAACTGTTCCGGGTGAGCAGGTTGGCACCTTGCATGGTCGCCTCCGCCATCAGTGTGTGAATGTGTGAGTGAATGGGTGAATGTGAGGCATACGTTTTAAAGCGCTTTGGATAAAAAATCCATTTACCTTGCAACCTCTTACTCATTCTACTTCTCTGCCACCAGTTAAAACCCACTGCAATCCACCTAAATAATCCATACTTTTAAAGAAAGAAAGGGTCTGTGTCCGATCCACTTGAATATAAGAAGTCTACCTCAGCATAGAGGATTTGATCATTTCAAAGTGCTGGTCTCTCAGGCAGATCCAGATATCTTAGTGTCTGAGTCCTGGTTGAAAAGATCAGATAGTAATTCATCCATAGCTTTGGACCAATACAAGGTATTTTGAGTGGACAGAATTGGAAGGGGGGCGGAGTGGCTATCTATGCATCTTGCTTCTCTGTCTCTGTTTTGAATGTTTAACCTGTGTCAGCAGATCACTGAACCCACTAGGCCTAACCTGAAAAATAGCTCAAGGTCCGCATTAATTGACTGAATGTTTTCAAAGTGTAATGAAATATCTGCCTGTGATGGCATGCATCAGGAACACTCATCTAAATAAATCACAATCTCACATTATCACCAAAAGACATTTAAAACAGTTCAATGACCAAGCTTTTCTGAGTGACCTTTATCACAATGACATCTGCTAAACATTGCAAATTCCTGATGTTGATATGGCACTGGGCCTTTTTTTTTTATTAAAACCTTTATTTCCATTATTTACAAACATGGAAGAACTGTAGATTAAAATAAACTGTGCTTCTTTTCAGCAACTGTTCTTACAAGAAACTGTGCTAGCAATCCATTGATGCAAGGAAATCAACTGGAGGGGATAGATTAGATCCCCTTTTCCTCAAACGAGCTGATCCATTAATTACTGAGCAAATAACTCATATATGTATTATTACTAACAGGTATATTAACATTTTCAATTCAAACTTTAATACAGACTCATGGTCCAGATAAAAACAAAAAAAAACATACACAACATATATAAAATTACACACAAAAGGCAAAAATAACCACTTAAAATACCCATACAAATGTTCTACAAATAGACAGTTGTGCCAATGTCTCCACATACTGTAGATGAGTGGCCACAAATAGACAGCTGTGCCAATGTCTCCACATAGATGAGTGGTAACGTGTGGCACTGAACCTAATGTCCGTTAAAACCAGAATGATCTAATTTCCAGAGTCATTTAGCCGACAGATGAATTTATACATGAGATTTCTTAAAACAGCTTGGAAGGTATTGACACGTGCAGCCACGAACATTTCACTTGCACTACACCATCTAGGTCTTTTAAGTAATATTCTCATGGCATCATTATATAGTATATAGTATAGTTCCAAATGCCTGGAAAACGGCCCATGTAACCCCCTTGCATAAAGGTGGAGATAGAAGTGACCTAAATAATTACCGTCCAATCTCCAAGGTATCCTGCCTAGCAAAACTCCTGGAAACTTTGGTAAACCACCAAGTAATTGGTCATTGGTAATTGGCTGCATTTATATAGCGCTTTTATCCAAAGCGCTTTACAATTTGTTAATCACATTTGACCCATTCACTCACCGATGGCAGAGGCAACCATGCAAGGAGCCAACCTGCTCATCGGGAGCAATTAGGGGTTAAATGGCTTGCTCAAGGACACTTCGACACGCTGCGCGGGAGGAGCGGGAATCGAACCGGTAACCTCCGGATTGCCAGACGACTGCTCTACCTCCTGAGCCACTGTCGCCCCCAAGTCAAAGCATTTATCTCAAAGCACTCTGTATTAAGCCCACACCAATCAGGTTCTACAGAAAAACATAGCCCAATCTTAGCCACTACCGTATTTATAAATAATATAGTATCCTCACTTGACCAAAGAAAACATTGTGCTGCCCTGTTTGTCCATCTGTCGAAGACATTTTACATGGTTGACCATTATCTTCTTTTACAAAAACTACACAGTATTTATTGGCTTTGATTTAAATCCTTGCAGTTGGTTTCAGAGCTACTTATTTGAGAGACTCCAATGTATAAAAACAAGAAATGTACAGTCAGAGTTTCTATCCATTACAAAAGGTGTCCTACAGGGATCAATTCTGGGCCCTGTCTTATTTTCAATTTCTATTAATAATATTGTCTCATCTCTGAAAGGCGGTCAAGTTCATCTTTATGCAGATTACACTGTTTTACAGTGTAATTACACTATATCGTATTGCAGATTCTGTGAAACTAGCCACTGAGAACTTGCAACTTGTAATGCTTTACAAACTAACCTAACCCTAACCCTAATTTAACCCTACTTATTACATGGCGTTTTAACATTCGCCGAAATGCTTGATTGTGATTGGTCAATAGCGCTCGTCAGAGGTCCGTTATTACTCGATAACGGACCTCTGCTGAGCAATAATGACTGCTGTGCGCAGCTGTAGCAATCAAGCCCACTGACATCAGTGCAATCAGTCCACACACCTGCCGGCGATAATAATAACTTTATTTGGGCTGACAGCGGACGGAGCCACAGAACAACTGCGTCTGCATTTGATCTCGTCTTGTTGATGTGTAAAATGAATTAGGTATATTGTTAGTAAGTTAGCCATGTAATAAGCGGGATAATGTATAGCTATACTCAGTCATTGTCGCAAAATAATTTACCTTCACTACGTTTAAAGAACACCTCGGCGAGGCGCCTCTGTGTTCTAAACTCTGTGTCGGTCAATTATTTTGCGACAATGACCTCGTAGCTATACATTATCCCTTACATGTAAAACCTAACCTAACCCTAACCCTACATGTAAAATCTAACCTAACCCTAACCCTACATGTAAAACCTAACCTAAACCCTACATGTAAAACCTAACCTAACCCTAACCCTACATGTAAAACCTAACCTAACCCTGCATGTAAAACCTAACCTAACCCTGCATGTAAAACCTAACCTAACCCTATATGTAAATCCTAACCTAACCCTATATGTAAAACCTAACCCTACATGAAGAACATGCTAACCCTAACCTAACCCTATAGGGAGGTGTGGTTACGTCATTGTTGTTTCCCGCGCGGTCCACCCCACTTGAAATTGCAATGTATTTCCAATGGACACATTTCTAAATTGTCTCGTTTAAAACAAATAAAGCATGAACATTGGCATGGTGTACCTTTCTGTGTGTATTCATCCACAATCTATAGCTCAACATGAAGAAATTCGCAATTAATCGTAAAAGTAGCAAAATAACAACGTTTATGTTTTCGTTCACTGAGGAACTACACTCACTTTGGCGCTGCTGACTGACGTCACCACAGCATAGACTCCTGACAGCATAGACCGCGTCCCGACTAGCGTTTTTTGACGACGGTCTTTTTTTTTATTTTTTTATTTTTTTATATAGACACTGCGTTTGTCACAAGTTACGTTGCTATAACTTATAACATTAAGATAGTGTATTAACATTGTTCTTCTCTCTGCTAAGTAAGGAGAGCGTGTGTCCGTGTGTGTTTCAACACCTCGTTAAGTAGGCCTACCTGTGAAGCACACGCGACAGACCACACCCAGCGTAAAATCCCCTCGGCTGTAGTCTTTCCACAGTATTGAGAGACAATACTTGTCGAACTATCTAACAATAATTACCTCATTTACAAGTTGTATTTAAGTTTGCAAATAAGGGCAAATAAGGGAACACATTAATGACATTTCAAAGCAGTAAAAAAAACAAGATTTAGATTTTTTCTATTTTCTTAAGTGGAAGACATTTTTTTCGTTTCCTGACACTTGTATCTCCCCGGATCAAATCGGGTTTGGTCACTTCGAGTCACATTATTCCCTAGCCTTCCCTGACTCACCCTGACTCTTGCCTTGTTTGGTTTGAAGTATAAAATAAGTATAAAATAGAAGTCAAAAGTACGTAAACAAAAGTGTTCAATATACATACAATGCCGAGTAGAAAAAGTAAGTGAGTTACAATACATTATACAATGGCATGCAAATTTCTTGATTCTGATTGGCTGAAACACTTCTTTCAGACGTTGTTATTTCCCATAACACACTCCACGTGATCCCAGAACCCGCCCACAACCGAATTACTTTGTTTCCGAATCACTCCGCCGTTTGTGTTTTTAGGAATGAAACCAAGATGGCGAACAATAATCTTTATGAATGGATGTATTGATATCGTCATAACGACTCATTCAAAAACTAGTGCTCTGTTTTTTCCTCATCCTAAGATGACTACACGTAATAGTACTATGCCTTTGGACTGTTTGACGTTAATAAAGTGTTGTGTTTTGTGGGCATGGTACGCAGTGATTACGTTTTAAACAGCGGTTTAACAGTATTTTACATTTCAATTTGTTATTTCCTGTTTTAAGTTCTTGTTTGAGTTACGTTTAACGATAGGTTATGTATATAACCTAGTTATATGAGTACTGGCTGAGCATCCTGCTCTTCGCCATCGAGATATACCTCATCTCCAGTACCTAGTGTACTCCATCAACGAATAAAACAAATACACCCAGCACCTGCCAGGCCCCGCCCTAGTGACGTACTATATAGCACTAGGCGTGGTCACCACTCGCTCTTCCTCGGAAAACCGTTTCCAAAAGAAAAGTTTCACCCAAGGGACCTCAGGGCAGGCTAAAAGCAGGACGCTCAGCCAGTACTCATATAACTAGGTTATAGGTTATATACATATACATAACCTATCGTTATATAGTCGTACTGGCGAATCGCGTCCTGCTCTTCGCCATCGAGATATGGGGACAGAGCAGACGCGAGGACCGACAAATGCACCCCCTGAGGACCCGAAAGCCCACATCAGGGGGGAGGGGAGTCCCGTCACCCCTCCTTCCTAGTGAAGAGGGGGCGGCAGTCAACTCCACCCAAGTGCGAAAAAGAGGGAACTAGAACCTCTTAAACGCACAGCACAGGCGGGACCACGTGTGACACAACACATTGTGGCCCACACCCACACACCCCTGCTACCCCACCGAAGGACGGGAAGCAGGAGAGGTTCCAGACCACAGAACCGCCTGAGAGACAGAACCCCCGGTCATGTCCATGAGGTAAAACCTTACGAAGGGACCCGGTGAGGACCATGAAGCCGCAGCACAGATGTCCTGCACCGAGGCCCCACCCAGCAGGTCGGCAGAGGCCGCCACCCCACAAGTGGAGTGCGCCCTGACGCCCCCAGGGGGAGCCAGCCCGGCCAACGTGTAGCAAAGGGCAATGCCCTCGCACAACCAATGGGATAGGCGCTGTTTCGACAGTGCCTTACCAGCACGAGAGCCACCGTAACAGACAAAGAGCTGATCGGTAGCCCTGAGGCCCTGAGTACGGCTGAGGTAAATCCTCAAAGCCCGGACCGGACATGACAGGTGAAGGCCCGCCTCCAACTCACTAGCGTGAGGAGGCGAATGAAACGCCTGAACCATAATATCCCTGGAGCGGAAAGAACACCGGATATTTTTTGGCACGAAGGCTGGATTAGGCCGCAGAGTGGCATCGCTATCGAAACGAATAGACAGACACACGGGCCGCACCGAGAGAGCACAAAGCTCACCCACGCGCTTAGCAGAGGTGATGGCCAGCAAGAACGCAGTCTTGAACGACAGCTGTTCCAACGGCGCTTGCTCAAGAGGCTCAAACGGGGCCATGGACAACCGACCGAGGACCAATTGAAGATCCCAGCTCGGAGCCAGAGAGCGTTTCACCGGCTTAAGGCGTCGAACGCCAAGCAGGAAACGCTTCACAAGAGGTTGGCTGAACAATACAACACCCTCAAACCCCTCATGATAAGAGGATATAGTCGCAGCATATACCCTCACCGTCGAAGCCGACAGTCTATCAAGGAGAGACTGAAGGAAAATAAGGACAGCATCCAGGGGGCAGGACACCGGGTCCCGGCCCCCCACCTTACACCACTCTTGGAACATACGCCACCTACCCGTGTAAAGCGCGATAGTGGAGGGAGCACGCGCATTCCGGATGGTGTCAACCACAGAAGGGTCCATCCTCTCCAGACTCACCCTCTCACCAGCCAAACCATCAGAGGCTGGCCCAGCACCGGGGGCTGACACAGCGACCCGCACGCTTGAGAGAGGGCCCTCGCCGACCAAGGAACAGGCCACGGCGGGGCTACCAATAGCTGGATCAGGACCGGGAACCACACAGCTGTGCCCCGGTCCGGCGCAACCAGGATCACGGTCCTGTGCTCCCACCGTACCCGCTCCAACTTGAACTCAGAGTCAAGCCCAAATACTCCACCTGTTGACTGGGAAGAGGCGTACTCGTCTTCCAGTTCACAGCAAAACCCAGCCTGGTGAGGAATTCCACCACCAGCCTGGTATGAGACCTGGCGACCTCCTCCGACCGGCTGAGGAGCAATATGTCGTCGAGATAGAAAATAATTCGTATCCCCTGACGACGTAGAGGCTCCAGCGCAGTCTCTACGCACTTGGTGAATGTGCGGGGAGCCAGAGAGTAGCCGAACGGCAACCTCTGGTATTCGTACACTACACCCTGAAATAGGAACCGCAGGAACTTCCTGTGAGGAGGGAAAATCGGGATGTGAAAATACGCATCCTTCAGGTCTATGGAGGTGAACCAGTCTCCCACCCTGACAGCAAGTAGCAGGTGTTTGACGGTCAACATCCTGAATGGTCTCGCCACAATCAGACGATTGAACGTGGACAGATCCAGTATAGGTCTGACCCCTCCCGTTTTTTTGGGCACCAGAAAATAACGGGAGTAGATGCCTGACATCGCATCCTCTCTCGGGACCACGACTATGGCCTGCTTTGCCAACAGAGATTGGATCTCGTCGGCCAGAGCTGTCACTGCTGCTGACCCTGACAATAGGGTCTGCACCAAACATGAAAACAGAGGGTGGGGTTGTGCGAACTGCAAAACAAGCCCCCGCCTCAACGTTCTCTCTACCCATCCCGACTGTTACAAAGGATCAGATTAAACCGAATATATATATTTATTGATTGATATATATTGCATAATATTTGTATATCGTTTGATATCCCTTGTATATTCCTTGTACATATACACGGAATATCCCTTTAGCCTAGTACAGACCATAATATTTCATTCTCCTATTGGATAGCGGTCCACAGGCGCCAAGGCCATGCCTCCAAAGTCAGGTTCAAAGTCACCGCCGGGGACATGCCTGGACATGAATGGTATTGCGCAAGGATATGAGACAGGAATAAAGCTGGTACTAGTTTATTCATCTAAGCGTATAAATACGGCGCAGGTGAATACAGAAGTATGTTACCCAATAAGTTGAAGCTTCACCCACGATACTACGTGCGGTGAAGTATGGCCTGTTTGGCCCCAAATAGAGCATTGAGACCGCGTGCAAATTAATAACTGAAGTGTCAGAGTTTGGCGCTATACCGTCGAGTGCGACATATTCTATTAAGTCAGTAATAGTCTAATTGTGTATAGTGTATTGTGCGGCTAAAGTTCTACAGTGACCAGCATCACCAACGTTTTCCTCGTATCAGCTAGAGTGCTTATCCAGGCTGGGCTGCTTCATGGCGCTTTCACCCGAGGAGCCCTAGACGAGGACCGTGTGGACATGTACACTGGATTATCTACCCGACGACTGCATAGCCCTTTACGGCTGGATTATATTTGCTTTTGGTCCTGTGATTAATGGAGCCGAGAATCGCCGACGCCCACACGTGTGTGGGATTTACCCTGTGAGGAGCCACGTCGAGTCTGCCCCTCAGAAGCCTGAGGCAGGCTAGCTTTCTTCCCTGTGGAGCTACAGGCTACGGAGAACAGCTGTATTCGTCTGTGGATCAAGATCTTATTGCACCGTCTCCCGTACTCGGAGTCTCCTTATCATTGTTGACCCAGACTCTATTACCGACAGATCCTCTACCCTTGCTGGCTTACAACCGGGGGGACCCTTCCAGTATCTCCCGCTATATTACTAGTGTACCATAGATATAATTCCCTAAGATTCAGGTTGTATAATTACCTCCTGCGTAACCAGAGAATGGACATTCGTTATTGATTTGCCTACGCACATTCCTTTGCCTTATAAGCGCATTCAAAGTGAAATAGAGAAGTATATTATGTACCTTTTGCTGCAATAAATACTTAATTACAACTTTGTGTGGAACCGATTTCATTGTGGGAAGTGTTCATCATTATATATATCATGTACTGTATGGCCAGTAATTAAAGTGCATAAGACGGTAGTGGTTTAATGATACCATACTTATCAATACAGTCAGGGAATTGTACCCCTCAGTTACAATTGGTCCTTCGAGCCGGAGGGTAACTAGTGTAATATTAATATAGTGGTATTAATATTGACATGGCCAATGATGAACACTCCACAAAACGGTTCTCCTAAAATAGATCGCCCGCAGCGTAGACGGCAGACACCTCAGTACTTAGAGGATTACGTTGCCAATATACTACCTAGCTTTCTACAGACGGTAAACGCGGAAAAAGTAGATAGTAAAATTATGTCCGACCCTATCGACCAGGCTACCCCGCCTATAGAGGCCCTAGTGGGTTCTAACGTAACTGACCAAGCTCACGGAGGGGACCAGGAGGGACCTGACATGACTTTACCCCCCGCCAAGACCGAAGAAGTAGTCCCCGGAGAGCTCCAGGATAAAGACAGCCCTCCAGGGATGGAACTCGACCCACTACAAGAAGAGGCGAGCACCCCGGAGATGGATCTCCTCGACTCGCCACAGGAGAACGGATCTCCAACGAGTACTACCAGGAGCGGATCACCTCAACCAGCATCTTCCCCCAGCGAGGCGGACAAGATGCTGGCACAGGCCTTCCTCGCCAGCCTGGTAGCCTCAACAGAGCGCGATCGACTCTAAGCACAGACGCTTAGTGAGCGCGAACATTCTTCCATGGAAAGAGAACGCCTTCAAGCGCAGCAACGGAGCGACGAAGATCGTACACGTCTAGAGATTAGACGCCTTCAGACGGAAGAGAATATGGGAAGGGACCGGGCCGAAGCCCAGCGCGCCGCCGCCGAAGCCCAGCGCGCCGCTGCCGGTGCCCAAAGAGAAGCAGAGCGCGACCTCGCTCTCACCAAGCGCGAAGCCGAGCACGACCGATTACAAGCGCAGATAATGGAGCAGCTGATCACCAGGGCAACACCCCCTCCCTCCGCACGGGGCTCCAGGGCCTCGTCAAGACAAGGGTCAAGGGCACCCTCCCCTACCCGATCAAGCGACCCTGAGCCCGACCACCAGAGAGAGCCTATACCCCCCTCCGAACCCCTTCCCTGACCGGTCCAAGCGAGACCCAGCTACAAGGAAGAAACGGTCTACACCCCGGAGAGGCTAAATAGACGACTACAGGATCTAGATGACCTGCCAGAGGAAGAAGAAGAGGGAGAGGAGGAGAGTCAAGCCCAACAGCAGCACAGTACTCCACAGGACCAGGAGGTCCAGTACAGCCCAGGCTTTACCCCCGCGGCTCTGCGCTACAGACCCCCGACTCAATTCACGGGTGAGCTTGACGCACGACCAGCCCCGAGGAACAGCACCTGGATACGCGGGCCATGGTATCCAGCAGGTACCAGCCCACCAAGAGGCGTAAGAGGAGACTCGCCTAGGAGGCCTCTCTTCCAACGCTCACCGATGTGCCAGCCATCCATGGCATCATACATTGGCACACCGACGTTCCCGGACTTCACACACGAGAACAGAGCACAGTACACAGAGCTACGAATGTGCTTAGAGACAATGATGTCCGATGTAGCTGATGAACCGTACAAATATGCTATCCTACTGAAGCACCTCAAGGTGCCCCGAGCGCACAATATAGCGCTGGCCTATGCCACCTCTACTACCCCATACACCGCGGCTCTAGCAGCACTCGACCAAAGATATGGACGCAGATGGGACTACGTAATACAAGAGATAAGGCATATTGACCGCCTACCCCCAGCCACAGACAATCGCTCACTAGATGACCTGTCTATCAAAGTACAATCCCTGGTAGGGATGCTGGGGGCGCAAAGAGAAAAGGGTATGCACGAACTGTACGCAAACTCTAATGTCGAGAGGATTTTAGAGAAGCTTCCGCCCGCCCGACAAGAGCGCTTCAGGCGGCAAAGAGACCACCGTGATCCTAACGGTCCCGAGCCATCCCTCCTAGACCTAGCCGACTTCCTGGCGAGAGAAGTCAACAGCCTACGGTTGGATACGTTCATGCGGAGCACACCAAGCTCCAGAGAGGGACCTAGGAGAGCAAACGATGGCTGCAGATTGGTGACCGTCATGCACCAATCAGAATCAGTACCGAGCAGCAAGAACCACAGTACCCCCTCGATGAAAGAGAAGTGGAAGATGGTGTGCCCGTACTGCGAAAATGAACACTGGCTGTCACAATGTGACACGTTCAAGAAGATGACCGCCGACGAGGTGAGTCAATGGATAAAGTCCAACCGACGCTGTTACCGATGTGCGCGCAGTCACATGGCAGCCGATTGCCGCTTAAAGAAGAGGTGTAGTCGGTGTGACGGAGCCCACTTATACGTCCTACACGACAGTAACAGAAGAAAGCCTGCACCCTCAAGCAGCACAAAGGCAAGTGTTATGTACATTGACCCCGCCAGCAGCGGGGGCGCCCGGGTGCTCTTAAAGGTGGTCCGCGTAACATTGAGTTACCAAGACAAGGTCATGGACACTTACGCCGTCCTTGACGACGGGTCAGAGAAGACCCTTCTCCTCGCGTCCGCTGCGGCCCAGCTGGGGCTGCGGGGGAGCGAAAACCAGATGACGATTCGGACAATAAGAAGAGATCTAAAGACGATAAAGGGCGAGAATGTCTCCTTCACTATCGCAGCAAGCGGGCAGCCAGAGAGACGGTATAGGATTACTAACGCTTTCACCAGCCAAGAAATAGGCCTGTCGCAGTACACCTACCCCATCGCCAAGCTGATGGATAAATATGTGCACCTGCGTCAACTACCTATACCGCTCATAGACGGTGCCACCCCGACCCTGCTGATAGGCTCCGACCATGCAGACCTCATCGTCCCGATGGACCGGGTCCACACAGGGCCCAGAG
This sequence comes from Notolepis coatsorum, assembly GCF_963971535.1. Classification (NCBI taxonomy): domain Eukaryota; kingdom Metazoa; phylum Chordata; class Actinopteri; order Aulopiformes; family Paralepididae; genus Notolepis; species Notolepis coatsorum. The sequence goes on along the minus strand of NC_140179.1, from coordinate 87,701,491 downwards.
GCTGTCCTGCAGCAGTCGAGACCCGCCTAGGATGGACACTACAAGGCCCCCTCGCTAGGTCTCTTAACCGAACAGCAGCCACTAGCTGCCTCCACTCCAGAGTGACAGAAGAAGACACCACCCTCCTACAGCATGTCGAGAGGCTATGGACACTAGAGACAATGCCCTTTAAGAACGAAAAGAAAGACATTCGTTCCAAGGAAGACATTTACGCTATAGCCCTCCTCGAGCAGGGGACAAAGAGAGTCAAAGTCAACGGAGTGATGAGATACTCCACTCCACTCCTGAGGCGAGAGGGTATGCCTACCTTCCACGCCCCAAAAGAAGCGACGGAGCGGTATCTATTGAACACAGAGCGGCGCCTAGCCAGAGACCCTGCTCAAGAGACTGTGTACCGCGCTGAGATTAACAAGCTAATCACAGCGGGACACATAAAGAAAATTGACATTAAAGAGGCCGATCAGACGACCGAATCATGGTACGTGCCGCACCACAAAGTCCACTACAACGGCAAGGATCGTATTGTGTTCAACTGCAGCTACCAGATCGGATCACAAAATCTGAATAAAGAGCTCTTGCCCGGCCCAACACTAGGCCCCTCTCTACTAGGCGTGTTACTACGTTTCCGCCAAGACAAGGTGGCCATCAGCGGCGACATCAAAGGGATGTTCCTGCAGGTGAGACTAGTGGAGGAGGACAAGCCCCTGCTGCGGTTCCTATGGAGAGAGAGGATCGGGGACGAGCAACCAGCCATCTATCAATGGGAAGTCCTCCCTTTCGGAACCACATGCAGCCCATGCTGTGCTACGTTTGCACTGCAAAAACACGTCGCAGAGGACCCAGCAGCTGATGAAGAGGTCCAACAAAGTGTAGGAAATAGTTTCTACGTGGACAACTGTCTGCAAAGCGTCTCGACACCAGAAGAAGCCGAGGCCCTTCTACTCAAGCTCTGCGCCTCCCTGATCAAAGGCGGCTTTGATCTCAGGCAGTGGGCCAGCAGCGACCCGCAAGTATTGCGCAGCCTCTCCCCCGAGGACAAGGCAGCAAGCAGCGAGACCTGGATGGCGACCATCCCAGGAGAAGCCCAAGAAATGACATTAGGACTAGTCTGGCGCTTCAAAACAGACTCGCTCCATTATAAACACACACCCCTGACCAAGGAGCAGGGAAGGTCGACTGCACTACCGACCACCAGACGGAGTGTATACAGAACACTCGCCAGACAATATGACCCGTTGGGATGTATTCTACCTTACACCACCAGGGCAAAGATGATTGTAAGAGCGTTATGGGACAAGGACCAGGGCTGGGACGACCCCATACCCGAACACCTTGCATCCACATGGAGAGAGTGGGAGACAGAACTCAGCTCACTCCCAGGTGTCAACATAGGCCGCAGCTACTTCCCACCCACAGTGAGGCCAGATGGACCTGCACGTCTTCAGCGACGCCTCCGAAGTAGCCTACGGTTCGGTGGCCTACTTGCGTGCCCGAGAGGAGGGAGGAGAAATACATACTGCTTTCATCCTGGCTCGCTCAAGAATAGCCCCACGCAAGCAACAATCTATCCCGCGTCTAGAGCTCTGCGCAGCCCTAGCAGGAGCGCAACTCGCTACGTTGATCCAACGTGAACTCACCATCCCGGTGCAAAGAACAATCTTGTGGTCAGACTCCACGACAGTACTCACATGGATCCGGTCTGATTCGTGCAGATACAAGGTCTTCGTGGGAGTCAGAGTCACAGAGATTCAAGATTTAACAGAAGTAGCAAGCTGGAGGTATGTGGACACAAAACACAACCCAGCTGACGTCATCACCCGGGGAATGTCCCTGGATGACCTCACCCGTCACAACCTATACAGTGACGGGCCAGAGTTCCTCAAGCTCCCGGAAGAAGAGTGGCCTACACCCACCCCACGGGCAGCGAGTAAAGAGGAGGCCGAGAACAAGAAATCTATGTTCTGTGGATTGAACACACTCGTCTCCACAGACCCCGACATAGACGATTGCCTCACCCTAGAGAGTGCGCAGCTAAAGACATTCCTGTTGCACCACCCAGAGGTTCAGCTCACTACTGACATTACTGCAGCTGACTACGAAGAAGCAGAACTTCTTCTCCTACAACGAGCCCAGAGAGACTCGCTTCCCGATGAGCTAGACTGTCTACAGGGAGCCAAGCCCGTCCCATCAGACAGCAGATTGCGCCACCTAGCCCCCGAGAGCGACGCCCATGGTCTCATCAGAGTGGGTGGTCGTCTGCGGAGAGCTCCAGACTTACCGGATGACGTCAAGTACCCGATAGTCTTAAACAGCCGACACAAGGTCACAGAGCTGATCATAAAGAAATACGACGAGGATGTGCATCACGCCGGGGCAGAGAGAGTCTTCGCGGAGATCAGACGTCGTTATTGGATACTGCAAGGGAGAGAAGCAGTGCGGCGCTTCCAGCGAACCTGTCTAGACTGTCGTAAATGGCGAGCGCAGCCCAGTATACCCCGGATGGCTGACCTACCTCCCTGTCGCCTCCGACTCGGCGACAAGCCTTTTCACTCCACCGGTATGGACTGTTTCGGCCCGCTGTATGTAAAGAAAGGAAGAGGAACCGAGAAGCGGTGGGGTATTGTATTTAAATGCATGACCACCCGAGCGATGCATATAGAACTCCTTCCAACCATGAGCACAGACTCATTCCTTATGGCCTTCCGAAGATTCACATCGCGGAAAGGCAAACCGTCTATATTATTGTCTGATCACGGGACAAACTTCAAAGGCGGAGAAAGAGAGCTGAGAGAGAGCTTCCAAGCTATGGGCCCAGAACTTAAGACCCACCTCGCTCCATCCCAGATTGACTTCCAGTTTAATCCCCCGAATGCACCTCACTTCGGTGGAACTTGGGAACGAGAAGTACGTTCAATAAAGACAGCCCTGTACGCCGTGCTTGGGGCCCAGACCGTGGCGGAAGAAGTCCTAATGACAGTCCTCGCGGAGATCGAGGGAGTATTGAACTCAAAGCCCCTCGGTTACGTCTCAAGTGATGTAGCAGATGTCGACCCAGTCACCCCCAACACACTCTTGATGGCGCGGCTGGACCCCACGCTACCACAGACAATGTACAGGCCTGAAGAAGCGAACGGCCGAAGAATGTGGAGGTACAGTCAAGTATTGGCTGACAAGTTTTGGAACAGCTTCCTACTCCACTATCTACCGTCTCTACAGACCCGCCAGAAATGGGTGAAAGAGAGAGACAATTTGACAGAAGGAACAGTCGTCATGATTATCGACCAGTCACTACCCCGAGCTATGTGGCCGGCTGGCCGCGTAAGCAAAGTGATCACCGGTGCCGACGGAAAGGTCAGAGCAGCCGAAGTGCTCGTCCAAGGGCGGATCTACACCCGACCCGTGGCGAGGCTAATAGAGTTGCCAAGGCTCCCCGAGACTATTGATGACGACCATGACCCCATGACTTTGTGAACTGCCCTACCCCTCACAACAGACATTGAGTAGTGGACAGTGCGGTTAATCTGTCTCTGCTTAGCTAATTAGGTGGGACTGACGCTGGGCCGCAAGGAACAGTAGATAGGTGGCTCGGTCCCTCCCGCTGTGCGTAGCCTCTGAACCCGCCAAAGCGGACAGGGCGTTTGCACCCAAGGGGGGACCCCGACAGAAAGGGCCGGTTTGATACGGGAGAAGCTGCCATCAAACTAGGTGACACACGCTCCCCCACTGAACACCCCTCCAGAGCATGCTGAGGAGTTGTTCTGCAGCCAGACATGCAAGGCGTGAGGACCCCATGGGTTCCTACACACCGTAGCCCTACAGTGATATTGCAACCACCCAAATCACGCGCGCCTCTTCTTTGCAGACCACTGCCGATCTCACGGGAGTGGGAGGCATCAACGTGATACCCCGCCTGGCGAAGGCGAGGTCGGGGTAACCCGTGCTGAGCATTCTTTCGAAGAGGCCTCGAGTCCCCCTGCTGACCACCGTCAATAGTGGCAGCCGTAACACCAGGCTCACCAATCGCACAACGTGTGGCGAGGGAGCCACGTGACAGCACAACATTCTCACAAACAGACCCAGGCTCAGCCATCAACTGGGTGTCAGCCCCTGTCCCCATGCGAAGCAAAACATGGGGCCGCATGCGCTTCACTGAAGGCTCGCGGCCCGCAGCCAAAGGAAAACGATCAGAGCCTCTTTTTCGCAGGTGACGGGGGAAGGAGTGATCGGGGAGCGGGCTGCTCGCGGCAGAATGGCGACGGCTTGTATATTCCAAGCCGAGCACATCCAACATGGCCGATCCCTCGGCCGCCAAGGCTGTCGGCCTTGTGGACCCCTGTTGGCTCGCCGCCCAGGGTACCACTGGCGGGGGAAACATGGCCGCCTGTCGAGGGCCTCGCCACAGTCGCTGACGAGGCCGTGCTCCAACCTCTGGCTGCATAGCGTGAGGTGGTGTGGGACCTAGGTCAACAACCGCCCGCATCTCCGCAGAACGACCAAAGAGTCCTTCCGCGGAAAAAGGAGCCGTGAGGAGAAGAAACCTTTCTTCCTCCCCAAGAGGAGACTTCTCCAACCAGAAATGCCTATTAACAAGCGTTGATAGCATCCTAATCCTCCCCGCAGTTACAGCTTGCGACTGAGTCAAGATATCTATAACCAAAAACATGCTAAATGTTTTCAGCGTCAGCTGGTCCTGTAGCCCCACTACCCGACGGTAATGTGGACAGAAAAACAGTCAGCTGAGCCACAACACTGGCCGCCGCTAAATTCCATCCTGTAGCAGTATAACTCTCATCAGTCCATACTGCCACCTGCCGGGCCAACTCGCTCTCAAGCGTCGGCTTCCGGGTGGGACACCGTTCAACCCCGCCGGGGCACAGGATCGATGCTACCTGGCTCTCTAGCCACGGCACACCCGCCCTGCGCCCTGTTGTCAACCCATTCACCCATAAAAAGGGTAAATAAGACTCAGCAAAACCCCCCACATTAGCTACCGACTGACCTTCATCAATGAACCGGTTAAGAGGAGGGAAAAGCAGTGACATCCCACGGCAGTGACCCAGCATTATAGCATTAGTGTTAGCAGCGCGCTCCAGGATCGCCTGGAAAACGTCCACTTCAGAGGGACGTTCACCAAAACATCCCGCCCCTGGCGCCGACACACAACTCGGTTGTGTAACAAAACAACCAGCAGCATTACTAACACCAGCGTTAATGCCTGATGACACAGAGCCTACCTGTGTACGAGCCGGCTCGATAGCCAAACCTTGCACGCTGTCCCTCAATCTGCTGCCACAAGACGAGAAAACATCAGGATAGACCCGACGTGTCGTTGGAACATGCCGCGAAGATTCCAGGGGTAGCCAAATCTCCGGTAAGCACTCAACATTGCGTAATTTCTCTAAACTTTTCATTACAACTAGTTTCACAGGGTGCAAGCATCCGCCATGATGGAAACGAAAATAGAGGAAGAGCGAGTGGTGACCACGTCTAGCGCTATATAGTACGTCACTAGGGCAGGGCCTGGCAGGTGCTGGGTGTATTTGTGTTATTCGTTGATGGAGTACACTAGGTACTGGAGATGAGGTATATCTCGATGGCGAAGAGCAGGACGCGATTCGCCAGTACGACTATATAACAGCATTTAGCCATTTGTAAGATGGGGTTTTGGTTGTTGTTGATTACATGATTGGTTTTTTGTAGTGATAACATTTTCTATTTATTTTGATCAAGGTTTTGGAATGTGGTGGAAAACATTATATGTTTCATCCTATTACATAATTTGTACAGCTTACTGGGCATGTTCATAGCTCTGTTTGAACATATTTTGTTTTCATTATCTCCTTTTTGTTTGCATTTGTCATTCCCAGCTGGTATTTAAATTGTAAGTCTGACGAGAGCTTTTTCTCACTTTCTGGTCAGACGCTTGTGTTAGACTTGTCTCCGATTGTAAACTGAGGATACTTTTCTGTGACCACAGAAATAATGTGTTCTTTTTTATACAATTTGACTTATCTGAATTTCTACAGTTCACTGTCTTGGCTCATTTAAAATATTCCACAACACATGCAAGTGACGAAGATCGCAAACCTTTCTACACTCACAGAAACATGATAGACTCTGTCTCTAATGCTGACCCTGACCTATCCGGTAAACTGACCCTCCGCATACACAAACTCCTCTACATGCCATGATTTAAAATGGTTCTCTCCTCTATGTATACTTTTGTCCTCACCAACAAAGTAGACATTGCTAACGTCTAGTACGTTCATCTAGGTAACGTTAGCTATGGGTAAAATTAACGTTAACGTTAGTTAGCTCGGTATCAGCGCAACTGTCAATGGCCATGACGTGTATTAGGCAACAGCACTGAATGACAGGCAGTGTAGTTCTTTTTTAACAACAAATTAAACAACCATATAACTAACTTTATTTCAACCAAAAATGCTTAAACAATAATGTTAGTGATAGAAGGGAACTCATTTTGTGCAATGGAAAGCTTGCCCATGTTCATGAGGCAGAATTGTTACAATAGCTGATAATACATTTTCCTAATGATAAATCCCTATACGGGTGGACCGCGCGGGAAACTAAAGTGACGTCAGACTACACCTCCCTATTTACTGCACTAGAGGAAAGGTCTGAATCAGCTAAATACACAAGGTTCTCCCCGTTTGGGTCATGAATATGCACACCAAATTTCCATAGCAATGTAACCCTAACCCTAACTACTAGTTTAATTACATGTAGTGAAGCTACTCCCTATTGGATACAAACACTAGTCATGTGTTGGAATGGGAATACCACAATATACTACATGATGTACCACAGATGTTACACACAAGACTGTTACAAGAATCACAATGTATTCCTTAATACCAGAGAGTACATCAAAGTATCACAAGGTGCACAAACCCTAACCCTGAACATTACAGTAACCCTAACCCTGAACATTACAGCAACCCTAACAATACAGTAAACTGAAAGAGATTTTAGACTATTATTCTGACATTATTTACCAAAATGTTGTTATCCGGCCTGTAATGTGATAAACTAGTATTATTAGTTAGTTATTACATTCTGGCAAAAAGCTTTACGTTACACGTTTTTAATTACATTACTTTATTTGATTATATTGCATTCATCACATTTGATTATATTACATTGGTGCAATTAATTAATAATACAGTACCATATACCTTTACACGCACGCACGCGCGCACACACACACACACACGCACGCACGCACGCACGCACGCACGCACGCACGCACGCACGCACGCACGCACGCACGCACGCACACACACACACACACACACACACACACACACACACACACACACACACACACACACACACACACACACACACACACACACACACACACACACACACACACACACACACACACACACACACTCACACACACACTTCAACAAAGGTCAGAATCCAGGTTTGTATGCAGTGTATTGTCCCCAGAATCAAAGGCTAAGTGCATTGCTCAAGGGCACTTCACACATAATACACAGTAGATGTTCAATAAGCAACAGAATTTAGGTTGATGTATAATTGTGCAGCTGGATATAGTCCAGGAAGGATATAATAATTACTATGGTTACCAACTGCTTCTTAAAACAGCTGAAATCAGCAAGACTACAGCTGGCTTCACAACCTCCTGAGCTCATACTGTCAGTTGCTATGGTTACCTCTCAGTTACCATGATTACCTGTCAGTTACCATAGTTACATATCAGTTACCATGGTTATCGGTCAGTTGCCATAGTTACCTGTAGTCTGGAGTCCCATCAAACTGCTCCAATGGAATCAGCTGGTCTGTAGCTCCAACTCAGTTCCACTGGTCCTGTACTGGTCTATGCTGGTCCAGAGAGGCGTTGGGTGTCAGTCCGGTTTGGTCCTGGTAGTGCTTCTTAAGTCTGAACTACAATGTGTGGCTCAGCTTGGTTCTAGCTCTGAGCTCAGTGTCTCAGTCGTGTCCCTCAGCAACTCTCAGAATACTGGAAACAGCCCTTCCCTTCCTGGAGAGAGAGAGGAAGAGAGAGGGAGAGAGAAATGGACAGAGAGAGAGGGGGGGGGGGCAGAGAGAGAGAGATGAAGAGAGAGAAAGACATAGGGAGAGAGAAAAACAGAGATAAAGAGGTTGTTGTGTCTTGACATTAGATAAACTAGACTAACCCTAACCCTAAATAAAAAAACGTCTGACATTAAATAAAATAGACTAACCCTAAATAAAAGCTTATGGAATTAGATAAACTAGACTAACCCTACAGTAAATAAAAGCTTATGAAATTAGATAAACTAGACTAACCCTAAATAGAAGCTTCTGATATTAAATAAACTAGACTAACCCTAAATAAAAGCTTTTGACATTGGATAAACTAGACTAACCCTAGACTAAAAAGTTTCATTAGGGTTAGTTTCTGTTCATTAAATAAATGTACTTAATGATTATTAGCACTGAATGATTTGTTGATTGTATTGCTGCTATCATGTCTTTGAACTGATTTAGTATACAGTCCCTTTTTGGGGGCGCTGGGGGGGGGGGGGGGAGGGGTAGAGAAGAATGGCAGGAAAGAGCAGAGTCACTCCCTAAATAACAACTGACCAATGACAGGACACAAGGCTGTATGATCTGACCAATGGCAGGCCATGACATTGGCTGGTGTGGAGTGGGCCTCCTATCTCTATATTCGAGCCCGTGGTATGAGGAATACATTTCTTGTCTCTCTGAGACACACATACATGTAGACATTAATATCTCTCTCTGAGACACATACATGTAGACATTAATATCTCTCTCTGAGACACATACATGTAGACATTAATATCTCTCTCTGAGACACATACATTTAGACATTAGCATCTCTCTCTGAGACACACATACATTTAGACATTAGCGTCTCTCTCTGAGACACATACATGTAGACATTAATATCTCTCTCTGAGACACATACATGTAGACATTAATATCTCTCTCTGAGACACACATACATGAAGACATGAATATCTCTCTTTGAGACACATACATTTAGACATTAGCATCTCTCTCTGAGACACACATACATGTAGACATTAATATCTCTCTGAGACACACATACATGTAGACATTAATATCTCTCTCTGAGACACACATACATGTAGACATTAATATCTCTCTCTGAGACACACATACATGTAGACATTAATATCTCTCTTTGAGACACATACATTTAGACATTAGCATCTCTCTCTGAGACACACATACATGTAGACATTAATATCTCTCTCTGAGACACATACATTTAGACATTAGCATCTCTCTCTGAGACACTACATGTAGACATTAATATCGCTCTCTGAGACACACATACATTTAGACATTAGCATCTCTCTCTGAGACACACATACATGTAGACATTAATATCGCTTTCTGAGACACACATACATTTAGACATTAGCATCGCTCTCTGAGAAACACACATGTAGACATTAATATCTCTCTTTGAGACACATACATTTAGACATTAGCATCTCTCTCTGAGACACACATACATGTAGACATTAGCATCTCTCTCTGAGACACACATACATGTAGACATTAATATCTCTCTCTGAGACACATACATTTAGACATTAGCATCTCTCTCTGAGACACACATACATGTAGACATTAATATCGCTTTCTGAGACACACATACATTTAGACATTAGCATCGCTCTCTGAGACACACATACATGTAGACATTAATATCTCTCTCTGAGACACACATACATGTTGACATTAATATCTCTCTCTGAGACACACATACATGTAGACATTAATATCTCTCTCTGAGACACATACATGTAGACATTAATATCTCTCTCTGAGACACACATACATAGACATGTAGACATGTCATCAGGGGATTCAAGGTCAGTCTCAGGCATTTGTGGTGCCCCTGGAGCAGGTAGGGGTGCAGTGCCTTGCTCAAGGACTCTTTCACAGACACATTGGCTGTTGTAGGGATGGAACCTGTGTCTTTATACTATAAATAATATGAACAATGATTCAAACAATCCTCTCCTCTCCTCTCTACTACTCCACTCCAGAATCTTCCTGAGATTTAGAGGAACTTCCTGTGACTCATTTCCTGCTTCCTGTCTGGGTAACCAGAGAGATGGATGTTGTACAGGAAAACCTGAGGAGCTGCACAAGGCTGATAACACACACGCACACACACACGCACGCACGCACGCACGCACGCACGCACGCACGCACGCACGCACGCACGCACGCACGCACGCACGCACGCACGCACGCACGCACACACACACACACACACACACACACACACACACACACACACACACACACACACACACACACACACACACACACACACACACGCACGCACACACACACACACACTCATCTTGCACATATACACAAGCACACACATCCTCTCTCTCTCTCTCACACACACATGATCCTCATCGGTGGTCACTCAAGGCGAGTATGACTGTCCTCTCCTTTGGGTCGTCTATTTGTGCTCTTCAGGTGGCTGTAGAGGCCAATCCGCAATCCACATACTTTGGTGCAGTGTGTGAGCAGGGGAGAGTGGTGTTGGTGCAGTGTTAGCAGGGTTCAGTGTTAGCAGGGTTCAGTGTTAGCAGGGTTCAGTGTTAGCAGGGTTCAGTGTTAGCAGGGTTCAGTGTTAGCAGGGTTCAGTGTTAGCAGAGTTCAGTGTTAGCAGAGTTCAGTGTTAGCAGGGTTCAGTGTTAGCAGAGTTCAGTGTTAGCAGGGTTCAGTGTCAGCAGGGTTCAGTGTTAGCAGAGTTCAGTGTTAGCAGAGTTCAGTGTTAGCAGGGTTGAGCGTTAGCAGGGTTCAGTGTTAGCAGAGTTCAGTGTTAGCAGAGTTCAGTGTTAGCAGAGTTCAGTGTTAGCAGGGTTCAGTGTTAGCAGAGTTCAGTGTTAGCAGGGTTCAGTGTTAGCAGGGTTCAGTGTTAGCAGGGTTCAGTGTTAGCAGGGTTCAGTGTTAGCAGGGTTCTTTGTTAGCAGGGTTCAGTGTTAGCAGGGTTCAGTGTTAGCAGGGTTCAGTGTTAGCAGGGTGCAGTGTTAGCAGGGTGCAGTGTTAGCAGGGTTCAGTGTTAGCAGAGTTCAGTGTTAGCAGGGTTCAGTGTCAGCAGAGTTCAGTGTTAGCAGGGTTCAGTGTTAGCAGAGTTCAGTGTTAGCAGAGTTCAGTGTTAGCAGGGTTCAGTGTTAGCAGGGTTCTTTGTTAGCAGGGTTCAGTGTTAGCAGGGTGCAGTGTTAGCAGGGTTCAGTGTTAGCAGGGTTCTTTGTTAGCAGGGTTCAGTGTTAGCAGGGTTCAGTGTTAGCAGGGTGCAGTGTTAGCAGGGTTCAGTGTTAGCAGGGTTCAGTGTTAGCAGGGTTCAGTGTTAGCAGGGTTCTTTGTTAGCAGGGTTCAGTGTTAGCAGAGTTCAGTGTTAGCAGGGTTCAGTGTTAGCAGGGTTCAGTGTTAGCAGAGTTCAGTGTTAGCAGGGTTCATTGTTAGCAGAGTTCAGTGTTAGCAGAGTTCAGTGTTAGGCAGGGTTCATTGTTAGCAGAGTTCAGTGTTAGCAGGGTTCAGTGTTAGCAGAGTTCAGTGTTAGCAGGGTTCAGTGTTAGCAGGGTTCAGTGTTAGCAGAGTTCAGTGTTAGGCAGGGTTCATTGTTAGCAGAGTTCAGTGTTAGCAGGGTTCAGTGTTAGCAGGGTTCAGTGTTAGCAGAGTTCAGTGTTAGGCAGGGTTCAGTGTTAGCAGGGTTCAGTGTTAGCAGAGTTCAGTGTTAGGCAGGGTTCAGTGTTAGCAGGGTTCAGTGTTAGCAGAGTTCAGTGTTAGGCAGGGTTCATTGTTAGCAGAGTTCAGTGTTAGCAGGGTTCAGTGTTAGCAGGGTTCAGTGTTAGCAGAGTTCATTGTTAGCAGGGTTCAGTGTTAGCAGAGTTCAGTGTTAGCAGGGTTCTTTGTTAGCAGAGTTCAGTGTTAGCAGAGTTCAGTGTTAGCAGGGTTCAGTGTTAGCAGAGTTCAGTGTTAGCAGAGTTCAGTGTTAGCAGAGTTCAGTGTTAGCAGAGTTCAGTGTTAGCAGGGTTCAGTGTTAGCAGAGTTCAGTGTTAGCAGGGTTGAGCGTCAGCAGAGTTCATTGTTAGCAGGGTTCAGTGTTAGCAGGGTTCAGTGTTAGCAGGGTTCAGTGTTAGCAGGGTTCAGTGTTAGCAGGGTTCAGTGTTAGCAGGGTTCTTTGTTAGCAGGGTTCAGTGTTAGCAGGGTTCAGTGTTAGCAGGGTTGAGCGTCAGCAGAGTTCATTGTTAGCAGGGTTCAGTGTTAGCAGGGTTGAGCGTTAACAGGGTTCAGTGTTAGCAGGGTTCTTTGTTAGCAGGGTTCAGTGTTAGCAGGGTTCAGTGTTAGCAGGGTTCAGTGTTAGCAGGGTTCAGTGTTAGCAGGGTTCAGTGTTAGCAGGGTTCAGTGTTAGCAGGGTTCAGTGTTAGCAGGGTTCTTTGTTAGCAGAGTTCAGTGTTAGCAGGGTTCAGTGTCAGCAGGGTTCAGTGTTAGCAGGGTTCAGTGTTAGCAGGGTTCTTTGTTAGCAGAGTTCAGTGTTAGCAGGGTTCTTTGTTAGCAGAGTTCAGTGTTAGCAGGGTTCAGTGTTAGCAGGGTTCTTTGTTAGCAGGGTTCAGTGTCAGCAGGGTTCAGTGTTAGCCGGGTGCAGTGTTAGCAGGGTTCTTTGTTAGCAGGGTTCAGTGTTAGCAGGGTTCAGTGTTAGCAGGGTTCAGTGTTAGCAGGGTTCTTTGTTAGCAGAGTTCAGTGTCAGCAGGGTTCAGTGTTAGCAGGGTTCAGTGTTAGCAGGGTTCTTTGTTAGCAGGGTTCAGTGTTAGCAGGGTTCAGTGTTAGCAGGGTTCAGTGTTAGCAGGGTTCAGTGTTAGCAGGGTTCAGTGTTAGCAGGGTTCAGTGTTAGCAGGGTAGAGTGGTGGTAGTTTTCAGATTCAGATTCCTTTATTGTCACGTCATTCAGTACCTTACAGACAAATTTATTTTAAATTCACTTTGTTGTGGTTCCTCGACCATAGCAGCATCCAATATAATATAAATAAAATAAAATAAAAATAGCATAGAATAAAGTAGGGCTGGGACTTTAGGACTTTGGGACTTTGGGACTTTTCTGGGAATTTAGAATAATTAACTACAGAAAAAAGGTTACGTTAAAAAGAATGATGCATTTGATCACAATTTATACTTTTTTTTTACACCACAGAACGTTTCTCAGTGGACGAGTTCAAGGCATATGCACAGCAGGCAGTTGTAGGCTACATTACAACATGGGGAAAGTTCAGACTACGTTGCTTGGCCTATTGAATGGGAGATTTAGATATAATAAAAAAAAACAGATGGAAGTTTTGATACAAGAACGGTTGTGTTTGCAAAGACTTTGCATATCACCTGAGAATTTCAAGCCTATACGTTATCACCTCAATGCTAAGCATGTAGCTAACGTGGAGCTAAGAGCTAATGCTGAAGCAGTAACAAACACACTGGCTGGCTCGCTGGATTGCCGGGGACTGTAGACCACCAAAATACAGAAGCTGTAGACCGTCACCCTCCGTGAACCATGCAGGTAAACAAAAACCCACCCACAACAATAACTGTTTTATTAATGGGATTTATTACAAGTTACTGTCCATTAAAGCTTTGTGAATTGACAGTGAATTAGTGAAATATAAATAAAATTGCTTTTGCCAAATGAAATGTACTGAATATTGATCACGATAGTAAAACGTTGCTGCTGTTTTTATTATCACTTTTTTTAATAGACTGTACAATAATTAATCACTTTCCTAAACTATCTACTGCAGATATGTGAGGCACTGTTGTGAGAGGAACCCACAGAGGAGCCAACAAAGAAGAAGAGCCTCTTGCTGTTTGCTTCAGAGGATGAATAGGGGGCTAAGTGCTTTGGTCCTCTACACTACAGAGCAGAGCCAACCATTTCTTAGTCTGGTTTGTTCATACAGAATATTGAAAATAAGAGAAATTGAGATCAATCAAGACGTTTTTCCCAATGGTCAACTGTTCTCGAATGTACTTGAAAGTACTACATTGTACTTGTACCTCGAAAGTGCTTGAGTTTACAAAAGGTCCTTTGCGCTATATATATTATTCCAAAAAGTGCTGCACTTTGTTGCATTTATCTGTTGGTCTGTGTAGTAGCTAATAAACAAGATTTTGCTGCTTAAACGTATATGTATAATGTATATTAATTGATTCACTTGTATACCAAAATCCATTTGAATTGAAAAATCTTGCTTTTCGCATCAAATATTGATATGCGATTAAAATGCGATTCATTTCGATTAATTAACTATAAAGTCTTGAATGAATTTGATAAAAAAATTATATAGAGTCCCACCACTAAAAATAAGATAAAATAACGGCAAGATGACTATATACAGTTCAAAAAAATGTGCAGTGCTGATAACAGGATGTAGATATGATACTATATACAATTTTTATAACAAAATGGCTATGTACAGTTCCAACAAAAAAATATGTATGTTATGTGATGTGCAATGAGCAATGTGCAATCATTAGCAGAGGGTAAAAAAAATCAATGTGCAATACAGCTTAGCAGCAGCAACAGTGTTTCTCAAGTGTAGTCCGGGGGGGTTAGAGCAGAGAGGGAGGGGGGAGAGCAGAGAGGGGGGGGGGGGGGGCTGTCAATGGGCTCTGTTGATGAGTCTGGTGGCTTGGGGGGAAAAACTGTTCTTCCCTCTGTAGAACGCCTTCAGGATCTTGAGTGTCATGCCAAACTTCTTCCGCCTCCTGAGGTGGTAGAGGCATTGTTGGGCCTTCTTTACCACATGATTAGTAGGGGTGGGAATCACCAGTTTCATCATGATACGATACGATATCGATTCTTTGGACAACGATACGATATTTGCCGATATCACAAAGTCTCTCACGATACAATACGATACGATTAGATTCAGGTGCCTGCGATCGATATGAGATGATATCATATGCCCATTTAACACAATCAGTTATGAGACTCGCCACAGGATTTTCAAAATAAGAGTATCGATATGAATCGATCTTATTACATCGCATCGATCCGATTCGATCGTTGATAATTACATCGATGTATCGATCTGGATCGATGTATCGTCCCACCCCTAATGATTAGTGTGAATGTCCCAGGTGAGTTTGTCGGTGATGTGGACACCAAGGAACTTAAAACTGCTGACTCTCGGCGGCCGGGTAGCGCAGCGGACTAAGCGTCTGCCTACTACTGCAGAGACACTGGTATCGAATCCAGCTGTCAGCGGTACCTCCGGCTTGGTCGGTCGTCCATACTGACAGAATTGGCAGTGTCAGCGGGTGGGAAGCCGGTGGGGTGTATCCTGGCCGTTGTAAACAGCGACTCCTACAGTTCGGTCGGGGCGCCTGCACAGCGAGGGAGTGAGCTGGGGGAGGTAGTGCGATCCTCCCATGCGGTACACTCCCCCAATGAGAGTCCTTGCTGTCAGGTGAAAAGAAGCGGTTGGTTGACTCCACATGTGTCGGAGGATGTCTTCACCCTCCCAGACCGACGGTATGGGGGTAAGTGCGCAACGACCAGGAAGGGAATTGGCATAACGACTAACATTGGGATGGGAGAAAAAGTACGGAAAAAGGAGGGGGGAAAAGATCAATAAAAAAAACTGCTGACTCACCACTGAAGCCCCGTCGATGGTAATGGGGTACAGCTTCTCTCCCTTTCTCCTGTAGTCTATGACCAGTTCTTTGGTTTTGTCCACATTGAGAGATAGGTTGTTTTCCTGGCACCACTTTGCCAGGTTGTCAACCTCTCTCCTGTAGGCCGTTTTGTCGTTCTTGGTGATTCGGCCTACAGTATCACTGTGGTGTCATCGGCAAATTTAATCACAGCGTTGGAGCAGTGCGTGGCTACGCAGTAATACTGTAGGTGTACAGTGAGTAGAGGAGAGGGCTCAGGATGCAGCCCTGGGGGGCTCTAGTGTTGAGAGTCGGATCCGTCGATCCCACAGGAAGTCCAGGATCCAGTCACACAGACTGGGGTCGACTCCTAGTTCCCTGAGCTTGGTGTCGAGTCTGGCGGGGACTATCGCGTTGAACGCTGAGCTGTAGTCCACAAACAGCATCCTCACATAGTTCCCCGCCTTCTTCAGGTGGATGGTGGCCTCATGTTGTCTGTAGGCGTATTTGGTGTTTGTCCTGGCTGAGCGGTAGGTTGCTGTTGAGCAGTGTCTTGATGTGCTTCTCAAAGCATTTGCTCAGTATGGGGGTGAGAGCAACTGGGCGCCAGTCATTGAGGCTTGTTACCTTGCTCTTCTTTGGTACTGGCACAATGTGAAAAAAATGTAATCTAACCTTACTGTCATGCACTTATATACCTAATATACTAACCTACACTGTAGCACACAACACTTTGATGAAAATTGTTACTCAGCTGATAGAGTTGTGCCCTTCCTGATGACCTGTCGTACAGAACTTGTAAGTCGCTTTGGATAAAAGCGTCAGCTAAATCAGTGGTTCCTAAAGTCGGGGTCGCGACCCAAAGGTGGGCCGCGAGCAGCCACGGGTGGGCCGCGAGATGATTTCCAAAAAAAAAATATATATATATATATATATATATTTTTTTTTTTTTTTTTTGTCAGGCCACTGAACTTAGAAGCAGGTCAGGACAGTGTTTCTAGTTGTATTCTAAAATGCTATTCTATTGTATTCTAAAATGTGACTATATGGTTTTATATTAAAGGTCCCATGCATTATAAATGTCATTTTTCAGTCTCTAGCATTGTATTATAGTAATAGGAGTTCGTATCAATGTGTTTTAGGGTCTAAATACCATATTGGCGAATTGCTCCGTTTCAGCCCAACCCCTCTGTGCCTCTAGTAAATCGGGTCATTTTGATTTGAAGTCCCTGAGCACGTCACTGGGCGCTGTGGATAGACACAGTGATGCGATTGGCTCTGTGGTTGGAGCTAATGCCCGCCCCCATTCTACCTAGACTAGACAGCGAGTGGGGCTGCGGGGCCGAGAGGAAGAGAGAGCCGAGAGGGAGCCGAGAGAAAGGAAGAGAGAGGGAGGGAGGGAGAGAGAGGGGGCACTTGGGGGGGGGGGGGGGGGGGGGGACCTGCCGCACGGAGGTCCGCGCGACACACACCTCCGAACGGGAGAGTGATAGAAAGAAAAAAAGGAAGAGAGAGGGAGGGAGGGAGAGAGAGGGGGCACTTGGGGGGGGGGGGGGGGGACCTGCCGCACGGAGGTCCGCGCGACACACACCTCCGAACGGGAGAGTGATAGAAAGAAAAAAAGGAAGAGAGAGGGAGGGAGGGAGAGAGAGGGGGCACTTGGGGGGGGGGGGGGGGGACCTGCCGCACGGAGGTCCGCGCGACACACACCTCCGAACGGGAGAGTGATAGAAAGAAAAAAAGGAAGAGAGAGGGAGGGGCTTCTCTCTCTCTCTCTCTCTCTCTCTCTCTCTCTCTCTCTCTCTCTCTCTCTCTCTCTCTCTCTCTCTCTCTCTCTCTCTCTCTCTCTCTCTCTCATGGTATAAATGATTATTTGTGTAAATAAGGTTATACGCCGACCATTAAGAAAATACATGTTAGTTTAGGAATAAGGGGCAGGTAACTATATAACTATAAGATTTATTCTTCTTCCTGCTCCTTTTGTCCATGGAATGACTATTTATGATTTTTTAATGAAGAAACTATGATTGTATTATTCCATGTGGCAAATAAAAACTCTGAACTGAACTGAACTCTCTCTCTCTTCCCCCCCCTCCCTCCCTCCCTCTACCAGTGCAGACTGTGGTCTGACTGTCACTCAAAGTGCTTATGGGCGGAGCCAGGCCATAACAGCCTGATTTCTCGAGGCTGAAAAATGATGGGTTCGAGTACTTGATTAGAAATATAAAACAATGAATTTTTTTGAAAAAAAAAATTACAAATGTCTTCAATAGACTAACAGGAATTGTGTAAAGTTGCCCAAATAGTGCTAGGAATAGCAGTGCATAGCCCCTTTAACTTAATAAATAAACAAAAATGAAAAATCTACTTATTTCAACGAACATTTCAAACTAAATAACAGATTATGCACATAAAACGCTGAACGTTCGCACCACGTTCGCCACCAGCATTCCGGGGGGCAGGTTAGCCCTCTCATAAATAGCACATATAAATGAATAACTAACTTGAACTAACTTAATAGGATTGAAGTGATATTTGGCTTAAAAAATCGGTCGCCTGGCAAAAAAAAATAAAAAACCTGACGATGTGCATTGGGCCGCGGCTCTCTGACGCCTTATTTTCTGGGTCCTGGCCTGAAAAGTTTGGGAACCCCTGAGCTAAATGACTAAATGTAAATGTAAATGATTTTGAAGCAGGAGGGGACTACACTGAAGGAGAGGGACAGGTTGAATATGTCCATGAACACCCCAGCCAGCTCCGCCGTGCATGCTCTGATCACCCGGCCTGGGATGTGATCTGGCCGGGCTGCTTTCCCGATGTTGATGCGCCCCAAAAGTGGATTTTTTTTTTACTTGAACTTGAGGACTGCATACTTTTTTTGCAAACCAAAATACTATACTTTGTACTTATAGCACATGCAGGAGCCTTGTCTCTTTGAAAGATGACATTCTGAAGTTTCTGATACAATAAAGAAAATAAGTTTTAGTGCTAATGAAATAGAGTAACATAGGTGTGAACTTGAGTTGTAAAAAAAAACGTGTTACTCACGTTTTTCTGTAGTAGTTAGTAGTCCAGAAGTAGTATTTCCAAAAAGATTGGTATGGCTGAAAACAGCCTGGGTCCATAGCCTGAAGTCTTGTGTAGTACATGTCCAAACTTCATAAAAATCCATTCAGAAATGAGTGATTAGAAGCGGTTTTGGTAAAAAGTAAAAAAAAAAAAAAAAAAAAAGGAGCTCAGAAAAAGATTTTCTCATTGACTCCAATGCATTCAACGGATAATTCTCTTCCTGTTATCGCTTGTGACTTTTCACCTAGATCCCTGATTTGCTCATTCCCACGTGGGGTACCAATTGGAAAGCCACCCTCATTCCTTACAACCCTGTCCAATCATTTTCAAGATCGCCAAATGATTGACGGAGATAGAGGCTCGGGAGTCGGCAGTGGTATTTGAAAAAATTCTAAATCTGCCGTCTACTTCGGCGCACGCCTCGGCATGTAACTCGAGAACCGAGAATATGCACGCCCGAGCCACTAGAGGTCGCCAAAGTGGCGTGTCGGGCTGGTGGGCAAATCGTCCTCAAGGGGGCCCAATTATGGGGCTTTGCGTGGCGCATGCGTCAGCCTCAGTGATTACCAGGGCACTGCTCATTTCGGATGGGATGGGGGTGGTGGGGGCTCTTACCGGGAGGTTGGTGTTGTTTTTAACCTCACAACGGGCGTGAAAGCTGTTCAGCTCGTCCGGTCTGGTGGTGGTGGTGGTGTTAGCAGGGGTGGTGGTTGAGTCTTTTTCTCTCTCTCCTTGCAATGCTGTCGCTTTGTCTCTGCAGCATGCAGAGTTCCATTTCATGACGTGCAGCTCCTTTCTGCACGGTTTTCTTCCAGCATCTGTCCAGCGCAACCTACTCCCAATAGCTCCATGTTATGTGGAACGTCTTCAGATTGGTCTTGATATTGCGTCCTTGAAATGTTGAAATATTTTGCCTGCCGGGGTCTCTCTGGTCTTCCTTCAGCTGGGAGCACAGGATTTGTTTGAGGAGACGTTTGTTGGACATGCAGATGACATGGTTTTGTTTTGAGTTGGTGCTGCATTATAGTGGTGGTGATGCTGGTCATGTTGGCTTCCTCCGGAACGGTGATGCTGGTGCATCTGTCCTCAGGTGTCCTCAGGTGCCTGCTGTAGGTCGTCCATGACTCTGCTCCATTGGGACAACAGTGGCTCATGTCATCTGAGGTGTTGTCCACTTCTATGGTGGGCTGGGTAGATGGCTGGTTGGTTGGGTGGAGGTTGATGTAGGACCTGGGTCTTCTTGATATTTAGGACGAGGGCTCTGTGCTTTTTCTTGAATTGTCACCTCATTGTGGTGGAGAAGCTTGTGTGATCCTGAGATCACAAGAGAGATGCCACGTGGAGCTATGCTCCTGGTAGGGTCACCCAAGGTGAGAGCGATGCTGTCTGGAGCTATGCTCTTGGTGGGGTCACCCATGGCCAAGCGGGTCAAGTGAGAGGTCCCTGACAAAGAGCCTCAATGGTGGAACAGGCAGAGAATGAAGGCTGATATTAAGGGAACATCACAAATGTTGAATGAAGACTGTAGCAGAAAAGGGCCCCCAGTCATCTTGGACTCCATGCCACTGGATCCTGACCCAGATCTGTCAAGGACCATGTGGTGGCTGTCCATGCACCAGTCTCTCCACATTACAAAGTCACGCACATGTGTCCTACACAGGGCTGGGAGAAGAATCAAGCATTGGAAATACATTTGGACTGCAGTATTCTGTTGTGGATGGTTAAAACCTTTGTTTACATACTGGTGTGGATTAAAACGTTCGTTTATGGACCCGTTTTCTGCCTGGCTGAAATCAAGCTGGCGGGCTCGTTGAACACAGCTGCCTACAACCTCCACTCCACCACAAGTCTCTGTAAGTAGGCTAGCTAATGGCTAATGCATCCTTACACTACTGGCAAGTATTTTCATATCTTAACCAGCGTTGCAACTTGCAAGACGCTTATAATGAAACGTTTCAACGGCGACATTGTTCATCAATTCATTCAACCTAGAACCTAAGCGTGCACACTCTCTCTCTCTCTCTCTCTCTCTCTCTCTCTCTCTATCTCTCTCTCTCTCTCTTTCATCACGGTGGTGAAAAAAGTTAGTCTGGAGCCCATTTTCACATGACCATTTTAATACTCACATTATTACCATTGTTGGGTTATGATCGGCGTGTGTGGGGATTTTTGGCTGGTGAAAATGCTGAGTGGCTAGTGACTTTGGAAAACCACTAGCCACAGTAGCTAGTGAGCCAAAAAGTTAATAGGAATCCATCATAACATCCTAGATTAAGTCCTATAATGACCAGCAAGTGGTGATCGGGACAGGATTGTGAGATCTGGAAGGCCCTAGTCATGAGCTGGCACCTCAGGCAGTGGGTGCTACATTCAGTCACTGGGCTCTTGGAACAAAGCAGAAAGAGCCTGTTGGCAGCTCCACCCATGCACCCATGCACCCAGCAGCCCTCTTTAGGATCCACTCTGCTCACCTCACCTAGGGAAGGAGCTAGAAAAGGTGTTCTAAAAATAGCCTGCTTCAAACTACTTTGGAGCCTGGGATGTAAGCACACTGATGGATAGTGCAACCAGTGACAGACCGGAGAGCAGAACTACAATCATCACTAGAGAAATGAGGAGATGCATTGACCTAGCTGCCCATTCTGACACCTGTCATGCAGACAAAGGACAACTGACGGAGAGGGGTGACTGACTTTTTACTTTGCTCTTAAGCATTGGACGTGCGCGCACGTCACAGCACTTTGCCCTCTTCTGCCGCCTCCGGGCTGCGTCTTTGTCAATCAACCAATACATTGTTGGAAAGTAGGAAGAAAAAAAAACGCCTTTCAATCGTCACCCCACTCAACATATTGCGACGTGCTACAGTGAGTATAATAGAATCAAGTGCTCCAGATGGATGATGTGTGGTGGATTATGTTGGTGACACGATCGACACCAATACTGGGACTCGCGATCAGATAATTGTAATATTCTTTTTGGGGTACATCCTAGTCAAGGTAAGGGCTATATGATATCAATCTTGCGTTGATCAAACCATGCCTTCAACCCAATCACAACATCTGTGTTAAACGTTACTCCACAACGTATGCCGTTGGTGACGATCAAAGCATCAAAAAACTACCCCCCCCCCCCCCACCCTTTCATGCATTCATGATGAAACATAATACCTATAATATAGATTTGATTTAGAAACAGAAACGGATTTAGTGAAATGCACGTATTGCTGCATAGGGTCGTTTTCTGGGATTATACAGGATCACTCTAAATCGATACTCATATTCACCACGGTATAAAACGGGAATGTATGGATGAAATTTTTTTTTTCTTTTTCACATATTGAACAGTAGATACTCTATGTCAAATGGGCCATAGTATTGTATCCATAGCTATAATATAGAATATAATATAGCCCTGCAAACAAGGTGACATACTCTTATCTTTTAAAGCATTGGCGTGGTAAGCTCAACATCGCGGACAAGCTCAACATCTTCTACGCTCGGTTTGGTGTAGACAGTGGCGCTGCTGGCTCTCCGGCTAGTGACGTCACTGGCGCGCCGGCTGTTGTGGAGGGGGGGGGGGGCAACCGCGGGGGGGCGGGGACGCTCTCTCGTTGTCGGAACACAGTGTGAGAAGAGCATTTATGCAGGTGAACACCAGGAAGGCTGCTGGCCCAGATGGCATAACAGGACGCATACTCAAGTCCTGTGCCAACCAGCTGGCCCCAGTGTTCACCGCCATATTTAATCAATCCCTGGCGGAGTCAGTGGTCTCTGCCTGCTTCAAGATGTCTACCATCATCCCTGTACCGAAGAAACCCTCCCCAACATGTCCAAATGACTACAGACCGGTGGCACTCACCTCTGTGGTCATGAAATGTTTCGAGAGGCTGGTCAAGGACCACATTTGTGCCTCCCTCCCCAGTGATATGGACCCTATGCAATTTGCATACAGGACAAACAGGTCCACCGACGACGCGGTCTCCCAGGTACTGCACAGCACCCTCTCGCACCTTGACCGTCAGAAGGGGGGCTATGTGAGACTGTTGTTCATTGACTACAGCTCAGCGTTCAACACCATAGTCCCCACCAGACTGGTGGACAAGCTGATCGAGCTAGGTCTGAGCTCCGCCCTGAGCGCCTGGGTACTGGACTTTCTGAGCGAAAGACCCCAGGCGGTCAGGGTGGGGGGTCAGACCTCCAACACCATCACCCTGAGCATCGGGTCCCCCCAGGGCTGTGTTCTGAGCCCCCTGCTGTACTCACTCTACACACACGACTGTGTGGCCAAGTTCAGCTCCAACTCCATAGTGAAGTTCGCAGACGACACGGTGGTGGTGGGGCTGATCTCGGACAACAACGAGAAGGCCTACCGGGAGGAGGTTGAGGTACTGGAACGCTGGTGCCAGGACAACAGCCTGCTCCTGAACATTGGTAAAACCAAGGAGCTGATCGTGGATTATAGGAGAGGACAGCAGGAGACGCACACACCACTGATGATTAACGGGGCCACCGTGGACAGGGTGAGCAGCTTTAAGTACCTGGGGGTCCACATCTCAGAGGACCTGACATGGTCAACACACATAGACACAGTAGTAAAGAAGGCGAAACAGCGCCTCTACCACCTGAGACAGTTAAGGAAGTTCAGAGTATCGGGGAAGATACTCCAGTCCTTCTACTCAGGAGCTGTAGAGAGCATCCTGACGGAAACATCACTGCCTGGTATGGAAACAGCACGGCACAGGACAAGAAGGCCCTACAGAGAGTGGTGCGCTCAGCCGAGCGTACCACGGGTATTGCACTACCCCCCCTGCAGGTTCTATACAACAAGAGGTGCAAATCCAGAGCCTGCAGGATAATGAAAGACCCTCACCACCCCAATAACAGCCTGTTTCAGCTGCTGAGGTCAGGCAGACGCCTGCGAACCCCAGCTACTAGGACAGAGCGGCTTAGGCTCAGCTTCTTCCCCCAGGCCATCAGAGCCATGAACAATGAACATTGAGTGCTCAGAACATTGAACTATCCACACACAAGCACACATGAACACACACACGACACGCACGCTGTGCACGCTCACACACGAGCAGCCACTTAACACTTTAACATGAGCGGGCACACACTCATGTCGCACACACGCACACTTATGGCCAAAGGAAAGGACACTTTAAATTAGAATAACAGGAACAGAGTATTGCACTACCAAAGCTAACTAGCATGTCCCATATGCTCTGTAAATAACTATGTACAGATACCGAGATGTCACTCCATGTTACCTGTTACCTGTTTACTGCACAATGTTGTTTTTTCATTTTTGATTCTATTATATGTTGTACCACTGTATTGCACATCGTTGCGGGCAAGACCACCCGCATTTCATTGTATACCTGTATGCCGTGACAATTAAAACTCTTGACTTGACTTGACTTGGTAGGAACTAAGGGAGAGGGACCCTGTCTGCCACCCGCCCCCTGCGGGGGGGTGTCCCCCAGGGCTCGGTTCTAGGACCCCTTCTCTTCTCCCTCTACACTAAATCACTGGGTAACATTATCACGTCTCATGGCCTCTCCTATCATTGTTATGCCGACGATACTCAACTCTTCCTCTCCTTCCCTCCCTCAGATATCCACGTCTCTGAGCGGATCTCGGCATGTCTGTCCGACATCTCCGCCTGGATGACGACCAACCACCTCAAACTGAACCTAAGCAAAACAGAATTGCTCCACCTGCCGGCCAAATCCTCCCCCTTGACCGACCTTTCCATCACAGTCGAGAATGCAGCTGTGACCGCGTCCCCCACCGCCAAGAACCTTGGTGAAGAACCAGTTGAACTTCTCTGCTCACATCGCAGCGACAACCAGAACCTGAAGATTCCCCCTGAGCAACGTCAGAAGGATCCGCCCCTTCCTGACAAAAGAAGCCTCCCAACTCCTCGTCCAATCAACAGTCATCTCCCGCCTCAACTAATGCAACGCACTGCTCGCTGGCCTCCCGGCCACTGCCACCAAGCCTCTTCAACTCATTCAGAACGCAGCGGCCCGCCTGATCTCAAACCTACCGAAATCTGCCCATATCACCCCACTTCTTAGGGACCTGCACTGGCTCCCCATTGCTGCACGAATCCGCTTCAAGGCCCTCGACCTAGCATACCGTGCGGCAAAGGGAACCGCTCCCGCCTACCTCCGGTCAATGGTCTCTAACTACACACCCTCAAGACCCCTACGCTCTGCATCTTCTTGCCGCCTCAGACCTACTCTTATCCAAGCTCCGGGAGGGTCATCAAAGAGAAGTCACCTATTCTCAGTCCTTGCCCCACAATGGTGGAATGAACTACCCACCCCAGTTAGGACAGCCGAAACCCATCCAATCTTTCGCCGTTGACTAAAGACGCACTTCTTCAACCATTATCTGAATAAAAAAAAAATTTATTTAAAATATCTAACCCTAACTAACCTTACTGTCATGCACTTGTCCTAATAAACTAACCTACACTGTAGCACTCAACACTTTGATGAACATTGTTACTCAGCTGATAGAGTTGTGCCCTTCCTGATGACTTGTCGTACAGAACTTGTAAGTCGCTTTGGATAAAAGCGTCAGCTAAATGACTAAATGTAAATGTATAAAAGACGTTATATTATTAAGGTACATTGTGACTTGTTTATCCAATGCTGAAACCTGAGCGCTTGATTATAATGTGAAGTAAGGTCGTTGGACTATAATGTGAAATAAGGTGACCTAACAAAAATATGGAATACGGGTAATCACTTTCCCTGAAAATGTGTCTGAAGGCCACAGTATGCTTACGTCACCAGGACGCACATGTCATTATACACTTCCAGTCAGAACTGAATGTTAAGGAGACACCATTTTGTGAAGTTTTAATAGGAGCAAATGATTCTAGGAAAGGAATATTTCCCATGAAGTTTAAGAGCAGTCTTAAACTACCCAAAGTAGGTTACGGTAAAAGTAGGTTTGACTTTGGTGCTCTCTGACCTATGGACATTGATGACATGTGGCGACCTGTTGTTTCAATAGCACATTGTAATAAGTATTTAAATTACTGTTCAAGCCTTTGGCTAAAAGAGGAATAGTTAAGCTATCTCTCCCGCCGTCTCTCTCTCTCTCTCTCTCTCTCTCTCTCTCTCTCTCTCTCTCTCTCTCCCTCCCGCTCTCTCTCTCTCTCTTTCTCTCTCTCCCTCCCGTTCTCTCTCTCTCTGTCCCGCTCTCTCTCTCTCTCTCTCTCTCTCTCTCTCTCTCTCTCTCTCTCTCTCTCTCTCTCCCTCTCTCTCTCTCTCTCTCTCTCTCTCTCTCTCTCTCTCTCTCTCTCTCTCTCTCTCTCTCTCTCTCTCTCTCTCTCTCTCTCCCTCTCTCCCTCTATCTTTCCTATCCCCTCGCCCCCCCTCGTTTAAAGGTGTAATCTTACATCGTGAGTTATCCGAAAAGCTCACACATGCACGTGTAGAGTGAATGTTTGGTATTACAGTAAAGAGAAGTATGAAGATGTCGCTTATGATTTAAGTGACCATTGGTTTAAGTGACCATTGATATTGAACCCAAGAGGCATGTGTATCTGATTTACATGAATGGTTTGATAACCAAAGAAGATAATGAAACAAAGGTGAAAGTAAATTATTTCAATGAATAGCTTGATAACCATTGACATTGATTGACCAGAGATACTGAAAGACATATGCAAATGTAATGAATGCAATTTAAAGTGTCCTTTTCTTGTGTGTTTAAAGTGACCTATGGTGTGTTTGTTTGTGTGCGAGTGCAGAATGTTGTGTTGTGTGTGTGTATGTCTGTGTTCATGTGTGCTTGTGTGTGGAGAGATCAGTGTTCATTGTTCTGATTAGGGATGGGTATCGTTAGGATTTTATCGATACTACTACTCTTATCGATAATGCTTAACGGTTCGGTACTTTATCAATATCTTAGCGGTTATTTTTGTTTATTTTGCAAAAAAAAAAAGACAATTAATTAAGAACAGAATCGACATTGCTTTATTATACTTTTATATAACTTTATATAAATATAAATAAATATTATTTCTTCAGCAGCAACAGCAGCAGCAGCAATGTTTTAAATGTGTCTGAATTATAGACTTTTTATAATCAACAACAAATTAAAACAATTTGTTTTACAGCAAAAGGCTAACAGAAGTTCAAACAAACAGTTGCATGGCAACAAATAAAATAATAATAATAATAAAATGAATAAATACAATATTAAATAAATAAATAGGCTACACGTCTCTATCTTTGTGTTACAAATTGTGCTCACTGATATGAACATAGGCCTCTTTACTTACTTAAAAAAAGGAAACATCAAGAAATATGTTTATGGTATTCCACCATGCCATGTGTGTTTTATTTTATAATGCTCATGATTATTGCTGAAGTCTGAGTCATACAATACTCACTGGCTTTCATAACCTAACTTGTCTTGCTCAAGAATTGTGAGTTTGCAATGCATGTCAGGTAGGTAGACCCAGAGCCTTCTAATGATCTTTATATAATATAATCTTTTTAGAAGGCTCTGGGTAGACCACAACAGAACAATTTTGATTGACAGTCGATTCTGCCAATTATGTCACACCGCTTGCGTGCACCCACCTATGCTGTGCTTACCACCAATCGGAAGCTCTTATTCATTTTTTTACTTCCGGAATGTCCGCCATTACCCTACGCGAGACACTCACTACCGGAGCTCAGGCTACCCCGCCGGCCACATTGACGAGTACCAGCGCTTATTAGTGATGTTAAGATTCACCGATTCGCATGGGTGCACCGGCATAAATGTTCAAGATGCGAGTGCACCGGTGGAATAAGTGCGCATCGGCTAGAATTGAACTCACGATGCATTTGTTGTTAGCGTCATTACATCGGTCAAAACCGATTCATTCATATAATTTCCTCTCATCCACTTCTGTCAGCACTCAGCAGCAGAGAGACTATCTTTGCTTTGCTACTACAGAAGGCGAGAGCCGCGTCACAGTTATCAACAAACAGTGGAAGTCAAGGGGGAGACATGAATTGAATTGACCAACTGGCTAACGTTAGTAGCCGCTGGCTAACGTTAGCCACTGTTAGCCGTTCAGCTAACGCTAAACTATCTAACTAACTAACTAACTAACTAACTAACTAACTAACTAACTAACTAACTAACTAACTAACTAACTAACTAACTAACTAACTAACTAACTAACTAACTAACTAACTAACTAACTAACTAACTAACTAACGTGACTCTGCAATACCAGTTCCATTAGTGAGGAAATGGGGGGTATATTGACAACGCTTGACAACAGGTTCAAAGATAACTTCACATTTATTGGCAATATCGCTTCCTCCAGGTTCCAACTGTGTTGACAAAATGCCATCATGGTGAGCTACGGCTATCAGAATGCTCAAACTCTCTCTCTCTACGTTCAATGATTAAAAGTGGCCAAACGTAACTGGATAGTTAATGATAAACATTTAATTTCATTATCTGAAATATTATAAAATCATTAAGTCTGCTATAAGCCATTATCCCTTTGTGTGTGATTATTATTGTCTCACAGTAGTGTGTATATATATATACATTGTGTGTGTGTGTGTTTTTAGCTAAAGTGGATAGAAAACACAGTACTGTGCAAAAGTCTTAGGCACCCAAGAGTTTTTATATAAATTGTCTTACAGTAGATTATTTTATTTTTTATAATAATATAAGCTGCATATAAAGAATACAACCAAATCCTCTGTCATACCATAAAATTGTATAATTATTTTGCATTGTGTTGAATTGAATCGTATCGCCCCGAATCGCATTATGTTGAATCAAATCGTATCGAATCGTATCGTATCTCAACAGGGGTGAATCATATCGCATTGCATCGCCCAGTGCTTCAAATGTATCGTTAATGTATCGTATCGTTGGCACCGTATCGCATCGGCCTCAGTGATGGAGATGCACATCCCTAGCGCTTATACATTACTGGCAAATGTTTTGTTGCACTTGTGGCAACAAGCGTTGTCGGCATCGACTTTAGTAAAATATACCCAGACTTTCGAACTTTTCGTTCTGTCTGCCATGATGAGAGCAGAGCCGTCTGTACTGTAGCCTACAACTTGCGAGTTGTTCTGAAGCACCGATAGCAGAACCGATAACGTAGGATCTTATCAATACTCAGTTTTTTTTTCTAATTTAGAACCGGTACCCGTTTAGAACCGGGTTTCAGGGGGCATCCCTAGTTCTGATGGCCTGAGGGAAGAAGCTGAGCCTTAGTCGCTCTGTTCTTGCTGCGTGTATATGGAGGCGCTTGCCTGACCGTAGCAGCTTGAACAGGCTGTTGTTGGGGTGGTGAGGGTCCTTCATTATTCTGCAGGCTCTGGATTTGCACCTCCTATTGTATAAGTCCTGCAGGGGTGGTAGTGCAATACCCGTAGTCCATTCTGCTGAGCGCACCACTCTCTGGAGTGCCTTCCTGTCCTGGGCCGTGCTGTTTCCAAACCAGGCAGTGATGTTCCCAGTCAGAAGGCTCTCTACAGCCCCGGAATAGAAGGAGTGGAGTATCTTCCCTGATACTTTGAACTTCCTTAATTGTCTCAGGTGGTAGAGGTGCTGTTTCACCTTTTTTACCACAGTGTCTACTGTATGTGAGTTGACCATGTCAGGTCCTCTGTGATATGGACTCCCAGGTACTTAAAACTGCTCACCCTGTCTACAATAGCCCCATTTATCCACAGTGGCTTGTGTGTCACCCTGCTGTATTCTCCTAAAATCCACGATCAGCTCCTTGGTTTTACCAATGTTCAGGAGTAGGCTGTTATCCCGGCACCAACGTGCCAGTACATCAACCTCCTCCCGGTAGGCCTTCTCGTCATTGTTAGAGATCAGCCCCACCACCACTGCGTCATCCGTAAACTTCACTATGGAGTTGGAGCTGAACCTGGCCACACAGTCATGTGTGTACAACAGTGAGTACAGCAGGGGGCAGAGAACACAGCCCTGGGGGGACCCGATGCTCAGGGTGATTGAGTTGGAGGTGTGTCCACCCACCCTGACCAGCTGGGGCCTGTCGGTCAGAAAGTCCAGGATCCAGGTGCACAGGGCAGGGTTCAGATCCAGATCAATCAGCTTGTCAACCAGTCTGGTCGGGACTATGGTGTTGAAAGCTGAACTATAGTCAATGAACAGCAATCTCACAAGGGTGTTGTGCAGTACCTGGGAGACTGCGTTGTCAGTGGATCTGTTTGTCCTGTATGCAAACTGCAATGGGTCCATGTTACTGGGGAGGGAGGCACAGATGTAATCCTTGACCAGCCTCTCAAAGCATTTCATGACCACAGAGGTGAGTGCCACCGGTCTGTAGTCAAGGCCTGCTGGGGAGGAGTTTTTTGGCACAGGGATTATAGTGGACACCTTGAAGCAGACAGGGACCACGGACTCAGCCAGGGATAGGTTAAATATAGTGGTGAACACTGGGGCCAGCTGATTGGCACAGGACTTAAGTATCCGTCCTGTTATCCCATCTGGGCCTGCAGCTTTCCCAGTGTTCACCCCCAAGAACGCTCTCCTCACACTGTGTTTCGTCAATTGGAGAGTGTGCTCCTCCCTGCGGAGGACCCCTTCCCCTCCGCAACAACCGGTGCGCCAGTGACGCTGTTAGCCGGTGAGCTGACATTGCCACTGTTCACCTGGAATCTTGCGTAAAAGGAGTTAAGATCGTTCGCAAGGGAGGCATCGGCACTCCCGATTGAGGAGGGGCTGACCTTAGTCAGTTATCGTTCGTAGTCCCCGCCATAAGCCTCCTGTGTCATTTTGGGCCATCTGTGCCTCCATCTTGTTCGCATATCTATTTTTTGCTGCAATCATTTCTTTGCGCAACCTATAAGCTGTTGCCTTATACTTGTCCATATTTCCACATACACGGCCCGAGTTGCAAGCAGCAGTGCAAGCATTCAGGGCAACACAGATTGATTTATCAACCCACGGTTTCTGGTTTGGGAAAACCCGAACCTTCTTCGTGGGGACGATGCTATTAGCTAACGTTGCTATGAAGCTAACAACAACATCCGTGTATTCACTGATGTCACTGGAACTCGACCGGAGCATGTCCCAGTCGACATCATCCAGTGCGTCCTGTAACATGGCCTCTGACTGCTCGGACCACCACGTCACCTCTCGCAACACTACAGCCTCTCAGGCTATCCGGGCATGAGGAAAATGGCGCCGTGATCACTTTTGCCGAACGGAGGCTGGAATCGCCTTGTAACCCTGCTTGTAAGGGGTATAGCAGTGATCCAAAGTGTTCCCTCCCCTGGTGGTACATTTGATGTGCTGATGGCATAACCTTTTTTAGGTTCGCTTTATTGAAGTCGCCAACCACCACCATGGCCGCGTCTGGATATTTGATTTGGTGTTGGTTCAATGAGTCCTGGAGGTCCGACAGTGCTTTGTCGGTATCTGCTTGCGGTGGGATGTAAACTACGGTGATGATGACTGCTGTGAACTCTCTGGGGAGATAGAACGGACGACACAGAATGGTCAAATGTTCTAGGTCCGGCGAGCAGGAGTGGGAGAGGATTTTCACCGCCTCGGGGCTGCAGCTCAGTTAGGATCATGTTCTTTGACTTCTCCAGCGACTTCAACACCATCCAGACTTTGCGGCTATCAGAGAAGCTTGCAGTGATGCAGCTGGAGCATGGCCTGGTGGCCTGGATCACGGACTACCTCACCAACAGACCACAGTACGTCAGACTGCAGGGCAGTCAGTCGGATGTGCTAGTGAGCGACAATGGCGCAAGGAACTGTGCTGTCACCCTTCCTGTTCACCCTCTACACCTCCGACTTCTGCCACAACTCGAGTGGGTGCCACCTACAGAAGTTCTCAGATGACTCCTCCATTGTAAATTATATCACAGATGGCAATGGAGGCCTGGTGGGGAGCTTTGTAGGGTGGAGCGACAGCAACCACCTCCAACTCAACATCAGCAAGACCAAGGAGATGGTGGTGGACTACTGGAGAGGCAAGAAGAGCCCCCTCCCCCAACTCCCATCACCATCCAAGGGGATAAGGTATAGATGGTAGAGACATTCCTTGGAGTACACCTGAAAAACAAATGGTCAGACAACACAGAGTCCCTCTATAGGAAGGGACAAAGCAGGCTGTTCTTCCTGGGGAGACTCAGGTCCTTCAATGTGTGCAATAAACTGCTGCAGTTGTTTTACCAGTCTGTAGTGGCCAGCGTTCTCTTCTTTTCTGTTGTATGCTGGGGGGGGGGGGGGGGGGGGGGCTACATCAACTCAAAGGACACCAACAAACTGAACAAGCTGGTGAGGAAGGCTAGCTCTGTGGTGGGAATCAAGCTGGTCAAACTAGAGGTGGTGGCAGAGAGGATGAGAAGGAAGCTGGGCGCTATCCTGGAGAATCCCTAGCCAAGATGAGGAGCACTTTCAGCCACAGACTCATACCCCCCCAACACACCACTAACCGCCTCAGACAGTTCTTTGTGTCAGTGGCCATCAGGCTCCACATCAGTGGGCAGGGACCGCTGCCAGCAGTCAGAGAACTAATGACGGCATAACTTGAGCTACTAGGAATGTCTGATCACTAAGTGTGTCTGACTCTTACTGTTGTAGTCAATTCGATGATTTTACTGTGGTCACTTTATTGTATGAAGGTGCTGTGTTATTGTGAAGGTGTTATTGAGATTATTGACTAATTAACTCGGCAGGTGGCATAAGTCAATCAGATGATCTCGGGCACAGCCTATTTGTAGGTGTGTCACAGGTGCGCAGCGGGAGGGAATTGGGGAAAGTCACAGGGAAGCCACACAGTTTTTCAACCGTGCGTGTTTTGTTTGTTTTCAGTTGTTTTGAGTTATTTTTCAGGTTTATTTTGCAGCACTAGTCATTTGTTTAGGTTACAGTTTAAACACCGAGTTTATGTTATGCTTTGCTTTTTCCACTCTGCAAGCGAAAAAAAAAACGTTTAAATGCACTCCACGAGAAGACCTGGTTTACTATCAACAAGCACCACGCGTTGGAAAGAGCTTCGTACCATATTCCCTCACTGGCATCTTTTAGTTGTTCGGTTGCCCTTATACAAGTTGAAAAACTAGCTTCCAAACAAAATCGTTTTGAAGACTGATGGACACGGAAGGAGTCAAGGGACAGCGCCCCATTCATTGCCATTTCTGCCGATTCAATCCATGGTACAACAGCCCGCAGTGCAACGCGGACTCAAACATCAAAAAAGTTACGGTGAGACTGATTCATGAATGAAATAAAGTTGTGGAAGGAGTGGCTTCACGCAACGGGATACAGGCAAAATCCTACTAGTAATTCTAAATAAAGCCTCTGCCGATTGCTTGATATATAAAATGAGTAACGTGGGGAATCAGGAAATAAACGTTGAAATGGATGCAGCTGTCAATAAAACTGAAACGGAGAATGAACTTGGCAAAAGGCATTCTAAACCCACATATAAAGCTTTGGAGACAAAAATCATGTTATTGCATAAGGAAAGGAATTCTGGACTGAAACAATTATGTAAAATGGCTAAGGAATTGGATCAAATGATGGGTTCAAATGAAAACATTTCTGTCATGCAAATCAAGCATGACATGTTGTGGAAATTGTGTGGTGAAACTACAAGGTTGCATGAATCATTAAAGCCTTTATTGCCTGATGATGAAATGTCCAAACAAACGGAATGGTTTCAAAGTCACATGCACAATGCTAATCAGATCATTGACAAAATGGAAAAATGGGTGCTTGCAAACAGGGAGCAATGCACGCCCACACATGTTGAGGATGATGATGATGATGATTATGAAATCAGTGATGTGCCCAATGCAACTGAGGTTGTGGATGGTTCAAATTTCAATGCTGTGTCAAATGGAAACGAGGATGTGGATAGTATTGGACCAAATGACAGTGTTTCTAATGCTGGTAAATCGAATGTGTCACATGGTAGCTCTCTAGCTTCCGCATGTATCCTGGCACACGCCCCGAAATGGCTGCACTCCTGATAATGGAGACGGCCTTAAAGGAAAGTCATGAGCTTGAAGCCCAGGAGGCACAAATAAAGCATGAGCTGGAACACATAAGGAAAAGAAAGGAATTGCTTGAAGTACAAAGTCAAATTGCTGCTCAGACAGCCAAGGTTGCTGTCCTCAGGAACAGCGGGTCTGACATTGGAAGTAGAGTCACAGACGGAATTAACTTGTATGTGTCAAAAGAAAAGCCTGCTTTCAACCCCTCTGCTGTGCAATTCGTTCCACAAACAGATTCAAGCTATCATGTCAATCATCCACCAACAGGACGGAGTAAAACTGCTATGACAATTGATGCACAATTGATGCACAGCCAATGGATTCAATACGGCAATACAGACTTCCACCAACAGGAGGCAGCAAACCTGCAAAACCAACTCTATCACATCATAACCCATACAACCAGTACAATCCACACACAGGAGCTGCTACTGTAAAGCCATGCCATTACAGCCTCAGCAGCTACAGGTGCCATACAATCAGTTCAGTACTACAGCTACAATGCCAATAGGAACAGGGGCACGGTGCAAGGAAACCATTTCACAAGGAACCATAACAAAACTGTATGCTCCAAATCTCAATGCAAGCATGCCACAAAGAGCTCAACATCTACATCACACTGTACATCCACCACAGCAATCCATCCAAAACAGTGAGGACCAAGGCAATATTTTCACAATTATGCAGAAGCAAAATTACATCACAGCACTACTCGTGCAACAGCAATCTTCCCTATCACTACCCCCCAGGGACATACCAGTATTTGATGGAAACCCTCTTGAGTACAACACATTTGTTAGAGCTTTTGAACAAAGTGCAGTAACTTCAAATACAATGTTGTTTTCCCTCCAGCTTTCATAACTTAACCTAGCCATTTTGAAAATGAAATTTAACACCTGAATATATTGGAATGATGATGATCCAAATAAAATGGCTAGGTTAAGTTATGAAAGCTGGAGGGAAAACAACATTGTATTTGAAGTTACTGCACTTTGCCTGTACATTACCTGTATAATTATTTAAGGAAATCGTGCAGCAGAGTGCAGTATCTGATTTTTTGGGGTTAATTAAAATAATTACATCATATTTTTGTATGCCTAAAGATTACTTCATTAATACATGTTAAATCTGGGTACTATCATCTATCTATCACATTTTGGATGGCAAGTCAAAAAACGATAGGTTATGAATATAACCGTAGTTCTATGAGTACTAGTGATGCTCAGCGTCATCTGCACATATCTCACTCCAGTGACGTGCACTGAATAAAAACTTAGCAGCGGAGTGCGAAGGAAGACCCAGACCCAGAAGGGACTGGATCCCCCCGGAAAAAGGGGGCCCGGAGAGGCCAATAACGCCACAGCATCAAGACCTCACCAGGCGGTCACTAGTGACACCGCCCCCCACATCGCCAGCGTATTCGGACAGGGCCCAACCAAGAGCAGGCCCTTCCCCCCACTAGCACGCCGCCTGGCACACTGACCCTGGCATACTCAGGCAGTCAGCATGGCTGTAACTCGAAGCACTCAAGAGGCTACACTACAGCGGGAGCAGGCAGCACACCGGGGAGACGACCTCCAGAAGAGGCCGATCCCTCAATCCAGGCAGCAGGCACTTGACCCGAGCCTGGAGCACTGCGGACGAGACAGGCGCCAAAGGGGTCAACTAAAAACAGCACCCCGGCGGAAGGGGCGTATGCTGGCATTGTTGAGCACCATGTCAAAGCCTCCACCAAAAAACCCCGATGCTCTAGAGGGGCCGAGGCAGAGAAGGCTGACACGATTGGCAGACGTCATGAACGTGCAGGGGCACACTCAACCGGGTAACCCGGGAGTTGACTCCGCTCCAACACACCAGGGAATCAACCACCCTCTTCATGCGGTGGTTGTTCCTATAACCCCTCAGGAAAAAACTCCAAAACACACCTGCGGGCTATACCGCAGTACAAGTGTTTCAGTTTTCAAAAAGGGGTTATCCCAGGCCTACGGGTCGACGAAAACGACTTTGGACCGGGCCCGGCGGACCGGGACATACACAGGGATGCCAGAGGAGTACTACAAAACCCACCTCAACAGCCCCCTCTCAGTCATGCGTAAGCGGGAGAAGAGAGGGGCGAAAAGAATGGAGAACCAGCCTTCATGACAGCACAGGGTACAACATGTACCCAACAACAGGGTCTCCATAACGCCCAACCCTGTGACACCCGGGCCGACCCGGCATTTTTCCCCCTGAAAAAAGCACAAGTCCCTCAGGGTACCAGAACAGAAGATCTGCGTCCCCGGCGGACAACGGGTTAACTGACCTGGACCAGCGTGACCAGAACCAGTCCCGTGCCCTAATCACGCCGACATGCCCACTCCAGGAGAGGGGGTAGGTACGCGTGTCGATCTAAAACATTATAGAGGGCGCCACCCACACGGTCCTATAAGTACCGCGCTCAGTGGCCCACCCCAAGGGCGTGAGACCCCTCTACCTATGCTTTGATCTATTCCGTTAACATCCCCCAGATATGAACGAGAATTAGTCGAGACAAACGTAGTAAACTGGCGCTCGGAAGAGAAAAACTCCATCCCAGTTGCCCTATAAAAACGCTGTTTTAATAACGAGCAACTAAGGCGCACCAGCCTCATGCGTGATTCCTATCAGAAACACCCAGAGCCAGCACTATGTACACGTCGAGACCCAAAACACATCAATGGATAGTCTAACAAGACACCAGAGCCCTATTCCCCGTACCTGGCTAACTGAGTTAGCCGGATAATTTCCAGCATAGCTTGACTTAAGCTAGACATTTCCGTTCCCCGACGTCGGATTGTCTAAATCGCCATGGTAACAGATCAGAAAGTTTGAACCTGCTCCAGAGCAGGGTTTAGTTCAGTTAGCTGGATAACCTGCATGGCCACACCCTCACAAAGAAATCCCAGCTCGCTTCCTGAAATTTTTTTCACAGTCTAGATCCCATTATGCCATTCTGAATTATGTTTTTGTGCTTCGTTTGAAATGTAAAATAATAGGTCTACCTAAAATGCTGATAAT
The DNA here is from genome assembly GCF_963971535.1 of Notolepis coatsorum. NCBI lineage: Eukaryota > Metazoa > Chordata > Actinopteri > Aulopiformes > Paralepididae > Notolepis > Notolepis coatsorum. The sequence continues at coordinate 87,664,638 of NC_140179.1, read as the reverse complement.
AAATCATATTCAGCCTATGAATTTACTTTGTCCTATATAATGCACGTCATATTTATACGGATACGGCGCTCGCGACACACACAGTTATTTTAATAACGGACTAAAAAGATCATTGCAAATGTGAATCCCGCTGGGATATTTTTAATGAATGAAACCTATCGGGTGTTTGGCTCTGATTAGTTTAATATTCTTCGCTGTGTATTTGCTTAACGGAGCACCCGGATGCGTTTCATTCAAGCATATGAAGCGTCTATGCGCGGATTGTGGATATGAATTATGAGGAATCTGAATCTGTGGAGTATTTAATTGTATCACTGTCACTGTGACAGTGTCACACGTTATTGTAATATTGTAACTGGGATTAAAATATATGAGGAGATGCGCTGTTTGATGGATTTGATGACGTGACGTGACTTGATAAATTGAATGAGCCTTTGACATTTTTGATGAATGAATTTGAGAAAATGCATTTATCTTTTCAAGCACTGTTATCTGATGATGAACATGAGGTGTCACTGGTATAAACCAAAGGGTAATCAATTCAATGCATGTATGGATTAGGTCCGAAACAGATTAAAACCTGATTAATAGTGTAACTGCAAGCCTCCCTCCAAGCCTCTCTTTGGAAACCATGTATTTATATAGTACATAATACCTAAGCACATACAGTACAGATATCCTCATAATATAATTCGTATCAATTAGATATACTATTTGGGCTTGTTTTTATCCTTATTCTGAAAGAGTTGAACTAATTATTTTCGCTAGCAAGATCTCATTTGATTATTCATTCCATAAGCCTACTGCCAGCAGGCACGTTTAAAGAAATATAATCTGATTGATTGGGGTAATGAGGGACTTAAAATTAGCCTATAGATTATGCATTTAACTTGTCGGCGAGGCTATTGAGCCGTACTGCATTGTACCCATTCTACAATCTGTTAATAAAGTTTTAAATCAATCAATCAATCAATGCCATTAGAAAATCAGGATTTCTGCGATCGACACCTGCTGTCTTTTCAGCTGAGGCGGCCGCACGCAATTATCCTGAGTCTCAAGTCTGGTTCGAATGAACGAGACTGAATCAGCATTCGAGGAACAGGAAAATCCCGGATTAAAAGGGTTAATTGAATCTGGATAATGGGACTTTTGATCGACTTAGTTGAACCAGGTACGGGGAATAGGGCCCAGATACCGTTCCTCCAAGCCGCCTGGGGAACGACAAGAAGCCGCTTTTTTAATTTTACATTTTTCAGAAAAAATGGGTCCCATGCGACGTGGCTGAGGGAAACACCACCCCGTCAACCACACTTCATAAGAGGGGACGGTGAGCGACGTACCCCTATGACGGGTGGAAACCCATGACTCAACAGACCTGTAAGGCGAGGAGTCAGGGAAACCCTAAACAATACCCCGTCCACCTACTCCAAAAAGGAGAGGACGGGGAACCCCCAGAGAGACTTCCCACGTGAGCTGTATAGATTGAAAAGAAATATTGCAACATTGAGCTATGTAACACTTGGGTTACGACTCTCCGAGGAGGAGGCTCTGAACCAATACACACTCAATAATCGAATTGAATCGAATACACATACAATAGAGCAGAACTCCTTTTTGAAGTTCTACTCACCTTGACAATCTGAGGAGAAGGCTCTGAAACTCTGAGGAGGCTCCCTCACTGGGAAGGAGGGTCCGAACTCACAGAAGGCACTTCTCCCTGAGGAGGAGCTTCGTGAGGAGGAGGCTCTGACAACTCCCTGAAACAGATCCATAACATGGAACCTGAACAACTCACGGAAGTCTTACCAATAGAAACGCGCTCAGTGACGTACTCTATGGCGGGGGAATTTCCGCGGTGCACACGCCCAATCTTTCAGGGCGTGGGACCAGGAAACTACCCCCCCCCCCCTACCCCTCTACCGTGTAACGTGCCGAAACAGCAACGTGACAGGAACCCTGAAGGACAGGGGGTTTTAACCCCTGACCAATCAGAAAAGGGGAGGAAAGGTTTACCAGTTCACCCCTTTACGATCCCTCACCCCTGATACGATGTAATAACAAAGTAGAGCCATGACCCAGTCATACCATGCTACATGAAGCATTTAACAGCTTCACATAGCTCATGTGCTAACCTGCTATCTGATTTTTACTAAGGAAAAAACACAGAACAGAGAGGGCCCTTTTAAGAGCCCCGGTACCAGACTTACACATGTGCTTCTGTGGGCCAAAACCTAACCCAGTTGTAGATCTCAACGACACACACAACCCTTCATCACAACAAAAAATGGCAAAAGTACACTCTTACTACAGAGGAACGCCGTTTTTCATAACGAGAGAGACATAAGTCCTTGATTACGTATTGGCCACAGGCCTTGCTAAGCACACATGAAAGTGACCAAATAACCTTTTCCCTAGGAAAATAATCGTTTTTCAAGCAGACGCAGAACCCCAGCAGCTTAAGCTGAGGGTTACATCGTATCCCCACAAACACAGTGACACAATATATTGTAAACAAACATGTCTGAGAGGAGGGGGGGGAAGCCCCATGGAAAAACCGGGGGGGTCACCCCTCCTACCTTACCCTTGATACGACCAGGTTGAACAGGTACCCCTGTTAATATGTGAACATGCTGTTCATTGTCATCACAGGCTGAGAAAAGGATTCATTCCTCAATCACATGTCACTAAGCATAGCTTCACAGGTTAATTAACCCACTTAGTTCTGAGTTCACCCACGTTACAAACGTTACATGAACACATATGTTCTCATCACAACTAACCAGTTCATTTTTACACATGTAAAAAACAAACGCAGATTTTCTATGTAGAGAGAAGCTATACCAGTGACAAGACAATTCACACACAACACGCGTCGTATCCTCAATGTATTGCAGCAACACACGTTTTGGAAACATCGTTATTACAAAACATTTAGAAGGGAAGGAAAGAAGAAGTGTTTAAAGTCCGGTCAGGACTCCTACCTCCACCCTGAGCGCAAGCCGAGAGGACTGCAACACTGGTTAACAGGACACCGAAGTTGAACCCGGCATCTCCTGCGTTGGTGACGAGGGTAATGTCCGCTACGCCACCCAGCCGCCGTTCTCCATGTTGACGAAGTCCTCGCTGGCATGGCACCCGGTGTAGGGTCGACTAACATCCTCTGTCAAAGATGACGTCGTAGTCAGAGTGTTTAAGGCATGTTATACTCACAGCAACGTTCAACAGTGTAGCATTAAGCTAACAGCCGCCCGACTGATAGCAACAAGCTAACGTTTCCTAGCCTAGTGAACACAACGAGCTAGCGCCGCAGCTAACAGCTGACTGGCTAACAGTAGGCCACAAACAAGCACGCAAGCTAAGCAGCTATCACCTGAACTGTACACAACGACATAACAAGCCACACTTCAGACAGGCCGCCGCCTGAAACCCTCCTCATCCTAAGAGAGAAGAGAAAAAGAAATGTCAAACACAGTTTTCAACAGTGATTTACCAGACATACAGCGGAGTCGGCACAATTCCCATTCGGGCTGCAGCCGACTTGAGCATGGAACTACCGATAAAGAAGATCCATACCCACATTTCCTCGTGTGTAGGGTGTACTCTGTTGTATTCATGTGAAAGATGGGGCCTGCACGGGACAGAGAAGCATCCGCTTGTCCAGAGAATCCCGGGTTCAAACCAGGTCTCGGTCGCGGCCCACTAGTTTGACCATCATGGGCGTCAGACCAGGATCCTCCGTCCGCCGCCTAAGAAGCCGAGCAGAGGACCCCAATCTGGGGCCGGCCTTCGTAAAATTGTCAGTTAACCCCCATAGCATTAGCAGACAACTGGCGCTCGCAAGCAAAACATTACTCACCCAGCTCGGAAGCAACAGCCGGTGCCTCCTACAGTCCAGCTGTATAACCGGAGGTTCAATACCTATCCAGCCGTAGCAAGGAGCACTGCAGGTGGGGAGTATATCAGCGAGCCCCTAATACGAAAAAGCCGGTGGAGGTCAGAATGATCATTATCTTCCAGACACTCCAGTGACGGAGACATTATCGGCGTATTTTCTCGAAATAGTGAGAGAGAAAATAAAGATATAACGTCAACGTATCTCCTTGTTCCTTTCTTCAGCTAAATACTTTCTTTCCCATGTCAAGTGATTGGTATACAGGCACTCTCTTGGGGTGAAATTTGAGAAGGAGATGAGTGTGTGGCCCCACCCCTGCTTATGTAGGTAGCAGATGGGGGTGTGGCCAGACGGATGCTGATATGTAAGGTGCATTTGTGAAGTTTTTATTCAGTGCACGTCACTGGAGTGAGATATGTGCAGATGACGCTCAGCGGAAGCTAGTACGATATAGAACTTTAAAGCCATTTTTCTCAGTTTCACTGTTTGGAAGTTACTGCGGTCTGCCTGGGTTTTGAGTGTGATTTTGTAGTTACTGCAATTTTTTAAACCCCATATCTCCCAAAACTGAGCGACATTAACATCTGAAACTTGGTCACAAGATAAAACATTTATTGACAAGTCAATTTCACTCATAACTCAATTTTGACTTTTTTCGAGTTACTGCGGTTAGCCTTGACAGGGCAGTATACTTCACCTGTGTATACTGTTTACTTTACTTTACTCATAGTATATATTCAGATTCTAATTATGTATTGCCCATATTTATTGTACTGTATAATATAACTGATAGGGCATACAGACCCTCATCTGCACCTTTGATTACACTGTTTTATTTGTATTATAATTGTATTGCCTATATTTATGTCTTTCTACTATTACCATGCCCATACCTTTGAAACAAATGTACTCATCTTATTTATAAATCAAAAGTAGAGCATTACTTAACCTTAACCTCTGACACCCTAAGTAACCTCGCCACATTTTGGACTACAGTAAAAGCCTTACAGAATAAGAGAATGGCTGGCCCTCCTCAAAAACTGTTGGACAATGATTCCCTTATTTCTGACAAAAAAACAAACGTCAAATGCTTTCAATTCTCATTTCAAAAAGGCTGGGCATGTTTTTGATGACTTACATCCTGCCTCGAGGTTGAGTATCAACTCATCAGAGCCCTCTTCTACTCTGCCTACTTTTGTCTTTTCTCCTTTTCTTGTGTCTGATGTCCTGCATGCTCTGCAAACATTAGATCCTAAAAAGACCGCTGGCCCTGACGGCATTGACCCCTATTTTCAAAAAATTGCAGCTCCTATTATAGCTCAACCCTTGACAGATTTGTATAATCTATCTATTTCTGAAGAGGTCCTCTTGCCTGATATCTGGAAACAAGCTTTCGTCTCTTCTTCGTTAAAGAGATGAATAATTATCTGCCTATTTCTAACCTCTGCGTCCTATCTAAAATTCTCTTTATCTTTAGTATCTTCCCAACTAAGGCTTTTTCTAGACTCTCATTCCATCTTAAATACCATGCAGTCTGGTTTTAGAACCAAATATAGTACTGTGACTGCATGCTTAGAAGTCATAGATAACATCAGGGCTGCTATTGACAATAAGTCTTTTTTTGTTGCCTTGTTTATTGACCCGACTAAGGCTTTCCGTCGTTCATCACATATTATTCAATACTCTCCTGAGGGTGGGTTTCAGTCAAAATGTGGTTGCTTGGTTCAGGAGCTATCTCCTTGACCGTACACAGTGTGTTAGGCTTGGTGACTCAAGGATCAATTTTGTGCTTCTTTTTCTATTATATGTAAATAACATCTGTGATCATTCCCGGTACCATATATATGCTGATGATACAGTTATGTATTCTTGTGCTCCTTCTCTTGAGGCTGCTGTCAAAAATGTACAGTCTGATTTTGCCTCCTTGCAGCATTGCAGCACTCTCAAATTGACTCAAAACTGCTATTGAATGGTAGCAAAACAAAGGCAATGGTATTTGCTCCAACTAGGTCAACTCCCTCTCCCCCCGCTATTTTCACCCTTGATGGTTGTTCTATTGAGGTTATTGAAAGGTACAAATACATTCGCATCTGGCTGGACAAGAATCTAGATTTTAAACATCATATTGATGCTTTAATAAAAAAACTTAAATTCACAGTTGCTTTTTCTATATGGTTCTATAGGGTTAAATCATGCTTTTCCCCTGCCTCCCGTAAACAGGTGGTTATGGCCCTTTTTTTTGTCACAACTAGACTATGGCGACATAGATTATAGATTTGCTTGTCCTACTGCCTTAGCCAAACTCGATCCGCTTTATAATGCATCACTGTACACTTCACAGGCTACACGCAGGTTGCAGCACTGGTATGTTTTTATATATAAGGCTGTTCTTGGAAAACTTCCATGGTACATTATAGCTTGAATGAACATTGGCAAGCTTTCCATTTTGCACAAAATGAGTTCCCTTCTATCACTAACATTATTGTTTAAGCATTTTTGGTTGAAATAAAGGTAGTTATAAATATTTTAATTTGTCGTTAAAAAATAACTACACTTACCAGTAGAACGCCTTTCGTTCAGTGCTGTCGCCTAATACACGTCATGGCCATTGACAGTCACGCTGATACTAAGCTAACAAACGTTAACTTGACCCATAGCTAACGTTACCTACAGTAGCTAAACGTACTAGACGTTAGCAATGTCTACTGTCATGTCCATAAGTTCCCTGGCAGCATACTTTGTTGGTGAGGACAAAAGTATACAAAGAGGAGAGAACCATTTAAAATCAGGGCATATAGAGGAGTTTGTGTATGAGGAGGGTCAGCTTACGGGATCGGTCAGGGCCAGCATGAGAGACAGAGTCTATCATGTTTCGGTGAGTGTAGAAAGGTTTGCAATCCGTGTCACTTGCGTGTGTTGTGGAATATTTTAAATGAGCCAAGACAGTGAACTGTAGAAATTCAGAGTCAAATTGTATAAAAAAAAACGCTCTCTTGTCATGTTGATGAGACAGAAAGGCCACTGTTGCACGGCCTGAGAGCACCGTTGCTAACCTGTGTGTTTGTTTGCTTGATACAGGCTGAGAGAAAGAAATAAACCTGTGTTCAACAAAGCGGAGTCCTGGCTGTCCCTTGCATAACTGAAACACAACGCAGAACCATTTACACCGGTCACACTTGGCTACTAACGCTGCGTAAAAACCAATAACGTTATAAACTATTGTGACAGATCTCCTCCCCCCTCCTTTGGATACGTGAAGGATGGGAGATATATCCGTTACTTAGGTAGCTGATTAGTACTGATAGAACACACCTGCACAGGAGTTGGAGTTGTGGTGTAGAGAGAGAGAGATTTAGATTCAGAGTTGCGACGGTGAGAGGTAGTGGAAGGAGAGGAGAAAGCGAGATAGGTGTTCTTTGTGTACTGGACCCTGGACTGGCTGAGATACCCCCTTGTGTACTGACCCTGGACTGCACGACTACCCTGAATTGTGAACAATCCCTTTTTCTGTCGGAGAGCCTGCTTTGTGTTTATTGACCCCCGGACCGGATCACGACCATTCTATTGCTTTTTTCCATCTGGATTCACCTTAAATGCAATAAATACCTGTAGTTGTTGATATTGCTCTTGTGTGGACATTCGCATAAAAGTTTGTATCCTATCAGGTTCGTCACACTATATACACAATATGTACACAACGAAACAATGATTTACATTAGTATTTACAGTGATATAATATGCAGTGAATTAACGTTATACGATTTAAATTATAAATACAAATATGGTAACGTGGTTCATCAGAGCACTCGTGTGTGTTGGGTCAGGGTGACTAAAGCCAGGACTGGAGTCTAGGCTCTGATGATGTCAGTCAGCAGCGCCAAAGTTAAGTGTAGTTTGTCAGTGAACAAAACATAAACGTTGTTATTTTGCTACTTTTACGATTAATTGCGAATTTCTTCATGTTGAGCTATAGTATTGTATATGAATACACACAGAAAGGTACACCATGCCAATGGTCATGCTTTATTTGTTTTAAACGAGACAATTTAGAAACGGCTCCATTGGAAATACATTGCGATTTCAAGAGGGGTGGACCGCGCGGGAAACAACAATGACGTCTACACCTCCCTATTGTTTTAAACAAAACATTTCCGAAATCCTTTCCACCTGCTGCTCCTGCTTTGATGTTGAATTTTAAATTGTGTTTGATTGCTATTGTTTTATTGTGCTTGTATTTATTTTTTTACTGAATTTAACTTTTTTCATTTAAAATATCGGTTGTATGGTAGTCTAAGTCTACTCTACTGTATGTGTATTGTGTCTTGTATGTTTTGTCATAATTTGTGCTCGCCTTCTTGACCAGATCACCCTTGAAAAAGAGACCTCGGTCTCAATGGGTTTTTATTTTCTGGTTAAATAAAGGTTTGATTGATTGATACCTGTACCTCCCCCCTCCCCCACGCTGCTATGATGCCCAAATGTCCCCAAGGGGATCAATAAAGGAATATCTTATCTTAACTCCAAGAAAAGGAAAGCCTTTCATGCCTGACTTCCAAAGAGTGGCTCAGTGGTTTACTCCAGAACCGCCCAGAGCCGGTGAGGGAGAATTCTTGGTGGATAGAAAAGGCTCCAGAGTCAGGCGAGGCTTTTTCAGCACTACTGAGGCCGTCTATGATCCAATAGTAAACCCCCTGCGGTCAAAAGACCGGTAGGAGAGTCCATTAACACCCAGCTTATTATATTCTTATATTCCATTTAAAAATACCGTAGTCATTTGTAAGTTGTTTTCTATCATGTATTACATCACATTACACTTACAAATGCTTGTCAACACACATTCTAAAGTGTTGCTGATAATTTGTCATCAAGCAACAGATCATTATTATCCCTTATCGATTGACTTATTATCTCTTAAAGATTGACTTATTATCCCTTATCGATTGACTTATTATCTCTTAAAGATTGACTTATTATCTAAAGATTGACTTATTATCTTTTATCGATTGACTTATTGTCCCTTATCGACTGACTTATTATCCTTTATAAATTGTATGTTAACAGGTTGGATTAGACGATGTTGTCATAATGAAACTTTGAATCCTCCTGGACTGAATGGGTTTTTAAGTAAAGAGGTTTTAAGAGATTTGAAGCAATGCTTTATGGGATTTGCTGTTTTGGTGAAATGTTCCTTTCAGGCAACCGACACTCCTAGCTGCAATTCCCGCTACAAATTACTCACACTAACACACACTAACATACAAAAACACACGGTGACACACTAACATACACACGTACACACTAATACACATACGGCATACACACACTAACACATATATCTGTCACAGGAAGTGCACTGACCCAGAGAGAGAAGAGTGGGGAGGGGGAGAGGAGAGGATGAGAATAGGTGCTGAGAAGAGGAGAGAGGAGGAGGAGAGGATATGAGGAGGAGGAGGAGGGGAGATGAGGATGATAGAGGAGGTGAGGAGTAGAGAGGAGATAAGGAGGAGAGAGGATATGAGGGGTAAAGAGATGGGGAGTATTGAAGAGATGAGGTGGAGAGAGGAGATGAGGAGGAGATGAGGAGGGGATGAGGGGATAGGAGATGAGGAGGGGATGAGTAGAGAGGAGATGATGAGTAGATAAGAGATGAGGAGTAGATAGGAGATGAAGAGGAGAGATGAGATGGGGAGTAAAGAGGAGATGATGAGGAGATGATGAGGAGAGGAGATGAGGAGGAGAGAAGAGATGGGGAGGAGAGAAGAGATGAGGAGGAGAGGAGGAGAGAAGAGATGAGGAGGAGGGGAGATGATAAGGAGATGATGAGGAGAGGAGATGAGGAGAGAAGAGATGAGGCGGAGAGGAGATGATGAGGAGAGGAGGAGAGGAGATGAGGAGGAGAGGAGATGAGGAGGAGAGAAGAGATGAAAAGGAGAGGAGATGATGAGGAGAGGAGGAGAGGAGATGAGGAGGGAAGAGATGAGGAGGAGAGGAGATGAGGAGGAGAGGAGATGATGAGGAGAGGAGATGAGGAGGAGAGAGGAGATGAGGAGATGAGGAGATGAGGAGGAGAGAGGAGATGAGGAGGAGAGGAGGAGATAATGTGAAGAGCAGTGGGGAAGAGGAGAGAGGAGAGAAAATGAGCAGTGAAGGTGTGTGGGTGAAAGACTTCAGACAGACAGGTAGGCAGGCAGGCAGGCAGGCAGGCAGACAGACAGACAGACAGACAGACAGACAGACAGACAGACAGACAGACAGACAGACAGACAGACAGACAGACAGACAAGTGGAACAGCTGATTATCTCTTTTCAACACACACATTAACACTTAACATGCATGCACAAATGAAATATACACACACACTAAACCACACAAATACACACACACACATACAGTACACACACTAAACCATACACACATACAATGCATACACTAAAACACACACACACACGTACAGTACACACACTAAACCACACACACATACAGTGCACACTAAACCACACACTAAACCACACACATACAGTGCCCACTAAACTACACACACACACACACACACACACACACACACACACACACACACACACACACACACACACACACACACCACACACACACACACACACACACACACACACACACACACACACACACAGCTACATCGTCAACACAGTCACAAAACACACAACACACAGCGTAGCTGCATTAACACTCACCCTGTAGATGCTTCTAATGAACAGACCTCCTAGGAGAGAGAGAGAAAGAGAGAGAGAGAGAGAGAGAGAGAGAGAGAGAGAGAGAGAGAGAGAGAGAGAGAGAGGAGAGTGGAGGAGATGCGAGGAGAGGAAAAAGAAGGGGAGGTGAGGAGGAAGAAAGAGAGGAGAGAAGAAAGAAGGAGAGGAGGATGAGAAAGAAAGAGAGGGGAGTAGAGCGAAAGGAGATGAAGAGAGTGTTGCTTTTGGAAACGGAAAGAGACAGATGGAGAGAGAGGTGGAGAGGAGTGGAGGAGAGAACAGGATAGAGAAAGAGGAGTGGAGGAGAGGACAGGAGAGAGAGAGGAGTGGAGGAGAGGACAGGAGAGAGAGAGGAGTGGAGGAGAGGACAGTAGAGAGAGGGGAGTGGAGGAGAGGACAGGAGAGAGAGAGGAGTGGAGGAGAGGACAGGAGAGCGGAGGAGAGGAAAGGGCTGATGAGTAGAGCTGTTTCAGCCCACATACTGATGACACACACAGAGAGAGAGAGAGAGAGAGAGAGAGAGAGAGAGAGAGAGAGAGAGAGAGAGAGAGAGAGAGAGAGAGAGAGAGAGAGAGAGAGAGAGAGAGAGAGAGTGTATAAGGGCTTTCTCCCACTCCAATGCGTGGGCTCAACACACCAACCTCTCTCTCTCTCTCTCTCTCTTGTGCCTCCCAATGACAGAGAAAGAGAGAGACAACGAGAGAGAGTGTGTGTGTGTCTGTGTGTGAGAGAGAGCAGCGTGGGTGTGGGGGTGTGGTCGGTTGCCAGGGTGATGCTACAATGAGTGCTAACAGCCAATCAACTCCTCAGATGTCTGCCTGGTGCATGATGGGAAAAAAAACAAGCTCCAAGTCATATGACTCCCAGATTCAACCAATCACATCTTCAAGTTAATATCACATGACAAGGCTGGACCAGTCAAAGTGATCTGTGATACACATTACCTAGAGTAGAGAGAGGTAGAGAGAGAGAGAGGGTGGGGAGACAGAAAGAGAAAAGAGGTAGATAAAGGGATTGAGGGGACAGAAGAAGAGAGAAGTATGTGTTTGATCAAAGATAGTGAATATAATGGAGATGATGCATTCCAAGCTGAGCCAATGAGGAAGTAAACTATTGATTGATTGATTGATTGGTTGATTGATTGATTGATTGATTGATTGATTGATTGATTGATTGATTGATTGATTGATTGATTGACATTTTTATTTAACAGATTGCAGAATGGGTACAATACAGTACGGCTCAATACACACAATTAAGGGGATGCAGACCAGAGAAAGACTTTCATCTTGTTTACATCAGGGTCTCCCATTTTCAATACGGCATTGAATGATTGAATGCAGCTCCTATTATAGCTCAACCATTGACAGATTTGCATAATCTATCTATTTCTGAAGAGGTCCTCTTGCCTGATATCTGGAAACAAGCTTTCATCTCTCCTTTGTTAAAAGCAGGTCCTCCTTCGGGGTCCCCCATTTTCAATTCATCATAACGCTGCTGTCGGGACAAAACCTCATAACTCCAAAAACCCAACTTTTCAGCAGATGAAAAAAACGAACACAGATTTGAGGGTGAATAGAGTTAGGAGGTTTAGACAGATGATCGGTTTAATGCTTTCCCATTGTTTAAACTTTGTAAAACCCACACACACATATGGAGGATGATCTACGGAGTTGATTTATATAAAAAAATAATAATAAAAAAAATGGAGTTATGAGGTTTTGTCCCGACAGCAGCGATAACATTTATGACATACACGACATAAAGATATACAGTACTGTTACATATAGACATTTATGACATACTTAGCGTCGACCCGTCTTCGGCTCGCCAGGCGCATCCCCTTGATTCCTCTGAACAGGCCGTCTACCCCGCCGAGCACGTTGAATGAATGAATGAATGAATGAATGAATGAATGAATGAATGAATGAATGAATGAATGAATGAAAACTTTATTTAACAGATTGCAGAATGGGTACAATACAGTACGGCTCAATACATACAATTGTTAAGGGGATGCAGACCTGAGAAAGACGTTTGTCTTGTTTCCATCAGGGTCCCCCATTTTCAATTCATATAGACATATATGACATACATGACATACAGATAGTCAGTACTGCTACATCTATACATTTATGACATACCAGATTTGCAAATACAGTACTGTTTGTGATACAGAAGGAGTCAAGAAAAGGGAGTATATACATTTGACGTAGAAACTGTACATTGGAGGTTGGGTGGGGGGGGTTGGGTACATTCATGCCCAGAAGTCCCTGGACGGCGTCTCCTGGTGCCACTCGGGCGGGGTCGTCCTTTAGGATGAATATGCATTTACCCACAAACGTCATCTCTAGGCACTTCACTTCGGAGTATAGACACCCCACCACTGGGATCTCCAACCCGTTGGCGGCGATGAGGGTGATCCAGTTGGAGGGGGTCAACCTCGACCGCGGGAAGTGTCTTCTGAAGTGACTCTCATTCATGGTTGTGACTTCGGCGCCTGTATCGAAGAGGCAGCGGGTCTCGACCCCGTCGATCTGAACGTCTAGGGTGAGGCACTCTCCGTGCACGTCCTGCGTCCCAATGCCCTCCGTAGCCGAGTCGGTGACTCCGGCTGCGACGGCGTCCACTGCTCTTCGTGGCCCGGAGCTTCGGGGGCGGGGTTAGCGGCTAGGCATGGCCCGCGGGCTGAGCGGGGACAATCCCTGCTGATGTGCCCTCACTCTCCCCGATTGTCCCGTAGCACCCCCCCACACCTAATGACCGAATGGTAAATAAATAACTGGGTTCCCCCCGCAAGCAGTACCCTCCCTCAGTAACCTTACAATGGGAAAAGGGGAGGTTGAACAGGAAGGGGTTAATAATAGAGATATTACCCGCATCAAAGGATTAGAATCAGACTCAATAAAAGACACACACACCGTGCTCCCGTTCTGTCTGAGTGTTATTATACCATGGCCTAGTTACAACATTGCTACGTCTGGTGATTATTGCACCATGGGTATCATCACACAACGATTACAATCTGGTAATTATATAATTACACCTAGGCACCAAGTGCTCTCACGGTACCCGGACTAAGTACTGTCCACTGTACACAGATTAAGTGCTGCCCACGTCTGGGCTGGACACAGTATCCACCTTCCCTAAGGGATTACATATACTGCTCCAGGTCGGTAATATGGGGAAGGAAAGGGGAACATAAGGGAGGAAATAGCAGGTTTCACCGAAGGGGAAATATTAGGAAACACACATTTTATCACGCTCAAAGAAAAGGAACGAAAACAAAAGAGTGGGCCCACAAAATACCAGTAAGTCCTATCTTAATGCCGGCATATATTGTTTGGGGTACCCCTATGGAATGGTAGTAGCAACGTTACTTTCGCCCGCAGGCTGCACCACACTGTGTACTGTATAATAATTCGGGAGCGTCAATGCTCATTTGTACTCATCCAAAATGGCCGCCTCGCCACTCCACTGTTGTCCGGGAGGCAAGATGGCGTCGAACGCTCTCGTTGAGGATGTTAGCAGGCGGAGCTGGGCAGAGAGGCAGCGCCGGCTGAGAGCGTGTGCTGAGCGATGACGACCCCTGCTGGACGGGAGGAACTCCCGTAAGCTGCAGGCAGCCTGGTGCAGGTCTGATTGAAGTCAGCCGGAGCAGACTGATTGCAGGCAGCCGGGTGCAGATCTGGTTAAAGTCAGCCGGAGCAGACCGGTTGTTGGCCCACGCTCGTCCTGGGGCTCGCACTCTATACCGCACACAGTTGAGCTTATAGGACTAGATATTACAATCCCTTTTGAATGGGGTAGTGGTAAAAGCTTCACTGGGGTCTTCAGGTGGGCACCCTCCTTCATTGGTGTTTCGTTGACAGGCCCACGACACCTCCGAAGGGCTCAACGGCAACACCTGGCGTCCCAGGTGTGCCCCCCTCTGCTTTTACCCCTCGATGATCATTTTGCAGCCCAGTTGGGGTCCTTTCTCTTAATCCATAGCCATCTGCTGCTTCGTTCGGCAGCCTCTGACAGTGTTTTGACAGCTTGTCGGAATGCCTGTGTGAGGTTTTGCCCGCTGCTCACTACCTTTTCTCTGTTTCTTTAAGCCTATACTGTTTATTTCCCTTCTATACTGTTTATTTTTCCCTTCTCACTCACTCTCTCTAGCCCCCACCCTCTCGTTCCTTACCCTTAGTGGCCACACCTGTTCGATATTCTATTATCTCCCGCACCTGTGGTGGCAGGCTAATTAGTTCCCCTGTGGGCTTTAAATACCAGGGCTCTTCCCCTCGTTTCGGCGTGGGGTCGTGTTGTATTCATGCTGAGTCATATTCTCTAACATCTAGACTCTTTCGGGAGATCCTCTGGTCTACCAATGCTGTATATGGATTTCTCCAGCCTTGAGATGTTTTGCTCCAGCCTTCGTCTGCTGTCGCCGTAGCCTGTGGAGGAGACTGTTCTGCGCTCCCTGTAACTTCCACGGGAGGCACCCCAGCGTTCCACTGCAGACCCCAGCGCAGCTGTTCGTCCTGACGCACATCTAGACCAACGCGCATCTCCCGGACCCTCGGGCTTGGCACGCTCTCCAGTCACCAGCGCGCAACGCGCATCTGCAAGGGCTTGGCACGCTCTCCAGTCACCAGCGCGCAACGCGCATCTGCAAGGGCTTGGCACGCTCTCTAGTCACCAGCGCGCAACGCGCATCTTCAAGGGCTTTGGCCACCTGTCGCCGTTTGCCTGGAGGGAGACATTGTACTGCGCTCTCTAATTCTCTACGGGAGGTATTCCAGTGTTCCACTCCAGACCAGCGCGCCAGATGCGCTCAAGCCTTCGCCACCTGCCGCCGTTTGCCTGGAGGGAGACACTGTACTGCGCTCTCTAATCCTCTACGGGAGGTATTCCAGTGTTCCACTTCAGACCTTCGAGCTTGGCACGCTCCTCCGTACCAGCGCACAGACGCGCATCTTCCAGACCTTCGAGCTTGGCACGCTCCTCCGTACCAGCGCACTGACGCGCATCTTCCAGACCTTCGAGCTTGGCACGCTCCTCCGTACCAGCGCACTGACGCGCATCTTCCAGACCTTCGAGCTTGGCACGCTCTCCAGACCTCAGCGCGCCGACGCGCATCTTCCAGACCTTCCTGCTTGGCACACTCCTCCACGCAGACGCACCAGATGCGTCTCTCGGTTCCGACGCGCACACCAAGGTGTGGCGCGCACTCTGTTCCTCGGCTCCGACAGCGGCTACCCGGTGGACGACACCCTCGCCACCGCCACTGTTCCGACGCGCACACCAAGGTGTGGCGCGCACTCTGTTCCTCGGCTCCGACAGCGGCTACCCGGTGGACGACACCCTCGCCACCGCCACTGTTCCGACGCGCACACCAAGGTGTGGCGCGCACTCTGTTCCTCGGCTCCGACAGCGGCTACCCGGTGGACGACACCCTCGCCACCGCCACTGTTCCGACGCGCACACCAAGGTGTGGCGCGCACTCTGTTCCTCGGCTCCGACAGCGGCTACCCGGTGGACGACACCCTCGCCACCGCCACTGTTCCAGCACTCTGTCCCTCGGCTCGGACAGCCAGCCACCCGGTGGCGATGCCCTCGCCCCGCTGCTGTCCCTGTACCATTACGCTTACGCCTGGGTGAGTTTTGATTGTGATGTCACTCACCCAGCGTAGTGCCCTTGCCCCCGTTCCCGCTGCTGTCCCTGTACCTTTACGCATACGCCTGGGTGAGTTTTGATTGTGATGTCACTCACTCAGCGTAATGCCTCTTGCCCCCGTTCCCGCTGCTGTCCCTGTACCTTTACGCATACGCCTGGGTGAGTTTTGATTGTGATGTCACTCACTCAGCGTAATGCCTCTTGCCCCCGTTCCCGCTGCTGTCCCTGTACCTTTACGCATACGCCTGGGTGAGTTTTGATTGTGATGTCACTCACTCAGCGTAATGCCCCTTGCCCTCGTCCCGCTGCTGTTCCTGCACCATTACGCATACGCCTGGGTGAGTTTTGATTGTGATGTCACTCACCCAGCGTATTGCCTCCTTTAGTTCTCACTTAGTTATTAGTTTGGACATTTCATCTCCCACTCTGTTTTGTTCTCTCGTGGATATTATTTTGGACATTTCATCTCCCACTGTGTGTTTGTTCACACGAAGATAGTATTTACTTTGTTACTTTGTTATTTGGACTGTTCTGCATCTGCTCTGTTTGTTCCCTTTGAATATTAACCCTCTCCTCTGTTCTGCAGAGCGGCCCAGATGTTTTCCCACCAGTCCCCAGTTCCTCCCTGTCCCCAGCCCGCCTCCGCGGTTCTCTGTCCCCAGTTCCTCCCTGTTCCCCAGCCCGCCTCCGCGGGCCTCAGTCCCCTCTATCCCTAGTTCTCCTAGTCCCTAGTCCTCTTTCCCTAGTTCTCCTAGTCTCTAGTTCCTCTGTTCCCTAGGCGTTCCCTTAACCTTCCCTTAGGCGTTCCCTTACCTTCCCATAGTGTTCCCTTTTCCTGCCCGCCTCTTAAAGGCACTTTACCTTCCCCTCTTGTGTTATTCCAGTGTTTTGTGTTTTCTCCCTTAAAGGGACAGTGCCCTTTTTCCCTGTTCTAAATAAATATCTGTTTCTTGGCAAACCATCATACCTGTCTTGTGTTGTGCGATTGGGGTCGGTTACAAACCATAACAGTACGACCCCACCAAATCGACGACCCCAGCCAGCACAGACGGTGTATGTTGAGTTTGCCTTTTTTTCTCTCTTGTCCCCTCTGGCTTCCCTGTTTGCTCCCCTGTTAGCTTGTTAGTCTCCCCTCTAGCTCCCCTGTTAGCCCTGTTAGCTTCCCTGTTAGCCCAGTTTAGCTTCCTTGTTAGTCCTGTTTAGCTCCCTTGTTAGCCTGTTACTCCCCTGTTTAGCTTGTTAGTCTCCCCGGTTAGCTCCCCTGTTTGCTTCCCGTTTTGCCCTGTTTGACCCCCCTGTAGCTAGCCATGCCCTGGCAGCTAACCCAGTCCCTCAGCAGAGCCCCTGTCTGCTAGCTTAGCCCCGGCTGCTAGCACAGCCTCTATGTTTATGCAGCCCTTGCTGCTGGCATAGGCCCTGTAGCTAGCCGTGCCCTGGCGGCTAACCCAGTCCCTCAGCAGGGCCCCGGTCTGCTAGCTTGGCCCCGGCTGTTAGCACAGCCTCTATGTTAATGCAGCCTTGCAGCTGGCATAGGCCCTGTAGCTAGCCAGGCCCAAGCAGCTAACCCGGTCCCTCTGCATGGCCTCCACTTTTTTGTGTAGTTTATCCCACTGCTAGGACTGCCTTTCAGCTAGCAAGGTCAGTTTATCTCACACTGCTAGGACTGCCCTTTCAGCTAGCAGGGTCAGTTTATCTCACACAGCTAGGACTGTCCTTCCAGCTAGCTTGTTCTCTCATGCTGGTCCAGCCCTGTCTGCCAGCCTAGCTCCGGCAGCTAGCGCAGCCTCTATGTTGATGTAGCAGTACAGCTAGCATAGGCCCTGTAGCTATCAGTGCCCTGGCAGCTACCCTTTCCCTCTGCTAGCCTGGCTCCGGCAGCTTGCGCAGCCTCTATGTTGATGTAGCAGTACAGCTAGCATAGGCCCTGTAGCTATCAGTGCCCTGGCAGCTAACCTTCCCTCTGCTAGCCCTTTCCCGGTGCTACCATGGTTACCCCTTAGCTACCCTGCTTGCCCCTCAGTTCCTCTAGACCAGTTCCCCCAGTTGCCCCTCTGCCACCCTAGTTACCCCTCGGCGACCCTGTTTCTTTTGCTAGCCCCACTCTTGTGGTGGCTTCCCCTGCTGGCTTGGCCAGTACCTCTTGTTTTGCCCCCTGCCACTCTGTCTGTATTTGTTTTGGGTCGCCGGGTGGCTCCCGTTGGAGGGGGGGATACTGTGAGGTTTTGCCCGCTGCTCACTACCTTTTCTCTGTTTCTTTAAGCCTATACTGTTTATTTCCCTTCTATACTGTTTATTTTTCCCTTCTCACTCACTCTCTCTAGCCCCCACCCTCTCGTTCCTTACCCTTAGTGGCCACACCTGTTCGATATTCTATTATCTCCCGCACCTGTGGTGGCAGGCTAATTAGTTCCCCTGTGGGCTTTAAATACCAGGGCTCTTCCCCTCGTTTCGGCGTGGGGTCGTGTTGTATTCATGCTGAGTCATATTCTCTAACATCTAGACTCTTTCGGGAGATCCTCTGGTCTACCAATGCTGTATATGGATTTCTCCAGCCTTGAGATGTTTTGCTCCAGCCTTCGTCTGCTGTCGCCGTAGCCTGTGGAGGAGACTGTTCTGCGCTCCCTGTAACTTCCACGGGAGGCACCCCAGCGTTCCACTGCAGACCCCAGCGCAGCTGTTCGTCCTGACGCACATCTAGACCAACGCGCATCTCCCGGACCCTCGGGCTTGGCACGCTCTCCAGTCACCAGCGCGCAACGCGCATCTGCAAGGGCTTGGCACGCTCTCCAGTCACCAGCGCGCAACGCGCATCTGCAAGGGCTTGGCACGCTCTCTAGTCACCAGCGCGCAACGCGCATCTTCAAGGGCTTTGGCCACCTGTCGCCGTTTGCCTGGAGGGAGACATTGTACTGCGCTCTCTAATTCTCTACGGGAGGTATTCCAGTGTTCCACTCCAGACCAGCGCGCCAGATGCGCTCAAGCCTTCGCCACCTGCCGCCGTTTGCCTGGAGGGAGACACTGTACTGCGCTCTCTAATCCTCTACGGGAGGTATTCCAGTGTTCCACTTCAGACCTTCGAGCTTGGCACGCTCCTCCGTACCAGCGCACAGACGCGCATCTTCCAGACCTTCGAGCTTGGCACGCTCCTCCGTACCAGCGCACTGACGCGCATCTTCCAGACCTTCGAGCTTGGCACGCTCCTCCGTACCAGCGCACTGACGCGCATCTTCCAGACCTTCGAGCTTGGCACGCTCTCCAGACCTCAGCGCGCCGACGCGCATCTTCCAGACCTTCCTGCTTGGCACACTCCTCCACGCAGACGCACCAGATGCGTCTCTCGGTTCCGACGCGCACACCAAGGTGTGGCGCGCACTCTGTTCCTCGGCTCCGACAGCGGCTACCCGGTGGACGACACCCTCGCCACCGCCACTGTTCCGACGCGCACACCAAGGTGTGGCGCGCACTCTGTTCCTCGGCTCCGACAGCGGCTACCCGGTGGACGACACCCTCGCCACCGCCACTGTTCCGACGCGCACACCAAGGTGTGGCGCGCACTCTGTTCCTCGGCTCCGACAGCGGCTACCCGGTGGACGACACCCTCGCCACCGCCACTGTTCCGACGCGCACACCAAGGTGTGGCGCGCACTCTGTTCCTCGGCTCCGACAGCGGCTACCCGGTGGACGACACCCTCGCCACCGCCACTGTTCCAGCACTCTGTCCCTCGGCTCGGACAGCCAGCCACCCGGTGGCGATGCCCTCGCCCCGCTGCTGTCCCTGTACCATTACGCTTACGCCTGGGTGAGTTTTGATTGTGATGTCACTCACCCAGCGTAGTGCCCTTGCCCCCGTTCCCGCTGCTGTCCCTGTACCTTTACGCATACGCCTGGGTGAGTTTTGATTGTGATGTCACTCACTCAGCGTAATGCCTCTTGCCCCCGTTCCCGCTGCTGTCCCTGTACCTTTACGCATACGCCTGGGTGAGTTTTGATTGTGATGTCACTCACTCAGCGTAATGCCTCTTGCCCCCGTTCCCGCTGCTGTCCCTGTACCTTTACGCATACGCCTGGGTGAGTTTTGATTGTGATGTCACTCACTCAGCGTAATGCCCCTTGCCCTCGTCCCGCTGCTGTTCCTGCACCATTACGCATACGCCTGGGTGAGTTTTGATTGTGATGTCACTCACCCAGCGTATTGCCTCCTTTAGTTCTCACTTAGTTATTAGTTTGGACATTTCATCTCCCACTCTGTTTTGTTCTCTCGTGGATATTATTTTGGACATTTCATCTCCCACTGTGTGTTTGTTCACACGAAGATAGTATTTACTTTGTTACTTTGTTATTTGGACTGTTCTGCATCTGCTCTGTTTGTTCCCTTTGAATATTAACCCTCTCCTCTGTTCTGCAGAGCGGCCCAGATGTTTTCCCACCAGTCCCCAGTTCCTCCCTGTCCCCAGCCCGCCTCCGCGGTTCTCTGTCCCCAGTTCCTCCCTGTTCCCCAGCCCGCCTCCGCGGGCCTCAGTCCCCTCTATCCCTAGTTCTCCTAGTCCCTAGTCCTCTTTCCCTAGTTCTCCTAGTCTCTAGTTCCTCTGTTCCCTAGGCGTTCCCTTAACCTTCCCTTAGGCGTTCCCTTACCTTCCCATAGTGTTCCCTTTTCCTGCCCGCCTCTTAAAGGCACTTTACCTTCCCCTCTTGTGTTATTCCAGTGTTTTGTGTTTTCTCCCTTAAAGGGACAGTGCCCTTTTTCCCTGTTCTAAATAAATATCTGTTTCTTGGCAAACCATCATACCTGTCTTGTGTTGTGCGATTGGGGTCGGTTACAAACCATAACAGCCTGTCCTCGCACTCCCATCCCCTTAAGAAGCTTGGTTGTGGACATGGCAACAAATCCTCTAGAACCAACCTCCACCGGAAGCACCTGGGCACGCCAGCCGCGTTGTTCTGCCTCGGCTGCTATGTCGGAGTACTTCAGTCGTTTACGTTCATATGCTTCACCAACTGCAGCCTCCCATGGTACAGTTAGTTCCACAATGAATACAGACTTCTGGGAGGTTGACCACAAGACCAGGTCCGGCCTGAGGTTAGTTGTAATTATCTCAGGCGGAAAGATTAGTTTCTGGTCCAAGTCCACCTGCATTCTCCAGTCCCGGGCAGTGTCCAGGAGGGTTGCCTCCACTCTTGCAGATGGCTTTGCTGGGAGCTGTCCTGCTCTTACAAAAGAAGTGGTGTTTGAGTGTCTAGGCATTGGGGGAGGGAGGGCATTGTTGGTAGTTCTCCTTCCTTCCAGGGTGATTGCCAGTTGTCTTAGGACCTGGTTGTGTCTCCAGGTGTAGCGCCCTTGGGACAAACTGGTTTTGCAGCCGGTGAGGATGTGCCTCAGTGTTGCGGGGGTTTGGCAAAGCGCACAAGAAGGATCTTCTCCATACCACTGGTTTAGGTTCTTGGGCGTGGGGAGAACATCATAGGTGGCTCTGATGATGAAGCTGATTTGGCTTCCTTCCATCTCCCAAAGATCCTTCCATGTGAGCTTACGATGCTCCAGGTTTTCCCAGCTAGTCCATTGGCCCTGTTTGGACTGTGAGACTGCCTTTGCGCATCTGTCTGCCTCCTCTTGTTGCCGAACCTGAGCCACCACCAGCTTTCTCCTCTGGGTTGATGTTGCCTTGTGCCATGTGGGTCGACTTGTCCCAAGTCCAAACCCACCTTTTCCATGCTGCACCTGTCCTACAATGTCTCCATGCCTGAGAGCAGATTTTGCTTGCTGTACGGCCTCAGATGGGATCCATTTCCTCCCAGTTGCCAGTCTGGGAGCAGCCGCTCGGATCACTTCATCTTGAGACTCGGTCAGGGTCATGTTCAGCCTCACTTTGGTGCATTTAAACTCCTCTATGAGGCTAGAGACAGGCAATTCCAGGGCCCCGTGTCCATACAAGCCGATGTTGCTGAGGCAACGCGGGAGGCCAAGCCACTTCTTGATGTATGAACTGACTGTCCTCTCCAGCTTCTCGACTTTGGTCATGGGGATCTCGTAGACCGTTAGAGGCCACATCAGGCGGGGGAGCAATCCAATCTGCAGGCACCAGAGTTTCAGCTTTCCAGGGAGCAAGGTCTTGTCTATGCTGACAAGGCCTTTGATGGTTTCTTCCCTCAGCTGATCACTCTGGTCTGAGTCTTTGAGGCTCGCATTGTACCATCGCCCTAGGCTCTTGACTGGCAGTTCCGACACCAAAGGAATGGGTGTATCCTTAATGTGGAACCTCTGGTCCACGAGTTTTCCTTTGACGATGGATATGCTCCTGGATTTGCTGGGTTTGAACTTCATCCGTGCCCATGTAATGTTGGCATGAAGCTTTCCCAGTAGACGTTTGGTGCATGCTATGGTTGAGGTCAAGGTGGTCATGTCATCCATGTAGGCGCGAATAGGAGGTAGACGCTGTCCAGATTGCAGACGTTCTCCTCCCACAACCCACTTGGAAGCTCGAATGACCACCTCCATTGCCATGGTGAAGGCTAGTGGGGAGATGGTACATCCAGCCATTATTCCCACTTCCAAAGATTGCCATGATGTTGTGTATTCTGTTGTTTTGATACAGAATTGCAGATCTTGGAAGTAATTTCTCACCAGGTTTGTGATGGTATTTGAGATGTGGAAGAAGTTGAAGGCTGTCCAGATGAGAGAATGGGGGACGGATCCAAAAGCGTTGGCTAGGTCCAGGAATAAGACGTGCAGGTCTCTTCCTTCCCTTTTGGCAGATTGAATTTGGTGCCATATCATGCTTGTATGTTCCAAGCATCCTGAGAAACCAGGAATGCCGGCCTTCTGCACAGATGTGTCAATCAAGTTGTTTTGCTTTAGGTATGTTGTCATCCTTTTAGCAACAATGTAACTACTATAACTCGATGGTTAAGGACTTGGATACTCAGTTAGCCGCACGTTACTTATACCGCACACAGTAACTACTATAACTCGATGGTTAAGGACTTGGATACTCGGTTAGCTGCACGTTACCTATACCGCACACAGTAACTATTATAACCCGATTGCTAGTGCCTGGCTCTGCACTAATTGTTCACAAACTATCGCTGGTACTGCTAGGATATCGTGTCCACTAGCCAGTACTTCCTATCACCCGTGGCTATCTCACGGGGCCCTCTGGCATAACTTTAGCAACAGGGCTCTCCAGAGCCCCTGTTCGCTGCGACTGTTCGCTGTTCAAGTTCACTGCCGAAGAGAGCGTCTTCCGTTTCTCTCCTCCATTTATCTCCTCCCAACTCTCCGCCACTCTCTGCCTGCTACCGCCCCCTGCTGGTCCCGCCTGCCAGTCACAAGGGAAAAGCATGGTAGAATATGATCCAGTACTGTCGTTTATAATCCATATTCCAGTGCTCTTCGGAAGGGGACGCTTGTGTCATTGTTCGTGTGAATATCAATGATGTTTTTGTGTAAAAAGGGAATATAAAACACCAGTCAGCAGTCCTGAATAATATACAATGTTTTCAGACTGCTACATAATGAACACATATCAAGATGTATCCATCAGGGGCGGTCAGGTGGCGTAACGGAGATTGCGTTCGTCACCAAACCCCGGAGCGGCTAGATTCGCCTGTTCGAATCCAGCTCACAGCTCCGGGGTTGTCACCAGTTTGGCTGGCCGTTCACACTAATACAATTGGCAGTATTAGAGGGTGGGAGAAGCTGGCGGGGTGGGTCTGGGTCGTTGTAAACAGCGACTCCTACAGTTCGGTCGGGGCGCCTGCTAAGCGCGGATAGGACTTGAGTGGGATAGTGTGATCCTTCCACACGCTACGCCCTCTCAATGAGAATCCGCGCTGCCAGGTGAAAAGAAGCGGTTGATTGGCTGGACGTGTGTCGGAGGAAGCACGTGATAGCCTCCACTCTCCCAGACCGACTGTGGGGGGTAAGTGCGCAGCGACCAGGAAGGGGATTGGGAATTGGCATAACGACTAACATTGGGATGGGAGAAAACCGGAAGAAAAATGGAGGGGGAAAAAGATCAAAAAAAAAAAAAAAAAAAAGACGTATCCATCAGTGGACCAATTGCATGCTTTCGCAGAGGACAAGAAGCCTTCAGTTGACTCCTTCAGACACTAAGCACCCCCACAGCCCAAATGGAATAAAATTTTTAAAAAAAGTATACTTTTTTTTCAATATCTTTTTTTTTTCATATTATGATAGTTTCATAATACCACAACCACAACACCAGAGGGAGTTCCACAAATCATGTGCAACCCAGATTCGACACAAACAAGGGACTAAAAACATTTCGCAATTATGCCACAACAATGTGGAACGCCCTACCCACAGCCGTAAAAAGATGTGAATCCCTATCCACATTCAAAACGCTCTCAAAGAGCACCTACGGGAGGCTGCAATTCGAAACTGGCCACCATAAAGGTCCACACCCCCCTCCCCCAAATAGACAGTCTCCTCCCCACCGTATGTATATATTTTCTCCCCACCGCATGTATATATTCTCTCCCACCCACCCACCCCCTCCTAATGTACAGTCTCCTCTCCATCATATGTATATAATCTCTGTTAGGATCTATGGTTAACAGTACTGTATATTTGCATATCGTATATGTCACAAATGTAAAAGTACTATATACCTGTATGTCATGGATGTCCCTATGCCATAAATGTCATGATGTCATGTATGTTGTGTATGTCATAAATGTCACTATGAATTGGGCGGCTGGGTGGCGCAGCGGACATTGCGCTCGTCACCAACGCAAGAGACACCGGGTTCGACTCCGGCTGTCGGCATTGCCTCCGGCTTGGGCCGGCCGTCATACTAACTCACGTTGTGGACAGCGACTCCTACAGGTCGGTTGGGGGACGCCTGCACAGCAGAGACAGGAAATGGCGGGGGTAGTGTGAGCCTGCTACATGTTACACCTCGCCAATGAGAGTCCGCGCTGGCAGGTGAAAAGATGTGACAGGCTGCCTCCACGTGTATCGGAGGGGACACGTGATGCAAGGCTTCTATCCTCCCTACAACCGACCAGTGGGGGGCATATGCGAGCAACGTTCAAGACAGGGGAGGGAGAATTGGCACGAGAGGTAAAATTGGGATGGGGAGAAAAATCACAGAAAAAGGAGGAGAAAAAAAAATTAAAAATCAAATCAATCAAATCAAAAAAGAAATGTCACTATGAATTGAAAATGGGGGACCCTGATGTAAACAAGACAAACGTCTTTTTCTGGTCTGCAACCCCTTAACAATTGTGTGTATTGAGCCGTACTGTATTGTACCCATTCTGCAATCTGTTAAATAAAGTTTTCATTCATTCACACCTTTGGGAAGTATTTCGACATGTACAAGGGTATCTTATTGGTGTAGTGTATCTTGTAGACCAGGCCCATTGCAAGTTGCTGTACTCTGTCGTCTACTCTAAGCCATGCTAGGTTGTCAAAATGGGCAGGGATGAGGTGGGTTTTAGGAGTAAGGTCAAGCAGTAGTCTGACCAGTTTGTTTTGTGATGTTTGTAATCTTGTTTTTAGTGCCTTTGAGGTGCTTTGGTACCATGAGGTGCAAGCATAGTCGTAATACCCTTGAATGAGTGCTCCTGTTAGAGTCTTCAGGGTATTCTTGTTTACCAGAGAGGAGATCCGGTACAAGAATCTTGTTCGTTGGTTGACTTTTTTGATTACATTGGTTGCCATTTTGTCACAGGAAAGATTTGCCTCTAGGATGGAACCCAGGTATGTAATTTCATCTTTCCTTGTGACAATATTGTCACCCACTGTAACAGAGAAGCCGTTGGCCTTGCAGTTTGTTATTTGATCCAAAGAGAATGGACTGTGTTTTACCCAGGTGTAATGATAGTTTGTTATCAGCAAGCCAGGTGCAGATTCTGCAGAGTTCAGAGCTGAGGGCTTTTTCAACCTGCAACTTGTCCCTGTCAGAGACCAGCAGGGCTGAGTCGTCCGCGAACAGGAACAAGTTGCAGTCACAAGCTGATGACATGTAATTTGCATAAATTAGGAACAGTAACAGTCCTAGTATGCTTCCTTGTGGAACACCACAGCTCACTGTGAGGGAGGGGGATAGTGTACCGTTTACCTCCACCATCTGTTCTCTCCCCTCCAGGTAGGATTGCATCCAGCTCACTGATGAACTATCAAAAGTAACCAATTGCTTTTAGCCTGTCAATCAGAATGGAGTGATCGACAGTGTCGAAAGCCTTTTGTAGGTCCAGCATGACCATGCCGCAGTATTTGCCCGCGTCCACCTCTTGTTTGATGTGGTCGTTCAAATAGAGAAGGCATGTGTCAGTGGAGTGGGATGTTCTGAAGCCAGATTGGAATTCGTAGATTCGCTTTTTTTCCCGCAAAGTACTTTTCGACCTGTCCGTAGACTATTTTCTCCATGACTTTCGAGATGGAGGTAAGAATAGAAACAGGGCGGTAGTTACCTGGGTCTAATTTGCTGCCTTTTTTGTGCAGGGGGGTCACTCTTGCAATTTTTAAGTCTTTGGGGACGTATCCCTGTTTTATGCAGAGGTTTATTATGTCGGTGATGATGACTGGAGTGATGGCGACTGCTGAGTCTTCACTCTCACAATGGTAGAATGAACTACCCACCAGTGGTGTCATTAGCCCTGGGCTTCCGGGGCTTTAGCCCCGGATGTTTTTCTCCTAGCCCCGGATCTAAAAAAAAATTGGTTTTTAAGGTGTCAGCATCCCCATTGTCTGTGCTGAATGTTTGTTAGTGTTTGGTATTTTTTGTTGGGTTTTAGTACTTTTAAACATCCATTTTTAGTAAGTAGTTTTCATTTGATCCTATAATTTTTTCATTCACCGATTTTTGGACTTTTTTTTAGTGTCCTGAAAGGCGCCTTATAAATCAAATTCATTATTATTATTATTATTATTATTATTATTATTGTTATTGTTATTATTATTATTATTATTATTATTATTATTATTATTATTATTATTATTATTATTATTATTATTATTATTATTATTATTATTATTATTATTATTATTATTATTATTATTATTATTATTATTATTATTATTATTATTATTATTATTATTATTATTATTATTATCATCATCCAGGAGGGAAAAGACACTTTGGATAGTAGGGACTGCATCTCTGCCTGTCCTGGCCAGGAAACACTTTGCAACTGTGATCTCCTCTGGCATTAGTTGGATATTGTAATGTGTGGCGAGGGGTTGCAGCAATTCCACTGAGAGAAACTGGTCTGAGGCTGGATAACATGCCTGTATGCCTCTCATAAGTTGTTATCCGACTCATGAGAACCTGCTCTCAAGCTCTTGCAGCATTCTGTCGACGACTGGATAGAACAGTCTCTGTCTCAGCTGATCTCCTGAGCTGAGGTCTGAGCTTGTGCCACAAGATGACTCAACTACATACTCGTCCATCCTTTTCTGCTTCCTCCTTTGGCTGGTAGTATGTTCCTCAATCCAAAGGCCATTACATATGGCCTTTGTCCTGTCATACATGTCCACTGCCATCTCTGAGGTGCGATAACCTTTGAGTGTGTCCTGCACTGTGCTTTTAAATAGTACAGATATTGAAGATGTGCACTTTAACGCAGCAGCACCTGGAGCCATCAATACCCATGTCCAGTGTCCTATAATAAGCTTTAATCGAACCCTGGTTCATTTCCTCGGATAGTCCGGTTGGTTTGGGGTGGTGTGAAAGCTCATTCACTCTTGCAAGTGAACCCTGCTGCGGTTCATTTGAGATGCAAAGCGGACCAAAGGCAGGAAAATACCCAAAAATCTAATCTTTTTTTTATGAGAAGACTGAAACATATGATAAAAATTAAATAAAAAAATCTAACCCTAACTAACCTTACTGTCATGCACGTGTCCTAATAAACTAACCTACACTGTAGCACTCAACACTTTGATGAACATTGTTACTCAGCTGATAGAGTTGTACCCTTCCTGATGACTTGTCGTACATAACTTGTAAGTCGCTTTGGATAAAAGCGTCAGCTAAATGACTAAATGTAAATGTAAATGTAAATAAATAAGATAAATAAGTACAGAAAATGAGTTGAAAAAAGTTTCAAGTCATTCACGGGGTGTGTGCAGCCTTGTTTATTCACTGTGTCCATGGAAACCACGATGGACTGCATTTTATTTAGAGAAGAGTTGTGACGACTGTATGTGTGTGTCTGTGTGGTTTAGGTTTAGTATGTGTGTGTGTGTGTGTGTGTGTGTGTGTGTGTGTGTGTGTGTGTGTGTGTGTGTGTGTGTGTGTGTGTGTGTGTGTGTGTGTGTGTGTGTGTGTGTGTGTGTGTGTGTGTGTGTGTGTGTGTGTGTGTGTGTGTGTGTGTGGTTTAGTGTGTGTGTGGTTTAGTGTGCACTGTATGTGTGTGTGGCTTAGTGTGTGTACTGTATTTGTGTGGTTTAGTGTGTGTGTGTGTGTGTGTGTGTGTGTGTGTGTGTGTGTGTGTGTGTGTGTGTGTGTGTGTGGTTTAGTGTCTGCACTGTACAGTATGTGTGTGTTTTAGTGTGTGCATTGTATGTGTGGTTTAGTGTATGTGTGTGTGTGTTTTAGTCATTGTATGTATGTGTGGTTTAGTGTGTGTAATGTATGTATGCGTGTGTTGTTTAGTGTGTATACTGTTTATGTGTGTGGTTTAGTGTGTGTACTGTATGTGTGTGTGTGTGTGTGTGTGTGTGTGTGTGTGTGTGTATTCGTGTGGTTTAGTGTGTTTGTATTATTTCGTTTGTGCATGCATGTTAAGTGTTAATGTGTGTGTTGAAAAGAGAGAATCAGCTGTTCCACTTGTCTGTCTGTCTGTCTGCCTACCTGTCTGTCTGAAGTCTTTCACCCACACACCTCCACTGCTCATTTCGTCTCCTCCTCTCGTCTTCTTCCTCACTGCTCTTCACATCCTCTCCTCTCTCCCATTAATCTCCTCTCCCCTCCTCATCTCTTCTCTACTCTTCATCTCCTCTCGTCTCCTCATCTCTTCTCTCCGCCTTATTTCCTCTCTACTCCTCATCTCCTCTCTCCTCCTCATCTCCTCTCTACTCTTCATCTCCTCTCCCCTCCTCATCTCTTCTCTACTCTTCATCTCCTCTCCCCTCCTCATATCTTCTCTCCGCCTTATTTCCTCTATACTCCTCATCTCCTCTCTCCTCCTCATCTCCTCTCTACTCTTCATCTCCTCTCCCCTCCTCATCTCTTCTCTCCGCCTTATTTCCTCTCTACTCCTCATCTCCTCTCTCCTCCTCATCTCCTCTTCATCTCCCCTCCTCCTCAAGTTCACTTCGACATGCTGCTGAGAGGAGCTGGAATCGAACCAAGAACCTTCAGATTACCAGACAACCGCTCTACCTCCTGAGACACCGTCTAACCCTAACCTTCTCATTACCAGACAACTGCCATACCTCCTGAGACACTGATAACCCTAACCTTCTGATTACCAGACGAGCACTCTTACCTCCTGAGACACTGTCTAATCCTAACCTTCTGATTACCAGACGAGCTGCTCTACCTCCTGAGACACTGCTAACCCTAACCTTCTGATTACCAGACGACTGCTCTACCTCCTGAGACACTGCTAACCCTAACCTTCTGATTACCAGACGAACTGCTCTACCTCCTGAGACACTGCTAACCCTAACCTTCTGATTACCAGACAAACTGCTCTACCTCCTGAGACGCTACTAACCCTAACCTTCTGATTACCAGACGAACTGCTCTACCTCCTGAGACGCTACTAACCCTAACCTTCTGATTACCAGACAAACTGCTCTACCTCCTGAGACGCCTACCGGGTGTATAAGACATGCACAGTTAAAATTGGTCTGCACTAGCTAAATGCTTGATAGATGGTTATTTGTATTAATGTAATGGAACTCTCTGATACACCTCCCTCAGATCACATCTGACAAAAGGACACTGATAATATAATTCAGTTAAATTCAATTAGCTTTATTGGCAATATAGCCAAAGCAAGGAAGCAAGCTTACATAAAAAAAATAACATTCACTTTCATGAAAAGGAAAACGAAAAGACGAACAATAATTAAAGATATATGAAGTCATAAGTAGAGGAAAAATGTGAAACAAATGAGGGGATTTCCAGCACATAGCTACCAACTTCTTCACTGCTGTCAGCCTAGGTGTTGGTGTTCACAAGTGACACCACCAAATTAGAAAAGTAATTCAGAATTAACACATTGGGCAAGTGAGGGACGTCAATCTCAAACAATTCAGAAGGTTTTGCAGCAACGACACGCAGAAACCAGCCACTGGGGGACACTCCCAGAACAAGTGTAAGTAATAATTATACTGTTGATGGTCTGGATTTCTAGATGCCAGTAATATGTTCGACCAAACATCTGCCTGTTCAAAGTCTGGATCAAAGTCAGGTATCCAATGTTAATAAGAGTGTTGAGCAATAAAGGTCAGAAAAATGTCATGTTCCCTGTTTACGAGTGTCGTTGTCTCTGTGTGGGTATGTGGGAGTGATTTCAGGATTGGAATCTGGTGTGGAGGCAGGTCCTGAATCATTCACAGCTGCTGGCGATCGGCAATCGCCTGGCTACTAATACCCAGCTCATACTGCAAGACGCCACCAGATTGTATTCTCAGCTCACCCATTCATCGTTTTTGCTTGTATCGTGTTTATTCCCGTACCCATCCTGCCGCGTCTAATCCTGCCTGTCCTCCTTGGTCTCTAGTCCACTACCTGGCTGCCCTCCCTGCGCTCATTCTGGATCCCGTGTATGACCATCGCTTGTCGGACTACCCTTCTCCTGGATCAGCCCTTGGACTGTCTGTTTTGCCCGCCTCGTCTATGAACCCCCGCTCGTCTGACTACGCTTCTCCTGGATATTCCTCTGCAATCGTCTGAATACCCGGCCTCGTCTTTGACCTCACGCTTGTCTGACTACTCTCTCTGCGCTAGAGTCTCACGGTCAAACCATAACACAGAAACCACTTGTGCCCTCGTGATTAACTACAATATCCTGAATAGAATGAGAAGTAAAGGGATTCCACCATTGATACATCACCAGACTCTGTAAATAGAATAAAAGGTGGAATTAGGTAAATACAATTTTGCCTTTAACTCTTGGAAAGAATGTAAACCTTGCCCCTGTAAATGTACCCTAATGTATGAACCCTGCTCTCTTTACAACTAGAAGAATGGATGGGAAGGCCACCAATCAGTCATTTAACCTGTTAAGCCCTAGCTAAAATGTGCCTAAAAAATGTGCCTAAAAGTACATACCCAAGTAAAAAGGAAGATTGGTCCACTTCTACAAGGTCCATTTGCATGTTTTTGGTATCTAGGAACATCTATTCCCAGTGTCGGAGAGATTGTGTCTGTTAATATGCTATGAGTAAATTGTGATGAACCAAAGGAGAATTATAGATTTTCATCTTTGCCTGTTTTTCCCCCCATCTTTGACAGTGAATAACTAACAATGTCCAGACCTGGAAATATGCCACTGGGCTCATTCAGCATCTTCTTGACAACAACTGTACCAAAAGGCTAAGCAATTGAACAAAGGACATAGCTTCCAGAGCTGTTCTAATAAGGGTAGCACTAGGCGGACACTCAAAAGGACACCTGGGATACCCAAAGTACCCAAAATGTGCCAAAAGGGTTCCAATGGAATTTGTCTGGAAAAAAACCATGTATGACCACTACAGGAGGTTATTCTACACAATGGTAGAATATGATGATCAAAGGCTGCATTATGTAAGGGATAATGTATAGCTACGAGGTCATTGTCGCAAAATAATTGACAGACGGAATTCCTTACATTTAAAATGCAGACCTACAAAGTACAAATCTCACAGGTCCAACCATTTTAATTAGTATATTTTAATTGTTTATCTGGCCGAACTAACGTTAACGTTATTAATCCTGTGACCACAGGTAAACAGCCAATCAAATCCCCATCAATGGAAAATGAACCCGCCCATACCCATGCTGATTGGTCCTTGTGCAACACTAGAAAGCAGGGATCTTTGATTAAACACCTGCTATCAGAAGAATAGACAGTCAGATCGGCATTATGCTGTGGTTAATATTGTGATATTATTCAGGGTACTCCAGTATTCTGTCTTTAATATTGTGATATTATTCAGGGTACTCCAGTATTCTGTCTTTAATATTGTGATATTATTCAGGGTACTCCAGTATTCTGCCTTTAATATTGTGATATTATTCAGGATAATCCAGTATGCTGTAGTTAATATTGTGATATTATTCAGGATACACCATTCTGTTTTTAATATTGTGATATTATTCATGCTGTGATGTGAATGCTGTCCATGTTAGTTTACCTTCAATTGAGAAGTTCATTAAATAATTTGAATGCAAAAAAAGTGTCCTCTTTTCTTTCATTTCAGCATTGTCTATCGCATAACACATTCCATTGTGGGCAGAGTGTATGCTTGGTTTCATTCCAGCCTTGCCTAAACACCAGCTGATGATTTCACTAATTGGCTCACCTCTTCAACTAACTCACCTGGTGCAATGTATAGTTAAAATGGAAACTTGGCCCACGATGGAATGAGTTTGAGACCCCTGGTCCCTTTAAAAAAAATTACTTTTACTTTTTAGTACTTAAGTACATTTAAAAGTAGGAATTTTTTACTTTTACTCAAGTGTGTTTTTAGCCAGATACTTTGACTTTTACTTGAGTCAGATTTTGAGACGGTACCCATACTTTCACTTAAGTATAATTGCTGGGTACTTTTTACACCCCTGAATTCATTTTACACCATCGACAAGACGAGATCAAATGCAGACGCAGTTGTTCTGTGGCTCCTCTGTCATCGCCGGCAGCCGGCAGGTGTGTGGTCTGATTGCACTGATGTAGTGCAGCTGTGCATAATGGTAAAGCTTAGCTTTCGTGACTGCGATCAAAATGCTTGATTGTGATTGGTCAATAGCGCTCTGTTGCCCCTGACAACGGTCATTATTGCGCGTTGCCCATAACATCGGTCAGTTATCGAGAAATAATTGACCGCTGTCAGGGGCAACCGAGCGCTATTGACCAATCACAATCAAGCATTTTGATCGCAGTCACGAAAGCTAAGCTTTACCATTATGCACAGCTGCACTACATCAGTGCAATCAGACCACACACAATCAAGCATTTTGGCTAATGTTAAAACGCCATGTAATAATGTCACATAATACAGCCTTTGAATATGACATGTACCCTGTGCATCATCATATTCTACAATTGTGTACAGTATAAAATCTATAAAAAAACAACAAAGTTGTATCGTTTTGCCTCCAAATGGAGTAGTTTTATTATAAATATGTAAAATCTGTACAAATTAAAACAGTAACAGCCATCTCTGTACATTTCAAGATAAAAAATGTGTAAACATTGCAAAAAATGCTAAATATAAAAAAAGAATGCTACATAAATGTAAGAAAATATGCAAATAATGCAAAGAAAATTCTACACAAATGCACAAATAAAATGCTACATAAATGCTAAAATAAAATGCTAAATAAATGCTAAACAAAATGCAAATAATGCTACATAAATGCAAAAAAAAAGTAAGAAATGCTAAACACTGCAGAAAAAACTTAATCCAACAAACAATAGTAACTATATATACAACTATATACATGGCTGGGATACCATTCACAACCTTCACAAATACACATGGATACTAAAGACTACCGGATCTGTAGTTATTTTTTAAGCTTGCTTTTAAATTTATTTAAAGTGGAACATGTTTCTGTTAGATTTTCATTCCACATCACTGCACCTTGATAGACAAACGAGAATTTGGCAACAGATGTCCTACAGAAAGATCTAGATAAGAAGAGTTGGTTGCAATTTTTACAAAGGATTTCTGAGATCTATGGATTGCTTGTAAGTAAGAAGGGTAAGTGTTGGCCCTAATTATATTGCAGTAAGAGCTGTGAGGATACATTAAACTGTAATACAAAGTTAGTAATGTGCTCTTTTTTAATTGGTTTTTAACCCTTTTTATAATGCCCAACTATTTTGAAACCATGCAAACAATTTCACAATGATTCTTAGAGCAGATTTCCTAAGTTCAATAGTGAACCATGGTTTGTTCAAGTTTGCAATGTTTTTGTTATTGTTAGTTATGAGAGGAAAACATTTGACTAAACTAAATATAACTTGGTATAAAAATTATTATAAGCTGCATTTACATTTTGTGCCTCATATATTGTTTCCCAGGACAATTCTGCCAACATCTCTCTGAAGTTGTTCATATTTTTATCATTGAACCTTCTAAATGAAGACCTCTTTGGTTTAGACATAATTGACTTATCATGGAGAATAGGAAGTTGAAAAACAGGTATATGATCGGAGATATCAGTATAAAGAATGCCGGATTTTACAACATGAAGGAATGCATTTGTAAAAATATTATCTTATTAGTGTAGAAGACAGGGACGTTGGAACTTTAAAAAAGGGGGTGCGGCTTTTCTGAGAACACCTTTTTTTTCAGAACGCCTCTAACGTGATTTCTAATGTCCTTCTAATGCCTACCCAACCCAACCCCCCCCCCACCCAACCACCTCCAATGTACAGTTTCCCACCCACCCCACCTACCCAACCCCCCACCTATACCCAACCTTCACCAATGTAGTTTCTTCCCCCTCAAATGTATATACTCTTTTTTAAGACTCATTTGACATTTGCAGTCATGAAGATTCACTTCAAGGTCAGATCTCTGTTTGAATTCAAGACCCTTTTGAACATAGAGAGAAACTCCATAGTCATAGTCTTTCATAGTCATATCATTCCTTTGCACCACCATGTCTATAAGGGCCCCCTCCTGCTGCGCAGAGAGAATATGGCCACTTCCTCCACCTGGTGGTACTCGTTCAGTTCTAAAGTACAGTAAAGATAACAATTACAAATATAATTCACAGCCACACTTTGAAATATACTGTAACAGACAGAAATATACATTTTACAATTACTGTAATTTCAATATACAGTTACTGTACAGTACTGTAAATTACACATATTGACTTACCGATTATCTCTCCTAAAGATTCTTAGAATGGATGCCACCGTTGACCTGTTGAGGTTTGGCTGCACTGCCCTGCCAGCTTCAGCCAGTGTTAGACCTCGGTTCACTACATGGTCAACAATCGTGGTTCTAATTTCATTGGACACCGATGTCCGTCTGCCACGACCCCGTCCATGACCGCGACCATGACCCCATACATAATAATTACTTGAAATTCATACTAACCATGCTGTAATACAATGTGCTTCATCCACAGCAAGTAGACAGATGCTGTCCTTTGTGGACTTGCTCCAGGACCACCATGGTTTTACGAAAAGGCATTCGGGAGACATGAAGACCAGTGTCACTTCTCCTTCAAGGATACCTGTCAAAAAGAAGGCCATCAGGGGATGGGTTATCTCCTCTAAATGCCAACAACTGTATATAGTTGTGTATATAGTTATTGTATTTTTTTATACTACGTTTATGTTCCTACTATTAAAACGTGTATGCCAAACATATACCTCTCACTGTGTCACTGTCCATGTCTTTCATCACTGCAGCCGCAGACACACCTTTGGCCCTCCTGCAGGGGGCGCACAGTCACAACAAGCACCAGGTGTGGTTTTTTCCCCCAGGATTCATCTATAAAAGAAACTAAGTAATGCAGGTACATTAGTAATGCTAATGTGGTAACGCCTTTGTAATAATGGAGCTGAAGAAAATGTTTAGTTTACTAAATTCTAGTTTCATAGATGTAACTTGAAAGTTTAGTAATTGCAAGGCTAAAAGCTAACTAGTTAACCCTACATGGTCATTACACTAGGGGGGGAAGCAATTAACATGAACAAATACTCTAATAATGACATGACTGGCTGTAAATTACATTTTAATAATAATAAAAATAAATGTTCTTACCTTGTCCATTCGTTTTCCAAAAAAAGGCAGAAGGACGCCATATAGCCAGTTGGTAAAATGGCAAACACATGTTTTCCGTCTGCCAAGGCTTAAAACGGCCATTGTTTAACTTTTAATGGAAATTGTGACACCTCGTCAATATGCCTGTCCACATCCATATCTTGTGTTTTTTTTGTCTATTTTCGCACTAAAGCTTTAGCTTGTCCAACGATGTTGGCGTGACTACAGTAAGTACCGAAAGGCCTGTTTTCCTGAGTCGACTTAAAGGGGCAGTGAGGGGTGAATTAAAACCTGTACCGACCCCTTTTGACATTATAATCATATAGGCATATTTTTATGAATGATGAAAATAATTTGTGATTTTAAAATCAACCGTTTTCAAGTATTAACATCACCACTATGTCACAAATGCATGTAGAATGTAAAACGTTAGGTTGGCAATAGTTTAGCAATAGGTTAAAAGTGTACTTATATCGTTTTAAGTTTTCGATATGCAATCGCCTATCTGACCCGGAACCGGAAATGGAAATGTTGAACCATGGGAATTGTAGTTTTATTGCGGCCATTTTGTAGAGGAGATTCATAGCTATCGGCCAGCGTTGAAATTTCTCCGATCTACACTTCCTGTCACATACTATGGTGGTTCAAAGTTCAGCGTTCTGAATGAATCATATCAATAATTGTTATGATTCGCGATAATAAGCTACAAAAGGTAACGTTTTTGACAAATATTGAAACGCAGTCAGTTTCTCCTCACTATTGTTACCATGTAGGAACAGTTAGAACTGAAATTAGTTTCAAAATGGTTACACTGTGGGGGAAATAAAAAAGTACAGTCGATTACAGTAAATATCAGTATCTGTTATTATGCACGCCTGGTGATACTATATCCAAATTGAACTCTGCCATTTGAAAGATACTATATATATATATAAATGTGCGAATTGGCTATAATAATGTAATGTATAAGCATATATTCTATATTCTATAATAATATTTCAAATGGCATTGGTCCGGATGGGAGAATTCAGTACTGTATATACAGAACCTTCAGTTTTATCATCTTCCCTTTATTAATTTCCTTAGATCTTTTGTACACATGATCTCAAGAGGGTACTGAATTTGTTCAGTGGTAGGTTTTTAAGTTTGGTCATTATTATCATGCTGTTATTCACTGTCAAAGATGAAAAGAAAAATCATAATTCATATTTTCCTTTGTTTCATTACAATTTAAGCAAGCCTAGTAATTGACACAATATTTCTGACACTGAGAATACATTCACTGAGGTCCATAGATATACCTAGATACCAAGAATATGCAAATAGCCCTTGTAGAAGTGGAGCAATATTCCATTTACCTAGGTATACATTTTATGCAGATTTTCACCTGGGGTGGAACAGGGATTGTCAAAACATTGTTGACCTCGCATGAAATATATATATATATATATATATAACCCAATAGCATTAACAATTTGTTTTAGCTGTTAGTTATTACAAATCTGAAACCTGGGTTACAATAGCCTTGATTGATTGATTGATTGATTGATTGATTGATTGATTGATTGATTGATTGATTGATTGATTGATTGAAAACTTTATTAACAGATTACAGAATGGGTACAATACAGTATGGCTCAATACACACAATTGTTAAGGGGATGCAGACCAGAGAAAGACTTTCGTCTTGTTTACATCAGGGTCTTCCCTTCTAATGTGTATCACTTCATTTATTACCCCGATATCTTCCTTCAGTATCACTTCATTTACATTACACAGTATAACATGGAACATTTCTTGGAAATTATATATTCCAATACCTCTTTCAATACTGAGTTCACCCCATCCCAAAATG
Source organism: Notolepis coatsorum (assembly GCF_963971535.1). Lineage (NCBI taxonomy): Eukaryota > Metazoa > Chordata > Actinopteri > Aulopiformes > Paralepididae > Notolepis > Notolepis coatsorum. The sequence continues at coordinate 87,626,591 of NC_140179.1, read as the reverse complement.
GCTCTATTTGTGATATTTTTTGATCAGATTTAGCAGGAGTAACAGTACTTTATATGCATCTATCAAAAACAAATAAAGAGACGCTAAATTGGAAGATCTGGAATCAAGATATACTACTCCTGATACAACTTTACAACATCATTTTAGTGATATGGTTTCCCTCCAAAAAATAACTGATTAAAAAATAGATTAACTTGATTCTGTGTTTCTCATGCACAGAACTAGACACAAATACTATGTTCATTCTTCCAGACCTACTGTAGTCATCTATTGGCCCTGAGACTTACAACTCATTAGCATTTTGCTGACATTTTTTGTGTTAAAAAGAATGTGTTAATTCAACCGTGGAAATAGTTTTTGATAAGAAGCTATGTGATTAGAGCGTCTAACAGAGTCTGAGTCCAAAGAGCTGAATATGGATATCATGCTCCAAGAAATTGAAAAAGCAGTAAATTAACGTTATGGTCTTATTCAGGATAAGGTATTTATATGTACATTAATATTACAGATACTAGCTAATATCCTGGCTAAGGTCTTATTCAGGATAAGATGTTTATATACACATTACTATTACAGATACTAGCTAATATCCTGGTTAATCTACATCAGACACATCCTGGTACTTTGACTTTTTCACATCCACACATTGTTTGAAATGTTAGTGCATCAAGTTATGTCAAGCAATTACTTTGCAACTGTGGTTGCCACTGAGCATGTGTGCTATTGTGAACATTTACATTTGATCCATTTTCAGGCATGATGCCCCTTCAGTCTTCTCTGTGGTATTTCTCCAGTCGGCTGCAGGATATTTCTCCATTTCCCTACCTGGACATTTAATATTATGCTTATGAATGTCTGGGTGACCTAAAAGGAATCCAATCCAATCCACTTTATTTATAGAGCACATGTAAAAACAACAAAGTTGACCCAAGTGCTGTACAAGTGAAACAACAAGATATCAAGACAATAAATGTGTTTTGAGGCGTGATTTAAACACCTGCAGAGTGGGGGCCTGCCTAACATGCAGAGGCAGCTCGTTCCAGAGCTTTGGAGCTGCCTCTGCAAAAGCACGGTCCCCCCTAAGCTTCAGCCTGGACTTAGGGGCAGCCCGAAGGAGCTGAGGGACCTTGAAGGGACATAAGGTTCCAGCACTCCAGCAGGTCCGAGAGGTAGGAGCAGCCTGGAGGAGCTGAGGGACCTTGAAGGAACATAAGGTTCCAGCAGGTCCGAGAGGTAAACCGGTGCCACGTCGTTCAGACACTTAAAAGCAAACAGCTAAATCAATCCTAAAATGCACAGGAAGCCAGTGGAGGGAAGCCAGTACAGGGGAAATGTGCTCTCGCTTACACGTTCCCGTTAGCAGACGAGCAGCAGCGTTCTGGACTAACTGCAAGCGAGAGAGGGAGGCCTGACTGACACCAACATACAAGGCATTACAATAATCAAGACGAGAGGTCATAAAAGCATGTATAACATTTTCAAAAATACTATGAGATAAAAAAAGATTCGACTTTGCACAGCCGCCTAAGCTGGAAAAAGTTCTTTCCCACTACAACATTTATCTGTTTGTCCATCTTAAAAGGTCACAGTCGATCTTCTCCCCTAGATTGGCGACAGTTGGCTCACAAAAAGTCCAAGGGGCCCCAAATCACCAGGAGACACATGGGCACCGCTGGGACCAAACACCATAACTTCAGTTCTACCGTCATTAAAAAAGGTAATGAGGCGGTCAGGTGGCGTAGCGGAGATTGTGCTCGTTACCAATGCAAGAGGCTGCGGTCTCGACTCCCGGAGAGTCAGCATTGCCTTGGCTCGGGCTGATCGCTATACTAACTTGTTTGGCTGAGTTAGGGGGAGGGGAGCCGTGGGTGGGTCCTGGGCGTTGTGGACAGCGACCCCTACAGTTCGGTCGGGGCGCCTGCTCAGCAAGGGTAGGATCTGGAGAGAGGTAGTGCGACCTTCCACACGTTACACTCTCCCGGTGAGAATCTACGCGGCCAGGCTGGCTGCCGGCTGGCTGCACATGCGTCGGAGGAAAGCATGTGACAGTCTCCGGCCTCTCGGACCAACAGTAGGGGAAAGTGCGCAACAACCAGGAAGGGGGTTGGGAATTGGCATAACGACTAACAGTGGGATGGGAGAAAAATTGGAAAAAGAAGGAGGGGGAAAAAGATAATAAAAAAAGGGTAATGAGACAATTTCTTAGACTTGATAGTCTTTGGCATGATTTATGTTAGTTTGTTTTGCCCCCCCCCCAAAAGAGGTGTGGCCTGATCACAGATCAGTCTGGTGTATATATCCTGATCACCAATATCCCTGTACACATGAATAAACAGAATATTCAGAATATTACTGTGGAAACTGAATTTACATTTATTCTGACTGGGATTATTAATCATCTGCAGCTGGCGGATCCAGCTATGTGTACGTTTTCTTCAGGTGTAAAGTCCACACTGTAGGCTTACTCAGTGGTGCAGTCGTAATATGGGAACTGGTAACACGCCACGCCACGTGCACGCGCGCGCGCGGGTACGTGCATGCGCACAGAACTGATTTATACACACACACACACGCACACACACACGCACACACACACACACACACACAAGCGCATATACGCAAGTGCAATCTTTCTATCATACAAGCTCTTTTTGCTCTCTATTTGTGTGAATGTGCGCGTGGAAAGCTGGCACGCAGCACAGACGCTTGATTCAATATCATAAGCAGGTAGACCCCCATCACGAATTCCGAGCCACATTAGTATTCACCTCCACTGCCTGTGTCACACAGAATGGGAGATGCATTCAGATAGCCAACACCCAGACACTTAGTCTACCTGCGCTTTTTGTTATGTAAAACGGTGGCCGGGTACTTAGTCACAACGAATGGATACAGCACATTTTTGTGTGCGCGTACACGCGAGTACACATCCGTGCGCGATCGCGCGTACTTCTGCCTCAGTGATCTGGTAACACGGCGTGTAACCGGGTGTGACCACGACTGCACCACTGGGCTTACTGTAGTAACCACTACTTAGATTTGAACTAATCGGCTACTAGATTTGGTTCCACCATGACTACTTAGGGCATGTTTGGATGTTGTCATTACTAAGATGAGCAGCCAATCAAAAAATCAAGTTTCATTGTCATGGCTACTCCTATGAGTCTCTTGGTATCATAGTTGGCTGGATCGCTATTGAAATACAGTATCATATCAATAAATTAAATCTCTATTTGATTAGAGTTGTACAATGGTATGGCATTACTAAAATAATTATGCTGTTTTACTGTTATTATGTCTAATTGAGTGACATTGTATGATTCCCACGTTGATTGATTTATCAGTTGTTGATTTTAACTATTTAGTTGGTATGTTGTAACTTATCTCCATGCAACTGCTTTTATTTGAGTAATGTGTAAATCATAACTTAGTAACAATTTAAGTTATCTGTTTGAACTGAGGTACAGCTGGTGTAACTGGCCTGTTGGGTTGCGTGTATCACTTCCGCAACGGATTTAGTCGGATTTCGGTTTCCGGGTTCGCCTGATTGGCCGCGACGGCCACGTGACACGCCGTGGCACGCCCCCGCGGCAGCGGCAGACTTCACTGCCGCTTTCCCACTTCAACGCCAGAGCAATATTGTCGCGCCATCTTCTGAGTGCAGACGCGCTGCTGTTTAATCACTTTTCCCACTTCAAATAAAATAGTATAGCATAAAATCTACGCTCTCTCATCCTGCTTTCCACAACGCGATAATATTATTAAACAGCAGCTCTGTCATTGAAGTGGGAAAAGTGAGCATTAAACAGCAGCTCTGTCATTGAAGTGGGAAAAGTGAGCATTAAACAGCAGCTCTTTCATTGAAGTGGGAAAAGTGATTAAACAGCAGCGCGTCTGCACTCAGAAGATGGCGCGACAATATTGCTCTGGCGTTGAAGTGGGAAAGCGGCAGTGAAGTCTGCCGCTGCCGCGGGGGAGTGCCACAGCGTGTCACGTGGCCGTCGCGGCCAATCAGGCGAACCCGGAAACCGAAATCCAACTAAATCCGCTGTGGAAGTGAAACACGCTGTTGGGTTAGGGTTCCAACAGACTTCAATCTTAAAAGGACACTGGTATAATTCAGGGTTAGGAGTGAAAACAGTTAGGATTTCATTTCAAACCTTTATTTAATTAATGCATATTTAAGGGAAACTGAGGTTCCCCTCATTTACAGTCATGTCGAGCAGTGGCGGACTCAGGCTGTTTGAAGGGCAGGGGCGAAAATAAAAAAAGGGCACCTACTGCACAACATGGGACCCCATCAGTAAGCAAAAAGCTATGATGCGTCATGTATGATGAAATAGTCTTCATCCTTGATTAAGATTAACATTAGAATAACATAGACAATCCAGATTAATAGTATAACCACACCTCTATGATAAAAACACACAGGGAACAATACACCATTAAAATGTTTATTTCATAAAACAGTTTAACAGTTAAAGTTAATTCGAGTGCCGTTGAGCTTCTTCCTTTCTCTCTCCTCCCCTTCTATCCTCATGTCCTCTCCTCTCATTCTCTCCTCCTGTCCTCTCCTCCCCTTTTCCCTTTCTCTCCTCCTATACTCCCCTACTCTCCTCCTGTACTCCCCTTCTCTCCTCCTATACTCCTCTTCTCTCCTCCTGTTCACTCTTTCTCTCTTCCTGTCCTCTCCTCCTCTCCTCCTGTCCTTTACGCTCATTCTCTCATCCTGTACTCTCCTCCTGTCCTCTCCTTCTCTCCCTCTCTTTCTCTCCCTCCCCCTCCCTATCTTCCCCATTCTCTCCATTAAACTTACTATATTGTACCACCTGACTCCTCCCCCCTGCCATCCTCTGTCCTCTCCTCTATCACCTCTAATGAAAATATGTTGGTTATTTTCATGGACAGATTTGTATGTGCTGGCTTTCCATTGCTGCAATGGAAGGGAGATGGTGGGTGGGGGAGTCATAGCAGAATTTGTCTTTTGGTCCTCTGTTTATATATGTCAATGACCTCATTATGATCAATTGGGATATCCCTCTCAATTGAAAGCAGCATAAGATCAGAGAGCCCTTTTCCCCCACATCGGTTTCTGAGCTGGGTTTTGATCAGCTTCAGTTTAGAGAATGATCGCTCTACTGAAGCAGTTGTCACTGGTATTGTAGCATATGTTTTGAGGAGCATGGTTATAATTGGGAAAACAGATTCCACATCATTGTCTTTAAGGCACTTAAGCGCAGCTTTGACATTGTTGGAGGGGAGAGCATATGAAGAGTGTTATGGTTTGTAACCGACCCCAATCGCACGACACAAGACAGGTATGATGGTTTGCCAAGAAACAGATATTTATTTAGAACAGGGAAAAAGGGCACTGTCCCTTTAAGGGAGAAAACACAAAACACTGGAATAACACAAGAGGGGAAGGTAAAGTGCCTTTAAGAGGCGGGCAGGAAAAGGGAACACTATGGGAAGGTAAGGGAACGCCTAAGGGAAGGTTAAGGGAACGCCTAGGGAACAGAGGAACTAGAGACTAGGAGAACTAGGGAAAGAGGACTAGGGACTAGGAGAACTAGGGATAGAGGACTAGGGACTAGGTGGAACTAGAAGGGGAGAACTTGGGACAGAGGGGACTGAGGCCCGCGGAGGCGGGCTGGGGAACAGGGAGGAACTGGGGACAGAGAACCGCGGAGGCGGGCTGGGGACAGGGAGGAACTGGGGACTGGTGGGAAAACATCTGGGCCGCTCTGCAGAACAGAGGAGAGGGTTAATATTCAAAGGGAACAAACAGAGCAGATGCAGAACAGTCCAAATAACAAAGTAACAAAGTAAATACTATCTTCGTGTGAACAAACACACAGTGGGAGATGAAATGTCCAAAATAATATCCACGAGAGAACAAAACAGAGTGGGAGATGAAATGTCCAAACTAATAACTAAGTGAGAACTAAAGGAGGCAATACGCTGGGTGAGTGACATCACAATCAAAACTCACCCAGGCGTATGCGTAATGGTGCAGGAACAGCAGCGGGACGAGGGCAAGGGGCATTACGCTGAGTGAGTGACATCACAATCAAAACTCACCCAGGCGTATGCGTAAAGGTACAGGGACAGCAGCGGGAACGGGGGCAAGAGGCATTACGCTGAGTGAGTGACATCACAATCAAAACTCACCCAGGCGTATGCGTAAAGGTACAGGGACAGCAGCGGGAACGGGGGCAAGGGCACTACGCTGAGTGAGTGACATCACAATCAAAACTCACCCAGGCGTATGCGTAAAGGTACAGGGACAGCAGCGGGAACGGGGGCAAGGGCACTACGCTGGGTGAGTGACATCACAATCAAAACTCACCCAGGCGTATGCGTAATGGTACAGGGACAGCAGCGGGAACGGGGGGCAAAAAGCATTACGCTGAGTGAGTGACATCACAATCAAAACTCACCCAGGCGTATGCGTAAAGGTACAGGGACAGCAGCGGGGCGAGGGCATCGCCACCGGGTGGCTGGCTGTCCGAGCCGAGGAACAGAGTGCTGGAACAGTGGCGGTGGCGAGGGTGTCGTCCACCGGGTAGCCGACTGTCGGAGCCGAGGAACAGAGTGCGCGCCACACCTTGGTGTGCGCGTCGGAACAGTGGCGGTGGCGAGGGTGTCGTCCACCGGGTAGCCGCTGTTGGAGCCGAGGAACAGAGTGCGCGCCACACCTTGGTGTGCGCGTCGGAACAGTGGCGGTGGCGAGGGTGTCGTCCACCGGGTAGCCGCTGTCGGAGCCGAGGAACAGAGTGCGCGCCACACCTTGGTGTGCGCGTCGGAACAGTGGCGGTGGCGAGGGTGTCGTCCACCGGGTAGCCGCTGTCGGAGCCGAGGAACAGAGTGCGCGCCACACCTTGGTGTGCGCGTCGGAACCGAGAGACGCCTCGGGGTGCGTCTGCGAGGAGGAGTGTGCCAAGCACGAGGATCCTTGGAAGATGCGCGTTGCGCGCTGGAGACTGGAGAGCGTGCCAAGCCCTTGAAGATGCGCGTTGCGCGCTGGAGACTGGAGAGCGTGCCAAGCCCTTGAAGATGCGCGTTGCGCGCTGGTGACTGGAGAGCGTGCCAAGCCCTTGCAGATGCGCGTTGCGCGCTGGTGACTGGAGAGCGTGCCAAGCCCGAGGGTCCGGAAGATGCGCGTTGGTCTAGATGTGCGTCAGGACGAACAGCTGCGCTGGGGTCTGCAGTGGAACGCTGGGGTGCCTCCCGTGGAAGTTACAGGGAGCGCAGAACAGTCTCCTCCACAGGCTACGGCGACAGCAGACGAAGGCTTGAGCGCATCTGGCGCGCTGGTCTGGATGTGCGTCAGGACGAACAGCTGCGCTGGGGTCTGCAGTGGAACGCTGGGGTGCCTCCCGTGGAAGTTACAGGGAGCGCAGAACAGTCTCCTCCACAGGCTACGGCGACAGCAGACGAAGGCTTGAGCGCATCTGGCGCGCTGGTCTGGAGTGGAACACTGGAATACCTCCCGTAGAGGATTAGAGAGCGCAGTACAATGTCTCCCTCCAGGCAAACGGCGACAGGTGGCCAAAGCTTGCACCTCGTCTCACGCCGGAGATAAAACAGCATAGGCAGACAGAGGATCTCCCGAAAGAGTCTAGATGTTTAGAGAATATGACTCGGCAAGTATACAACACGACCCCACGCCGAAACGAGGGGAAGCGCCCTGGTATTTAAAGCCCACCGGGGAACTAATTAGCCTGCCACCACAGGTGCGAGAGGTAATTGATAATAGTCCAGGTGTGGCCACTGAGAGTAAACGAGAGTAAAGAACGAGAGGGTGGGGGCTAGAGAGAGTGAGTGAGAAGGGAATTTCTAACAGTAGGCTTTAAAGAAACAGAGAAAAGGTGGTGAGCAGCAGGCAAAACCTCACAGTACCCCCCCCTCAACGGGAGCCACCCGGCGACCCAAAACAAATACAGACAGAGTGGCAGGGGGCAAAACAAGAGGTACTGGCCAAGCCAGCAGGGGAAGCCACCACAAGAGTGGGGCTAGCAAAAGAAACAGGGTCGCCGAGGGGTAACTAGGGTAGCAGAGGGGCAACTGGTCTAGAGGAACTGGGTCTAGAGAACTAGTCTAGCGAACTGGGCAAGAGAACTGGTCTAGAGAACTGGTTTAGAGAACTGGTCTAGAGAACTGGTCTAGAGGAACTGGTCTAGAGGAACTGGGTCTAGAGAACTGGTCTAGAGCAACTGGTCTAGAGGAACTGAGGGGCAAGCAGGGTAGCTAAGGGGTAACCATGGAAGCACCGGGAAAGGGCTAGCAGAGGGAAGGTTAGCTGCCAGGGCACTGATAGCTACAGGGCCTATGCTAGCTGTACTGCTACATCAACATAGAGGCTGCGCAAGCTGCCGGAGCTAGGCTGGCAGACAGGGCTGGACCAGCATGAGAGCACAAGCTAGCTGGAAGGACAGTCCTAGCTGTGTGAGAAAAACTGACCTTGCTAGCTGAAAGGGCAGTCCTAGCAGTGGGATAAACTACACAAAAAAGTGGAGGCCATGCAGAGGGACCGGGTTAGCTGCTTGGGCCTGGCTAGCTACAGGGCCTATGCCAGCTGCAAGGCTGCATTAACATAGAGGCTGTGCTAACAGCCGGGGCCAAGCTAGCAGACCGGGGCCATGCAGAGGGAAACTGGGTTAGCCGCCAGGGCATGGCTAGCTACAGGGCCTATGCCAGCAGCAAGGGCTGCATAAACATAGAGGCTGTGCTAGCAGCCGGGGCTAAGCTAGCAGACAGGGGCTCTGCTGAGGGACTGGGTTAGCTGCCAGGGCATGGCTAGCTACAGGGGGGTCAAACAGGGCAAAACGGGAAGCAAACAGGGGAGCTAACCGGGGAGACTAACAAGCTAAACAGGGGAGTAACAGGCTAACAAGGGAGCTAAACAGGACTAACAGGGAAGCTAAACTGGGCAAACAGGGAAGCTAACAGGGCTAACAGGGGAGCTAGAGGGGAGACTAACAAGCTAACAGGGGAGCTAACAGGGCTAACAGGGGAGCTAGAGGGAACAAGAAAAAAAAGGCAAACTCAACATACACCGTCTGTGCTGGCTGGGGTCGTCGATTTGGTGGGGTCGTACTGTTATGGTTTGTAACCGACCCCAATCGCACAACACAAGACAGGTATGATGGTTTGCCAAGAAACAGATATTTATTTAGAACAGGGAAAAAGGGCACTGTCCCTTTAAGGGAGAAAACACAAAACACTGGAATAACACAAGAGGGGAAGGTAAAGTGCCTTTAAGAGGCGGGCAGGAAAAGGGAACACTATGGGAAGGTAAGGGAACGCCTAAGGGAAGGTTAAGGGAACGCCTAGGGAACAGAGGAACTAGAGACTAGGAGAACTAGGGAAAGAGGACTAGGGACTAGGAGAACTAGGGATAGAGGACTAGGGACTAGGTGGAACTAGAAGGGGAGAACTTGGGACAGAGGGGACTGAGGCCCGCGGAGGCGGGCTGGGGAACAGGGAGGAACTGGGGACAGAGAACCGCGGAGGCGGGCTGGGGACAGGGAGGAACTGGGGACTGGTGGGAAAACATCTGGGCCGCTCTGCAGAACAGAGGAGAGGGTTAATATTCAAAGGGAACAAACAGAGCAGATGCAGAACAGTCCAAATAACAAAGTAACAAAGTAAATACTATCTTCGTGTGAACAAACACACAGTGGGAGATGAAATGTCCAAAATAATATCCACGAGAGAACAAAACAGAGTGGGAGATGAAATGTCCAAACTAATAACTAAGTGAGAACTAAAGGAGGCAATACGCTGGGTGAGTGACATCACAATCAAAACTCACCCAGGCGTATGCGTAATGGTGCAGGAACAGCAGCGGGACGAGGGCAAGGGGCATTACGCTGAGTGAGTGACATCACAATCAAAACTCACCCAGGCGTATGCGTAAAGGTACAGGGACAGCAGCGGGAACGGGGGCAAGAGGCATTACGCTGAGTGAGTGACATCACAATCAAAACTCACCCAGGCGTATGCGTAAAGGTACAGGGACAGCAGCGGGAACGGGGGCAAGGGCACTACGCTGAGTGAGTGACATCACAATCAAAACTCACCCAGGCGTATGCGTAAAGGTACAGGGACAGCAGCGGGAACGGGGGCAAGGGCACTACGCTGGGTGAGTGACATCACAATCAAAACTCACCCAGGCGTATGCGTAATGGTACAGGGACAGCAGCGGGAACGGGGGGCAAAAAGCATTACGCTGAGTGAGTGACATCACAATCAAAACTCACCCAGGCGTATGCGTAAAGGTACAGGGACAGCAGCGGGGCGAGGGCATCGCCACCGGGTGGCTGGCTGTCCGAGCCGAGGAACAGAGTGCTGGAACAGTGGCGGTGGCGAGGGTGTCGTCCACCGGGTAGCCGACTGTCGGAGCCGAGGAACAGAGTGCGCGCCACACCTTGGTGTGCGCGTCGGAACAGTGGCGGTGGCGAGGGTGTCGTCCACCGGGTAGCCGCTGTTGGAGCCGAGGAACAGAGTGCGCGCCACACCTTGGTGTGCGCGTCGGAACAGTGGCGGTGGCGAGGGTGTCGTCCACCGGGTAGCCGCTGTCGGAGCCGAGGAACAGAGTGCGCGCCACACCTTGGTGTGCGCGTCGGAACAGTGGCGGTGGCGAGGGTGTCGTCCACCGGGTAGCCGCTGTCGGAGCCGAGGAACAGAGTGCGCGCCACACCTTGGTGTGCGCGTCGGAACCGAGAGACGCCTCGGGGTGCGTCTGCGAGGAGGAGTGTGCCAAGCACGAGGATCCTTGGAAGATGCGCGTTGCGCGCTGGAGACTGGAGAGCGTGCCAAGCCCTTGAAGATGCGCGTTGCGCGCTGGAGACTGGAGAGCGTGCCAAGCCCTTGAAGATGCGCGTTGCGCGCTGGTGACTGGAGAGCGTGCCAAGCCCTTGCAGATGCGCGTTGCGCGCTGGTGACTGGAGAGCGTGCCAAGCCCGAGGGTCCGGAAGATGCGCGTTGGTCTAGATGTGCGTCAGGACGAACAGCTGCGCTGGGGTCTGCAGTGGAACGCTGGGGTGCCTCCCGTGGAAGTTACAGGGAGCGCAGAACAGTCTCCTCCACAGGCTACGGCGACAGCAGACGAAGGCTTGAGCGCATCTGGCGCGCTGGTCTGGATGTGCGTCAGGACGAACAGCTGCGCTGGGGTCTGCAGTGGAACGCTGGGGTGCCTCCCGTGGAAGTTACAGGGAGCGCAGAACAGTCTCCTCCACAGGCTACGGCGACAGCAGACGAAGGCTTGAGCGCATCTGGCGCGCTGGTCTGGAGTGGAACACTGGAATACCTCCCGTAGAGGATTAGAGAGCGCAGTACAATGTCTCCCTCCAGGCAAACGGCGACAGGTGGCCAAAGCTTGCACCTCGTCTCACGCCGGAGATAAAACAGCATAGGCAGACAGAGGATCTCCCGAAAGAGTCTAGATGTTTAGAGAATATGACTCGGCAAGTATACAACACGACCCCACGCCGAAACGAGGGGAAGCGCCCTGGTATTTAAAGCCCACCGGGGAACTAATTAGCCTGCCACCACAGGTGCGAGAGGTAATTGATAATAGTCCAGGTGTGGCCACTGAGAGTAAACGAGAGTAAAGAACGAGAGGGTGGGGGCTAGAGAGAGTGAGTGAGAAGGGAATTTCTAACAGTAGGCTTTAAAGAAACAGAGAAAAGGTGGTGAGCAGCGGGCAAAACCTCACAAAGAGTGGAATACCTTGAGTTCGGTGACAACATTCTCTTCCTCTACATCATAAAACTGGCACACATCTCTGACAGATACAGCAGCTGTGTCATTTGTCATGCCCTTCCAGTGACTTGAGATGGTAAGGCAGTGAAGACCTGATAGGATTGACCCAGTAGGCGTGTCATCCTTCCCTTTGAATCTTCGGTGTAGCTCATGGGAGAGTATGTCAAGAAAGGTAAAGAACACCTTTCCCCGGTAGTGCTCCTCCAAGTCTTGGACTTGGTAGTCCTCCGTAGCAGATTGAGAGCTATACCTGTACCTTTGAGGTACCTTCCTGCGTCTTGTTTGTCCAGGTATTTCTTCTGGCACCTTAATGCCTGCTGCCTCTGCTTGCCCTTTTGCTTTTGAGAAAAGGACCTTGAACTCCTCATCCTTCCTCATTGCTTTCACTCTTTGTATGACTCCCTCCACAATGGTGTATGATGCTGACAAGTCAAGGTCTTTTCTCTGAAGTGAAGCAGATGCGATGGCAGTCTCATTGAAGACAGGTGTGGCAATCTCCATGCATAGCATAAATTCAAAATCTATGCTACGCAAGAGCATCCGGGCATTACCTGCTGCAGAGTCTGGTGGATCACTATCAGCCATGTTCTGAAGCAGCTTCACCACAGCAGAAAGGACCTTCTTCAGGGATCTCAGAGCATCTTCTCTACACGCCCACCATGTGTCAGACAGTCTTTTCAGTTCACAGAGTCTTTGGCCAGGGTACATGGTCTGTTGCATTTTCACAAACGCAGCGTGGCGTTTTGGAGATCTGGATATGAAAGTGTACAGATTTTCAACTAAATTGAAAAACCGAACAAAATGCTGGCTTGATTTGGCACTCTCCACCAAGACCAGGTTGAGACAGTGGGCATGGCAGTGCACGTATAAAGCTTTCTCATTGTGGCTCTGAATTCGCGACTGCAGACCGTTGTAGCTTCCGCTCATATTTGCGGCTCCATCTTAGCCTTGGCCCCTGATGTCTTCCACTTTTAATCCATTCTCCTCAAGGACTGTCATCACAACATTCTCCAATTATTTTGCTGTTGTTCCACTCACATCACAAACTTGTAAAAATCTCTCCTTGATTTCCATCTGATGGACAAAGCGAACAACAAAGGACACTTGTTCGACATGAGAAACATCAGTTGTCTCATCCAAGAGAATGGAGAATATTTTGGAATCTTCCATTTCTTTGAGAATTACTCTTCTGACATAGGTGGCAAGGGCACTGATTATGTAATTCTGTGTCTTGTAGGACAACAGTGATGTCTGTGTTTTTTTCTGTTGAGACTGGATGTGATTGGTTTTATCAAGGTGCATTTTGATGGTGGAGTCATATTTTGCAAGTAGCTGTACAAGTTCAAGGAAATTCCCTTTGTTCAAAGATGTACCACTTTCATCATGACCCCTGAACGCCCCATCTTGCCGTGCAAGATACAATGTGATGTCTACCAGTCTTGTCATTAGCTCCCTGGTTCTTTGTCGTTCATGTTCTCTTTTGGCTTGGCCTTCTACGTCTGCCCTCCTGAAAGCCTCTTCCAGTGGTCTCTGTTTGAAGTTGCTCCATCTTACCATGCTTACCATATGTGCTTCTGTTTGTTTATGCTCCTTAATTTTCTCTGAGCCTTTTCTCCAATTGTTAATTTACCCTTAAAATGAAGATAACAGTGTATAACGTTTTATATATAGTTATCCCCAAACATACCCCATATTTAGCATAAATGTTCATGTTTAACCATTAGAGGGGCACCAATAGGGCATGTCCTCTAATTTTCTCTACTCAAAAGGGCACTTTTGTGTGACATTATTTAACCGTTGGGGCACATGGTCAAGTTTAGACCATTGGAAGGGCACCAATGGGCACGTCTTCTAATTTTTCGCCACTCAAATGGGCACTTTAGCGCACGTTTTTCAACCGTGGGGGCACCAATAGGGCACATCCTCTAATTTCTTTCACTCAAAAGGGCACTTAAGCGCGCATTTTTCGACCGTGGGGGCACCAGGGGGGTGCGGTCGCCCCCCCTGCCCCCCCCCCCCTGAGTCCGCCAGTGATGTCGAGTGAACATACAGAAATAGGAGAATTACATTTTTATTTATTTTTTTTCCATACTATTCACATTTTCAGTTGACTTGATACAGTTTAATTTGGTTGCTGTACTGTAACTAGGGTATTAACAAAGTAAAAAAATAAATAAAAATGTAATTTAAATTAATTTAGCCTTTATTTAAACAGGTCAAAATCACATTGAGACCGAGGTGTCATTTACGAGTGCGACCTGTTCAGACAGCAGCCCATACACCAGTTACACATGTAAACAGCAACAGTACACTCACCAGTCAACACACAATAAGTTACAACAACAACAACAACAACAACAACAACAACAACAACACAAAACATAAAGTGCCAAAGAGGGGGCGGAGAAAAGATTCAGCCTTAAAAACAAGAGCAGAAGCATAGAAGCTCTCTCCAGGAAACCCAACATCAATTTAAAACTCACTAGGGGGACTAAGCTGGCCAGCTTCAGACTCTGCTGTAGCGTGTTCCAGCTGGAGGGGGCAGAGTAGGAGAACACCTTCTTACCACGCTCAGTACGGACTGAGGGGATGGAATAAGTGATGATATTTTGAATGCGTAAGCTGGTAACTGGTGTGTTTGCGAAGTAGATACAGAGCGATAAATAAGTGGGAAGCAGACCTAGGATGGATTTGTAAATGAAAGTATGCGAGTGCAAGGTTCTGGCGCATGGAGAGAGATGACCAATTAACTAATTAATACAGCAAACAGTGATGTGTAAGGAGTTTCCAGCCAGTAATAAATCTCAGCGTGCCATGATAAACAGCATCCAGCAGATGGAGACAATTAGCAGACGCATTCATATACAAAATATCACCATAATCCAGAAGGGTCAATAAGGTGGCAGCGACCAATCGTCTCCTTGCATTAAAGGAGAAACAATATTTGTTTCTAAAAAAAGAAGCCCAATTTCAACTTTAATTTCCTTACTAGCGAATCAACATGGAGTCTAAAAGATAGGCCATCGTCAATTAAAATACCTAAATATGTATAAGAAGTAACAAGTTCAATAGGGGTACTCTGCACTGACATAATGCAGGGGAGAACAGCTGGCACCTTCTTTTTTTTTATCTACTTTTTCTCCCCATTTTCTATTTTTCTCCCATCCCAATTTCGTATTATCCAATTCTCCCCTCCCCTGTCTCGAACGTTGTTAGACCATTCCTCCCACTGGTCGGCTGCAATGTGGACAAAGCCTTGCATCACGTGTCCCCTCTGGTACACGAGGAGGCAGCTGTCGCATCTTTTCACCTGCACAGCGCGATCTCTCAGTGGCGAGGAGTAACGCGTGGGAGGCTCACGCTGCCCCCGTTGCTTCCTGATTCTGCTGTACAGGCGCACCAACCGACCTGTAGGAGTCGCTGTCCACAACGTCCGATCCCCACCCACCGGCTTTCCCACCCGCTAATACTGCCAATTGTATTAGTATGAACGACCAGCCAAGCCGGAAGCAACGCAGAGAGCTGGGCTCGAACCCAGCCTGCCGGCTGTGGAACTCTCTGCCCAGGGCCATCCAAAACTCCCCCACTATTGCTGTCTACAAGAGGGGTGTGAAGCGACATCTGCAACAATAGGTTGCAGAGGGTGCTTGGCCACCACTCTTGAAGAACAGGAACATGACATGCTGTAATGAGGCTCTTTCAGAAAATTGTGTTGTCTATTTTATCTACTTGTTGTATCTATTTTATCTTCATAACTCTTTCTTTGTGATTTATTGTATTCTTCTTGGGACCATGTTGGAAACAAGTCGACAGACTATCACATGCTATCCTTGTACCCCTTGTTTTTATACTATTGTATAAAATTGTATGTACTAAATAAAAATCAAATCAAATCATCAGCATCTCCTTCGTTAGTGGCGAGCGCCTTGCCCACTGCGCCACTTGGCCGCCCTTATCACCGACATTGCCTGTGGTGAATTTTTTCCCTATTGCTAGGTTTTAGTGAGTTTTCCCTTACCTTCGCGTGGGGTATGTCTGGGAGTGTTGCATTTATTTTAAATTGTTTGGACTTTATGGTGTTCTTGTTTTGTTCTTGACTTATTGTGATGTTTCTTCTCGACTTGTTTAAAGAAGACGTGTCCGGCCCATGGGGACATTAACGTGTGTTGTCGGGCCTTACAAATACATTTGATTTGATTTGATTTATGACATGATATTAATATCGGCCCAGTACCGGGCCCGTCAGGCTTAAGGGTTTAAAAACGAATTTTCAAAATGAATATTGGATTTCCATTTCTTATGCAAATTTTTTGAGTGATAACAAAAAACAAAACATTGGAATATTGCTTTTGGCAGCATTACCATGGCAGCCTTATTGAAAACACAATATAACACATCCACCTTAAAACCACACCAACCCCAAGTCCAAGTCCAACCAGCAGTTTTGGGGACAGTGCTCTTCTCCACTGTCTTCTCTTAGCCCCCCATCCATCCATGTGTATTTGTGTTGTTTGTCTGTTTGTCTCACAACCACCGCCCTGTAGTGTAAAGCGACTAGAAAAGCTCTATATGAATCTAATTTATTATTAGGGGCATCGCGTTTCCCATTCTAAATTGAAAATAGATCAAAATGCGTGTTAGATTTTTCAACCTTCAAAATCACAAGCAGGTTTGCGATTCTCCCAGTATTTCACCCCTATTAGGGCTTGTGTCCATAGCGGACGTTTTTTTCAAGGCGGACCACTTTGAAAAGCAAAAATAAAAAGCTCAGAGCGTTTTCCTGAGTCTTGCGACTGCCACTCAGCCACTTCCTCGATGTTGATTGGTCGGTCGAAAAGAGTTACCTTGATGAGCGGCGCTCCTTTCCAAAAGTTTAACTAGTTTCCGCCCAAAAACGCTGCCGCCGCGCAGCCGGCGCGGCGCTGGGAAAAGGAGCGCGCCTGTCGCGTCTGTAGCACAGAAATGAATGACAGAAAGGAGCTGACAACCAATAAAACGTCCGCTGTGGACACAAGCCCTTATATTATCATCCTTATTATTAGTAGTAGTATTAATAATAAAAACACAACATAACACAACCACATTAAAACACAACACAGCCACATTCAAACACATCCACATACAAACACAACCACATTAAAACACAACACATCCAACTTAAAACACAATACATCCACATTCAAACACAATACATCCACATTAAAACACAATACATCCAACTTGAAACACAATACATCCAGATTTAAAACACAACACATCCAACTTAAAATACAATACATTCTAAGGCTGTCACTTTTCCCCCCAAATCAAGTTCAAAGGAACTCAAAGTGATATAGAATTAGTTTTAATTACAACGGTTATGTAATCAGAACCCCCCCCCCCCCACTCCGTCCCTCCATCCCAAACCGAGAGAGAGAGAGAGAGAGATTTATACTTTATAAACGTTCTAAAAATCTAAACTTTTCATCTGATTGGACAGGAAGTTGAAGGGGAAGTTCCTACCTGCTGCCCCTCCCCCACACTCTGGCCTGGACGCATTACCACCTGCACAAACACGCACACACACACACACGCACACACACACACACACACACACACACACACACACACACACAGGGTAAAGTAAACCTGTATTCATGTTATTCTTATGTTGGCGGGAGACGGGGAAAGTAAAGTAAAGTTACCTCCAGCTCCATGAAGGTTCCCAGTAAAGTAAAGTAAAGTTACCTCCAGCTCCATGAAGCTTCCCACACTCTCCACTGTGTCCAGGTGGACTCTGGTCTGACCAATCATAAACAGCCTCCGCTCCTTAAGCACCTCCCCTCTGATACCAAGGGCTTCGGAGAGAACCGTCTGATCAGAGAGAGAGAGAGAGAGAGAGAGAGAGAGAGAGAGAGAGAGAGAGAGAGAGAGAGAGAGAGAGAGATAGAGAGACAGACAGACAGACAGACAGACAGACAGACAGACAGACAGATAGACAGACAGACAGACAGACAGACAGACAGACAGACAGACAGACAGACAGACAGACAGACATACAGACAGACAGACAGACAGACAGACAGACAGACAGGTTGGACAGACAGACAGATTAGACAGACAGACAGACAGACAGACAGACAGACAGACAGACAGACAGACAGACAGACAGACAGACAGACAGACAGACAGACAGACAGACAGACAGACAGACAGACAGACAGACAGGTTAGACAGACAGACAGACAGACAGATAGACAGACAGACAGACAGACAGACATGTTGGACAGACAGACAGACAGACAGACAGACAGACAGACAGACAGACAGACAGACAGACAGACAGGTTAGACAGACAGACAGACAGATAGACAGACAGACAGACAGACATGTTGGACAGACAGACAGACAGACAGACCAAAACAGTTAGCAATAAATAATTAGGTTATGTTTTTTTTGTGACCATCACAGTGTGAGTGTGTGTGTTTCTGTGTGTGTACATGCTCCTGTGTAAACCACTGCTTAAAAAACCGAACCTCGACCCTCTAATCTTGAAAAATTACAGACCCATCTCCAATCTTCCGTTCCTATCCAAAGTGTTAGAACGGATCGTCGCAACGCAACTTACTGACCATTTATCAAACAATAATCTTAATGAATCTTTTCAATCTGGCTTTAGAGCCTTACACTACATCGAAACGGCGGTTACCAAAGTCACAAATGACTTACTGCTCTCTCTCGACTCAAACCTCACTTCTGTGCTCTTATTGCTTGATCTCAGTGCAGCCTTTGACACTATCGATCACTCGATTCTTCTAGGTCGGCTTGAGAATCATGTTGGCATTCGGGGTCTCGCACTAGCTTGGTTTAAAATCCTATTTAACTGATAGAACACACTGCGTGGTCTATAATGATTTAACATCTGAGACCCTCCCAGTGCAATGTGGTGTCCCACAAGATTAGAGGGTCGAGGTTCGGTTTTTTAAGCAGTGGTTTAATGACTGCTGATTTAAAGGCCAGGGGCACCACGCCAGTAGACAAGGAGGTGTTGAAGATATTGAGTAGGGCAGGGCCTAGAGTTGGGAAGAGTTGCTGGAAGAGGGTCAAACAGACAGGTTGAGGGTTTAGCCGCACCAACCAATTTAGAGAGGGCACTAAATTAGATGTTTTCAAGGCAGCATATAGCGTATGGCTGGAATCAAAGTCAGGGGGAAGGCCTGAGTAAAGCAACAATTTCATCTCTAATGAGGTCAATTTTCTTGGTAAAGAATTTCATGAATTCGTTAGCCGAGAACGCATGGTTTAGGGCACTTGGTTGTTTCTGAGTAAGTTTTGCAACTGTGTCAAAAAGAAACTTTGAGTTGTTTTTGTTTTCATTAATGAGCCTGGAAAAATATGAGGTTTTGGCAAGTGAGAGTGCCTTTTTGTAGTTACGTAAACTATCATTCCAGGCAAGGCGGAATACTTCGAGTTTGGTCGAACGCCATTTATGTTCAAGTTTGCGACAAGCCTTTTTAAAGGAGCGCGTTTCCTCCGTAAACCAGGGATTGATTGATTGATTGAAAACTTTATTAACAGATTGCAGAATGGGTACAGTACAGTACAGCTCAATACATACAATTGTTAAGGGGATGCAGACCAGAGAAAGACTTTCGTCTTGTTTACATCAGGGTCCCCCATTTTCAATTCATCGTAACATATGTGACATACATGACATACCGATAGACAGTACTGCTACATCTATACATTTATGACATACCAGATTTGCAATTACAGTACTGTTTGTGATACAAAAAGAGTCCAGAAAGAAAAGAGTATATACATTAGACGTAGAAACTGTACATTGGATTGGGTAGGTGGGGGTGGGGGGGGACTGTACATTGGAGGTGGTTGGGTGGGTGGGGGGGGGGGGTTGGGTAGGAGTGGGGGGGGGGGGGGGGGGGTTTGACTTTCCCATTACTAAGGAACAATGGACTGTTATAAATGTAGACTTAATTAACCAAGCTAGTTTACCTATTTAACTAGGCTGGTAGACTTATTTATACCAGGCTAGTTGACTTATTTAACTGGGCTGGTTGACTTATTTATACCAGGCTAGTTGATTTATTTAACTGGGCTGGTTGACTTATTTATACCAGGCTAGTTTATTTCTTTAACTAGGCTGGTTGATTTATTTATACCAGGCTAGTTGACTTATTTAACCAGGCTGGTTGACTTATTTATACCAGGCTAGTTTACTTTACTAATGTAGGCTGAATTCCCCTTTAATCTATATGTATCAAATAAGGTTGATCAATGAAATTGCACTTTTAAACCTCAAAGCTTTTATTTCATACATGCATGAATGGGGATCTAAGCTACAGAAAGTAAGGTGCTTCAAAAAATATTACAAAAAACACATAAATAAAGGCGACACCTTCCAGAAGCTTGTATTCTAGCATGGTCTAGCATGTTCAGCTATGACATCATCATAGACACTTGAAAAAGGCCACAGGGGATGCCTGTAGCCGCTCTCTCTTGTTGACAAATGATTCTTCGGCTAGTAGGGAGGATGCAGTGCTAGAGTAGTCGCACGCTCCCTGTGCTCCCGATGCCAATCTTATTATACCAACTTAATGCTTGCCTAAAGAATTGACTATGTCACTGTCACACTGAAACCGTCCTGCCTGCTTAGACATTTCGTTTATTGTCGGATTTAATTTAAATGTCATTTATTAAATGAGTAAAGGATTACGGAGCCAAGGCCCTCCCGACACTCTTGCAGGTATACAGCCGAGACGACGGATACGTCACACGCCGCCAACAGCCACGACAGACTCAGCGGAATTAAATCTAGGTGACTTAATGAAGGCAATTAAAGACGGGACTGATGTCTCAAACAGAATCGCCAAACAAGTGGATCAAATCCAATCTGCATTGACAGCCATGGATGGAAAGCTGACAGGTTTGACAACAAGAGTCGATACTATGGAACAGCGGGTCAGTGACGTGGAGGACCACACCCAACACGCTGACAGCCGACTCCACAAACTAGAAAAAGAAATATCATACCTGACGGAGAGGAATATCGACCTGGAAAATTGCAGCAGAAGGTTTAACCTTAAAATCCACGGCCTTCCCGAGGGGAGAGAAGGTCCCGACCCAATCGCATTTTTCGAGACGTTCTTTTCGAACCTGTTCGGCCCTGACGCCCCGCTCCCGAGGCGAATTGAGCTACAAGCTGCGCACCGGGCCCCAAACACACGTCCACCTGCAGGCCGCCCGCCTCGTAATGTTTGGGTTCGCTTTCTCCGTCTCCAAGAGAAGAATGAAATTCAACAGCTGGCTAGGGAAAAGCGGTCCCTCACGTTTGAAGGTGCCAAAGTCCAAATCTTTCAAGACATCCCACCAGCCATTCAAAAAATGAGAAAAGAAATGTTTCTCGAGGCCAAAATCGCCCTACAAGACAATGGCATTGTCTATAGAATGCGCTGGCCTTCATCATTACAGATCGACTTCAAAGGGAACCAAATAATGTGTCATTCAAAAGAGGACGCTGATTTATTTCTCAAACAGAACAATCTTCATCAAAAAACGAATAAAAGCGGTCCAGCAACTGTTGAACACTAAGATGACAACCAACGGATCAAGATAAGTGACTGTTCTATGAACATTTGAACTTCTATCTCTTTACTTAAGTTTTTTTTCACCCATAGGCATTTGCCTACTATTATTGGAGGATAATCTATCACTAAAAGAACTGCATAGCCTACTGAATATTTATATTTAATTAATGATCTACGGTGTTGAATTAGAGCAGTCAATTGGTTATGTATCTCTGAACATTTGAACAGTTTTTTTAAAGTAGGCAAACTTTGTGTTGGCGTAGCAGCCATTTCCAGCTAGGTCTAGACAGCCTTGGACTTCTGCGGAGGAATAAACGACGCCACACACTTCATTGCAGTTTCATATACCACTGACCGAATCTCACAAGTGAGCCGGCAATGATCCCTTTATTAGAACCAGCTGTGTAATTGTCAGGCTGACAAGTATGACGTCGGCATAAGAGCATTAAAGAGATGCATCGTTCACGACTGTTCAACACCCCCACTTGATCTTATTCTGATAAAACCTTTGACATACATTTACATTTTCTTTTATTTCATTTTTAACCTTCAACACCAAAAATAAAATACACAAACTTTTCAAGCATGACCTTTGTTGCAGGTTTGGTTATCATATCAGCTACCATTTCTGTTGTTGGACAGTATTCAATAATAATGTTTCCATCATTTACTGCAGATCGAACAAAATGATATTTAATGTCAACATGTTTACACCTTTGGCGACACACAGGATTCTTTGAAAGTGCAATTGCCCCTTGGTTATCCTCAAAGATTGTCACTGGTGCATAATCATTTTCACTATTCATTCCTTTTAATAACTGCACAAGATAAAAACTTTCCTGTGTAGCAGCTGCCAAAGCCATATATTCTGCTTCACATGTGGATAAAGCAACTGTAGGCTGTTTCTTAGATTTCCAGGAAATAACCAGCTTCTTTTTGTGCCGCCAGCGAGAGGCCTTTCGTCAACGTGGAGACCTGTGTTGCGGCCTTTCGCCCTGCGTTCCTTGGTGCAGGTAAGATGAATGAAAATGTCATGACCTTACCCCACTCTTCCTTCCTTCCCCTCCCGAATGTTTTGTTAATAACGATGTTTACTTTCAGGAGATGGGGATAAGTATAAGCCTTTTTTGTCCAGTATTGATCAGTGGGCCAGGAAGTTGAGATTGCATCAGGTGGGGGTTGCGGAGCACACTCGTTGGCTGTCAGTGCCATTTTGGCTAGTTCCTGATCGAGTCATTGAATTTAGGTTCTTGGTGGAGGATGATAAGGGCGAGATTGTGGGAGAAATAGAGAGGTTCCTTCTGGACTCAGGGTCTCTGGAGGTTTTCACTGATGGCTCGGTGGATCCTGAAAGTGGGAGGGCAGGCTTTGGGTGGTGTGTGCCTCGGTTAGGGATCGGTAAGGGACAAAGAATATCTGATGGCAGCTCTGTATTTGTGACAGAGTTGCTTGCCATCCTCTGGGCATTGTGGTGGGTGGAGGAAGTGGGACCAAGCCAGGTGATTATATGTTCTGACTCGGCTGCTGCACTGATGGCTCTGAGTGCAGGTGGGTCTAAAGCTCGCCCTGATCTCATTCAGGAAATAATGTTGGTTTTATATAGGATTGCGAAGGCAGGCTGGTCAGTGGAGTTTTGTTGGGTTCCGGGGCATGCTGGGATTGCGGGAAATGAGATGGCTGACTCCCTTGCCAAACAGAGCCTGGGAAGGGAGGAAGAGATAGGCATTTTTATCTTTTTTTTTTTTTGATCTTTTTCCCCCTCCATTTTCCTCAGATTTTTCTCCCATCCCAATGTTAGTCGTATGCCAATTCCCAGTCCCTTCCTGGTCGCTGCGCACTTACCCCCCACAGTCAGATCATCTGGGAGAGTGGAGGCTACCGCGTGCTTCCTCCGACACACGTCCAGCCAATCACCGCTTCTTTTCACCTGGCAGCGCGGATTCTCATCGAGAGGGCGTAGCGTGTGGGAGGACCACACTATCCCCCTCAAGTCCTATCCGCGCTTAGCAGGCGCCCCGACCGAACTGTAGGAGTCGCTGTTTACAACGACCCGGACCCACCCCGCCAGCTTCTCCCACCCTCTAATACAGCCAATTGTATTAGTGCAGACGGCCAGCCAAGCTGGTGACAACCCCGGAGCTCACAGCTCCGGGGTTGGTGACGAACGCAATCTCCGCTCGGCCACCTAACCGCCAGAGATAGGCATTTCAATGGGAAGAGTAGAACTCAGAGAGAAGATAAAGAAAGGAGTTGAGGCTGAGTGGCAGGCTGAGTGGGAAAGGGGGACCAAGGGAAGGCACTATTTCTCTCTGCAGCCTCGGGTCAAAATCAAGGTGGATGGATATGGGTCTAGGAGTGATAGGGTGAAGATGTGTAGATTGAGGCTGGGACACTGTGGGTTGAACAGTACCTTGTGCATTGTGGGAAAACATCCAGATGGGGGGTGTGAATGTGGAGAGACTGAAACTGTCGGGCATGTCTTCCTAGAATGTGAAAGGTATAGGAAAGAGAGGGAAATCTTTTATAAAAGTCTGGTAGAGTTGGGAGTCTCTTCCTTCTCTCTTAAATCTTTCTTTGGCATGGATAATGAGAACCACCAGCTGATCACAGAGGCAGTGCTGACATTTCTGCATGCCTCAGAGTTGTACCAGAGGATATAGCGTTATTGTATTTATTAGTATTGGACAGGCAAGAGGAGCAGAGAAGAAGGAGATAGTGTGTTTTGAAGATGAGAAGAAGAAGAGGGTAAACAATCAAAAGTTGGTTTACCAGAGGCCTAACTATGGCACACCACTAGCGTAGTATAAGAACTGAGGAGGGCAGAAATACGCCTGCGGGAAATTCAAAAGAAGAAAGAAGAAGAAGAAGAAGAGCTCATCAAAAGAATTGCGGAGGGCAGTAATACGCCATGATGCGTCTACACTGCCGGAAATTCTAAAGAAGAAGAAGAAGATCTCATTGTGCATCTTGCGACAGGATAGATAGACTGAAACCTGCATTTGTCAACCAAGGTGCCTTGCCTACCGTTTTGCTGTGGAACGGTGAGTGTCCACAACAGCTAGCTAGCTGTTCTACTTGAATACTGAATGTTAATATTGAATCAGACAATATTGAATACTGAATGTTAATATCAGACCATATTGTATGACAGTGAAGTTATTGAATCTTTTTGTAGTGTCTCTTTTCGGTGTTGCACTTTTTAGACGGTCCCTGGCTGCGCACTTGCCTCACAGCCGACTGCACATAGAGATCAATATTATTAAATGTACAGCTCCGAGGACGGCTCGTTTAGGTGAAAACAAGGTTGTAGCTCATTGTCTACCTTACTACGATAGGAAAGAGGTGTCCTTTGTGTTTTAAAAACATTTAGCTTAAAAAATGAAGGTTCGAACGTCCGTTCGAAGAACCCTGACAAAGTTTGAATCCCAAAAACAGGCTTCGGGGACGCGTCTATGCTAATACCAACGCGTTTGTACGATTTGCAAATCTGATTGGCCACTGACGTTTCTGGTCATGTGACATTTGCGCCCAATAGCGTGACGAGCTGTGTCTTTGCCCATTTCCGCGTTGAACAGCCTGCAAACTACCTGGCGTTCTATCGCCATGCTCTAAGACAAACTCTAACCTTACCAACTTCGAAAGAGTGCCTAAGCTTAACCGTCGAAAGAACTTGCCGTCACGCTCTAAGACCAACTCTAACCTTAACACTTTCAGTGCCCAGCAGGGGGCACACGATTTAGTGCTTGAATGCCCACCATCCACTTCAATGTTAGCGTTATCGCTTATCAATGACTCATTTTCCAGTCAACATTGTCCAAGCGGATTGTTTTTTTATCGGTTCATTTCCGTTTTATAGCATCTTGAAAAGCCACTCGTTCAAGGAAAATAAAAATATTCCATAATAAACGGAATATTCTAGAATACACAAAAACGTTCTAATTTTTTAGCCTATTTATGAATTGTTTTCAAATAAACGCTAGATTATCGATAGTATTATGTGTACGTATGCACGCTGGGGCCGCAATCTGATATCTGATCGGATATATTTCCTGATCGCTCGCACAGCCAAACAGCCATATGACACATAGGGGAAAAGCTTATATCTCCATGAAAACAGGTCTGATTATCCTAAGACTGGTAAAATAGATTCCTTACCTGAGATCAGATGGTATCCAAAAAGATTATTCCAATTCCTGATCGCCATTCCAAAAATCGATCCTTTTATTGATCCAACCTATACTGTAAAACACATATTACACGCTGTTCTGAGGCTCCACAATGACTGGGATCATCTCCGGTTGAGAAGTAAAATGTGGATTCCGGAAAAAAAAATTCTCATCCATTTTCATTGAGTCCATTCCAAAAGGGTGCATTACCATCTGGGAGACGATAGGGGGCGCTTTTTTCACATCTGAGCCCCTGATGGGGCTGGTTTCCCAACGGTAGACTCGGTTGATGAAATATGAATTCAGATCACTAATAAAAAAAATGTCACGCTAATTGTCGTGCTGGGCATTCAGGGGGCGGACTGCTAACACGTGTTATGTCGTGGCTGGCATTCAAAGTGTTAACCAACTTCGAAAGAGTGCCTAAGCTTGACCGTCGAAAGAACTTGCCGTCACACGATTGGTGCACATGTCACATGACCAGAAACGTCAGTGGCCAATCGGATTCGCAAATCGCACAAATGCGTTGGTATTATCATATAGGCTTCGGGGACAGCCTTACCAAACAGCTTATTTATATTATTCAAATGGAACTCAAACATGTTCCGTTGTGATGTCACAGTATGATGTCATAATAGAACATTCTAGAACATTTGTCATGTCACAGTATGTCAATAGAACATTCTACAACATTTGTGATGGCACAGTATGATGTCATAATAGAACATTCTAGAACATTTGTGATGTCACAATCAAACATTCTAGAACATTTTTGATGTCACAGTATGATGTCATAATCAAACATTCTAGAACATTTGTGATGTCACAGTATGATGTCATAATAGAACATTCTAGAACACTTGTGATGGCACAGTCTGATGTCATAATCACACATTCTAGAACATTTGTGATGTCACAGTATGATGTCATAATCAAACATTCTAGGACATTTGTGATGTCACAGTATGATGTCATAATAGCACATTCTAGAACATTTGTGATGTCACAGTATGATATCATAATAGAACATTTGTGTTCTATATATATTCAACAATTCTCCAGCTAATTGGGAAGAGTTCTTGGAGGCGGCCCGAAAGTTGATAGGAGAGATTGACTCTGAGGGGAGTGTAGACGAGTGGAATGCTTCTCTTAGTGAGATGATACATAGGGCAGCGCAGGACACAATCCCTATGAAGGAGGTTCCCTGGTGGAATAAAGAATGTGACGTAGCTGTAAGGAATAGGAATAAAGCATATAATAGGGTGAGACAGTACCCAGGGTTGTGCCAGGCAGTAGAATATAAGAGGTTAAGGGGAGTAGCACGAAGAGTTATCAAATATGCTAAAAAGAGCAGTTGGAAGTTCTGTGAAACACTAGGCCCTGAGACTTCTGTGAGGCAGTTGTGGGCAGTCGTACACAGAATGGCTGGAATATATAAAAAAAAATCTCGATTCCAGTGATTCAAAAGGGTGGGGTAGAAGCAGTCACCAATAAAGAGAAGGCAGACATGCTGGTGGAGGCATTTCAGGCAGTGCATAGCTCTGGGAGTCTGGGGGAGGAGAGAGGGAGAAAGAGAACTGAACTGCTGTCGCAGAATGAGTGGAAGTTGAGAAGGAGCTCAGAAAATAATAATCCGATTAATTTGTACTTTACAATGAAAGAGTTAGGGGATGCTATCCAGGCTGGTGCAAATACGACGCCTGGCAGAGATGGATTATCCTATGAATTATTTAAGAATTTGGACGAATTTGTAAAGGTTGAAATACTGGGTTTGTTTAATAATGTGTGGCTAGAAGGCTGCTTGCCAAAGGAGTGGAAGCATGCCGTCATCATTCCCATTTTGAAGCCAGGTAAAGTAGCGGCTGACCCAGGGTCATACCGACCCATAGCCCTGACGTCTGTATTAGGGATGGGTACCTTTCACATTTGAACCGGTACCTGTGAATCGATACCGGTACCCAACGGTACCTTTTTTCGGTACTTTAGTCTCAAGAAATTTAATTTACCTACCTCAGCCGTAAAAAAAAAATCCAAACTTCAAATAACTACAATTTCGACAGTTTTCGGCTTGTCATTGCTCCGACTGCTTTGTTGTTGAATCAAGTCAAATCCTAGGTAAGCATATATTGTGCGTGTGAACGTTGACATGAAAAGAAAAAAGTAAAAAAAAAAAAAGTAAAAAAAAAATTAATATTTTTTTTTTTTTTTTTTCTCACTTGATTCGATACTCGGTAGTACCGACGTGTTTCGGTTCGGTACCTCAAAAGTACCGAATTCGGTACCCATCCCTAACATCCTCTAATTTCTTTCACTCAAAAGGGCACTTAAGCGCGTGTTTTTCAACCGTGGGGGCACCAATAGGGCACATCCTCTAATTTCTTTCACTCAAAAGGGCACTTAAGCACGCGTTTTTCGACCGTGGGGGCACCAGGGGGACCGCCCCCCCTGCCCCCCCCCTGAGTCCGCCAGTGTCCCCCAGAGCTCTTTGTACCTGCTTTAAACAATACTCAACATTCTTCCCTCTTTTCCATATGGCCCCATCGTCTGCAAATAAAGACAACCCAAACCCTCTTCCAATTCGCCCAAAAATGTCATTAATCATAACATCGAAGAGGACCGGACTAATCACGCTTCCTTGCGGGGTGCCATTTTCTATTTTTACAGTTTTTGAGGTTTTCCCCCCCACACGTACTTGGATCGTCCTGTCTAATTGAAAATCCTTTAGAGAATTGTTGAATATATATAGAACACAAATGTTCTCGAATGTTCTATTATGACAGCATACTGTGACATCATGTTGTATATTCTATACAATACCTAAGGTTATTTACAGCACAATGAGGTTGTTATCTAGAGGGAGAGAAGGAGAGTGATAGTAACATGGTCTCCTCCCCTGACTTAGTCAGATGAGAAATAACTTGTGTAGCCAGACAAAAGAGGAACTTATGGTCCAAACTCATTTATTTGCAGAGCGGCCAAAGGTGGATAAGCAATCAGGTACGTACAAGAATTATTCATCATAAGACATGTTTGTACAAAAGGATTGATGAGGTTTTACATAATCAAATAGCCCATTCACAGTGGCTCTTCACATCAAGACAGTTTTGCACATAAAAGAAGTCATGTTATGTCAATGAAATAGACTATAGTACTCTTTGCCACCACATGATTAAACCTGGTCTAACTCTAGTTATCACAAACAGTGATTATTCATATACAGTTTTACTCACGTAGGGCAAAGTAGCAGTACAGTCTGTGGAGGGGTGGAGGCTCAGAATCAGACCCCCTGGGTTGGGTGGGTGCATCTGTTCTGGCCTCCCCTCTCTCACCTCTACATTCTTATTTATACTCTGATTTTCCCCCAATAGTAGCACATATTCTACACCTCCTTTGGGCTGTGGTCTTCTCCTCTGAATGAATCCAACACTTTAACATTTCCCTTTATATATGGTTTGTGTAATGAATCTATGGACTATCTAGCATTAACCCAGTACAGCCATTGCTTCTAGGTTAATACCAATCAGTCCACAAGAGCCAGCACCAACCCCTATTTACCAAACTGACACTTTGTATTACAACTATGCTTTAAAGGAAATAGCTTAATTACTTAACCAGTTTTGACATTCCTAATATGGTATTCAAATCTTCTTTGTAAGTTACCTTCTAAATTGATATGGTTTCCTACAGACTTAAGGCATTATTTGACCTGTGTGTCTGGTCTCTAATCTATTATGTGGATTCAACCAGTTTTAGCATGCAGGGGCTTTTATGACCTGCCCCTGTCTCTGCAACTGTTCTTCTCGACCACAGTTGAGTAAACAGTCTTCTCGTGAGCGGGGGTTGCCTGAAAGCTCCTCAGGAATGTCACACAATACTGACGCTTTGCATCTTCCTTGTTTTAGCCTCCATGTAATGCTACAGTTCAATATTAAAGCATTATTTTGAATTAACTATTATAACAGATATTTTCAGTTTCAGGGTTGCTCTAACAGTCTGCTCAAGTCAATATACCATAATCACAAATGTTCTAGAATGTGCTATTATGACATCATACTGTGACGTCACAAATGGTCTAGAATGTTCTATTATGACATCATCTGTGACATCACAACGGAACATGTTTGAGTGTCATTTGAATAATATAAATAATATGTTTGGTAAAGGCCTCTACATGCTACAGCAACTTCAAAGCAACTGCAACACAACATCAGCGCGATTTCAACGCGGTTGTTGCAGAGGGTCTTGTAGACTGTGTTGCGAGGATGTTGCGTACATCTCCCCAAAATCTAATCTAAACAACCGTTGCGTTGATATTGCGTAACAGTGACTGGTTGGTAGTGAATGGGGGCGGGGCTGTCATAAAATAATATTGGTCCCGCAGCGAGGGATGCCTATTGCTTAATAACAGCGGAGCAGTGCTGCCTTTGCTTCCGCGTTTTCCCTGATTGGCTGCGACACGCCCCGCGGCAGGCGCGGCAACCGCGGAGTGGAGCGGCAGAGGGAGTGGAGCGGAAGAGCTTGCGGAATTATGTAACCGCCCTAATCCGCCATGATTTTCATTCGGCGCTTCAGCTCACCTGGCAGAGCAGCGGTCCTGCGGTCCGTTGTTGACGAGTTCGAATCCCATCAAATTTCTTTTTTAATGTGATTTTTTTTTTAACGTGTATTCTTTCGCCGGTTAAGGTTAGGCATGGTTAAGGTTAAGGTTAAGGTTAGGCATTGTTTCGGAGTTGGTTAAGGTTAGAACGGTTAAGTTTAGGCGCTGTTAAGGAGCTGGTTAAGGTTAGAGTTTGTCTTAGAGAATGGCAATATTCTTTCTATGGTTAAGGTTAAGGTTAGGCATGGTTAAGGGTAAGGTTAAGGTTAGGCATTGTTTCGGAGTTGGTTAAGGTTAGAACGGTTAAGTTTAGGCGCTGTTAAGGAGCTGGTTAAGGTTAGAGTTTGTCTTAGAGACAGCCTATTTCCGCACTGCCGCTCTCCCGCGTTGCCGCGGTCACATGGTCAAATTGTCACATTCTTGCACTGCTCCGCTGTTAAAAAGCAACACGCGCGAGGGATACCATCCTCCATTGTTGTAGCCAGCCAGCTAGCGTTGATGATGCTATTCAAGGCTCTATCATACCCAACTAACGTCAATGCCATTCAGAATTTATTAACATAGCTACAACAACACACAGTAACGTTAATATAATTACATGCATCATTGTTTACAATGAACGGTGGGGCAGTTCGAAAGGACTGGACACGGACAAGTTGTTAAACACCTCTACATTCTTATTTATACTCTGATTTTCCCCCAATAGTAGCACATATTCTACACCTCCTTTGGGCTGTGGTCTTCTCCTCTGAATGAATCCAACACTTTAACATTTCCCTTTATATATGGTTTGTGTAATGAATCTATGGACTATCTAGCATTAACCCAGTACAGCCATTGCTTCTAGGTTAATACCAATCAGTCCACAAGAGCCAGCACCAACCCCTATTTACCAAACTGACACTTTGTATTACAACTATGCTTTAAAGGAAATAGCTTAATTACTTAACCAGTTTTGACATTCCTAATATGGTATTCAAATCTTCTTTGTAAGTTACCTTCTAAATTGATATGGTTTCCTACAGACTTAAGGCATTATTTGACCTGTGTGTCTGGTCTCTAATCTATTATGTGGATTCAACCAGTTTTAGCATGCAGGGGCTTTTATGACCTGCCCCTGTCTCTGCAACTGTTCTTCTCGACCACAGTTGAGTAAACAGTCTTCTCGTGAGCGGGGGTTGCCTGAAAGCTCCTCAGGAATGTCACACAATACTGACGCTTTGCATCTTCCTTGTTTTAGCCTCCATGTAATGCTACAGTTCAATATTAAAGCATTATTTTGAATTAACTATTATAACAGATATTTTCAGTTTCAGGGTTGCTCTAACAGTCTGCTCAAGTCAATATACCATAATCACAAATGTTCTAGAATGTGCTATTATGACATCATACTGTGACGTCACAAATGGTCTAGAATGTTCTATTATGACATCATCTGTGACATCACAACGGAACATGTTTGAGTGTCATTTGAATAATATAAATAATATGTTTGGTAAAGGCCTCTACATGCTACAGCAACTTCAAAGCAACTGCAACACAACATCAGCGCGATTTCAACGCGGTTGTTGCAGAGGGTCTTGTAGACTGTGTTGCGAGGATGTTGCGTACATCTCCCCAAAATCTAATCTAAACAACCGTTGCGTTGATATTGCGTAACAGTGACTGGTTGGTAGTGAATGGGGGCGGGGCTGTCATAAAATAATATTGGTCCCGCAGCGAGGGATGCCTATTGCTTAATAACAGCGGAGCAGTGCTGCCTTTGCTTCCGCGTTTTCCCTGATTGGCTGCGACACGCCCCGCGGCAGGCGCGGCAACCGCGGAGTGGAGCGGCAGAGGGAGTGGAGCGGAAGAGCTTGCGGAATTATGTAACCGCCCTAATCCGCCATGATTTTCATTCGGCGCTTCAGCTCACCTGGCAGAGCAGCGGTCCTGCGGTCCGTTGTTGACGAGTTCGAATCCCATCAAATTTCTTTTTTAATGTGATTTTTTTTTTAACGTGTATTCTTTCGCCGGTTAAGGTTAGGCATGGTTAAGGTTAAGGTTAAGGTTAGGCATTGTTTCGGAGTTGGTTAAGGTTAGAACGGTTAAGTTTAGGCGCTGTTAAGGAGCTGGTTAAGGTTAGAGTTTGTCTTAGAGAATGGCAATATTCTTTCTATGGTTAAGGTTAAGGTTAGGCATGGTTAAGGGTAAGGTTAAGGTTAGGCATTGTTTCGGAGTTGGTTAAGGTTAGAACGGTTAAGTTTAGGCGCTGTTAAGGAGCTGGTTAAGGTTAGAGTTTGTCTTAGAGACAGCCTATTTCCGCACTGCCGCTCTCCCGCGTTGCCGCGGTCACATGGTCAAATTGTCACATTCTTGCACTGCTCCGCTGTTAAAAAGCAACACGCGCGAGGGATACCATCCTCCATTGTTGTAGCCAGCCAGCTAGCGTTGATGATGCTATTCAAGGCTCTATCATACCCAACTAACGTCAATGCCATTCAGAATTTATTAACATAGCTACAACAACACACAGTAACGTTAATATAATTACATGCATCATTGTTTACAATGAACGGTGGGGCAGTTCGAAAGGACTGGACACGGACAAGTTGTTAAACACCTCTACATTCTTATTTATACTCTGATTTTCCCCCAATAGTAGCACATATTCTACACCTCCTTTGGGCTGTGGTCTTCTCCTCTGAATGAATCCAACACTTTAACATTTCCCTTTATATATGGTTTGTGTAATGAATCTATGGACTATCTAGCATTAACCCAGTACAGCCATTGCTTCTAGGTTAATACCAATCAGTCCACAAGAGCCAGCACCAACCCCTATTTACCAAACTGACACTTTGTATTACAACTATGCTTTAAAGGAAATAGCTTAATTACTTAACCAGTTTTGACATTCCTAATATGGTATTCAAATCTTCTTTGTAAGTTACCTTCTAAATTGATATGGTTTCCTACAGACTTAAGGCATTATTTGACCTGTGTGTCTGGTCTCTAATCTATTATGTGGATTCAACCAGTTTTAGCATGCAGGGGCTTTTATGACCTGCCCCTGTCTCTGCAACTGTTCTTCTCGACCACAGTTGAGTAAACAGTCTTCTCGTGAGCGGGGGTTGCCTGAAAGCTCCTCAGGAATGTCACACAATACTGACGCTTTGCATCTTCCTTGTTTTAGCCTCCATGTAATGCTACAGTTCAATATTAAAGCATTATTTTGAATTAACTATTATAACAGATATTTTCAGTTTCAGGGTTGCTCTAACAGTCTGCTCAAGTCAATATACCATAATCACAAATGTTCTAGAATGTGCTATTATGACATCATACTGTGACGTCACAAATGGTCTAGAATGTTCTATTATGACATCATCTGTGACATCACAACGGAACATGTTTGAGTGTCATTTGAATAATATAAATAATATGTTTGGTAAAGGCCTCTACATGCTACAGCAACTTCAAAGCAACTGCAACACAACATCAGCGCGATTTCAACGCGGTTGTTGCAGAGGGTCTTGTAGACTGTGTTGCGAGGATGTTGCGTACATCTCCCCAAAATCTAATCTAAACAACCGTTGCGTTGATATTGCGTAACAGTGACTGGTTGGTAGTGAATGGGGGCGGGGCTGTCATAAAATAATATTGGTCCCGCAGCGAGGGATGCCTATTGCTTAATAACAGCGGAGCAGTGCTGCCTTTGCTTCCGCGTTTTCCCTGATTGGCTGCGACACGCCCCGCGGCAGGCGCGGCAACCGCGGAGTGGAGCGGCAGAGGGAGTGGAGCGGAAGAGCTTGCGGAATTATGTAACCGCCCTAATCC
Organism: Notolepis coatsorum; assembly: GCF_963971535.1. NCBI lineage: Eukaryota > Metazoa > Chordata > Actinopteri > Aulopiformes > Paralepididae > Notolepis > Notolepis coatsorum. The sequence continues at coordinate 87,592,656 of NC_140179.1, read as the reverse complement.
GCCATGATTTTCATTCGGCGCTTCAGCTCACCTGGCAGAGCAGCGGTCCTGCGGTCCGTTGTTGACGAGTTCGAATCCCATCAAATTTCTTTTTTAATGTGATTTTTTTTTTAACGTGTATTCTTTCGCCGGTTAAGGTTAGGCATGGTTAAGGTTAAGGTTAAGGTTAGGCATTGTTTCGGAGTTGGTTAAGGTTAGAACGGTTAAGTTTAGGCGCTGTTAAGGAGCTGGTTAAGGTTAGAGTTTGTCTTAGAGAATGGCAATATTCTTTCTATGGTTAAGGTTAAGGTTAGGCATGGTTAAGGGTAAGGTTAAGGTTAGGCATTGTTTCGGAGTTGGTTAAGGTTAGAACGGTTAAGTTTAGGCGCTGTTAAGGAGCTGGTTAAGGTTAGAGTTTGTCTTAGAGACAGCCTATTTCCGCACTGCCGCTCTCCCGCGTTGCCGCGGTCACATGGTCAAATTGTCACATTCTTGCACTGCTCCGCTGTTAAAAAGCAACACGCGCGAGGGATACCATCCTCCATTGTTGTAGCCAGCCAGCTAGCGTTGATGATGCTATTCAAGGCTCTATCATACCCAACTAACGTCAATGCCATTCAGAATTTATTAACATAGCTACAACAACACACAGTAACGTTAATATAATTACATGCATCATTGTTTACAATGAACGGTGGGGCAGTTCGAAAGGACTGGACACGGACAAGTTGTTAAACAGCAATCAATTAATTTAATATAACAGGTAGTTCGAGCTGCATTTTCGTGCCTACAACCACAGCCACAGGGATATATCCAGCTTTGACGAGCTCTCTCTCCTCCTGCCGATTAAATTCAGCAGCTCTTCCTCGACCTCGAGTGCCTGTAGCTGCCTGCATTTGCACAAAGGCGTCCATCCCTGCTGCTAGCTAACGTTAAAACTAATGAAGTCACCAACGGGGCTATTCTATTCTGATTAATCAGAATCTACTCTTCTAATCTACTCTGCGTTGTGTCTATTCCTTAAAAGCCCTATTGTACTTTAAAAAACCAGGAAATGGTTTACAAGGCAATCAGCAAAAAGACGGCGGTTTGAAGAAAGAGTCAGCGAGAAGATTTAATGTAAGGATCCGGTTTTAATGGGATCCCAAAGTAAATTACAAACAAAAGATTTGAATGAAAGAACAATGCAATGGTTTCTAATGGTTGCACTCTCTATGCCGAGGGATCATTAGAAATCAGACTAAAATTCACTTAAACTAAAAAGCATCTCTCTCGGCTCCTTCTCGTTGGTTCGATGGTGTTCGTCTCAATGCGTCGCCCGTCCTTTCGTCCAGTAGGGGGAAGAAGATTGTGTTGCTCCGTGTTGTTTGTTGTTTTGTGTGTCTCTCTCTTCTTCTTCTTCTTTAGAGTTTCCGGCAGTGTAGACGCATTGTGGCGTATTACTGCCCTCCGCACTTCTTTTGATGGTCTCTTCTTCTTCTTCTTCTTTCTTGGCGTATTTCTTCCCTCCTCAGTTCTTATACTACACTAGTGGTGTGCCATCTTTAGGCCTCTTCAACACACACTTTCTCCTTCTTCTCTGCTCCTCTTGCCTATCCAATACTAAGTAATCCACTTTCTTCTTCCTCCATGCTGTTGGCCCCCTCACTCTCCCTGTCTGTTGTCCGCCCCCTGCCTATCTGCCCACTTTTCTTCTCATTCTCCTTTGCCCCTAGTGCACACGACTGTTCACCCCCACTTTTCTTCTCATTCTCCTTCTTCTCCTTCTCCTTTTCCCCTAGTGCACCACTCCTGCGTATCTGCCGTTCAACCCCACTTTTCTTCTCATTCTCCTTTGCCCCTAGTGCAGCACTCTTGCCTGGCTGCTGTTCACCCTCACTTTGCACCCCCCTCTCCTTTAGTACAGTATGGATTTCTACTCCACTTATCCCTACCCCCAAAAACCTCCCAGCTGCATCAGCCACCGTTTGGCAGGCGTCAGACTTTGAGTCACTGTCCTTCACTCTCACCACCACCTCTACCATGAAAGCCAGAAACGCTGACTTGGTCATTATCATCACCTCAGCCTGAGACGCGGCTGGCAGACCAGGTCCAGACCGAGACGCGGCGGTTATAATAGGAGGCGCGGCTGGCAGAGTTGGAGCAGATTGCTGACTCCCCTGCTGCACCCTGTTCACCCCCTGTCTCCTTTCCTTCTCTCTCGCAGTCGCAACTGACTTAACTGCCTCGGCATATGACACCTTGTTCTGATCCCTCACAGTTTGCACTTCCTTGGCCTGAGCAACATGTGCACACCCACGAAACGCTACATGGTGTTCCCCTCCACAGTTACAGCATTTGGGAACCTCTGCATTGCACTCCTGGATCTCATGACCCTCGCCACACTTCGCACACCTCTGTTTCCCCCTGCAAGCCCCTGCAATATGCCCGAACCTCTGGCAGCGGTGGCCTTACATACTCTCTCACGCCGTACGACATGCTCCCTATATACACCCTGACTGGTAACACAGCGTCTGCAAATGTTACCACTACTGGCGCTCCTGAGCTCCCCTCCCTTGCCTTGAATCTATAGACACCACTGACATTTCCTCCCTTGATATGACCCTTAATGTCCTCCTCGGACAACTCACCGCAAACCCCGTAAATGACTCCTTTTAGCCCCTGCTGTCTCTCTCTAGGGATAATTGTCTCCACCCCCATCTTCATCACCGTTGTCAACTTCCCAGCTGCTTTAAACTGTTCTGAATCCTTGCAGCATACTCTCATCACGCCGTTTGACAATATTTTTGTCTCATATTTTTTTCCTATCTGTTCATCCAAACTTTCTTCTAGCTTTAATGGATTCAGTGCGCTAAATCCAGCTGTGTCCGCCCCTGCCTGACTTTTGAATCTCACCAAGACCTCAAACTCTTCACTGCTACCCATTTTGCCAATTTTAACCCCCCCTTCCCCCTCTGGTGACCAGGCACTTTCGCTCTGAACCGCTTCCTTTAAAGACTAAACTCCTCCCCCTAGAATACACTAGACTTTACGTCAGGAAGGGCGGACCTTTCTATGAGAGAGAGAGCTTCCAATTGGAGGCCCAGTGTTTGTTGCCGTTTTTAGCCTACCCACACTTTTGATTGGCTGAATTTAGGTAACAGCCTTTTTGAGTAGGCCTATACCGGAATTTCCTTTTAAGGTATCTTTTGCTGGAGGCAACGTTTTACTCAACTGTACTTTAACAGCTGCAGTTGGCAGTTGGCAGTTGGGGGGAAGTAAATCACGATAAGGCTTAAGGGTCTGGTGTCAACCCCATTGTTTCAGCCAGCCAAAAGTCTCCTGTAAATATCGGGGTTGGGTGTCACCGGCCATTCCTTTGTTTAAGTGGAGATGGTCAACAAGCTATTTCTATAGTCTATTGTCGTTGAGTTTCGGCCTGTTGTTGTGTTCTATGTGTCACTATGTTGAGTCACTATGTGCTAATCCAAACTATATCCCCTCCCCTCCGCCTCTGCAGGAGAAGGGTGGAGACCCTCGTGGACTAGAATGTATGCTGTAATGCTTTACCCTGTTCACCAACGATGCCTGGCGGACGACAGCTCCTGTACATGTATACATTTTGCTTGGGAATCTACCACACTAACCTAAAGTTACACAAGCAGAATACATCACAAATACTTCCGGTCGGGGGATTTCAAAATAAAAGAGCGATGTCTAAAAGCACCGGAAATACCTTTATTTTGTACATTATCTAACGTTAACACGAACCTAAACGAACTCAAAGGAGAGGCCGACACAATTGGCAGACGCAGTGTCGGCGCCATGCCCCCCCAGATGACGCACTGTGCCCCTCCAAAACGTCATAGGCAATTATTATAAAAAAATTTAATAATTAAACATTTAATTCTTTTTATTATAGTAAAAGTCAGATGTTCTCCTTTATAAATAGGCTATTTGGCCTATTATTAAACGAAATTAAACAAAAGAAAGTGTATGTTTGATCGCACTCTTTCGTGACTGATGCACCGAGTGAATCCACAGTCACTTGCTCCTCAATAGGAAACCAACCTAGATTTACCATGAAGGACTGGTTCTGGTCGAACCGTTCGTTATACAAGTATCACAGAGAAATTTCAAAGATACTCACAGTTGCACGAGGGTCTTGGACAGAGATACGGGAGGGTTACAAAGCTCTGCGTTGCTAATAAACATTTTAAATATCTTTTATAAACTGGTCAAAACGGCATTATTTCCAGCGTTGGGTGCATGATGCGCATGCGCTGTGATTACAGCGCAGGCACAGCAGGCAGCCAAATACGGAAATAATGCCGTTTTGAGCAGTGTTGATCCCAGTTTATAAAAAACAGCAAACAATCTCACCCCCCTCTCCAATCTTATTTCGTTGCATGATAAGCTTGCGTGTTATTGATTATTATATGCGACGGGAGGGGGTTGGCGGTGGGGGTCAATCGGAGATCGGGTTTAGAGTCAGAGAGTTGCGTAGTGGTTGTAAGAGGATCCATGGACCTGCCCCGCTGTACAGTACTGGCTGGCACAGACATAACAAGGCATATGCATATTATTTTTACGCACAGTTATTGGCATGTTTGAAGGCTCACGGTGTTCCATTAAGGATACCAATTGTACACCACAGATACCACAAATTCTTCTATGAAAGAGAGACATCGAGAGGTTTTGTTTCAGATTTTTATCATCAATTACTAACGGCCTCGTATGAAACCCTACATCTAGACTCAGTCTGGAGGAGGGATATACCAGACCTGGAGATAGACTTTGACTGGCAAGAAGCCTGGGCAAATGTACGCCTTGCATCAAGGAACCCGGACCATCAACAAATCAATCTTAACTATATTCACAGGACATACTTAACTCCTATAAGACTGAACAAAATGGGTCTTAAACAAGACTCCAAATGCTCCTTATGTACAAATGGGGACGAAGGGACATTTATGCACATGTACTGGGACTGCCCACCAGTTGAGATATTTTGGAAAGAAGTGACCCAGCCATTGTCAAATCTCTTAACTCTGGATATACCTGTACACCCCTCTGTATTACTGCTGAATGATGTCTTTGAGCATGCAGTACCTCCACAGCTAAAGAGATTGGTTTTATCCGGTATCACAGTGGCTAAAAAGCTGATAGCATCACGATGGTTTCAACCGGAAAAAATTTGCCGGAAGGTCTGGATTCTTACATATCTCGATGTGATTTATCAAGAAATATCAACAGCTAGAATTTTGGGTCTCAATGAATCCAAAATGGCAATGTGGTTAGAAGTGGTGGAGAGAATAAAAGCTAGCATATAATGGTAGTGTCTGGTTAGGAACAAATTATAATGGTTGGATTATCCAATGAGGGGTCCGGGAGAGGGGGGTACGAGCTGGAGCATATGTGTATTTGTATATCCTATTGTGTGTTGTCATGTTTGTTTATGTGTTTGTTTAAAAAATAATAAAAAAATAAAATACAAAAAAAACAAGGCATATGCAGACAGTGAGCAATGTGTTCTCAACCAGGAGCGCCGTTAACAGTTACTTTCACTTATTAATGAATGTAAAGCCCAGCTTCTGGCTTATTTCATACTGTTTCATTTGTGTGTGTGTGTGCGCAAGACGCGAGTTGATTGATTGATTGAAAACCTTATTAACAGATTGCAGAATGGGTACAATACAGTGTGTTTGTTGTGAAGAGAGAGAGAGAGAGAGAGAGAGAGAGAGAGAGAGAGAGAGAGAGAGAGAGAGAGAGAGAGAGAGAGAGAGAGAGAGAGAGAGAGAGAGAGAGAGAGAGAGAGAGAGAGAGAGAGAGAGAGAGAGAGAGAGAGAGAGAGAGAGAGAGAGAGAGAGACCCATCAATCTATGGCTGGCCGGCCGGCCCCGCTCTCGCTCGAGGGGGGGGGGAGCACACGTGGCAGAGGAGGCAGGATCAGCAAGGGCATTGGAAGGGGAGGGGATATGCAAGGTGAAACAGCCACATGAGGCTAGTTAGGCTTTCATTACTAGGACAATTCTGTGACGTTGATTTATGTGTGCTGGAATGACTCCCTTTCCATGTGTGTGTGATTAGTGGTTTTTGTTGTTGAGGCTCACTGACTCCCATCTATATAAGCCTCAGGCAGACGTTACACTGCACCACTCCTCCGTAAGTCTATAACCATGTCTGGAATATGTTATCTGATCAAATGAGGCCACCAGTGTCCCAATACCTGGATGGATGGTGTACGATTTAGCTCAACACAGGCTCTATATCTGATCTAGTCTCTATACCTGATCTAGTCTCTATACCTGATCTAGTCTCTCTATACCTGATCTAGTCTCTCTATAACTGATCTAGACTCTATACCTGATCTAGACTCTCTAGACTCTATACCTGATCTAGACTCTATACCTGATCTAGACTCTATACCTGATCTAGACACTATACCTGATCTAGACTATACCTGATCTAGACTCTATACCTGATCTAGACTCTATACCTGATCTAGTCTCTCTATACCTGATCTAGTCTCTCTATAACTGATCTAGACTCTATACCTGATCTAGACTCTCTAGACTCTATACCTGATCTAGACTCTATACCTGATCTAGACTCTATACCTGATCTAGACTCTATACCTGATCTAGACTATACCTGATCTAGACTCTATACCTGATCTAGACTCTATACCTGATCTAGTCTCTCTACCTGATCTAGACTATACCTGATCTAGACTCTATACCTGATCTAGATTCTATACCTGATCTAGAATATACCTGATCTAGACTCTATACCTGATCTAGACCCTCTATGCCTGATCTAGACTATACCTGATCTAGACTCTATACCTGATCTAGAAGTGATGCCGTCCTTTTGTCAGCACATCGCCTGCTCCACCAGAAGGAGGAACACACTCGACCACTGTTGTTCCCCGTTCAGAGTCGGCTACAAGGCAGTAGCCGCTCCGCCATTAACGGGGTCTTCAAGCTCGAGTGACCACGACTCCATCTTGCTATTTCCCGCATACCAACAAAGATCACGTGACGCCGTCGTGTCACGTGAGACAAAGAAGTGGACCGACGAATCAGAGGCCACGCTCCAGGACGTGTTAGTAGACACGGATTGGGATATGTTCCAAGGCAGCGCCAGTGACGTCAGCGAGCTCGCAGACACAGTGGTGAGCTACATAACAACAATAGCTGATAGTATTGTCCTCACGAAAAAGGTGAGGGTTTTCCCAAACCAGAAACCGTGGGTGTACAGTACTATTAGAGCAGCTCTGAACTCTCGCACCACCGCCTACAACCTGGGTAGAGAGTCAGGAAACATGGAGGAGTATAAGGCTTCAGTCTATACTCTACGCAAGGCTGTTAAACTTGCTAAGAGGACATATGCTGACAAACTGGAGACACAAATGGCACAAAACAACACAAGAGGATTATGGCAGGGACTGAAGACAATAACTGACTATAAAGTCAGCGCCCCCTCAATGGGGAGCGAAGACGCCTCCCTCGCGGACAAGCTCAACACCTTCTACGCTCGGTTTGGTGTAGACAGTGGTGCTGCTGGCTCTCCGGCTAGTGACGTCACTGGCGCGCCGGCTGTTGTGGAGGGGGGGGGGGCAACCGCGGGGGGGCGGGGACACTCTCTCGTTGTCGGAACACAGTGTGAGAAGAGCATTTATGCAGGTGAACACCAGGAAGGCTGCTGGCCCAGATGGTATAACAGGACGCATACTCAAGTCCTGTGCCAACCAGCTGGCCCCAGTGTTCACCGCCATATTTAATCAATCGCTGGCGGAGTCAGTGGTCCCTGCCTGCTTCAAGATGTCTACCATCATCCCTGTACCGAAGAAACCCTCCCCAACATGTCCAAATGACTACAGACCGGTGGCACTCACCTCTGTGGTCATGAAATGTTTCGAGAGGCTGGTCAAGGACCACATTTGTGCCTCCCTCCCCAGTGATATGGACCCTATGCAATTTGCATACAGGACAAACAGGTCCACTGACGACGCGGTCTCCCAGGTACTGCACAGCACCCTCTCTCACCTTGACCATCAGAAGGGGGGCTATGTGAGACTGTTGTTCATTGACTACAGCTCAGCGTTCAACACCATAGTCCCCACCAGACTGGTGGACAAGCTGATCGAGCTAGGTCTGAGCTCCGCCCTGAGCGCCTGGGTACTGGACTTTCTGAGCGAAAGACCCCAGACGGTCAGGGTGGGGGGTCAGACCTCCAACACCATCACCCTGAGCATCGGGTCCCCCCAGGGCTGTGTTCTGAGCCCCCTGCTGTACTCACTCTACACACACGATTGTGTGGCCAAGTTCAGCTCCAACTCCATAGTGAAGTTCGCAGACGACACAGTGGTGGTGGGGCTGATCTCGGACAACGACGAGAAGGCCTACCGGGAGGAGGGTGAGGTACTGGAACGCTGGTGCCAGGACAACAGCCTGCTCATGAACATTGGTAAAACCAAGGAGCTGATCGTGGATTATAGGAGAGGACAGCAGGAGACGCACACACCACTGATGATTAACGGGGCTACCGTGGACAGGGTGAGCAGCTTTAAGTACCTGGGGGTCCACATCTCAGAGGATCTGACATGGTCAACACACATAGACACAGTAGTAAAGAAGGTGAAACAGCGCCTCTACCACCTGAGACAGTTAAGGAAGTTCAGAGTATCGGGGAAGATACTCCAGTCCTTCTAATCAGGAGCTGTAGAGAGCATCCTGACCGGAAACATCACTGCCTGATATGGAAACAGCACGGCACAGGACAAGAAGGCCCTACAGAGAGTGGTGCGCTCAGCCGAGCGTACCACGGGTATTGCACTACCTCCCCTGCAGGTTCTATACAACAAGAGGTGCAAATCCAGAGCCTGCAGAATAATGAAAGACCCCCACCACCCCAATAACAGCCTGTTTCAGCTGCTGAGGTCAGGCAGATGCCTGCGAACCCCAGCTACTAGGACAGAGAGGCTTAGGCTTAGCTTCTTCCCCCAGGCCATCAGAGTCCTGAACAATGAACATTGAGTACCACAGAACACTGAACTATCCACACATAAGCACACATGAGCACACACACGACACGCACGCTGTGCACGCTCACACACTTGCAGCCACTTTAACACTTTAACATGAGCGGGCACACACTCATGCCGCACACACTCACACTTATTGCCAAAAGGAAAGGCCACTTTAAATCAGTATTAGCAACAGTAACAGTGTATTGCACTACCAAAGCTACCTAGCATGTCCTATATGCTCTGTAAATAACTATGTACAGATACCGATTTTGATGTCACACCATGTTACCTATTACCTGTTACCTGTTATTGCACAAATCTTTTTGTATTGGATTCTATTATATGTTGTACCCACTGTATTGCACATCATTGCGGGCAAGACCACCCGCATTTCATTGTATACTTGTATGCCGTGACAAATAAAACTATTGACTTGACTTGACTAGACTCTATACCTGATCTAGACTCTATACCTGATCTCTATACCTGATCTAGACTCTATACCTGATCTCTATACCTGATCTAGACTATACCTGATCTGTTTAGTGGTTGCCAGATGCCTGTTTTTAAGTTCCATCATAGAGGTAGGAGCTGGAAAACACTGCGGTTCCATAGCCTGAAGTCTTATGTAGAGAGAGAGAGAACGAGAGAGAGAGAGAGAGAGAGAGAGAGAGAGAGAGAGAGAGAGAGAGAGAGAGAGAGAGAGCGAGAGAGAGCGAGAGAGAGCGAGAGGGCAGGGCCGGCCGGCCATAGATTGATGGGGGGGCAGGCCCTGCCCCCCCATCAATCTATCGGCCGGCCCCGCCCTCTCGCTCTCTCTCGCTCGAGGGGGGGGAAGGACACGTGGCAGAGGAGGCAGGATCAGCAAGGGCATTGGAAGAGGGGCCAGAAGGGGAGGGGATATGCAAGGTGAAACAGAGTAGAGCCACATGAGGCTAGTTAGGCTTTCATTACTAGGACAATTCTGTGACGTTGATTTATGTGTGCTGGAATGACTCCCTTTCCATGTGTGTGTGATTAGTGGTTTTTGTTGTTGAGGCTCACTGACTCCCATCTATATAAGCCTCAGGCAGACGTTACACTGCACCACTCCTCCGTAAGTCTATAACCATGTCTGGAATATGTTATCTGATCAAATGGGGCCACCAGTGTCCCAATACCTGTATGGATGGTGTACGATTTAGCTCAACACAGGCTCTATATCTGATCTAGTCTCTATACCTGATCTAGTCTCTATACCTGATCTAGTCTCTATATACCTGATCTAGTCTCTCTATAACTGATCTAGACTCTATACCTGATCTAGACTCTCTAGACTCTATATCTGATCTAGTCTCTATACCTGATCTAGACTCTATACCTGATCTAGTCTCTATACCTGATCTAGACTATACCTGATCTAGACTCTATACCTGATCTAGACTCTATACCTGATCTAGACTATACCTGATCTAGACTCTACCTGATCTAGACTCTATACCTGATCTAGACTCTATACCTGATCTAGACTATACCTGATCTCTATACCTGATCTAGACTATATACCTGATCTAGACTATACCTGATCTAGACTCTATACCTGATCTAGACTCTATACCTGATCTAGACTATACCTGATCTAGACTCTATACCTGATCTAGACTCTACCTGATCTAGACTCTATACCTGATCTAGACTCTATACCTGATCTAGACTATACCTGATCTCTATACCTGATCTAGACTATATACCTGATCTAGACTCTATACCTGATCTAGTCTCTCTATACCTGATCTAGACTCTATACCTGATCTAGACTATACCTGATCTAGACTCTATACCTGATCTAGACTCTATACCTGATCTAGACTCTATACCTGATCTCTATACCTGATCTAGACTCTATACCTAATCTCTATACCTGATCTAGACTCTATACCTGATCTAGACTCTATACCTGATCTAGACTATATACCTGATCTAGACCCTCTATACCTGATCTACTCTATACCTGATCTAGACTCTATACCTGATCTAGACTATACCTGATCTAGACTCTATACCTGATCTAGACTATACCTGATCTAGACTCTATACCTGATCTAGACTCTATACCTGATCTAGACTCTATACCTGATCTCTATACCTGATCTAGACTCTATATCTGATCTAGACTCTATACCTGATCTAGTCTCTCTATACCTGATCTAGACTCTATACCTGATCTAGACTATACCTGATCTAGACTCTATACCTGATCTAGACTCTATACCTGATCTAGACTCTATACCTGATCTCTATACCTGATCTAGACTCTATACCTGATCTCTATACCTGATCTAGACTCTATACCTGATCTAGACTCTATACCTGATCTAGACTCTATACCTGATCTAGACCCTCTATACCTGATCTACTCTATACCTGATCTAGACTCTATACCTGATCTAGACTCTATACCTGATCTAGACTCTATACCTGATCTAGACTATACCTGATCTAGACTCTATACCTGATCTAGACTCTATACCTGATCTAGACGCTATACCTGATCTCTATACCTGATCTAGACTATACCTGATCTGTTTAGTGGTTGCCAGATGCCTGTTTTTAAGTTCCAGCATAGAGGTAGGAGCTGGAAAACACTGCGGTTCCATAGCCTGAAGTCTTATGTAGAGAGAGAGAGAGAGAGAGAGAGAGAGAGAGAGAGAGAGAGAGAGAGAGAGAGAGAGAGCGAGAGAGAGAGAGAGGTACACACATAAATCAACGTCACAGAATTGTCCTAGTAATGAAAGCCTAACTAGCCTCATGTGGCTCTACTCTGTTTCACCTTTGCATATCCCCTCCCCTTCCGGCCCCTCTTCCAATGCCCTTGCTGATCCTGCCTCCTCTGCCACGTGTCCTTCCCCCCCCTCGAGCGAGAGAGAGAGCGAGAGAGCGAGAGGGCGGGGCCAGCCGATAGATTGATGGGGGGCAGGGCCTTGTGCTCCTCCTCCTCCCCTCCTCCTCCTCCTGCTCCCCCTCCTCCTCCTGCTCCTCCTCCTCCTGCTCCTCCTCCTCCTGCTCCTCCTCCTCATCATCCTCCTCCTGCTCCTCCTCCTCCTCCTACTCCTCCTCCTAATCCTCCTCTTCCTCCTCATGCTCCTACTCCTAATCATCTTCCTCCTAATCCTCCTCCTCCTAATCCTCCTCTTCCTCCTCATGCTCCTGCTCCTAATCATCTTCCTCCTAATCCTCCTCCTCCTCCCTCCTCATCCTCCTCCTCCTCCCTCCTCCTCATCCTCCTGCTCCTCCTCCTGCTCCTCCTGCTCCTCCTCCCCCTGCTCCTGCTCCTCCTCCTGCTCCTGCTCCTCCTCCTCCTCCTCCTGCTCCTCCTCCTCCACGGGGAGCAGCGTACTGGCTCATGTTAGGCAGGCCATGCATTATGCAGCAGCTTAGGCTCTCGCGCGGCATCTTCATGTCCTCGGCTACAGTCCACTTGTCGATGCTCTGGTCGTAGCGCTCCACGTTGGAGAGCTTGGTGGAGCCATTGTAGCCTCCGACCACGAAGAGCAGGTCGTCCAGCACCGCGATGCCAAAGAAGCTGCGGGGGGTGAGCATGGCGGGCAGGGCGCTCCAGGAGTCAGTCAAGGGGCTGTAGGCCTCCGCGCTACGCAGCTTGTGTCTACCGACCCACCCTCCCACCTGAGGACAGGACACATGAGAGGAATGTTTTAGTGTGTGGCTCAGGCAGGCAGACACTGTATTAATCCATTTATGGAAATGAGGGCATCACAGCAGCATTACAAGTCGAATGATACATATCTATAGAAATATCTAGTATAAAGCATTTGTCTCCGTGTGCACCTACCGCATAGACTTGTCCTCCGTACGCAGCGACTCCCAGTCCCCAACGTCTGCTGCTCATGGGGGCGATCAGAGTCCACTGGTCGGTGTCTGGGCTGTAGCACTCAGCTGTGAGCAGATCCTCCGCCCTGTTCCAGCCACCACAGATGTAAACCTGTAATAAGAAAGAATATTCTAATTTAGTTTATATATTCCATTTGATTTCATTCTACTTTAATTGTCTGTTAATGTTGATGCACCAAAGGACCCAGACACATCTTCTGTATGTGCAAGCTTACTTGGCAATAACGACATTTATGATTTCTGATCTAATGTTCCTTGTGTTCATCTAGCACCCTGTGTCCCTCAGTTCCACCCACCTTGCCCTGGAGGGCTGCTGCCCCGGTGGCCATCCTGTGCTCCAGCATGGGTGAGATCACTGTCCACTGGTCGGTTTCAGGCTTGTAGCGCTCGGCGGTGTTCAGTCCCTCGTCTTCGTCGTCTTCCCCTCCCATGGCGTAGATACAGCCGTCCAACACGACCACGCTGAGATCACTGCGGCGTGAGTGCATGGGAGCCGCCTGCAGCCAGCTGCGAGTGACGGGGTTGAACCTGCGCACACTGCTGAGATGCTGCCCGCCGTCCTGGCCGCCGACGCAGTAGACCAGACCGTGGAGATAAGCTGTGCCGTGGGAGTCCCGGGGACTCTCCCCCTCAACACTCACATCCATCCATCCACCGGCTCGGATATCGTAAGCCTCCATGGTCAGGATGCCGCCATCGCAGCCTCCGATGGCCAATAGGACCTCCTGGGGCAGGCGTGGGCGGGTCAGGGGGTTTGGGAGCGTGTCGGAGCCAGAGGGGTTCAGGACGCTGAGGATGAGGGGCCTGCAGTCGTGGCTGTCCCTCACCACAGGGTTGTTCTGGACGTTGTTCCTGAAGTAGTCAGGCCTCATCAAGCCCATGCGAACCTGGGAAGATTTTGATTTGATTTGAATCTTTATTTCGATCATGCAATGAATACAAACAAACAATAACAAAAAGCAAAACAACCCAATCTGCATGTTCGAAAAGGAGTAGGAAGAAGTATACACTTATTTAATCCTACCCCTTTTCCATTACTCAAATGAGTGTACTATTTTAAACATAAAAAAGAAAAGAAAAAAAATATATATATATATATGCAAAACAAAAAAACAAAAACTATATATGTATAAAAGAAATAAAATAGAAAACAAAATAAAAATGTAAACACCCGTGAATATCAAGTCCCTTCCTCATCCCTGTACCTTGTGAACATAATTTCCTTATACATCAGTTTGAATTGTCTCATGTTTGGACATTGCTTTAGCACCACATTTAGACTGTTCCACAGTTTCACTCCACATATCGAGATGCAGTGTTTTCTCATGGTAGTGCGTACGTTTAGCACCTTTAAATTGTGTTCTCCCCTCAGATTATAACCCCCCTCCCTATCAAAGAACAATTCTTGAATGTTTCTTGGAAGTGCATGACTTTTTGCTTTATACATTAATTGTGCCGTTTTAAATTCCACAAGATCATTTAACTTCAATGTCTTTGACTCCAAAAACAATATGTTAGTGTGATCACGATAACCTGCAATGTGAACTATCCTTATGGCCCTTTTTTGGAGTATAAAAAGTGGTTGTAGTGTAGACTTATAATTGTTTCCCCAGACTTCAGCACAGTAATTTAAATATGGTAAAACGTTAGGTTATGACTATAATCAAGTTCTGTTAACACTAGTGGACGCTCTGCGTCTCTATGCATATATCTCGCTTCAGCATATATACACTGAATAAATTTCAAAATGTACCTTTAAATGCCAGCATTCATCTGGCCACACCCCCATCCGCTTACCTATATAAGCAGGGGTGGTGCCACACACTCATCTCCTTCACAACAAATTTCACCACAATGAAAAATCAAGGGCCGCAGCGGCGTCTAGACGCAGAGCGTCCACTAGTGTTAACAGAACTTGGTTATAGTCATAACCTAACGTTCTGTATCACTATAGCTCCCGCTCTGCGTCTCTATGCATAATAGGAGCTGAGCAGGAGCTAGAAGCTCGACAAATACACCCTGCTGAGGCCCCCCACAGCCATCAGATCAGGGAGGGCCGAGCCCCCCCGACCCACCCTAATGTAGGGCACCCCCCCTATTGGTGGCTTCACGGGAGGGCGACGGACCCGACCGTGCGAAGTGGCACTCAAGCAACTCAACGCACAGGGTGAGCAGACCGTGGCTTGACCCCACGACTCCACACACGCACAACCCGCATGCCACCCGGGAACGAACGGAGGAAACAACCTCGTTACTGCCCCCAGAATCACGGGGTCAAGGGCAAACCCAACCCTGTGGCAAGGCCGTAGCAGCGGAGCGCAAAGGAAGACCCAGACCCACCAAAGGGACTGGACCCCCTGGAACGGGGGCCCAGAGAAGTCCATGATGCCAGCATCAAGACCCCACCAGGTGGGCACTTAGTGACCCCGCCCCCCACATCGCCAGCGTATTCGGACAAAGGCCCCTCAGCCGAGCGGGCCCTGTCCCCCCAATAGTACACCGCCTGGCACACTGACCCTGCAGAACAGGCAGTCAGCATGGCCGTAAGCACACAAAAAAGGTTAACCAACGGAAGCAGGCAGCGCACCGGGGAAAAACCAGGCAACAGGCTGTTAACCCTAGCCTGGAGACTGCGGACAAGACAGGCGCCAGAGGGGACAGCTGAACACAGCCGCCCCGGCGGAAGGGGCGTATGCTGGCGTTGTTGCATGACCAAGCCTCCATTTAAAAACCCACACCCAGAGGGGTTGAGGCAGAGAAGGCTGACACGATTGGCAGACGTCATGAACGTGCAGGGGCACCCTCAACCGGTGAACCCGGGAGTTGACACTGCTCCAACACACCAGGGAATCAACCACCTTGGTGTTACCCAATGCGGTGGTTGTTCCTATAACCCCTCAAGAAAAAACTCCAAAACACACCTGCGGGCATACATGAAGTGTTTCAGTTTCCAAAAAAGGGTTAACCCAGGCCTACGGGTCGACGAAACATTACTCCGGACCGGGCCTGGCGATACGGGAAGCACAGGGTCACCAGAGGAGGTCAAAGACCACCCCAACAGGCCCCTCTTCGCCATGCGTGAGAGAAGAGCGAAAAAGAATGGAGAACCAGCCCCAAGCACACCGTACTAGGTATTCCCAGGCGGTCTCCCAACCAAGTACTAACCAGGACCAACCTGTGTAGCGGCCGAGATCCGACGAGATCGAGCGTGTACAGGTTGGCAGGGCCGTAAGCCATTACGACAGTGCTGAGTAAAAAATGTACCCAACCAGGGTCTCCATAGGGCTTAACCCTGTGACACCCGGACCGACCTGGCATTTTTCCCCCTGAAAAAAGCCCAAGTCCCTCAGGGTACCAGAACAGCAGATCTGCATCCCCGGCGGACAACAGGTTCAACTGATCCGGACCAGCGTGACCAGAACCAGTCCCGTGCCCTAACCACGCCGACATGCCTACTCCAGGAGAAAGGGCAGATATGCGTGTTGATCTTAACATGAAAAGAGGGCGCCACCCAGACGTTCGGGCGAACCGCGCCCGGTGGCCCACCCCCAGGGCGTGAGACCCCTCTACATATGTTCAGATCCATTCCGTCATCATCCCCCAGACATGAACGAGAATCCGTTGATAACCAACCCAGGTCGTGGGATGTGGTCGTCGGAAGAGGAAAAACCTCCATCCCAGTTGCTTTATAAAAACGCCATTTTAACCTCAAGCAACCAAGGCGTGCCAGTCAGTCGCCTGTTTACAGCGAGCTAGCACTATACGTGCGTCGGGACACACCCACATCAATGAACAGGCTATTTAGACCTGTCATTGAATCCCCAAGGCGCCCAGGGGAACGACAAGAGGGGTGTGACACTTCCTAACTCCAACTCTTTTTTAATAGAAAAGAAGGAAGCACCAACAGTATGTATCCCAGTCTACACAGCCGGGGGTAAAAATTTTTCACATTTTTACATCCCACCACCCTCCCATAGGAAGGAGACGGGAATCCCCAGAGAGACTTCCCACGCGAGCTGTACAGATTGAAAAGAATATATTGCACCTTGAGCCATGTAAAAAATTGGTTTTAGGGCTCTCCGGGGAAGAGGCACTGAACCCATACACACTCAATAATCGAATTGAATCGAATACATACACAATAGAATAGGACACCTTCTAGAGGGTCCACTCACCTTGACAATCTGAGGAGGAGGCTCTGTACTCTGAAGGAGGCTCCCTCACATGGAAGGAGGAGTCCGAACTCACAGAAGGCCCGAATAGGCGCTTGGTGAGGAGGAGCCCTGACCACCCCCCGAAAACAGATCCATCACATGGACCTGAACAGCACACGGAAGTCCTACCAACAGAGACGCGCACGGTGACGTACTCTATGGCGGGGGAATTTCTGCGGTGCACATGCCCAATATTCCAGGCCGTGGGACCAGGAAACTCCCCCCCCCCCCCCCCCCCTCACCCCGTAACGTGCCGAACCGCAATGTGACAGGAACCCTGAAGGACAGGGGGTGTACCCCTGACCAACAGAAAAAAGGGGGAGAGGAAAGGTTACCAGTTCACCCCTTTACGACCCCACACCCATGATACGATGTAATGACAAAAAGAGAGTATGACACAGTCATAGTCAGCTCTATGAAGCGTTTGACAGCTTCACACAGCGCATGAGCTAACCTGCTATCTGATTTTTACTAAGGAAAAAACACAGAATAGAGAGGGCTCTCTAAGAGCCCCGGTCCAAACTTACACATGTGCTTCTGTGGCCAGTCCAACCCAGTTGTAGGTCACATGACACACACAACCCATCATCACCTACAAAAAATGGCAAAAACACTCTACAGAGGAACGCCGTTTTTCATAATGAGAGAATACATAATTCTCGATTAGTATCGGCCACAGGCCTTGCTAAGCACACACGAAAGCGACCAACAATCTTTTCTTTTAGGAAAATAAAGGTTCTCCAGCAGATTTAGCACAACCTCAGCAATCAAGCTAAGGGTTACATCGTATCCCTACCACACATTGACACAATGTAGTGCAACAACATGTCCACTCTGATAGGAGGATGAAGAAGTCCCCTGGGAACCGTGGGGAAAAACACAATCTTCCTACTTTACCCTTAATACGGCCAGTAAAAACAGGAAAACCTGTTAATATGTGAACACACTGTTTATTGTCATTACAGGCTGAGAAAGGAACCATTCTTTACTCATTTGTCACTAAGCATAGCTTCATAGGTTAGTTAACCCCCTTAGTTGTGAGTACACGGTACATATAAACACACATGATGTTTCTCACACAACAACCAGATCATTTTCACATCTGTAACAACAACCCGATTTGCACGGAGAAGCTAATTACCAGTGACAAGACAATTCACACATAACTCGCGCCGTATCCTAAATGTATTGCAGCAACACACGTTTTTGGAAAACATCGTTATTTACAAAACATTTAGAAGGTAAAGCCAGAAGACGTGTATAAGGTCTGGCCAAACCTTGTCCTACCCGGAGCATAGATCAACGAAGTGCAGTCTCAAGGCCCCGTAGTAAACACAGCCGTCCTGTGTTGCCGACCCGGCCAGCGTCGCCGCTCCAACCCGTCGCTACGGTCCCCTTTGTTGACGCAATCCTTGCCGTCCTGGCTCAGGGCAGGGTCGACGAACATCCCCTGTCAAAGATGACGTCGTAGTCAAGAGTGTAAAACATGTTATAATCAAAGCACGTTCAACAGAGTAGCATTAAGCTAACGGCCGCCCTAACCGTCGGACGCTACCGCCCCCGCCCGCGAGACGCCGAGCGAACGGCGCGCGCGACCAGAGGGAAGCTTCGAATCCCCCCCGCCTCTCCCCGTGAGGGAGAGGGGAGTCGGGAACCGCGGCCGCGCACGAGGTGCCGCACCGCGCTGGACCTAGGCCGATAGCAGCAAGCTAACGTTCCCCAGCCTAACCTAGTAGGCCACCTAGTGATTACAGCAGGCTAGCGCCGCAGCTAACAGCTGACTGGCTAACAGTAGGCCACCACTAGCACGTAAGCTAAGCAGCTATCACCTGAACGTGTACACAATGATATAACACTCACCCAGACAGGCCGCCGTTCTGAAACCCTCCTCACTTTTTAAGAGAAAAGAGAAACAAGATGTTAACACAGTTTTACAACGGTGATTTTACCACACCCGACGGAGCCAGCCCAATACCCAAATGGTCTGTAGCTGACTTGAACACAGATCTTCCGCTATCGAACATCTATGCCCATATCTCCTCGTGAGGGAATACTCTCATTTGGATATGAGAGATGGGGCCTTAACACGGTGACAGAGAGATATCCACTCGTCCAGAAAACACAGGGATCACCAGTGTTAATGGTCGTGGCCCACTAGTTAAAACTATAATGGGCTTCAGATCAAGGTCTTCCGCTGCTGCCTAAGAGGCTGAACAAAAGACCTTAACCTGGGGCCGGTGATCCGTAAACATTGTCAGTTAGCCCCCATAGCACTAACAGACAAGTGGAGCCGCAAGCAAACAGTACTCACCCAACCTGAAACCCACCGCTTCTCACAACAGCGGCGCGTCCTACAGTTCAGCTGTTGTCCTGAAAGGTTTCACCCCAACCAACACAGCAAGGAACTGCCGTTGAGAGGCATGCAGCGGCGTGCTCCTAATACGAAAACCGGTGGAGGATTTTAGAATGATCACCATCTTCCAGACACTCCAGTGACGAAGACAATATCGCCGTATTTTCTCGAAAATAGTGAGAGAGAAAATAAAGATATGATGTCAACGTATCTCCTTGTTCTTCCTTTCCTCGTAAACATTGTCAACCAATATTTTTCTCCACGTCAAGTGGGCATATGAGCAACACGTTGCTTGTGATGAAATTTGAGAAGGGGATGAGTGTGTGGCACCACCCCTGCTTATATAGGTAAGTGGATGGGGGTGTGGCCAGATGAATGCTGGCATTTAAAGGTACATTTTGAAATTTATTCAGTGTATATATGCTGAAGCGAGATATATGCATAGAGACGCAGAGCGGGAGCTAGAGTGATACAGAACTAGTGAACAGTAGAGAATGTAGAGTGATTTTCTATCCAGAATGTGCTTTACTTTACTCATGACTGAAATGCTTCGTGAGAGTTTAGATCGGACATGTTTTATGTGAGGTTTCCAACAGATTTTATGGTCTCTTATTACACCTAGGAATTTATTTTCATAAACTTTCAATAATCACATCATTTATTTTAACTTGAAGAGACAAGCAGACAGCGGGTACAACTTAGACAGCGGTTGTAGACGGTTTCTGTTGCTAGGGAACAGTTTGGACCCAAATGTTTGAGAACCACTGTAGGGAACCTAGTGTTGTTTTAATGTAATGCACAGTAATACAATTAGTTTTATTTTTTTTTATAAATGTTTTTATTTTATTTTATTTTCATACATAAAACAGAACATAACAGTACAATAATAATAATAATAATAATAATAATAATAATAACAATGACAACAGCGACGACAACAATAATAACAGTAACATGAATCATAATGACCTTGACAAGAAACAAGAAAAAGTTAAATAATAAAAATGTAATTAAAAATAAATGTGGCTCAGGCACTAGCAACCATGTTTGTGTATCCGTAATACAATTAGTTACCTTGGGCAGCAGCAAAGAGATGTGTGTTTTACGCTCCTCACGGGAGTGGTCGATCCAACGGAGGACGGCCTCGAACACCGTCTCCTCGCTCTTCACGTTCAGATCATCCCTCTCGATGATGTCCACCAGTTGCTGCGGGGACAGCTCCACAAGCTCCTGTGAGACGTGCAACATCTCCTCAAAGTGGCACACGGTGAAGAGATGGGCCTTGCGCCTCAGGTCAGGGCAGCAGTAGATGTCCACGAACCTCCAGATGCTGACACAGTTTTCCAGAGACAGCTGGCCTTCTAGGAAGTCAGAGCACGCTCCTACTATGCCAGTGACGCGAAACTGGTCTGCAGCCACCAGAAGCTCTTGCACGTTCTCTGCTGTCACCAGCACAAAGCGTGTGTAGGAGTACTCTATGATGAGCTGCATCATACCCGGGGACACCCCAGGGATACTGTAGACTGCTTTATCTGAGTCGCTCCAGCGAGTGAAGAGGGCTCTGTGGGACGCAGAGTATAGAGATATCTGATGAGTAAACAGTAAGCAACATTCTGTCCTGTGTAGTAATTAGGGCTGACCCCTATTAGTCGAATAGTCTAACGCTAATGGCACGCATACCAGAGGCCAACTGCCTAAGAAAACAGGCACAGAGGCACTGAAAGAGGATTTCACCCATCTAATGAACATACTAGACTAGACAAATATCAAGATGTATCCATCAGTGGAACAATTGCATGCTTTTGCAGAGGACAAGAAGCCTTCAGTCGACTCCTTCAGACATTAACACTTTGATCGCCGGGGTTAAATTCATAATTTACCATCCCTCGCCAGCCCTATTTAACATGGAGAAGTTCCCCTTCTTTGCAGGGCTATAACTTTTTAAATTGTATTGCTAAATTGACATTACTATGGCCCATTCAACGTCCTATATCTATTGTTCAGGGTGTAGCAACGTTATACTTTTTCATTCACATATTCATACTAAAATACGGTCTAAAGTATAAGTATGTTTTTATCGTTTTCTGCAGCTTTCTCCAGAACTTGATTTATAGCCCTAAATGACCAAGTATGGCTTTGTCAGTATTCCAATGTACAGAGTACAATGTGTGTGTGTCCCCTACCCAACCCCCCCCCCAACCTCCAATGTACAGCCCCCACCCACCCACCCACCCAACCCCACCCAACCTCCTCCAATGTACTGTTTCTACGTCAAATGTATATACACTCTTTTTCTGGACACTTTTGTATCACAAACAGTACTGTATTTGCAAATCTGATATGTCATAAATGTATAGATGTAGCAGTACTGTCTATCTGTATGTCATGTATGTCATATATGTTATGATGAATTGAAAATGGGGGACCCTGATGTAAACAAGACGAAAGTCTTTCTCTGGTCTGCATCACCTTAACAATTGTATGTATTGAGCTGTACTGTACTGTACCCATTCTGCAATCTGTTAATAAACTTTTCAATCAATCAATCAATCAATCAATCAATCATGCATTATATTTATGATCAAATACAGTTTGGTAGGAATCTGTGCGAGATAAAAAATTCCAACTGGACGTGCTTCTAGGAGTTACTACGTATGATCTGATGTTGACCGGACGGGCGGGGGGTCGTTTATAATTCCGTGGGCAACGTTATATCATTCATCTAGTGTGGGTGATATGATCATCAGAGCAGTTTATATGGAACACGTTAAAAAGAAACGCTGAATCTTACCGTAGCTTCCTCATAGCGTTGGGCGATGAGCGTGGAGCAGAGATATTCCTATTATGGGATGTAGAAATACCCGATCCATTTCCAGGTTGTATAATAGTATATACGTCCAAATCATGTTGTTTATCGAGTTATTTGCAACCGATCGACATCCATTGTGTCAAGATGGAGTCCTGCTAATGATAGCGAGTGCCCGGACGAAATATGGGTGAGCACCACTTCATCCGCATCACTTCCTGTTTGGGCGAGCGGCCGATCGGCCACCAGATGGCGCTCTTGAACCGTTGGAGAATTGAGAGGGGCTCATCAGTACATATAATGTCTCCGGGGGAGAAATATGATTTCAATCACAGATTTTTGAAATATTGATATCAAAGACGCTGTCCAGCGTCTTCGGCAGAATAAGCATGGCGGGGAAAGACGCTGTACAGCGTCTCTGGCGATTAAAGTGTTAAGCACCCCCCACAGCCCAAATGGAATGATAAAAATATATATATATATTATACTTTTTATTTTTTTATTTTTTATAGTCGACTAATAGTCGACTAACGGCACATTTTGGCCAATCATAGTCGACTATCCAAATCCTTATTCGGGGACAGCCCTAGTAGTACGTTTCAAGTTTCAAGTTTCTTTAATAGTTGTCATACAGAAGTACAGAATACTTTCATACAAAATGCTTCTTACTGTTACGCTCCAGAGACTGTGCTAGACAAGATAGTATCAAATAACATAGTATAGCATGTAAATTAGAAGTAGAAAATGAGGTCACAGTGTTCAGTATAGACATATGTACAATGTCCGATGCAGAATAGACGTAACTGAGTTACCATATAATATACAATACTATGCAGTGTACTAATGTACAATACTATATAGTGCAAAGCAGAAATGGGATGAGGTACAATTTAGGTACAATTTACAGTAAGGTGTACGAGTTGTAGTGCAATCCTTCATCAATAAATATAAAGTGTGGGGAGTGGGTGCTACAGTGTGTTTGTTTAAAGTGATGTGTGCTATAAAGTGTGGGGAGTGGGTGCTACAGTGTGTTTGTTTAAAGTGAGTGTGTGCGTGTGGATGTGTGTGCTATGTGCGTTTGATGGTTGTTGTTGTGTAGTGTTCATTGTTCGTTGAGCAGCCTGATGGCCTGGGGATAGAAGCTTCTTCTGAGTCTTTCTGTGCTCGCCTTGAGACTCCGGTATCGCTTGCCTGACCGCAGCAGTTCAAAGAGGCAGTTGTTCGGGTGACTGGAGTCCTTAATGATTCTCTTAGCCTTGCCCCTGCACCGCTTGTTGTAAATGTTCTGGAGGGTGGGGAGCCCCCCTCCAATTGTGCGTTCGGCTGAACGTGTCACTCTTTGTAGTCTGCTTCGGTCTTGTGCAGTGCTATTCCCAAACCAGGAGGTGATGTTGCCAGTCAGGATGCTCTCTATTGTACATGAGTAGAAGTTCTTAAGGATCTTCTGACTGACTTGGAACTTCCTTAGGCGCCTGAGGAAGTAGAGGCGTTGTCGTGCCTTCTTCACAACACTGTCAATGTGTGTGGTCCATGTCAAGTCCTCGGATATGTAGGCTCCGAGGTACTTAAAGCTGTTGACTCTCTCAACCGGTGCC
This sequence comes from Notolepis coatsorum, assembly GCF_963971535.1. Taxonomy (NCBI): domain Eukaryota; kingdom Metazoa; phylum Chordata; class Actinopteri; order Aulopiformes; family Paralepididae; genus Notolepis; species Notolepis coatsorum. The sequence goes on along the minus strand of NC_140179.1, from coordinate 87,568,808 downwards.
CCGTCGATGCTGAGGGGGCTGTAGTCCTTGACCCCCGACCTCCTGAAGTCCACAATCATCTCCTTTGTTTTGCTGACGTTCAGGGAGAGGCTGTTTTCCTGGCACCATCCCGCCAGGACCTTGACCTCTTCCAGGTAGGCCCTCTCGTCGTTGGCAGAGATCAGGCCCACCACCACTGTGTCGTCAGCGAATTTGATGATTGTGTTGCTACTCCGCTGAGCCACACAGTCGTGTGTGTACAGGGAGTAGAGGAGGGGACTCAGAACACAGCCCTGGGGGGCCCCTATGTTGAGGGTGATGGATGAGGAGGTGCAGTTGCCTGCTCTCACCACCTGGGGTCTGCCCGTCAGGAAGTCCAAGACTCACTGGCAGAGGTCATAGTTCAAGCCCAGGTCCCTGAGCTTGGCTATGAGTATGGAGGGGACTATGGTATTGAATGCCGAGCTGTAGTCGATGAATAGCATTCTCACATAGTTCCCCTTCCTCTTGTCCAGGTGTGATGCTGCTGTGTGCAGCACATGGGCTATGGCGTCCTCCGTGGACCTGTTGGGGCGGTATGCAAATTGCAGGGGGTCCATGTTGATGGGGAGGGAGGAGCAGATGTAGCCCTTTACTAGCTTCTCAAAGCACTTCATGGCTATGGAGGTGAGAGCTACAGGGCGGTAGTCGTTGAGGCAAGCAGGCTTGGATTTTTTGGGTACAGGGATAATAGTGGACTTCTTCAGGCAGGTGGGGATGACAGCCTGTTCTAAGGACAGGTTAAATATGTCAGTGAATACCGGGGCCAGTTGGTCGGCACAGACTTTTAGGACACGGCCGGGGATGCCGTCCGGTCCTGCTGCCTTCCTGATATTCTTTTTTTGTATTTTATTTTTTTATTATTTTTTAAACAAACACATAAACAAACATGACAACACACAATAGGATATACAAATACACATATGCTCCAGCTCGTACCCCCCTCTCCCGGACCCCCCATTGTATAATCCAACCATTATAATTTGTTCCTAACCAGACACTACCATTATATGCTGGCTTTTATTCTCTCCTACACTTCTAACCACATTGCCATTTTGGATTCATTGAGACCCAAAATTCTAGCTGTTGATATTTCTTGATAAATCACATCGAGATATGTAAGAATCCAGACCTTACGGCAAATTTTTTCCGGTTGAAACCATCGTGATGCTATCAGCTTTTTAGCCACTGTGATACCGGATAAAACCAATCTCTTTAGCTGTGGAGGTACTGCATGCTCAAAGACATCATTCAGCAGTAATACAGAGGGGTGTACAGGTATATCCAGAGTTAAGAGATTTGACAATTGCTGGGTCACTTCTTTCCAAAATATCTTAACTGGTGGGCAGTCCCAGTACATGTGCATAAATGTCCCTTCGTCCCCATTTGTACATAAGGAGCATTTGGAGTCTTGTTTAAGACCCATTTTGTTCAGTCTTATAGGAGTTAAGTATGTCCTGTGAATATAGTTAAGATTGATTTGTTGATGGTCCGGGTTCCTTGATGCAAGGCGTACATTTGCCCAGGCTTCTTGCCAGTCAAAGTCTATCTCCAGGTCTGGTATATCCCTCCTCCAGACTGAGTCTAGATGTAGGGTTTCATACGAGGCCGTTAGTAATTGATGATAAAAATCCGAAACAAAACCTCTCGATGTCTCTCTTTCATAGAAGAATTTGTGGTATCTGTGGTGTACAATTGGTATCCTTAATGGAACACCGTGAGCCTTCAAACATGCCAATAACTGTGCGTAAAAATAATATGAGGACTTGGTGAGATTAAATTTTTTGCATATCTCATCAAAACTACAAAAACCCTGTTTGTTGAAAACGTCTCCTAATGTGTGTATGCCTTGCTTTTCCCATCTAGGGAATCTTATAGGTTGTTTTCCAATCAAGAGTGCATTGTTATTGAATTGAATGCCTACCTGATATTCACTTTTTTAAAGGTCCGCCTCACCTCATGCTCTGTTACCCTGAACACTGAGTCTCCATCAGCAGCAGACCCCCCCCCCCCCCCCCCCCCATTGCCGTGGCCTGTGGGCTGGTGTTGTTATTACCAGCATCAAACCTCGCATAGAAGGTATTGAGGTCATTTGCTAAGGAGATGTCACTGTTCAGTTTGAGGGAGGTGCCTTTGTAGTCTGTCATCGTTTTGAGCCCCTGCCACATAGCTCTGGAGTCAGCCTGTTCAAACTGGAGTTCAATTTTATCCCTGTAGCGCCGTTTGGCCTCTGTCACTGTCCTCCTTACGTTGTATCGCGCCACCTTGTGGTCATTCATGTTGCCTGCCACCAGGCCGTCGTTGTATGCTTTGGTGCACGCTTTCAGAGCTTCACGGACGGATTTGTCTACCCAGGGTTTTTGATTTGGGTAAACTCTAATTGTGGTAGTGGGGATTGTTTCTTCCACCAAAGTACGAACATAGTCCAGCACTGTCTCCGTGTAGACATTAATGTTATCTGTGTCGCGGAACACGCTCCAGTCTGTGCACTCAAACACAGCCTGGAGCGCCCCCCCCGACTCCACATCCCATTTCTGCACCTCTCGCGAGACTACAGGAGTGCTCTTGATTCTTTGTTTATATTTTGGTTAAAGAAAGATGGCCGCGTGATCAGACTTACCAAAGCCACTAGCAGAATGAGCCTTGTAGCCACCCTTGAATTGCGTGTAACAGTGGTCTAAGATGTTACCGCCTCTGGTGTTACAAGTAATATATTTTCACTGTAGAAGTATAGGGTCTTAGCACAGTAGATAGCAAAAGACATTAATTAAATGTTGGATTTTGGTCAGATTGGTTATTTTTGGTTGAGGTTGAAAAAGCTATGTTTATTCAATATCTAAATTACAGACACCATTTCAACATTTGAAAAACTGTTGTTGAATCGATTTAGTATAGATGCTTGTTTTTCAATGTTGAAATGCCCAACAATGAAATTACATGGTTACAACGTAGTGCTGATAATCCCCCCTCCCCTCCCCCCTCCCCTTCGAGGGGGTAGGTCGTAAGCAACTCGCGAGGCCAGCTAGAAGATCTCACGGGACTTGAGGCATAAAAAGAAAAACTTGGCGCCATGGTGTCATCATTCAGCGTGACTAGTCAAGTGCGCACAAGTCTTTGGTAAGTCCTTGACAATATAATGTATTATGCTATTCACATTAGGCATGTGCCGGTAACCGGTTTCACGGTTTGAAAATGTCAAAACCCCCGGCCTGGAAAGTAGCGTTAACTTATAACAGCGCGAGCTAACGTACGTCAGCTATACGTCTGCGAGTCTGCTAGCTTAGCCAGCTACACAGACCATGCGAGTCTGCTAGCTTAGCCAGCTAACGTCAGCTCAACCATGCGAGTCTGATAGCTTAGCCAGCTACACAGACCATGCGAGTCTGCCAGCTTAGCCAGCTAACGTCAGCTCAACCATGCAAGTCTGCTAGCTTAGCCAGCTACACAGACCATGCAAGTCTGCTAGCTTTAGCCAGCTACACAGACCATGCGAGTCTGCTAGCTTAGCCAGCTAACGTCAGCTCAACCATGCGAGTCTGCTAGCTTAGCCAGCTACACAGACCATGCGAGTCTGCTAGCTTAGCCAGCTAACGTCAGCTCAACCATGCAAGTCTGCTAGCTTAGCCAGCTACACAGACCATGCGAGTCTGCTAGCTTAGCCAGCTAACGTCAGCTCAACCATGCAAGTCTGCTAGCTTAGCCAGCTAATGTCAGCTCGACCATGCGAGTCTGCTAGCTTTAGCCAGCTACACAGACCATGCGAATCTGATAGCTTAGCAAGCTAACGTCAGCTACACTCTGACGTCACGAGAACGGCGCCATCTTGGTATGGGGGAAACAAATGGATTTCTACTGATCAAATGTCTGCGTTGAGCTCTGTTTTTATTACATATTTTATCACATTCTTGTTAATTTCATAACCTTTTCATATAATTTGTTTTGAAAATATTGAGGCCAACATGGCATTTCACTATTTCGAAAGCCTTTCTGGTGATTCTAAAGTGTATGTTTCCCCCCAAGCCATAGACATGCACTTAGACAGAAGGTTAAACAGAAAGGAAGTTGACTTCGAGAATGATTCCAATAACTGCTATTATTCGGGATCATTCTACCACAAAAGGTAACGTTTATGACAAATATTGAAACATAGTTAGTTTATCTTCCCTATTGTTAGCATTCAGCAACAATTAGATTTGAAAAGTTTCAAAATGGTGCCACCTTGATCAAATAAAAAAGCTACTGTACATTACAGTAGATTTCATTATCTGTTCTCATGCACGCTGGTGATACTAAGTCCAAATTGAACTCGGGCATTTGAAAGATAATATATGTATATATATATAAATGTGCGAATTGGCTATAATAAGGTAATTTATGAGCCTGCTATTGTATATTCTATGATAATATTTCAAATTACATTGGTCCGGATGGGAGAATTCAGTACAGTATCTACAGAACCTTCTGTTTAATAATCTTCCCTTTATTTATTTTACACTCAAGAAGGTATTGAACAAGATCAGTGGCAGTTTTTAATGTTTGGTCATTATTAGCATGGTGTTATTCACTGTCAAAGATGCAAAGAAAAATCATAATTAATATTCTCCTTTGTTTCATCACAATTTAAGCAAGCCTAGTAATAGACACAATATTTCTGACACTGTGAATATACATTAGATAGATAGATGACGCTATACAAGAATATACAAATGGCCCTTGTAGAAGTGGAGCAATATTCCATTTACCTAGGTATATATTTTAGGCGGATTTTCAGAAAATAGGCTCCGGGTGGAAGAGGTTAAATATTTTAAAATATGTTGGAAGGACCCGATAAATTAATAATTTGGCTGATATATATATTTGTTTTATGCATATATTATTTTAATACATTTTTCCCCTCTATTTTCAGGGTTGTGCTACAAGAGAAGAGGACTGGAGGGTTCACTGCAAAACACTGGCCAAGTAATAACAAAAAAATTATAATCAGCACCACCTCTTTTCTATTTAGACCTGTTGTAACCTATACGTTATTATATACCTTTCAATCCGGGAGTTAATGGGTTAAGATGGCTTCTTATGAATCGTATTGGGCTAAAAGACGTAGAGTCATTCGAACTGTAAGGGGCATAGAGAAAGATATCCTTAAGGAATATGAGGAATCTCTGCATAATCAAAGAGAAAATATTTACCCCTGTGTGAATAGGGAACCTGCCTTCACAAGCTCACACTTTTCCCAACTAGATGCACTACCAGCTTCACATGTAGACATAGAAAATGGTCATATACTGTAGATGGCAGTGTAGCTGACAATGATGAAGTTGAGTCCGATGTGCAAATGGAAAATGATCATTCTGATGGTAGTGCAGTAGCTCGAAATGAAGTTGATCATGTGCAAATGGAAAATGATGATATATAGACAATGAAGCTGGCAATGATGAAGATGAATCAGATTCTCACTATGAGAGCGATGAGGAGCAGCCGCCTAGTCAGGATCTGCTTATAAGGAGCCTAAGATATTGGGCAACATCCTACTCCATTAGTCTTGTTGCTTTGTCTGCTCTGCTGTCCATCTTAAAGCTATTTCACCCTAAGCTCCCTAAGGATGGAAGGACTCTGCTTGGAACACAATCTCATGTTGCAACCACTCAAATGCAAGGTGGCGAGTACTATCATTTTGGATTGGTGCGAGGAATACTTTCACGATTAAAATGTTTAAGTTTACCAGTGAACCTCACAACTCTTACTTTACAGTTCAATATAGATGGTCTCCCCCTCTTTAGGAGTTCAAGACTTCAATTCTGGCCTATACTTGCAATCCTGAATTGTGATTACACTAAGTCCCCATTTATTGTCGGTATATTTAGTGGTTTAAGCAAGCCAAAGTGTGTTGTTGAGTATCTGCAGAAATTTGTTAGCGACCTTAAAAATGTGCTGGCTAATGGCATTGTTCATAATGGTAAGAAATTGAATGTACAGGTTTCCTCATTTGTGTGTGATGCAACTGCTAGGGCCTACGTTAAGAATATTAAGTCACATAATGGTTATTCAGGGTGTGACAAGTGTGACCAAGAGGGTGTGTGGAGGAACAAACTGACGTATCCAGAAACAAATGTCAGGCTCAGGACGGATTCGAGTTATTGTGATATGATTGATGAGGAACACCACTTGAAACAGAAACTCAGTCCTTTAACAGGGATAGTAAAGATGGTTTCTTCATTCCCAATAGATTATATGCACCTCTGTTGTCTTGGGTTGATGAGAAAACTGTTGCATATGTGGTTAAAGGGCAATCTAGCCACTAGGCTTCCTTCACAAACAGTTAACAGTATATCAAGCAAACTGCTGGTGTTACATTCCCACACCCCTGTTGAATTCAATCGCAAGCCAAGAGGTTTGAATGAGCTTGATCGTTGGAAAGCTACTGAGCTCCGATCCTTCATGTTATACTGGGGTCCTGTAGTTCTGAAGGATTGCCTTCCCAGTGAGTTTTATGACAACTTCATGTTGTTTTCAGTGGCCATGTATTTGTTTTTGTCTCCTGGAACTTCTGGCCAAATGGTTGAATTTGCACATAGATTAATGATATCCTTTGTGGGCCACTTTGGACAGTTGTATGGTACGGGTGAGATTGTGTTCAGTGTCCACCAGCTTATACATTTAGCAGATGAATACAAACAATTTGGACCTTTAGATAATGTTTCAGGGTTCCCTTTTGAGAATTATCTTGGCCAAATAAAGCATCTTTTACGCAAGCCACACCAACCTCTACAACAGGTAGTCAAAAGGCTGTCAGAAATGCCACATGTTGAGGTTCCATTAGCAACAGATCAACCAGTTTTACAGCACATTCATACTGATGGTCCACTTCCTCAACATTTCAGTGTTGCTCTACAGTACACAAAGGTCTCCAGTTGTCGTTTTACCTTGTCTACAAAGCAGGGGGATAATTGTATTCAGGTGGGAGATACAATTGCAGTAGTGCAGAATATAGTCCAGGAAGAAGGTGAGGTCTATGTGATCTACAGAAAGTTCAGACACCAAGAATTATATTACACTTATCCCTGCGAGTCCTCCCTCATAGGTACATACAAGGTTAGAGAGTTGTGTGATGAGATCGGGGTTGGTAAAATTAGCTTTATTAAACGTAAATGTGTTCTGTATCCAGAGGGAAATAGCCTCATAGCTATTCCAATAGCTCATCTGCAGTAGACATCTTATGATTCATGTTTTTGTCATTATAATTTTTTTATCATTAATATTCTAATTTAATTTATTGTACACAGAATGGAAAGTGAGGTGGTGCTCTGGGGCGTTGTACTGTTTCCAAATGGCGGAACTGCAACAGTTCTTGCCAGCTGGTTCAATCCAACGGAAGGTACATTATTATGGCCCCCAAAAAACACAAATTATTCAAAGGCCCTTAAAGAAAACATGATGCCCTGTGAAGGATGGACCACATATGACAAAATTCGGCTCTTAATTACTTGTGGTAAGTATAGTCACTGCTATTGTTGTCTGATGTGAATTGTTCCTCATACTTCTTATTAATGTCATGCTGTATTTTCTGCTTGTTCTTTTACAGACTCATTTGTAAAGGCCAAGCAACATGAAGACAAGTACGTGACTACTGGATGTCTAACCACTGATTTGGAATCTGAAGAGGAAGCAGATGTACGTCGGAAAAGAAGAGCAAGGTACAGTTGAATTCCTCGTGATCGTTTTTGGTTAAACAGAAATGGGCCATGGGCTGGCTCCTGAACAGTGTCTCAAGGATTGCTCAATTAATTGAATTATCCTGGGAGCCTGGGAATGTTAAATGTTTTTTTTAGAACAAATCGTATGCACGCAGTGGAGTCAGATGAAGAGCCAGACAACAGCAGTGTGAAGCAAAGATATGCCAAGCCACCTGATGTTCATTTCCCAGGTATAGTGGTGACACTTGTCAGTTATGACACTAACTGATACACCTACTTTAAGTATTGCCATGTATAATTCCATTTATTTATTAATACAGTGCAGCCAGAATCCAGCCAGTACCCCTCGGTGCCAACATCAAATGCAAGCAGTGGTATGTCATTATTTACTAACATGGCAGAACAAAATGTAGTTGCATGAGAGCTTTACAAGCATTTAGTTCCTCTGTCAATACATCCAAACATATCAGTCAGGTTATGTGTTCAAAAGTTACAGTGTCCACTATTCATGTCTTGTGTTCCCTTCTTTTAGTCTCTGGAGGAAGCTGCTTGGTCTCTGGAGGAAGCTGCTCGGAGAATAACCAGCCTAATAATGGTAAGTGAATCACTTCACACTACTAAGTCAGGGTGGAGCCGGTGGACAGATTGTAAATGTGCTTTTGATATCATTCATTGTTCATGTTTTGTTGTGTTCTCTCATTTTAGGCTTTGGTGGAAGCTTCTTGGCACAGTTGGAGTCAATGGACCACTGCAATGATGGTAAGTAGATTAATAAACTAGATATAGCTATGTGATTCTCTCAGCCACTCTTGTGTCTCCAGTCTGTTTCAATAGGTGGCGGTTGGATTACTAGTCCTGCCTTACTGGATACCTTACTGACTGGAAATGTTAGTTAAATGGGTGGAAATGTAAAGTTGAGTGCATATATGAGTAGCTTATTCAGTGTCTCACTATTTTGCAATGAGCTGTTAATGTTGGCATGATATTATATGAGAACTTGTATTTTACAGTGACTAATTACGGTTATTTTAATCCATTTCAGGAGGGAACCACACTGGACAAGTAAGGAATGGTATGTCTTTTGTCCCTGTGTCAACAAGAGCCTTTTTATACATTTGTGACTATTTTATTAGCCATCACTAAATAGTTGCTGTGCCTTGGCTATTGTGCCATGACATACTGTAACTTATGAAAGACTGACATAGAATATTTTGATTGTCTTCTTTTTAGAATTAGCTGGCAATCATCACCACCCCCAAGGATATCAAGGTGAGTTAACTAACACATTCTCAAATCATGTTTTGTTTTTTACCACCAGACATGTGCTAGGTATATGAAGCTAGGTACACTTGCTACTGTATATGGTGCTCATTGATACTTTGATGGTGCTTACCTTATTTTGTTAATTCTGTCGCTCTTTCTCTAGGAAAGCCAATGTATAACTCCAGCCCCTACCACACTGTGCCATCAGAGCGAGCAAGGAATGGTATGCATTTCTCATCTTAAATGTTGTTTTTTTGGGTAAAATTCCATAATTCGTGTTTACATTTACATTTACATTTAGTCATTTAGCTGACGCTTTTATCCAAAGCGACTTACAAGTTCTGTACGACAAGACAGCAAGAAGGGTACAACTCTATCAGCTGAGTAACAATGTTCATCAAGTGTTGCGTGTTACAGTGTAGGTTAGTTTATTAGGACAAGTGCATGACAGTAAGGTTAGTCAGGGTTAGATTTTTTTTTTTCTTTTTTTTTTTTTTTTTTCATTTCAGATAATGGTTGAAGAAGTGAGTCTTTAGTCGACGGCGAAAGATTGGACGGGATTCGGCTGTGTTCAATGTAAACAATGATGTGTGTCCTTTATTCTCTTTCTATTAGACTTCGATGCCAACTATGCACGTGGCTCCAGATCAGCTGACTTCAGCTCACATCGCCTGGGTAAAGATGCCTATATTCCACTTTACCCCCCGCTTCCCCCATACACAATGACCTAATGTGCAATGCTGATGCCATGTTGATTTCTTCAGCTTCAGCTCCTGAAACACCGCGGGGAAGATTCCATGGAGAGCCCAGTCAAATGTTACAAGGCAAGTATCATTTTCTGATGCATTGAGAAACATGTCCCTTGTGACTTTACAGTCTTTGTCACTGTTTTTTTTCATGTAATTTGTCATGGTGTTTTTAAGCATTACATCACGCGCAGGAGTGGTTTGTGAACAATAAACCATGCCTAGGGGTGGTCGTTAGACCCCCCTAGGCATGGTTTATTGTTCACAAATCACGACTGCAAGTGGTGTAAAGCTTTTATACAACTGCCACATTCATCCAACCTTATTTCTATACAATAAACACACATTAATCGAAGATTTATTGAAAAAACCATCCGCCAGAAAAAGTAGTTCCCACAACTACAAAAAAGACAATTTGCCTCCATGTGGAAGCAGATCGGAAGTGCATCCAACCAACTAACACATCCAACTGTGTATTATTGGAATGATTGAGAGAAGTTGCCTCATGTGGAAGCAGCTTGAAGTGCATCCAACCAACTAACACATCCAACTGTGTATTATTGGAATGATTGATTGAAAATTTTATTACCAGGTGCAGAATGGGTACAATACAGTACGGCTCAATACACACAATTGTTAAGGGAATGCAGACCTACTTTCCATAGAACTTCATTCTTAGATGCTTCTATAGAAAGTAGGTAAAACAAATTAAAAAGTTTTCTTTGCCCTATAGGAAAAAAACGTTTTCTTCGCCCTATTTTTTTATTTATTTTTTTAAACCCACTGTAGAGGGCCTAAACTTAACCAGTTGGAAACCAAGCGTACAGTAATAGAATTAGCAATCAATCAATCAATCAATCAACTCAATAGGCCATGCTCACTTAGAACAGCGCAGCACCCAGCTCTCTCTCAGTCTGACTATCCCCTGAAATTGAAAAAAAAATTGAAAATTAATCAATCAATCAATCCGCGATTTTTCTTTTGTTACAGAATGATTCAAGACCCATCAATTACATCATCCAACATTGTTTAAAGCACTAAGACATTCGCTGTGACAGAATCGCTTGATATTTAGTCGTTTAGTCGTTATCAACATATCCATTTGTTAAATTATTGTCCGGCATCTTGTGATCCGGCGGAGTGATGTGATGTGATTCGGTTGTGGGCGGGTCCTGGGCCAGCAGCGTGGAATTGTGAAGAATAAACACGTGTAAAATGACTGTTTCAGCCAATCAGAATCGAGAAATTTGCATGCCGTTGTATAAATAGGCTTAATATTTAAGCACTTAATGGTTACTATAAGTTAGGGGTGCAAATACTTAAGCTATCACAGAGTTGCTTAGTGTCATTCTAAATGATTGAAATGGTGAATCTATCCTTGAAATTTAATGTAAAACCAATTGTTTTTCTTCAAGACCTTGCTGCCAACAAAAACACCAGGATGCTTGCAGAGCTACTCGTGGAGGTGAAGCAAATTTCACATGATGTTCAGTTTCTGAAGACTGAAATGGCTAAATCCACCTTTAACGATCACGGAGCTGGACCTGAATCACAGAGAGAAGAGAACTTCCCCATCGTGCTGCCACTCACCAATGAGGAGCAGTTTGATGAGGCTGAAGCTGCACTGAAGGACGAAACAGTTCGTCGAAAGATGGTGAACATTTTTGTATTTTCTTAAATTTATTGTTTGAAATCTAAGTGTTTATAATGTCTGAATTGTAGGAGTGGAGGCATTTATTTAGTTTTTTGCTTGGATGTGTGCTTGGCATAGAAATATTGTGAAAATAGCCTTGCAATGATATGCGGGATGATATTTATTTCTTAGTCAATATTTGACAATTCATTTAGCTAATTTGTTTGATGGTATTGTTTGTTGATTAGTTTTGACACAGTAATGGTCTTTCTTTAGAGTTAATAAAAAAAAGTCTTAAAATGTGTACTTAAAACATCATATTCTGTCCATTTGACATAGTACAATGTACACTTTAGCACACTCACTTTTTTTCCTCTCCAATCTGTTAAGACAACCCGCCTGGCATTAATCGGAGGGACCAACTCAGAAAATATGATCCGGCGAATGCTATCCGCTACCATGACAAACTGTCTAGCATGCATCTTCAACTGGGCGGGAAAGGGACCGAAGAGGGCCTTCAAGGACACACTGATGCAGGACTGCATGTTTGGTGAGTCAATCTGCACCTCAAAATACTAGGTTTACTACAGTGGATTTAGCTATTTTGATGATGGATATTTCATTTAATTAAGTATTTTCACTTTTATCTCAAGTAAATACGAATGGATGCATTTTTATCACCATGGAATGAGCCTGATGGAACATGCAACCACTCTTAAAGAAACACCTCACCCATGTCCAACCTTAACGTCATATAAGTGGTCCTCTGTAATGCTCACAATAAGATTTTTTACGAGCATTAGTGTGGATCAATTATATGACTATGGGGTTGAAAATGCACCTAAGGCCACCTGAAAATCTAGTACACTAAAAAGGACACTGTTCACTTTGGAATGGAACGTGCCCACTGCAGCTTTCTTGTTTATCTTTAAGTATTCTTTTTGTCTTTTTTCCCAGCGGCTGCTCGTCAATTTGACCGCAAGTTGACTGACTTGATATACAGAGATGCACTGCAGAAGTGGCTGCGTTATGCACCTGAGAGGAATGGCGGGATACGAAGAAAGACAAAGACTTAAAAGGACAAATGGTTTGGAGGACAGTGGGTTTCATGGGAGTTGGATCATTGGAAGCTGATCCAGGGGCAACATTTATCTCCAGCATCTCTGGTTGCAGCTGTCACGTGCATGCGTGCGTGTGTGCATATGTTTAGCCCCTAGTTTAGCCTCCAGGACCACCCCCTAATTTAGCCTCCAGGACCACCCCCTAGTTTAGACTCAGCCCCCCTCAGGACCACCCCCTAGTTGAGACTCAGCCCCCCTCAGGACCACCCCCTAGTTTAGACTCAGCCCCCCTCAGGACCACCCCCTAGTTGAGACTCAGCCCCCCTCAGGACCACCCCCTAGTTGAGACTCAGCCCCCCTCAGGACCACCCCCTAGTTGAGACTCAGCCCCCCTCAGGACCACCCCCTAGTTTAGACTCAGCCCCCCTCAGGACCACCCCCTAGTTGAGACTCAGCCCCCCTCAGGACCACCCCCTAGTTGAGACTCAGCCCCCCTCAGGACCACCCCCTAGTTGAGACTCAGCCCCCCTCAGGACCACCCCCTAGTTGAGACTCAGCCCCCCTCAGGACCACCCCCTAGTTTAGACACAGCCCCCCTCAGGACCACCCCCTAGTTGAGACTCAGCCCCCCTCAGGACCACCCCCTAGTTTAGACTCAGCCCCCCTCAGGACCACCCCCTAGTTGAGACTCAGCCCCCCTCAGGACCACCCCCTAGTTGAGACTCAGCCCCCCTCAGGACCACCCCCTAGTTGAGACTCAGCCCCCCTCAGGACCACCCCCTAGTTGAGACTCAGCCCCCCTCAGGACCACCCCCTAGTTGAGACTCAGCCCCCCTCAGGACCACCCCCTAGTTGAGACTCAGCCCCCCTCAGGACCACCCCCTAGTTGAGACTCAGCCCCCCTCAGGACCACCCCCTAGTTTAGACTCAGCCCCCCTCAGGACCACCCCCTAGTTGAGACTCAGCCCCCCTCAGGACCACCCCCTAGTTGAGACTCAGCCCCCCTCAGGACCACCCCCTAGTTGAGACTCAGCCCCCCTCAGGACCACCCCCTAGTTTAGACTCAGCCCCCCTCAGGACCACCCCCTAGTTGAGACTCAGCCCCCCTCAGGACCACCCCCTAGTTGAGACTCAGCCCCCCTCAGGACCACCCCCTAGTTTAGACTCAGCCCCCCTCAGGACCACCCCCTAGTTGAGACTCAGCCCCCCTCAGGACCACCCCCTAGTTGAGACTCAGCCCCCCTCAGGACCACCCCCTAGTTGAGACTCAGCCCCCCTCAGGACCACCCCCTAGTTGAGACTCAGCCCCCCTCAGGACCACCCCCTAGTTTAGACTCAGCCCCCCTCAGGACCACCCCCTAGTTGAGACTCAGCCCCCCTCAGGACCACCCCCTAGTTGAGACTCAGCCCCCCTCAGGACCACCCCCTAGTTGAGACTCAGCCCCCCTCAGAACCACCCCCTAGTTGAGACTCAGCCCCCCTCAGGACCACCCCCTAGTTGAGACTCAGCCCCCCTCAGGACCACCCCCTAGTTTAGACTCAGCCCCCCTCGAGACCACCCCTAGTTGAGACTCATCCCCCCTCAGGACCACCCCCTAGTTTAGACTCAGCCCCCCTCCAGACCACCCCTAGTTGAGACTAAGCCCCCCTCAGGACCACCCCCTAGTTTAGACTCAGCCCCCCTCAGGACCACCCCCTAGTTGAGACTCAGCCCCCCTCCAGCCCACCCCCTAGTTTAGACTCAGCCCCCCTCCAGACCACCCCTAGTTGAGACTCAGCCCCCCTCAGGACCACCCCCTAGTTTAGACTCAGCCCCCCTCCAGACCACCCCTAGTTGAGACTCAGCCCCCCTCAGGACCACCCCTAGTTTAGACTCAGCCCCCCTCAGGACCACCCCCTAGTTTAGACTCAGCCCCCCTCCAGACCACCCCTAGTTTAGACTCAGCCCCCCTCCTGACCACCCCCTATTTGCTCCCCCACCACACCACCCACACCCCTCCTCTCTGTCAGTCATTGTAATTGACTCTATTCCCATTAAACAGAGTCTATAATGGTGAGAACGAAAGAGAAACGTTTTGGCTGAAATGCTAATTGTTGGTTTTGCATGCTTATTCAAGTTCAGAGGGTTGTCAGTAGTCGGTAGTCTGAATGGAGTGATGATTAATGATGGATTAATGGATGCTATTTATAGTGTGGATGTGAATATATTATATAGATGTACATCTCTAATGTGTCTCTATAATACTCTGAAGTATTATACTTAGTTTAGCAATAGGTAAAAGTGTTTTTAGATAGATTTAACTTTTAGATTTGATTCTGCGTTGGAATTTTGGAAAACAACACTTCCTGGAAGATTCTATAGGGGTTCAAGGTTCAGAGTTCTGTACGAATAATAACAGTTATTGAAAATATTCAGTCATTGTGTATGGGGGAGTCAGCTGAAGTCAGCTGATCTGGAGCCACGTGCGTAGTTGGCATCGAAGTCTAATAGAAAGAGAAGGGACACGCATCATTAAATAGTTTCAATGGTGCCACCCTGATAAAATAAAAAAGCTACTGTACATTACAGTAGATTTCATTATCTGTTCTCATGCACGCTTGGTGATACTAAATCCAAATTGAACTCAGGCATTTCAAAGAGAATATATATGTGCGAAGGTTCAGAGTTCTGTATGAATATTTTCAATAACTGTTATTATTCGGTCATTGTGTATGGGGGAGTCAGCTGAAGTCAGCTGATCTGGAGCCACGTGCGTAGTTGGCATCGAAGTCTAATAGAAAGAGAAGGGACACGCATCATTAAATTGTTTCAATGGTGCCACCCTGATAAAATAAAAAAGCTACTGTACATTACAGTAGATTTCATTATCTGTTCTCATGCATGCCTGGTGATACTAAATCCAAATTGAACATTTGCTGGGGGATTCCCAGACTGCCAACCGCAGGGTTTGTGGTTGTGTCCTGTGACACTAGGTCACTAGGGCTTGTGCTACCCATTAATTATAATTATCTTGTGTGTTCTCCCCTTACCCTTCTCCCTATTTGTTAATTGTTTGTGGGTTGTTTTCTTCCCTTTATTAAATCCTCATCATCATTTAAGTGGAGGTTTGAAGTCCTACCACAGTAATAAATATAATTTACCTTTTGAAAGCGCGTTTGTGGTGTTTTACTATCTGCCGGGACCTTGCTTTAAAAGCATCTACTGAGGGGGTTGTTTTGTTCATGTGCAGCTTGCCTCAAGTTTCTATTCTATGTGGTCATTAGACCTTAGTACAGTCGAAGTACAGTATAGTATAGTTTTACATTATAAGTACAGTATAGTATCTGTTTACAGTAGAAATACAGTATAGTATATGTTTACAGTAGAAGTACATTATAGTATCTGTTTACAGTAGAAGTACAGTATATTATCTTTTTTACAGTAGAAGTACAGTATAGTATCTTTTTACAGTAGACATACAGTATATTATATGTTTACAGTAGAAGTACAGTATAGTATCTGTTTACAGTAAAAGTACATTATGGTATCTGTTTACTAACCAAGCTAACCTGAACCAAGCTAACCTGAACCAAGCTAAACTTACCTGAAATAGTCACTGCAGTCACCCAGGAGGGCCTTGTGGGCATTCAACTCAGTGCTGTTGACTTTAATAACCACATCACAGAACCTTCCCTCATTAAGGATTGTACAGGACATTGTTTCCTTTTCCATGTGGGGATTTTAAATTGTATCTACAGAATATATTCAAGCTTACAGACAAGTAGCCGGAAACAACAAGTGATATCTTCACTTGGTCTTCTGAGATCTGAGAGTTCTGAGAGAATGTTCTAGAATGTTATATGACATCATACTGTGTTGTGAGGACGCGACCCCGGTCAGACGCCTCAAATGTTCTAGAATGTTTGATTATGACATCATACATCATGTGAGGACGCGACCCCGGTCAGACGCCTCTGGTTTTAGCTCCGCAACGATGTACACACTTTTAGCTATTATGTTTGTTTTTTCTACTTTTTTATTTAAAGCAACACTGGCGGGTACGTCATACGACCGTCAGACACTTATGGACCTGAACCCCGGGCTCAAAGAGGAGTTCGGAGACACTTTTGACCTAGAATGGCCAGCAGAAATCAGACGGGAGAATGGCGGCAAGGAAAAGAACAAAGGCCACGGCAGGAAGAGACACAGAGCGAGACGTGGAGGTATCCGAATGCCCGTTCGTTGGAGGGTAGGATCGATGACCTAAGGGCGAGGGTCCGGTTCCAACGGGAGATGAGAGACATCAACATCATATGTCTCACGGAGACATGGCTCACGTCGGCGACTCCGGACAAAAGCGTATCTCCCTCGGATGCCTTTACAGTCTTACGTGCAGATCGTACCGC
Organism: Notolepis coatsorum; assembly: GCF_963971535.1. Lineage (NCBI taxonomy): Eukaryota > Metazoa > Chordata > Actinopteri > Aulopiformes > Paralepididae > Notolepis > Notolepis coatsorum. Next base: position 87,552,010 of record NC_140179.1, on the reverse strand, counting down.
TGCCTCAGGAAAGACCATCGGCGGCGGGGTCTGCCTCATCACGAACAATTCCTGGGTTAATCCCGAGGGGGTGCATGTTCTCTCAAACTCGTGTTCCCCGGACATGGAACATCTTTCTATTCTGTGCCGTCCGTTTCATCTCCCGAGGGAGTTCTCCACGGTCGTCATGACCGCCGTATATATTCCCCCACACGCGAATACGGGCAAAGCGCTGGGAGAACTACACGATCATCTCAACAAACACCAGATCAAACATCCAGATGCAGCGATGGTAGTAGCCGGCGATTTCAACCAGGCCAACCTGAAGAAGGTGATGCCGTCCTTTTTTCAGCACATCGCTTGCTCCACCAGAGGGAAAAACACACTCGACCACTGTTATTCCCCGTTCAGAGCCGGATACAAGGCAGTAGCCGCTCCGCCATTAACGGGGTCCACAATCTCGAGCGACCACGACTCCATCTTGCTATTTCCGGCATATCAACAGAGATCGCGTGACGCCGTCGTGTCACGTGAGACAAAGAAGTGGACCGACGAATCAGAGGCCACGCTCCAGGACGTGCTTGCAGACACGGATTGGGATGTGTTCAAAGGAAGCGCCAGTGACGTCAGCGAGCTCGCAGACACAGTGGTGTGCTACATTACAAGAATAGCCGATGGTATTGTCCCCAGAAAAACGGTGCGGATTTTCCCAAACCAGAAACCGTGGGTGGATAGCACTATTAGAGCAGCTCTGAACTCTCGTACCACCGCCTACAACCTGGGTAGAGAGTCAGGAAACATGGAGGAGTATAAGGCTTCAGTCTATACTCTACGCAAGGCTGTCAAACTTGCTAAGAGGACATATGCTGATAAACTGGAGACACAAATGGCACAAAACGACACAAGAGGATTATGGCAGGGACTGAAGACAATAACTGACTATAAAGTCAGCGCCCCCTCAATGGGGAGCGACGACGCCTCCCTCGCGGACAAGCTCAACATCTTCTACGCTCGGTTTGGTGTAGACAGTGGCGCTGCTGGCTCTCCGGCTAGTGACGTCACTGGCGCGCCGGCTGTTGTGGAGGGGGGGGGGGAACCGCGGGGGGGCGGGGACGCTCTCTCGTTGTCGGAACACAGTGTGAGAAGAGCATTTATGCAGGTGAACACCAGGAAGGCTGCTGGCCCAGATGGCATAACAGGATGCATACTCAAGACCTGTGCCAACCAGCTGGCCCCTGTGTTCACCGCCATATTTAATCAATCACTGGCGGAGTCAGTGGTCCCTGCCTGCTTCAAGATGTCTACCATCATCCCTGTGCCAAAGAAACATTCCCCAACATGTCCAAATGACTACAGACCGGTGGCACTCACCTCTGTGGTCATGAAATGTTTCGAGAGGCTGGTCAAGGACCACATTTGTGCCTCCCTCCCCAGTGATATGGACCCTATGCAATTTGCATACAGGACAAACAGGTCCACCGACGACACGGTCTCCCAGGTACTGCACAGCACCCTCTCGCACCTTGAACGTCAGAAGGGGGGCTATGTGAGACTGTTGTTCATTGACTACAGCTCAGCGTTCAACACCATAGTCCCCACCAGACTGGTGGACAAGCTGATCAAGCTAGGTCTGAGCTCCGCCCTGAGCGCCTGGGTACTGGACTTTCTGAGCGAAAGACCCCAGGCGGTCAGGGTGGGGGGTCAGACCTCCAACACCATCACCCTGAGCATCGGGTCCCCCCAGGGCTGTGTTCTGAGCCCCCTGCTGTACTCACTCTACACACACGACTGTGTGGCCAAGTTCAGCTCCAACTCCATAGTGAAGTTCGCAGATGACACGGTGGTGGTGGGGCTGATCTCGGACAACGACGAGAAAGGCCTACCGGGAGGAGGTTGAGGTACTGGAACGCTGGTGCCAGGACAACAGCCTGCTCCTGAACATTGGTAAAACCAAGGAGCTGATCGTGGATTATAGGAGAGGACAGCAGGAGACGCACACACCACTGATGATTAACGGCTACCGTGGACAGGGTGAGCAGCTTCAAGTACCTGGGGGTCCACATCTCAGAGGACCTGACATGGTCAACACACATAGACACAGTAGTAAAGAAGGCGAAACAGCGTCTCTACCACCTGAGACAGTTAAGGAAGTTCAGAGTATCGGGAAAGATACTCCAGTCCTTCTACTCAGGAGCTGTAGAGAGCATCCTGACCGGAAACATCACTGCCTGGTATGGAAACAGCACGGCACAGGACAAGAAGGCCCTACAGAGAGTGGTGCGCTCAGCCGAGCGTACCACAGGTATTGCACTACCCCCCCTGCAGGTTCTATACAACAAGAGGTGCAAATCCAGAGCCTGCAGGATAATGAAAGACCCTCACCACCCCAATAACAGCCTGTTTCAGCTGCTGAGGTCAGGCAGACGCCTGCGAACCCCAGCTACTAGGACAGAGCGGCTTAGGCTCAGCTTCTTCCCCCAGGCCATCAGAGCCATGAACAATGAACATTGAGTGCTCAGAACATTGAACTGTCCACACACAAGCACACATGAACACACACACGACACGCACACTGTGCACGCTCACACACGAGCAGCCACTTAACACTTTAACATGAGCGGGCACACACTCATGTCGCACACACGCACACTTATGGCCAAAGGAAAGGACACTTTAAATTAGAATAACAGGAACAGTGTATTGCACTACCAAAGCTAACTAGCATGTCCCATATGCTCTGTAAATAACTATGTACAGATACCGAGATGTCACTCCATGTTACCTGTTACCTGTTACTGCACAATGTTGTTTTCTTCTTTTGATTCTATTATATGTACCACTGTATTGCACATCGTTGCGGGCAAGACCACCCGCATTTCATTGTATACCTGTATGCCGTGACAATTAAAACTCTTGACTTGACTTGACTTGATACTGTGACATCACAAATGTTCTAGTATGTTTGATTATGACATCATACTGTGACATCCAGTGATGGGAATAATGGCATTATAAAACTCTTCCAATCTTAATAACACCGTAACTGTTACTGCCAAAAAATGCGGCGCGTTACTATGATTGAAGCTGTTTTTATCGTTTTCTGCAGCTTTCTCCAGAACTTGATTTATAGCCCTAAATGCATTATATTGATGATCTAATACAGTTTGGTAGGAATCTGTGCGAGATAAAAAATTCCAACTGGACGTGCTTCTAGGACAGGGGTGGGCAATTATTTTTCCCGGGGGGCCGAATGAGCAACTGAAAATATGTTGGAGGGCCGGGCCAAAATTCCAAACTCAATTATGCATAATATACATTTTATTTCTATATAAAAAGCAGTAAATGGCACTGTTTTGACCCCTGGTAAGAGTGTATGTTATTATTTGGCAATTAAAAGGTGAGGTTAGCTTTCGAAAATATCATTTATTCAAATAGAATTTATTTCCTAAATGATAAACAAAATGTGAAACATTAATAACAAAGGGCATGTATGAAAAAGTGCTATACAAATAAAGTTATTATTTTGAGTTTCATATACTATTGAAACAAGGATTTTCTTAGCTTTCTGAAGACATCACATCATCTTATAGCCAAAATAAACAAGACATGTCACTGAACTGTGTAAAGAAAAGTGTCCCAGTAGCCTTTTTTACTTTACATGCCTATATTAAGCATTTAATGTTTTCAGAACTGTGCAAAAAAAAGAAAAAAAAAAAGATTAAGTGTCCCATTTCACTTGTTATATTTCCACATTTTAGTGTTCTTCAGCTATTTTTTTTTTCATTCAGTGTGATAAATCCAGTCTCTGTTTCTGCCAGATGTTCATCAGTGAGAGAGGATCTGTACCTGGACTTGGTAAACGTCATGACTGAGAATGTCTGTTCACATATAGGTGGATCCAAAGAGAACCAACATCTTCTGAGCATGTCTCCTCATGTTTGGAAAGTTCTCCTCCTTGAGAGCAGAGTAGAACTCTAGCAGTGATGCTGACTTAAAGTGCTCTTTCAGTAGTGAATCAGACTGCAGGTCAATGAGTTCAAGCTGAACATCAGTGGGTGCACTATCAACACTGCAGGTAAAGGGAGAGGAAACCAGCTTCATTATGAAACCTCAACCTTTTTGAAATCTTGAAAACGCCTTGAAAATTCATCATGCAGTGCTCCCAACATGGATGAGTACCTGTGCCGGTTATCAGCTGATGGTTTGACTTCTTTCAGGGTTTTCATGTGTTTGAGATTGTTGCTGCCTAGTTGCCTTGAAATTAATTGCAACTTTGTCATGAAGACTTTCACATGGCTATGCATTTCATGAGCAGAAATGCCCTTGCCCTGCAGTTGTGTGTTCAGTAATAATAATAATAATAATAATGACTTGGATTTATATAGCGCTCTTCATGGCACCCAGAGCGCTTCACAGAGTCCATTATTCGTTCATACACAGTCATACCGGTGGTGGTAAGCTACAATTGCAGCCAGAGCTGCCCTGAGGCAGACTCACGGAAGCGTGGCGAATAATCAACGCCTACGGCCCCTCCGACCACCACCAACATTCATTCACATGCATACACATTCATACGAGGCAAGTAGGTTAAGTGTCTTGCCCAAGGACACAACGGCAGTGGGATGGACATGGGCTTGAGCGGGATTCGAACCACCAACCCTTCGATCATTGGACGACCCGCTCTACCCCTGAGCCACGCCGCCCCACACAGTAGGGATGGGTACCGTTCACATTTGAACTGATACGGTACCGGTACCTGTGAATCGATACCGGTACCCAACGGTACCTTTTTTCTGTACTTTAGTCTCAAAAAATGTTATCTACCTACCTCAGTTGTGAAAAAAGAAATCCAAACTTCAAATAACCACACTTTCGACCGTTTTCGGCTTGCCCCGACTGCTTTGTTGTTGAATCAAGTCAAATCCTAGGTAAGCGTATATTGTGCGTGTGAACGTTGACATGAAAAGAAAAAAGTTAAAAAAAAAAAATATTAAATTTTTTTTTTTTTATTATCATGCAATCTTTCGCGGGCCGGTCAGAATCATCCCGCGGGCCGTATCCGGCCCGCGGGCCGTACAATGCCCAGGTCTGTTCTAGGAGTTACTACGTATGATCTGATGTTGACCGGATGGGCGGGGGGTCGTTTATAATTCCGTGGGCAACGTTATATCATTCATCTAGTGTGGGTGATATGATCAACAGAGCAGTTTATATGGAACACGTTAAAAAGAAACGCTGAATCTTACCGTAGCTTCCTCATAGCGTTGGGCGATGAGCGTGGAGCAGAGATATTCCTATTATGGGATGTAGAAATACCCGATCCATTTCCAGGTTGTATAATAGTATATACGTCCAAATCATGTTGTTTATCGAGTTATTTGCAACCGATCGACATCCATTGTGTCAAGATGGAGTCCTGCTAATGATAGCGAGTGCCCGGACGAAATATGGGTGAGCACCACTTCATCCGCATCACTTCCTGTTTGGGCGAGCGGCCGATCGGCCACCAGATGGCGCTCTTGAACCGTTGGAGAATTGAGAGGGGCTCACCAGTACATATAATGTCTCCGGGGGAGAAATATGATTTCAATCACAGATTTTTGAAATATTGATATCAAAGAATAAGCATGGCGGGGAAAGACGCTGAACAGCGTCTCCGGCGATTAAAGTGTTAAGCACCCCCCACAGCCCAAATGGAATGATAAAAATATATATATATATTATACTTTTTATTTTTTTTATTTTTTATAGTCGACTAATAGTCGACTAACGGCACATTTTGGCCAATCATAGTCGACTATCCAAATCCTTATTCGGGGACAGCCCTAGTAGTAATATATTTTCACTGTAGAAGTATAGGGTCTTAGCACAGTAGAAGTATAGTATCTTTTTACAGTAGAAGTACAGTATAGTATCTGTTTACAGTAGAAGTACAGTATAGTATCTGTTTACAGTAGAAGTACTGTATAGTATCTGTTTACAGTAGAAGTGCAGTATAGTATCTTTTTCCAGTAGAAGTACAGTATAGTATCGGTTTACAGTAGAAGTACAGTATATGTTTACAGTAGAAGTACAGTATAGTATATTTTTTACATTAGAAGTACATAGTATCTGTTTACAGTAGAAGTACAGTATAGTATCTTTTTACAGTAGAAGTATAGTATATGTTTACAGTAGACGTACAGTATAGTATCTGTTTACAGTAGAAGTACAGTATAGTATATGTTTAAAGTAATTGTTGTATACACTGTACACAAATGTTCTAGAATGTGCTATTATGACATCATACTGTGACATCACAAATGTCCTAGAATGTTCTATTATGACATCATACTGTGACATCACAAATGTTCTAGCATGTACTATTATGACATCATACTGTGACATCACAAATGTTCTAGAATGTTATATTATGACATCATATTGTGACATCACAAATGTTCTAGAATGTTTGATTATGACATCATACTGTGACATCACAAATGTTCTAGTATGTTTGATTATGACATCATACTGTGACATCCAGTGATGGGAATAATGGCGTTATAAAACTCTTCCAATCTTAATAACACCGTAACTGTTACTGCCAAAAAATGCGGCGCGTTACTATGATTGAAGCTGTTTTTTTTATCAGACAGATCTCTGCCCTGAGAAGCAATACTTTTTTTCCTTGGTTAGTGGGCAGTGCGCGATTGGCTGAGGTTGAGTAAAATGTCATGGTAAGCCAATCAGAGGTAGAGGTGGGCGGGTGTTCGAAAGAATCCAGAGTCTGACACACAGCGACAACACAAGCGACTCAGTCAATGACAGACAGCGGTCTACGTTTTGATAGTTTGTTTGGCGAGCCCAAATAATCCAAAACTAATCCAACGAACAACACAAACGAGCAGTCAACGACAGACCGCGGGTCCATGAGCATTTTTTGTTCACTCTTGTGTTAGTTGTGTTGCAGCGCAGGACACTACAGTAGTGTTTTTGGGATGCAGTCTGGGCAAACGTTCGGCTGTCGTCACGCAACCCGGATCATCAACAGATTAATCTTAATTTTATTCATAGGACTTACCTGACTCCTAGACGTTTGCACCTAATGGGGCTCAGACAAGACCCTCGATGCTCCTTGTGTTTAAACGTGATATTGGTACATTTATGCATATGTATGGGAATGCCCTCCTGTTAAGATATTCTGGGAAGACGTAACCACTCAATTATCAGAATTTTTATCTCTGACCATACCTGTACTGCCTTCTGTATTGTTGTTGAATGATGTTTCTCAGTTATCAACCTCTGTACATGTAAAGAGACTAATTTTGTCCGGTCTTACGGCTGCCAAAAAGTTCATAGCATCACGCTGGATTTAACCGGATAAAATGTGCCAGAATGTATGGGTTCTTACCTATCTCGATGTGATTTATCTAGAGATATCTACCGCACAAATGTTTGGTGTTAATGGAGCCAGCATAGCAATCTGGTTAGATGTGGTGGAGAAGATAAAGGGTAGCATATGAACTTGTAATGCCTGATGTTAATCGGAATAGTGGATGTATAGTCCAAAAGGGGGTCCTGAGGGGGGGGGGGGTGAAGGGGGAGGGAAGGGGAAGGAAAGTGTGATGAAGAGCGAGCAAGAGCATATGTATTGTATTGTATTTATAATTTGTATGTCTTTCAATCTACATTTATTTTTATTTAATTACTGGACTGTCATTATTGTTATTATTATGTCGGTCATTGTCCTGTGATTTATCATAGATTTCTACTATTAATGTATTGTTTGTCTAGTTTTGTGTTAAAAAAGGGAAAATAAAAAACATTTGTTCAAAAAGAAAAGAAGCTGTTTTTTTATCAGACATCTCTGCCCTGAGAAACAATACTTTTTTTCCTTGGTTAGTGGGCAGTGCGCGATTGGCTGAGGTTGAGTAAAATGTCATGGTAAGCCAATCAGAGGTAGAGGTGGGCGGGTGTTCGAAAGAATCCAGAGTCTGACACACAGCGACAACACAAGCGACTCAGTCAATGACAGACCGCGGTTCCGTGTACGTTTTGATAGTTTGTTTGGCGAGCCCAAATAATCCAAAACTAATCCAACGAACAACACAAGCGAGCAGTCAACGACAGACCGCGGGTTCATGAGCATTTTTTGTTCACTCTTGTGTTAGTTGTGTTGCAGCGCAGGACACTACAGTAGTGGAGGCTACAGCCTTATCAACAGTGCTGCACTTCCTGGTTTAATAGCACAGTCTTCAGGTGCTCAGATATATATATATATATATATATATATATATATATATATATATATATATATATATATATATATATATATATATATATATATATATATGTATGTCATGCATGTCTTAAATGACATGATTAGATTAGTTTAGATGATTAGATTAGATTCTTATATCTGTATGTTGTGTATGTCATAAATGTCATGAATTGAAAATGGGGGACCCTGATGTAAACAAGACGAAAGTCTCTCTGGTCTGCATCCCCTTAAAGGGGAACTCCAACATTTTGGGAAATTAGCTTATTTAACATCTTCCCTGGAGTTAGACAAGAAGATACATACCTTTTTTGTCTCTGTGCGTGCATTTTAGCTTTGGGAATAGACGCTCCGTTAGCATAGCTTAGCTTCATCACTGGAAGTGAGGCAGGACAGTAGCCTTACAGTGCCTTACAGTGTATTGCAAGTTCTGACATTGACCAAATTTGATATGCATGACCTTGGTGGGCTCTAGGTCAACTCCTGAAAAGGGGGTCAATGTCAGACCTTGCAATCAAAAGTTAGGGGGCGCACTGAAATTATGGCAAGGGTTATTAGCCCCCTAACTTTTGATTGCAAAGTCTGACATTGACCCCCTTTTCAGGAGTTGACCTAGAGCCCACCAAGGTCATGCATATCAAGTTTGGTCAATGTCAGACCTTGCAATACATATTCTTAAATAATAGCGCTGCCCGAGGCTGGGCATGATACAGTCAACATATAGCAAGAGAGAGAGCGAGACAGAGCTCCCGTTCTACAGTCAATATACAGTGTTATCGCTGCACAGACCCGGCAATGCCCCTGACCCTCCACCAGAGCAAGGCCAGAGAGAGAGAGAGAGAGAGAGAGAGAGAGAGATAGAGAGAGAGAGAGAGAGAGAGAGAGAGAGAGAGAGAGAGAGAGAGAGAGAGAGAGAGAGAGAGAGAGAGAGAGAAGATGAACCCCTAAAGGATATTCAACTTTTAATGGAAGAACAAAACAGAAGGAAAAGATAACTTCACAAAGGCAACATGAATATACATAGATCCAAAAGGACAAAGATCAAAACTTAAATCCAAAGAGAAGAGGGTCTATCCCAGAGAAAACAAAGTAGCAAGGAGCCAACGGCCGACATCAGCTAAATAGGCTAATTGCAAATAGAGTAGCCAGGTACTGACACCAGGTACACACCGTTAGCTACCACAGCTAGCCGGCCCGTTTGGCTCAATATAACGTTAGCTACGTTAGCTAGCCGGCCTGCTTTGGCTCAATATAACATTAGCTACGACAGCTAGCCGGCCCGTTTGGCTCAATATAACGTTAGCTACGTTAGCTAGCCGGCCTGCTTTGGCTCAATATAACATTAGCTACGACAGCTAGCCGGCCCGTTTGGCTCAATATAACGTTAGCTACGTTAGCTAGCCGGCCCGCTTGGCTCAACATAACGTTGGCTACGATAGTTAGCCGGCCCGCTAACTCAACATAACATTAGCTACGATAGCTAGCCGGCCCGCTAGCTCAACATAAGGTTAGCAACGATAGCTAGCCGGCCCGCTGGTCCAACAGAACGTCAGCTACGATAGCTAGCCGGCCCGCTGGCTCCACATAACGTTAGCCAACATAACGTTAGCCATGATAGCTAGCCGGCCCGAGAGAGAGAGAGAGATATCTCCACGGCGGGAATAGAATAGAGTGCATTAAAAACTCACCAAACGTCTAAGAGGATGGAGACAACCGCGTGGAGTTGACGAAGTTCATCTGCCGAACGACCTTCCTCTTCATCTTGGCATAACAATGCTGCACACGCTCTCTCTAGGTTAGCTAACACTAGTTAGCCTTTAGCTAAGCTAATAGCCGACATGGCTATCCCGACTGAACCACACGTTAGCACTCGATATTATAACGTAGCTAAAGCTAACTAGCTGTCCCTGCCTTTAGCTAAGCCGACATGGCTAGCCTGACTGAACTGTCTAACATGCAAGAACTTTCATCTTCAGTCCATCTGCCGAACGACCGTCCTCTTCCTCTTGGCTGGCATAACCTCCAATGCTGCACGCGCGAAATAGTCAGACGCAGCTGACGCACGCCGGCCGACTGTACACATGTAACCCCTCCCTTCGTTGAAACCAATAGTATGTCTGCTGCAGAGCCCCAGAGCTCCAATAGTGAGTATGTCTGCTGCAGAGCCGCAGAGCCAGGAACAAGTCAGACACATTCTACAAACGTGTCTAATGTGATTTTTTTTATTTTTTTTACCAAATCTTTTTATTTTCATATTTTCAAACAAGAAACAACACAGCACAATAATGACAATATTACATAACAGACATCCAAGAACACAAACTAACACAACAATGACTAGACAATAAATTAGACCTATTATATATCGGATACACAACCAGTCAATACAAGTTGTCACAAAGAAAAAGGATAACAAAATAAAATCTTAACTATAAAAAGTGCTTACCGAGCCCCCTCCACCTCCAGGTCCAGCAACCGCAAGCCACAGGCATTCTACAAACGTGTCTAATGTGAAATATATAAGCATATAAGCAAAACTAGATTTTAGGTCTGTGATGAAAAAGGGCCTTGCGGGAAGGGGGGCCTCGCAAAAAAATAAATAAAAAATGTGTGCGAGGCCCCCCTTCCCGCGAGGCCCCGCACTGCTCGCACACCCCCTGAGGCGGCCCTGTGTGTTTGTATTTGTATGATCTACTATATAAACATAGTAATTATAACATCTACATACATGGCATTTGATTGGAGGCTAGTCTCACTTTGTCCCACAGCAACATTAAAATAGTTTAGATTTGTGTATGTTGTTTATGTAACAAATGTACTTGAAAGTAACACAATAGTTACTTTCTGAAGTAACTAGTTACTTTTATAATTTGTAACTGAGTAAGTAATTTAGTTATTTTTTGGAAGAAGTAACTAAAAGTAACTTGCCCAACACTGCTGATTATGGAGTATGGTATGATGTGAAATACAATGCTAAGAAGAGTGTCATTCTGATTTGCAGGACTAAAAGCGACAAGGATATTTATTTTCCTTCTTTCTATCTGTCTGGGCTGGTGCTGGCCATCTGCTGTAGTACAAAATATTTGGGTCACATTATTACTGATCGAATGAGTGATGATGATGACATGTACCGACAGCGGCGAGTACTGTATGCTCAAGCTACAGTAACATGCTGAGGAAGAAGTTCCATTTCTGCTTTGCTGGGGTGAAAGTTAACCTCTTTAGGGCCTATTGCACTCCTCTCCATACTGCCCCCCTGTGGGTCAAGTTTAAGCAGGCTAGCTTTCATAAGCTCCAGGTTGCTTCCAGTGATTGCCTGAGCCTAGGTGGCGCTGCAGCGCCAGTGAAATGTTTTGTGGTGCTTGAGTTAACTCCTTTCATGCTCTGCTGCTGAGACACCTGATGTACAAATGTATCAGTAACCAAATTCACAGCAATACTCAAAAACATGGCACCCATAAGAACCACCAGGGTTAAAAATCGCGCTGAGCCATGGATGCACACTGAAATACTGGCCGCTATGAAAACCAGAGACAAAAAATGCTCTGAACTTCATAAAAGTCAGACAAAGCTTTCCAAAAGCTCAAACAGTGAACTCCAAGCCCACGTGGTTGAACAAAAAATTCAAAGAAACAGACTAAGAAATGACGTAAACATCATGATCAAAACCGCAAAAAGAAATTTCATCAACGACAAAACTGAGGAAAACAAAAACAAACCCTGCGAACTTTGGAAATTACTCAATAATCAACTAGGCTGCAGTAAAAAACTTAAAACCAGATTCTCAAACATAAACATAAAGACGGACAACACACTCATCACAGACAAGCTGGATGTAGCCAATTACTTAAACATCTTCTTCACAAACATAGCCACAACACTGGTAAACAAACTACCCTCCCACTCAGGGCATTATGGGGTAGAACACATAGTAGCATACTACAAAAACCTAGGGGTCCACAAAGACGACTTCAAACTTGAAATGGTAACAACCGATGAGGTACTCAAAAAATTGAGCGCCCTCCAACCTAACAAGGCCACTGGCCATGACAACATCCCCTCCAAATTCCTCAGAGACGGAGCAGCCGCCATCACCCCAGTCATCACACACATAATAAACCTCTCTATAAAATAGGGACACGTCCCCAAGGACTTCAAAATTGCGAGAGTGACCCCTCTGCACAAAAAGGGCAGCAAATTAGACCCAGGCAACTACCGCCCTGTTTCTATTCTTACCTCCATCTCGAAAGTCATGGAGAAAATAGTCTACGAACAGGTCAAAAAGTACCTGGCGGAAAAAAATCTAATCTACGAATTCCAATCTGGCTTCAGAACGTCCCACTCCACTGACACATGCCTCCTCTATTTGAACGACCACATCAAACAAGAGGTGGATGCGGGCAAATACTGCGGCATGGTCATGCTGGACCTACAAAAGGCCTTCGACACTGTCAATCACTCCATTCTGATTGACAAGCTAAAAGCAATTGGTTTTGATAGCTTATCAGTGAGCTGGATGCAATCCTACCTGGAGGGGAGAGAACAGATGGTAGAGGTAAACGGTACTCTACCCCCCCCCCCCCCCCCCCCTCACAGTGAGCTGTGGTGTTCCACAAGGAAGCATACTAGGACCGCTACTCTTCCTAATTTATGCAAATGACATGTCGTCAGCCTGTGACTGCAACTTGTTCCTGTTTGCGGACGACTCAGCCCTGCTGGTCTCTGACAAGAACAAGTTGCAGGTTGAAAAAACCCTCAGCTCGGAACTAGGCAAAATCTGCATATGGCTCGCTGATAACAAACTATCATTACACATGGGCAAAACAGAGTCCATTCTCTTCGGTTCAAATAACAAACTCAGCAAGACCGACGGCTTCTCAGTTGCAGTGGGTGACAATATTGTCACAAGGAAAGACGAAATTACCTACCTGGGTTCCATCCTAGAGGCAAATCTTTCCTGTGACAAAATGGCATCCAATGTAATAAAAAAAGTCAACCAACGAACTAGATTCTTGTACCGGATCTCCTCTCTGGTAAACAAGAATACCCTGAAGACTCTGGCAGGAGCACTCATTCAAGGGTACTATGACTATGCGTGCACCTCATGGTACCAAAGCACCTCAAAGGCGCTTAAAACAAAATTACAAACATCACAAAACAAACTGGTCAGACTACTACTTGACCTTACTCAAACAAGGGACTAAACACGTTTCGCAATTATGCCACATCAATGTGGAACGCCCTACCCAAAGCTGTAAAGGAATGTGAATCCCTACCCACATTCAAAACTGCTCTTAAAGAGCACCTACGGGAGGCTGCAATTCGAAACTGGCCACCCTAAATGCCCAAAACCCCCACCACCTCCTAATAGACAGTCTCCTCCCCACCGCATGTATATATTCCCTCCCCGCCGTATGGATATTTCTCTCCCACCCACCCACCCCCTCCTAATGTACAGTCCCCTCCCCATCATATGTATATACTCTGTCAGGATCTAGGGGTAACAGTACTGTATATTTGAATACCGTTTATGTCACAAATGTATCAGTACTAAATACCTATATGTCCCTGTAACTGAGGGGTTACAAAACCCTGACTGTATTAAAGATTGTGATAGATTAAACCACTACTACACATTATTATTATTACTTGCTAGACAGTACAGTTAATATGGCGGACACTCAATATACGGCACGGTGACAAAGAGATAAGGTTTACAGTATTTATTAGCAACAGTAGATATACAAATGATAATTACTGGTCGCTCTTTTATGGCGAATGATATTAGAAAGTCAACGTATCAAAGTCAATGGGAATGAACAATTCCTAGGCTAAGTATACTAGACCGGAACGCTGCATGGCGTGGGCTGGCAATATAGTGGGGGCAAACGAGGGTATAGCTGGAGACTGGGGGTTCCTCCATAGAGTTGTAAGCTCCAGAGGGTTGAAGAATAGGCGGATACTCCAGCTAGTCACTTGAAGAAAGGGGCTCTCATACGGATCCAATCCTTGTAATCCAAGTGCTCGTTAGCAGGGTAATAGCTATTAATCCAGTGCCCGACAGCAGTGATGATAGCTAGCCAGCTTCGTCCTTGAAGCTAGCCCGATACAAATCTTCAGGGTAGTTAAATCCAAACGACAATGGTATTAACGATGCTCTTCTCCACGGTACTACGTTTCCACAAGTCACTATAATCCACCAATAATGGTTCTACAATATCAAGGTCGTATCTAAGGAGCTACTAATTATCCGTAACGATACACCGCTGTAGGTTCCACTGCTCACAAGTCCAATAGTTCGGCTGCTAGGTTCACCTCGTGTTATGCTACTAATTACATTAAGTCCACACACACTTGCTAAGGTTCACGCTTCACTTTGCTACTAGACGAACGCCGAACGAACTGCATTAGATTCACACTTTCACTTGTTCACTTCGCACTAGGTTAGGTCGAACTGCTGCTACTTTACTTCTGACGAACTGCTACTGTTTGCGCCTTCCACAATATATATACTTAGAGGGCTTTCTAGGGCGCAACCGAATCTCTTGTCCGGAATCAATGCGCTGCCCAAGGGCATGTCTCAACTTGTCCGAACTCGTCTTTGAACTTGTCTGGGGGGCGCGATTGTTGGCGCCGTGGGTGTCAAGGGTGTTGTCCAATGAGGAAAGCGAATAATGCTATGATTCAAACGGAGGCTTAAAGGGATATAGCTTATATATATAAATAATATACAAGTTATATAAAACAATAAAACGTAGATTCTCAGTGTTAATCTGGCCCTTCACAACAGTCCCTATGCCATAAATGTCATGTATGTTGTGTATGTCATAAATGTCTATATGAATTGAAAATGGGGGACCCTGATGGAAACAAGACACACGTCTTTTTCAGGTCTGCATCCCCTTAACAATTGTGAGTATTGAGCCGTACTGTATTGTACCCATTCTGCAATCTGTTAAATAAAGTTTTCATTCATTCATTCATTCATTCATTCATTCATTCATTCATTCATTCATTCATTCATTCATTCATTCATGTCGTCTGAATGTGTCTCAGAAGCGTGATTACCAAAACAAGCCGCATTTCTCGGAGACGCTCTCTGATTGGCACTGACTGACGCTCTCTGATTGGCCACTGACTCGTTTGGCCAATCCGTGACGAGCTGTGTCTTTGCCCATTTCCTCGACAAACAGCCTGCAAACTACCTGGCGTTCTATCGCCATGCTCTATAACAAACTCTAACCTTAACCAACTTCGAAAGAGTGCCTAAGCTTAACCGTCGAAAGAACTTGCCGTCACGCTCTAAGACAAACTCTAACCTTAACCAACTTCGAAGAGTGCCTAAGCCTAACCAGTGTAGAAACAGGTGTCGGCCAACCAGAGAGCGTCTGCCAGAAATGTGGCTTGTTTTGGTAATCACGCGTCTCAGAACAGGATCATCCTGTTGCTGACTCAAGTCAACCGAGTCTCAGTGACATCAAGTTCCAGTCCTGTATCTGGAAGTATTGGTACAGTCAGTGCCCTGTTGTAGAGCTGCTATTGGTTTATGTTTTTATTTATTGTGAATGTGATGTAATTTTTGATTATGTTTGTGTTTTTTACTCTGTGGACCATGTGTCTGTTAATAAAGATGAAAGATGATGATGATGATGATGATGATGATGATGATGATGATGATGATGATGATGATGATGATGATGATGATGGGGGGGGGGTCATTTCCCATTCCTCATCATGGAAAAGCCTGTGGTTACTTGGTAGCCGGCCAGGCCGTTTATCATTTAATTGTGGCCTAATATTAAACTACAAGCCAAGAAACTAAACACGTTTCGCAATTATGCCACATCAATGTGGAACGCCCTACCCAAAGCTGTAAAGGAATGTGAATCCCTACCCACATTCAAAACCGCTTAAAGAGCACCTACGGGAGACTGCAATTCGAAACTGGCCACCGTAAATGTCCAAACCCCCCACCCCCACCACCTCCTAATAGACAGTCTCCTCCCCGCCGCATGTATATATTCTCTCCCCACCGTATGTATATTTCTCTCCCACCCACCCACCCCCTCCTAATGTACAGTCTCCTCCCCACCGTATGTATTTCTCTCCCACCCACCCACCCCCTCATAATGTACAGTCCCCTCCCCATCATATGTATATACTCTGTCAGGATCTATGGGTAACAGTACTGTATATTTTAATACCGTTTATGTCACAAATGTATCAGTACTAAATACCTGTATGTCCCTATGGCGTGTAGCTTTATGCCAAGCAAGCAGTGCAAAAATTTACCGTAGTGGCGTGCAGTAATGCGCCTTTCATTTTCCGCCGCCCAGCGCCCAGGTCGCGCGGAAATAGGCTGTCTATTGCCATTCTCTTTGACAAACTCTAACCTTAACCAGCTCCTTAACAACGCCTAAACTTAACCGTTCTAACCTTAACCAACTCCGAAACAATGCCTAACCTTAACCTTAACCTTAACCATGCCTAACCTTAACCATAGAAATTATATTGCCATTCTCTTTGACAAACTCTAACCTTAACCAGCTCCTTAACAGCGCCTAAACTTAACCGTTCTAACCTTAACCAACTCCGAAACAATGCCTAACCTTAACCTTAACCTTAACCATGCCTAACCTTAACCGGCGAAAGAATACACGTTAAAAAAAAATCACGTTAAAAAATATTTTCGATGGGATTCGAACTCGCCAGCAAACAAGCCATAGGATCCACAGCCATGTGGCCTTGCCAATTGAGCTATTGCTAGATACTGAATAAGGGGCGGTGACTTATATATATTGAGCTCCGCTCGTGTCGAACCAAGGCGGGATCTCATGCGCATGCGCGGGCACCTCGCGCGAGCACGCCGGCGCACGCACGCACCTGAGCGAGCACGGCGCCGCCGGTGCACGCACGGTAGCATTTGTCTGAAAAGAAGGGCGCTTTACCGCACTGGCGTGCGGTGACGAATGCGGAAGCATTTTTGCACTGCTTGCTTGGCATTAAGGAAAACGCGTCCCTATGCCATAAATGTCATGTATGTTTGTGTATGTCATAAATGTCAATATGAATTGAAAATGGGGGACCCTGATGTAAACAAGACAAACGACTTTCTCTGGTCTGCATCCCCTTAACAATTGTGTGTATTGAGCCGTACTGTATTGTACCCATTCTGCAATCTGTTAAATAAAGTTTTCATTCATCATTCATTCATTCAGTTGGACAAGTTTTGAAGTGGGTGCTATGACAAAATTCGACCACACGGAGGCACTGTTTGACCGCCCTCCAAGCTTTTAAATACAACCAGACGTCTCCGGCGCTGCTCTTCAAATCTTGTCGGGTGCAGTGGCGAATCCTTATGGAAGCCAACGGAAGCCATGCCTCCCTAATATTAAAATATGAATTAATATCAAATATGAAATATGAAAAAAAAAAAAAATATATATATATATAATTTTTTTTCATATAGTTTACATTCTTTTTCATCTGTGCATCTGTGTTATAATTTTTTATTTTTTTTTAAATGTCTCCCTCTTCTCCTTCTCACTCCCTCTAACACACTGTCAGCCTCACTATGCTCACTGCAGCAGGAGAGGAGGCAGATGGTAGGTCTCTTTCTCCAGGCTTCCAGCATTATAGAGTCCAAATCCGATCCTAGCCAATCAGATTCGAGCTGACTGCCACACCCTAAAAGTTTAAAACGGGGCTGTGAGAAGAATCATGAGTGTGGAATCCCCTCTGCACACCTCCCCTCTGCACTCTGAACATTGTATTAACCCGTAACTGTTCCCACGGGCCGAATATTGCCCCGATCCTCGCGAGATTAAATCCACGGGGACCTCTCGGCGTGCCGAAGCTTTTCCTAAATCACTTCCATCATCGAAAACGAGGGGAAAAGGTCGGCTCGCGACCCTGAAAATGTTGCGTGATTTTAAAAACGCTGTATTAAGTGAGCCTATTATGGGATCCACGCGAGCTTTCTATCGTGGAAACATCTGGGCGTCCCGCAACTTTTACTGATTCACATGTAGCCCCTAAAATGCTTAGAAAAGGAAAAGAGAAAGCGTGGAATAAACTCGCCGAAACGGAAAAGTGTCCCACGGGCGCGCCGTGATTCCGATCCGCGTGAAAATATTCACGGCCATAGAGGAGACCGTGGGACACCTTTTTGCAACCGAATATGTGTCTCGAATTTGCTCCCACGCGGCGCGCAAAATCGCGCAAGGAAAAATTGGACCAAAAATTAACCAATGCTCCAGCAGTATTAATGACCCTGATGTAAACAAGACAAACGTCTTTCTCTGGTCTGCACTGTACCCATTCTGCAATCTGTTAAATAAATAAAAAGAACGTTTGACTGGCCGCCGAGCCATACTGTAGTGTACATGGTGACTGCTTGACTTTAAAAAAAAAAAGAAAAAAAAAATTATTAATAAAAATATTTAATAATTTTTTTTTAATAATCTTTTTTTGGCTTCCCCTGTTATTTTACCCACGCGACGCCACTGGTCGGGTGAGCGTCTCGACCACGCGTCTGAAGAATCTCTGAACACGTCAGCGTGGAATATTTGCAATTGCTCCACAACAAGGTAAAGCTAGACGCCCTAACAGTTGTCGTCAAGACATTATATTAGTGCTGTCAGGCGATTAAAAAAATTAATCTAATTAATTACAGGATTTGTAATTAATTAATCTAATTAATCGCATTTTAATCGCATTACCATTTTATGCCTCATATTCTATATTCTATAATCATATTTCAAATTGCATGTGACCGGATGGCAGAATTCAGTACTGTATCTACAAAACCTTCTGTTTAATCATCTTCCATCTATTAATTTGCTTAGATTTTTCAGGTCTGGTCAATTTGAGCATGGTGTTATTCACAGTCAAAGATAAAAAAAAAGATTTATTGATATTCTCATTTGGTTCATTACAATTTACTCAAAATAAAATGTTCATTCAATCAATCACAGTGCAGATTGATTGATTGAATGAAAATGTTATTAACAGATTGCAGAATGGGTACAATACAGTACGGCTCAATACACACAATTGTTAAGGGAATGCAGACCAGAGAAAGACTTTCGTCTTGTTTACATCAGGGTCCCCCATTTTCAATTCATAATGAATTGTAAGTAAGGGTGCAACTTGCACCGTACAATCCATTCTTTGTGGATCTAGCCCACAGTATTTCTGACACTGGGAATACATTCCCTGAGATTCATAGATGTCCCTAGAATCAGATACCAAGAACATGCAAATGGACCATATTAAAAAAAAATCTGTAAATGTGTATTCTACATGCTTATGGAATGAATGAGATACAAAAAAAATATTATTATTAAAAAAAAAAAAAAAAAGAAAAAAAACTTTTTTGTAATAAATTTTGAGTTAATTTTCATAACGCGATTATTTGCTGTGTAATTAATTAATCTAATTAACGCGATAAACTGACAGCCCTACATTATATAAAAAAAAAACGAGCACCCAAACCCGATAATGTTACTCAGTGATGCTGTAGCTCTTCAACGCGTCACTCCGTCAGGTGCATGTCTTGTATCTGCACGGACACTGCTACACTACTCCTTATTTACAAAGTCAAGGTGTCATCAATAAGTGCATGCCACACGTATCATAAGGACGAGGTAAACATGCGATTTGAGTTAGAAGAACGCAGACTAAATGTGCAAAGTGCATCTTTAGTTGAGTAACAGTTGACTAGGCCGTGTGTCTAAGTGAGGGGGGAATTAATTTGCACACCTGCGGCTGCAGAAATTATTATTGTACTGTTTTGTAGTTTGAACTCGAAGCTCACGTTGGTTAAATTCAACTTGATTTAATTAACCGTGATTAAGATCAAGTGACACATTCACATTATGGACCAGCAGCACCTCTGGATATTCAATAATTTGGATAATCTGATTGATTGATTGAAAATTTTATTAACAGATTGCAGAATGGGTATAGTACAGTACAGCTCTGTACATTGGAGGTGGGGGGGGGGGGGGTTGGGTGGGGGACACTGTACACTGTACATTAGAATACTGACAAAGCCATACTTGGTCATTTACTTTACAACTGGGTTAGGACATTTGTAGGGGCCAGTTTCGAATTGCAGTCTCCCGTGGCCGTAGGTGTTCTTTGAGAGTGTTTTTGAAAGTGGGTAGTGATTCACATTCCTTTACAGCTTTGGGTAGGGCGTTCCACATTGATGTGGCATAATTGCAAAACGTGTTTAGTCCCTTTGTGACGGATCA
Source organism: Notolepis coatsorum (assembly GCF_963971535.1). NCBI lineage: Eukaryota > Metazoa > Chordata > Actinopteri > Aulopiformes > Paralepididae > Notolepis > Notolepis coatsorum. The sequence goes on along the minus strand of NC_140179.1, from coordinate 87,531,511 downwards.
TACTGGGTCTGCGTTGTGTTTGATGTTAAATGAGAATGTCCCGAGGGGGAGTCGAACAGGGGGCTCCCGCGTCCGCGGGCGACGACACAGGCCGCTGCACTAAAAAGTGAATTCACTCCTAACTACCGTACCTATGCGTCTGTTAACCCTGTTATGGGGAAGTGAGTTTAATTTACCAGCCCGCACTGCCACAGTCACTTGTCAACACACCTGTTTCCGTGACTGTGGACATACCCACGGGCTTCCCCGTTACACTCACCTCCCTAAACTCACGGCCCTCAGGACATCCGGGTCACGGCACCACTGTGACGGATCATACTGGGTCTGCGTTGTGTTTGATGTTAAATGAGAATGTCCCGAGGGGGAGTCGAACAGGGGGCTCCCGCGTCCGCGGGCGACGACACAGGCCGCTGCACTAAGAAGTGAATTCACTCCTAACTACCTGTTATGTACCATGAGCTTGATTACTCATGTGTCACTGGGCATGCAGGTGAGGGCTGCTAATTAGCTGATTGCTGCTGATTGGAAACATGCCTGGCAGCTTAAAGCTAGTCTCTGAGGCCCCGTTTAGACGGAAACGCTAGCAGGTGAATCCGCAAAAATATTTTTACGGATGTGCCTTTCGTTTATACGGAAACAGCGTTTTTACGGGGTGAAACCGCAAAAAAGTGAGACTACCTTCCAGGGTGGAATTCCTAGAAACGCAAAAGCTTTGCGCTTTCGTCTAAACTGTCAAACCGTATAAATCTGTTAAAACGATGACGAAAGGTTTGTCACGGCTCTGGTCGCGCGTACTGCTTACGTCACAGGTAGCAGGTATGCGCCAGTAGCCGAGACGTAAACAAAGCAAGTATGTCTGACTTATATCAACGGAGATCACCTGAAGGCTACATTGGCAGTACTTTTAACCCTTTCACTGCCACACGACAGAAGGTTACCCCTTTACTATCACACAACCGGCTGTCGTGTGGCAGTGAAAGGGTTAAATACACAAGAATCTGTCCCGCCGCGGCGTGAGTGGACCCACTGTCTGTGAGTGACTCTGCTTTGGTGCAATCACATTCCCCATCCACAGTCTGCGAATCAGAGGCAGAGTAGGGCGGGTCTTCACAGCACGTCATGTGACATATGCGCCAATCGTGTGACAGCGGGTCTCCGTCGTTACAGCGTCGTCTGCACGGAGAATTCCACTCCAAAACGCTCGTCTAAACGTAAAATTAAAAGTGAAACCGCAAGATGACTTTTGCGGTTTCTGTTCACAAAACGCTCGTCTAAACGGGGCCTCAGTCACACATGCAGCCTGTCTGTGGTTAGAGGAGTGTGTGGTAACAGAGAGTTGTCACGTTCTCTCATTCTTGTTCTTTAGTTTGTACCAGTAATTTATTGTTAGAGTAGTATTTTGGGTTACACACGGGTTTTGGTGTCAGTTTGCACATAGGTTGCGTGCCTTTGAGCCAGGGTCGTAACAGTTGGGCGCTCGTCCGGGAGTGAATTTGGAAATACCCCTAGAATTTGTTTGGTGTTTTTTTTTTTTTGCATGGTGTGTCGTGGTGCTATAGTGTGGGTGGTGTTTGTTACATGTTGTGTAACGTGGGGGCTTGAGCCGTTCATCAAACAGGTGAGTATGCCCTTATTTGTTTATAATTTGATGTGACTACTTAATGCTGTTCAAATATATAGTTTAGTGCACACCACAAGTAGGTAGGGACATTATTTTCTGGTTGTTTGTTAGCTTCCTGTGCACCACATACTCCTGGGGCAGTCAGAGAAGTGATTAGCACCATCTACTTGTCTTGTACCATACCATATACTTGACGGGTGGATGGTCATGGTCAATATGATCTTTGGCTGGTAGCAGGTGTGGTTGAAGAGGGTTAGGTCTACAGGGCATTAGCTTAAGGGTAGGTAGAATAGGGGGCCAGAAAACACAGGTAGTGTGGTAGGGCCTGATTTAGTGTTTCTTAGGGTAGACATGTGGTGGGCCGTTTTGACTGCAGTTTAGATGTAGAAGCGTAAGTAGTCGTATCAGGTTATAAGGGGCACCTGTTTGAATTTGTTTGTTGTATTTATTTTGTTTGTTTTTAGTGTTTGGTTAGCCTACCTGTTAGCACCTGACCTCCTGCGCGTATGACACATCTATTTATTTCAGGGTGTTTTTTTTCAGTAGAGCACACATTTCCACCGCGTCTCCTTGTAGTTATTAGTATTGGCATTAGCATGCTAACGCTGACAAGGGGTGCTTCAGCGGTGCTTCAGCGGTCTTCAGTGGTTCTTTAGTGTTTCTTCAGTGGTTCTTCGGTGGTTCTTCAGTGGTTCTTCAGTGGTTCTCAGGTAAATTGTGTGTATGCTAGGGTGTTTTTGGTGACTCCAGAGTGAGCGCTGGTGCAGTAGGGATGGCTTCCATAAAGGATTTTGCTGATCACCCTTCTGATGAGTTGTTGGAAAGGTTTTCCAAGGAACAGCTTCTGGAGCTTGCTGTGCACTACAAGGTGGAGCTTACTGCCAGTGAGAAGCGTTTGAAACCGACTGCCTTGGGTGCTTTGAGGGCTTTGCTTGTTAGGGAGCAGGTGCTTGCGGCGAGGGTGGAGGAGCCTCTTTTGTCTGACGCATCTCCGCTACTATCTGATGTGGCGGAGGGTGAGTGGAGGCTTAGAGAGTTGGAGTTTAAGGAAAGACAGCTACTACAAGAGCGCGAGGAGAGGAGAGAGGAGCGTGAGCTTAAAGAGAGGAGAGAGGAGCGTGAGCTTAAGGAGAAACAAATGTTGCTGGAGCACGAGCGTGCGCAGAAGGAGCTTGAATATAAGCATGCTGCCTTGCAGGCGGGTGCTCTACCTTCAGAGTCGCGTTTCGGTTTTGATGTTGGCAAAAATATTAGGATGGTGCCTCCTTTTGTTGAGAAGGATGTGGAAAAGTATTTTCCCCTTTTTGAACGGGTGGCAACCACGTTGAAGTGGCCTGATACGGCCTGGACGCTGCTGCTGCAGTGTGTTCTTCTTTGTAAGGCGCAAGAAGCCTATACTGCTTTGTCCCTTGAACAAAGTGCTGACTATGAGCTTCTTAAAGCTTCCATATTGAGGGCTTATGAGTTAGTCCCGAGGCCTATCGTCAGCGTTTTAGAGGTTATCGCAGGTCGGAGGGACAGTCGTATGGTGAATTTGGAAGAGAGAAGGAGAACCTGTTTGACAGGTGGTGCACCTCTCAGAAAGCAGAGTCAAGAGAGCAGCTTAGACAGTTGATTCTCCTAGAGGAATTTAAAAGATGTGTTCCTGATACCGTTTCCACTCATCTAAACGAGCGTAGGGTGTCGAAGATAGGCGACGCTGCTGTCTTCGCTGATGAGTTTGTGTTGACACACAAGTCCGTTTTTGTGGAGGACTACCGTGTTGAGTCCAGGGATAGGCGTCCTGTTCAGGGGGGCCGTTTCCCAAAACCTGTGTCTGCTGGTCAGTTAACTTCACCTCCTAGGCGGGGTGGTTCTGCTGGTGCATTCCCAGAAGGGATTATATGTTTCTACTGTAAAGAGCCTGGTCATATCGTTGCTGGGTGCCCGGTGCTTGAACAGAAAAATGTCAGAACGGTGGCTCTGGTAGAAACCATATGCAGAACACCTATGCCAACGTTAGAGGGTGATAGGGAAAGTATCAAAAGTGTGGACAAAGAGCTCGAGGGTTCCTCAAGATTTATGATGGATGGATTTGTTTCCCTGACTAATGCACTAGAGTCCAAACAGGCTATAACAATTTGGAGAGATACCGGTGCTTTTCAGTCCCTCATTCTGGAGGGGATTTTGCCGTTTTCAGAAAAGTCTTCTTTGCATTCCGGTGTCGTTGTTCGTGGCTTTGGAGGTGGATTTGTGGATGCACCTTTGCATGAGGTCACACTCAATTCTCCCTTAGTATCAGGCAATGTTGTTGTGGGGGTATGTTCTCACATTCCCAGAAGAGGGGTGTCCTTCATTCTAGGGAATGATTTGGCTGGTGACAAAGTGTTGGCTACTCCAGTTGTAACTCCCATTCCTGTGGTTTCTGAGGTCCCTAATGAGCTGGCACAGAAACATCCAGGAGTGTTCCCTGTGTGTGCTGTGACACGGGCAATGTCAAAGGACAAAAGTGATGTTGTTGATACTTCGACTTCGGACATTACACTTAGTGACACATTCTTTGTTGAATTGAAAAGTGTACCTGTTGAGAATTTTGGAAAGCACACTGTGGATGTACCTCTGCATAATGATTCTCTTGATTGTGCCTTTGTGTCAGGCCCGGTGGTGAAACCAGAGTTAACTTGACATGCGTGCCGGAGAGGCATGTGGCAGGAGATGATCTGGCAGCGCAGTGTCTCAAGGTCTTCCCAGCCTGTACGGTGGCTGAGGCCACGAACGAATTGGAGGATGAGTGTGGGAAGGATGCTATGAGAGATGCTGTTGATTCATGTGACACCGTTCTAGTTGAAGAGGCTACAAGGCCTGACTTAGGCTGCCAGCCTTCCCACAGTAGCTCTATTGTCCCTGATGTTTCACTTGTGGGCAGGGATGGTCCCAGTATGTCAGTTGATGATTCTGACATTGATTCACGTGTCCACACTGATTCTCTGCCATGCACTAGGTGTGATAGTCAACCTAGTTACCTGTGTCCTGTGGAGCAGGAGCCGCCTTCGCGACCTGGTCTGTTGAGTGGCAGCCATTTTGATCAGGACAATGTTATTTTGTGTGACGCCATTTTAGATGGTGTTCCAGACGCTTTTGTGACTGATGTATTGCCATGTTCCAGGGACGGTGGGGCTGTACCTGAGGCGGTACATCCTACTCTGGATGTTCACGGTTTGCAGTATCCTGAACTGCCAGTGCCAGGTGGGATGGATATGGGCGCTGTGGTGGTATCAGAGATCTATGGTTTTTGTTTTTCTGTGTTCTGTCCTGTTGAGCGCAGTGAGCTTAGCTCTCAAATAGATTTTGGTTTGCAGTCTATTTTTGACAGGTCGGTATCGGTGGAGGGGCCTGTTGAAATGGAGCTCATATATGATAAGGTCTTGGTTTGTCGATGGGGTCCTAAGTCTTACGCCTCAGGGGAGGAGGCGCCTGCCCCACTCCAGCCATATACCGCAGTGGCGGAACCTTTTGTGAGGTCTAGCTTGCCCGAGAGTCGGGACAGGGTTGCTTTGTGTTTTACACAGCATTGGCAAATGTTCCACAGTGGGGATGCGACACGGTTGGTGGTCGTGTTCGACAGGGGCCGGCCCGTTATCGCTGTTGTGGTAGTGGCCCTGACAACTAATGGGTCACAATTAGGGATGCTCGATATTGGCTTTTTTACCGATACCGATATTCCGATATTGTCCAACTCCAATTTCCGATACCGATACCGATACCGATATCAACCGATACCGATATATGCAGGGTTTCCCCCCCAAAAAACTGAATAATTTCAGGTAACTAATAATTTCACTGGATGCATTCAAAAGGCTTTCTAAATGTAAGCATTATCTGTGCAAAATATGATAATTAAAAAAGTAAAAATGAACATTTTAAACCAACATGCATACTTTTGACAATAAATAAAATAAGAATTGGTTCTTACTTGCTTGCCTGGGTAAATAAAGGTTAAATAAATGTTAAAAAAAAAAAAAAAAAAAAAAAAAATTGTTATTGTTTTTTTTTTTTTTTTTTACCGATACCGATATTTTCCGATATCACATTTTACTGCCGATATCGGCCGATAATATCGGTCGGCCGATAATATCGGACATCCCTAGTCACAATATTTCTTTTGTTTTGTTTACGGGTTTGGTGTGTAGTGGTTGCCTCTTGGGCAACCATTTTGGTGGGGGAGGTGTTATGTACCATGAGCTTGATTACTCCTGTGTCACTGGGCATGCAGGTGAGGGCTGCTAATTAGCTGATTGCTGCTGATTGGAAACATGCCTGGCAGCTTAAAGCTAGTCTCTCAGTCACACATGCAGCCTGTCTGGTTAGAGGAGTGTGTGGTAACAGAGAGTTGTCACGTTCTCTCATTCTTGTTCTTTAGTTTGTACCAGTAATTTATTGTTGGAGTAGTATTTTGGGTTACACACGGGTTTTGGTGTCAGTTTGCACATAGGTTGCGTGCCTTTGAGCCAGGGTCGTAACAGTACCGTGCCTATGCGTCTGTTAACCCTGTTATGGGGAAGTGAGTTTAATTTACCAGCCCGCACTGCCACAGTCACTCGTCAACACACCTGTTTCCGTGACTGTGGACATTAAGGCTGAGCCCGAACCCTGTTTTTAGGGTTCGAACGTTCGCCAGGGTTTATCGAACGAACGTTCGAACGTTCGTTTTTTGTAAATTTTTTAATAAAATTTTTTTTTTATATTTTTTTTTATATAATTATTTTTTTTTGTATTATAGATCCTACGGAGGGCGGCATTGCATAATCTATTGGTGAAAAAACATGTTTACAGTGGTGGCTGTTCATGTAAACATGTAATTAAACAAAGCACTGAGAAGAAAATAAACAAGCTACTGAGTACTGCATCAAAGACTCAAAGTTCCTATGATAAACAATAGCCCTTCAAGGGCTGGGCGATATGACCAAAAACGTTATCGCGATAAAATTATAAAATTATTTTCATATAATTCGATATCGATAATTATCGTCGATATAATGTATGTCAAGTTTAATTAACTTATTATGCTGCTGCGAATGTCTCAAGTCGAGTTGATGTCGTCATCAGTCCGCGCACGTTAGAAGTTAGCCGACAAGCGGAATATCTCATGGCAATGTAATAAATATGACACTAAAATACTCTCTTCCGCCACAATATATTGAAACGACGTCCACTGTATACCACACACTACTATGAACGTGGCCTCAGAATTCACGCTGCACACATACTCTGCACGTAAATATATAAAACATCGCCGTGCAAGCTAGTTAGCCTAGCCAGCCTGTTGTCTTATTATGCTGCTGCGAATGTCTCGAGTCGAGTTGATGTCGTCATCAGTCCGCGCACGTTAGAAGTTAGCCGACAAGCGGAATATCTCATGGCAATGTAATAAATATGACACTAAAATACTCTCTTCCGCCACAATATATTGAAACGACGTCCACTGTATACCACACACTACTATGAACGTGGCCTCAGAATTCACACCGCACACATACTCTGCACGTAAATATATAAAACATCGCCGTGCAAGCTAGTTAGCCTAGCCAGCCTGTTGTTCCTAAGCGGTGTATTCCATGACAATGTGCTCAATATGATACTAAAATACTCTCTTCCGCCACAATATATTGAAACGACGTCCACTGTATACCACACACTACTATGAACGTGGCCTCAGAATTCACGCCGCACACATACTCGGCACGTAAATATATAAAACATCGCCGTGCAAGCTAGTTAGCCTAGCAAGCCTTGTTGTTGAGTGAGTGCTACCTCTGGGTCTCCTTCCTGGTCTCCTTCACTCTCGGCCACCTCCTTCACCGATTGGTTGTTAGTGCGTGCTCATATCCAAGCTTGGAAAATCGATATATCGAAACTTTGTGACCACGTTTCATGTTTATTTCGAGGAAATAATTTATCGCGATAGTTATCGTTATCGTTTTATCGCCCCCAGCCCTAAGCTGCCCTTGCACACCGCAGTCACGTAAGGGGCTAGATAAACAAAAGCATTCGTTTTGTGGCATTAACGTTATATAGTTAGTGTTACACGTTCAATAACAGGTATTCACTCTTGGTCGACGGGAAGGAGAGAGGCGCGCGCCTCGGCTCCTTCCACCGTCTACCTCGGAACGGGGGACGGCAGAGAGACAGAGACACCGGCGCGGGGGTCCCGCCGGGCTCCCAACACGCCTGCCGCCTCGGCCAGAGTTGTTTCCAACGCAACCACCTCCCACCATGAAGCTCGCGCTCTGTGGCCGAAAAAGGCTGGTATTCATTAATGATCCTTCCGCAGGTTCACCTATGGAAACCTTGTTACGACTTTTACTTCCTCGGCGGGGAGCTAACGCTACGTTAATGCTTCTCTCAAGCAGATCAATGGCGGCATTGCCGGAAGTAAAAAAAACCAGGTTAACTGTGTCCTGGCTGTAGTAGAACCAGGTTAACTGTGTCCTGGCTGTAGTAGTAGAACCAGGTTAACTGTGTCCTGGCTGTAGTAGCATTGTAGAACCAGGTTAACTGTGTCCTGGCTGTAGCATTGCTGTAGTAGAACCAGGTTAACTGTGTCCTGGCTGTAGTAGTAGAACCAGGTTAACTGTGTCCTGGCTGTAGTAGTAGAACCAGGTTAACTGTGTCCTGGCTGTAGTAGCATTGTAGAACCAGGTTAACTGTGTCCTGGCTGTAGCATTGCTGTAGAGTAGTAGAACCAGGTTAACCGTGTCCTGGCTGTAGTACAACCACACACACACACACACAACACAATAAACACACACACACACTAAACAACGATGCATACAGCAGAAGACATACTGTTAGACCGGAACCCGCTCCTAAAAAATATAATTCTCAAGGTAGGTGTCCGTTGGCAGAGGCGTACAAAGGCCGGGGACACAAAATGGCCTTCCGGAGGTACTTTTGATCTCGACGTATGCAAAGAGATGAATGTAATGATTCGTAACCACAAGCCAGGCGACAGCAGCAAAAAGAGGTTGAAAAAGAGGACAGAAGAGTTGGGGGTAATGAAGCTCTACGCCCAGAAGGGGAGAGCATACAGGCAGGAAGCTTTAGCGCTAAATCAGAGAGAGACGGATATAGGGAAACCAACATCCCCACCTTATGTCACGCAATTGCCGGTGGGCACTGTGACAATAAGAGGAGAATATGAGGAGACGGAATTAGGGACCCCCGCTAGGTCAGAAACCTCCGCTAGATCAGAGACCTCCCTTAGGCGAGATACCCCCCCCAAACTGACCCCGCAGGATCTCTATCCGAAAGACCTGGCGGCATATGGCGAGACAGTACGTCGGAAGTTGTATACTGCAGAGGAAGAGGAGGTAGAGAACCTGGGCAGGCAGAGGGAGGGAGTCGGGAGGAAGATAGAGGAAGAGCCCCGTCAAAATGTGGCGCAGCAGACATCAGAGAAACACGGAGCGTGTGGCCACACTAAACTGTTGACTGAGGAGGAAGATGAGAATGACACGAAACCAGGACAGGAGAAAGGAAACATTACAGGAACCCTGACTTTCGCCCCTACATTCGTGGGAAGTGTGACAAGCACAGGCCAGTGTCCCCTGCTAATAAAGGGGAACGATATCTTTCACATGCCATGGTCACCTCTAGACATCGATGGTTTAATAGTAAGACTACCGGACCTTTCAGAAGGAGCCTCCAGGTGGATCACGCAGTTTGAGGAAAATACGTAATCTTTTCTGCTAGCAGTGGGTGACGTCAAATCCCTGTTGACGCGTTTGCTAGGAGTTGGTGCCTGCCGGGACATCATGGGTGATACATCGATGCGAGTGGCATGCGACACGCAGGCCCATGATGGAGACATATTCAACGCGCATAGAGCGGCGTTGTGGTACAAACTCAGGAATCAATATCCATCACGTATTAATCCGGCAAAACTGGCAGGCAACCCCATAATGGAGACGGAAGGGCCTGGCGCCTATGTGAACAAAGTACTGAAGGAGTGGAGAGGTGAGCTAGGACACAACCCAGAAATTGACCCGTTGCAGAGAGCGATGTTTAGAGAAAGTGTGATGAGAGGGCTTCCAGAGGTGGTTAAGAATAGACTGGAAGACGTGGTGGGGTTAATGGACATGACTTATCCTTTGTTCTGTGCACATGTAACACATAGTGTGGAGAAGCAAAGGGCTCAGGAGCAGAAAGTCAGGGATCAGGATAGAAATGACGCAAGGAAGTTAACTCAGCAACAACTGCAGCCCCAAAGGAGGCTGCAGGCAGTAATGGTGTCATCTGCTACCTCTCCACCCATGCAGGACCAGGGACCCCCGCCTGCACCTCAGGTAGTGAGAAGCTATGGCTATAGTTCACAGAACCAGGCGTCCAGGCGGCAGGCAGGGAATGGGCAATCAGGCCCACGGTTTACACAGGGACCGGGGAACGAACAACAGTTTCCCCGTTTCCACTGTTGGAACTGCGGCATGCAGGGACACAGGGAAATGAGATGTGGGCAACCATACCGTCCCGGCTCGGAGTATGGAAGACCCGTGCGCCAGGGGGAGTCACAAGGGCCCCACAACCAGGGGGAGACAGGAGGGCCCCGAAACCAGGGGGGTAATCACTAGGGGTGCCCAGAGAATGCGACGGGGGGAAATCAAATGATTGTGGTTTCCAAGGGAGCTGAGCAAGAACCTATTCTGCAGGTCCTAGTGGAGGGCAAATTAACAGAGATGATGGCAGACACTGGAGCAGGTTTTTCCTGCATAAAGCAAAAATACGCCGCTCACTTACCCCAGTCTGGACAGTATGTTCGGACGGTCGGATTCTCGGGAAAAACACAATTAATACCCACATCAGATCCAATCTCTATGACGTATAACAACAAGACCATAACAATACCTGTATTAATTTCAGACAGCACCCCGCGCAATCTCTTGGGACGAGATGCAATGTGTAAACTAGGCTGTAAAATCCTATGTACGCCTGAGGGGATTCAAATTGAACAAGACGTGTACCAAATGATGTTACAAGGGACGGGGGAGAAAGAGGCCACTGTGTTCTGGCTGGGCAACATAGATGCAGAGCTGCAAAGGGTCTGTGACCCCTGGGAGCCATTTCTGAAAACCCAACTGCCTCAGTCTAGACAAACAAACATGGAGGCACATTGCACACTACAGTATTTGACGAATAGTGACCTAGTTAGGAACAAGGCATGGTTGCAGGGACAGCCCGAGCAGGTGCAGATTAACTCATCTACGATAATTGTAGGGAGACAGGGCGCGGCATTGAGGGTTAACACGAGTAAGTATCTACGGGAACAACATAGACTAAGAGACGCCACACATCACTCTGAGAATAAATCCTGGTTACGAATCCGAACATCTAGGTTCAATGATACAGGAATCCGAGACTCAAAGGTGGGTCTCCACGGAATCTCCGCTAATTTGGAACAGCGCAGATGGGAGTTTCATAAAAATAATGATTTCCTTTTCAGTTTTGGCAAAACCGCAAGTAATCAGATTACCAGGAGACCCTTGCGTTATTCCAGAGGCGGATGCTTTGCTGGAACAGGACATGTTGGCGCGCACCCCAGAACGGTTGTGGTCAAAACACGACACAGATGTGGGTCTAATATTGTCGGCACAGCCAGTGAAGGTCAGGTTAAAGAAGGGTTGTAGACCACCCTTTATCAGACAGTATACAATGAAGCCAGAGTCGGAGGAAGCTATATCACATCAGATTGAGGGACTGTTAAAGGGGGGAGTGCTCGTCCCTTTCAAATCCAGATGTAATACACCTATCCACCCAGTGCTAAAGGCGGACAGGGCTAGGTACAGACTGGTACACGATTTGAGGGCGGTGAACGACGTGGTGTCTGGACCAGAGGCGGAAGTCGCTAATCCACACACCCTCCTGACAAACATCCTGAGTAGCTCGCAGTACTATACGGTCATTGATCTCACGCAGGCATTCTTCAGTGTTCCATTGGAAAAAGAGTCTCAGTATCTGTTTGCTTTTACCCACAGGGGGAAACAATACTCTTACACCCGGTTGCCACAAGGGTTCGCGCACTCGCCACATTACTTCTCGAAGGCGCTCAAGGAAGACTTGCAAGGAGTGTGCGACACACTACTCAGCACGGTTTTACTGTATGCAGATGACATTCTAATCTGCTCGGATACACGTCAGCAGTGCCATGAGGACTCCATCAAAGTTTTGAGTGGATTGGCCGTGGGAGGCCACAAGGCATCCCGTTCAAAACTGCAGTACTGCCAGCCAAAAGTTGAGTACTTGTCTCGCGTCATTCAAAAGGGCATAAAAAACATCTCACCCACGCAACTCGAAGCTGTATCCAAGGCACCTAGGCCATTGACGGTCCGACAGATGATGACGTTTTTAGGGATGACTGGGTACAGCTCTGAGTGGGTGGAGGACTATACGATAGCGACAGCGCCGTTGAGGATGATGATAAAAGAGGCGGGTACAGACAAGCTTCGCGCTCCCTTGACATGGACCGAGGAGGGGGAGGACGCGTTCATAAACATTAAGCGTCTGTTGTTACAGGCCCCTGCCCTGGCGCTGCCGGATTATGAGAAGTGTTTCCACCTATTCGTCTCACATAGAGCGCAGCAGGCGACAGCTGTCCTGACTCAAACACAGGGGGGAGTGGGAAAAAACAACCGATAGCATATTACTCTAGAGCTCTTTCGCCGGTAGAGCAGGGTCTGCCACCTTGTTATCAGGCCCTGGCCGCAGCACATTTGATGTATGAGAAAGCAACGGCCGTGACAATGGGATATGACATTTGCATTTGGACACATCACAAATTGGCAAACTTGATTGAAAGAGGCAAATTTGTTCTGACCAGCCAACGGCAACAGGCTTACATGAGGCTCCTGCAGTACTCGGACGTTACGATAAAAACATGCCACGGCAGTAACCCGGCGGATCTGGTACCACTCCCGAGCGAGGGTCAACCGCATGAGTGCGAGGTGGAGGTACAGGCTTTCGTGAAACTCCGTCCTGATTTGGGAGTCGACCCGCTCGCGATAGCAGAACTCTCACTTTTTGTGGATGGGTCCTGCTATCGGGAGGGGGAAAATTTAAGGTCAGGATACGCCGTCGTACAGTGCAAACCTAACGGAGAAACACTAACAAGAAAGGCCGGACAATGCATGCAACCATGTTCGGCCCAGCTTGCAGAACTAATAGCACTAACAGAAGCATGCATAATAGCTAAAGATCGCACGGTTAACATCTTTACAGACTCTGCTTATGCGCATGGCGTATGCCACCTATTCGCGGCCATTTGGAAGGCAAGAGGCTTTAAGAAATCGGACGGCTCACCGATCCTTCACCACAAGCAGGTTGTGGCGCTTATTCAGGCTGTAAAGTTGCCCAAAAGCATTGCTATCGTAAAGTGCCAGGCACACAGAAAATACCTGTCTTTTGTGACGACGGGAAACAATGCGGCGGACGAGGCCGCGAAGGCGGCGGCTGCGGTGCCGTCCACGGCTGTTCTGATGTTTGCGGCCGAACTGACGACTGAGGTAACTGAGGATAATTTGAGTGATCTTCAGGACTCAGCCACGCAGGCCGAGAAACAGTCGTGGACGGAGAGGGGGGCTGTAAGGGGGGCAGATGGTCTGTGGAGGAGTCATAACGGTTTGATAGTCGCCTCCATCGATCTTCTGTCCTTGGTGATACCTGAGGCTCATGGTGTTGATCACTGTGGAAGAGCAGAGACCCTGAAACGAATCACGAAAATGGGATTTTGGTCCCCAAAGCTGCAGGCACAAATTGACGTTACACTAGCCAGGTGTTTAACATGCTTACAGGGCAATGTGCGCAAAGGAGTACCGACAGTGGCGGCTTACACACCCCTCCCTGAGGGACCATTCAGACATCTGATTATGGACTACACGGATATGATAACGCCAGTGCAGGGCAAACGATACCTCCTGGTAGTAGAGGACTGCTTTAGTCGCTGGATTGAGGCCATTCCATCTAAACACAAGAACGCGGACACAGTGATCAAGTTCCTGTGTCGCGAGGTCATTCCGAGATTTGGAATTCCCACGATATTACAAAGCGATAATGGCCGCGAGTTCATCGACAAGGTGGTTAAAGGGCTGATGCAGAAATTAGGTATAAGACAGCGCCTTTCCTGTGTCTATAGTCCCGGGTCGCAGGGAAAGGTGGAAAGGGCCAATCTGGTCATTAAAAACAAACTGTTGAAAATCTGTATGCAAACTAAGCTTAACTGGATTGATGCTTTGCCACTTGCTCTGATGGCTATTAGAAGCAGCGTAAACCGCCAAACACAGCTAACACCGCATGAAATGCTTACAGGCCGCAGCATGCCAGCACCGCCATTTAGACACCTGGCTAGGGGCCCGGCATTAGATATTTTTGAGCAAGATCTGAAAAAATATCTTCAGCAAGTGACTAAAATACATGAAGCTGTGTTTCGACAGGAGCAGAGAAAAGAGAAAAAGGGGGTGAAGGAGGCGGAGAAGGAAGCCACCAAACCGAGGCTGATCCCTGGGGACCTGGTCTTCGTAAAGGTCCACAAGAGAAAGTGGTCATCACCCCGGAGAGAGGGCCCGTACGAGGTGATCCGATCGACTGGAACGGCAGTCCAAGTCAAAGGATCAACGACCTGGTTCCACTTCAATCACTGCATAAAGGCCAGCGGCGATCTCTTGGGGGATACAATCGATTGCAGTTATGCAGAACCCGACATGGAGGGCCCGAGACGGCAACTGGAAGGTGCAGTGCCTGCTGATGCTCCCGCAGATGTTGGCAGCAGTGTGCGGACGGTCGGCCGGGCGCAACGACGTCATTGAGAACCGTCACGGTCGACCCGTCCTTGAGGATGACGGGTTTGAGTGGGTAGGAGTCCCACGAGGTCCCGCTCAGGCTCAAGTACCGGCAGGCTTTCATGACCAGGCTCAGAATCAGGCGCCCCCTCTGCCCTCCATCGAGGAAGGGGGGGAGAAGATAAGACTACAACCAAAAGGGGTGTTTCCCGGAGGACCGCAAGGGCATGTTTTTGATTTTGACCATTCCCCCGTTACAGGCGGGGATACTTACCATTATACTAACGAGGATCGGGTTGTGGGGGTAGATAGGAGGGTTGAGCCTGTCCCGAACCAAGCACAGGGGACAGGGGTGAGGGGAAAAAGGGAGGTCAAGGACGCTGAGTCGGAAGAGGTGGGGGGACAGGATATGTTCCAGAGGACAGCCGGAACGTTGAGGGACTCAGTGGGCTCACTCTGGGCCAGGTTGAGGGGTTTGCTTCCTTCCGGGGAACAAGATGGGGGCGACTATGACTATGACGAGGAAGACCCGGAGGCTGACCCGATGTATAGGGCGGCTTTAGGGAATGAGTGGTTTAAGTGGGTCCAGTACACGAGCGCGCAGAATCAGATAGAGGATTGTTATGTCTGCTCCAAGGCACGTCCGGATAGGCTGCTGGTGAAGGGCACGAAGTTCAGTTGGGCTCAGTGTGACAGGGACGCAGAGGCATGGGAGGGGCCCCATAATAGTCGCCCTTGGTGCGAGGCAGAGTGTTTGGGGTTTCTCGGCTCTAGTCGTTTTAAGGCGGCAGGAAACGTCACGGATTTCAAGGATGTCACTATGCGGGAACGTTGTAGGAAATTGGATGTATGTGTGCAGGGGGTAGCGACGGGGTTGCCAATACCCAGGGGTGTCAAACTATGGCTGACCAAGGATTTCGAGTGCTTGCAAAAGGAGGGGACCCGGGACGTAGGGGAGGTGGCAGAGGGGCGGTGCACTACTATTTGGAGCATCACGACTAACTGCACGAAAGAAGGAAAGTGTGGACACGGGGTCGTGTTAAAGGGAGTGGATACCAACCCACGGCCTGTAGCTTGCCCTTTTCATGTCCAGGATATAGCACTGGCGGACCAATACTGGCTCTGCGGCGGTAGGAGGTTGAGGAATACACTTCCTTTAGATTGGTCAGGTAGATGTGCCCGGGTTCAGGCGATCATGCCAATGGTGGTCCTACCATTATCAGTGACGGAAGGACCTTCTGAGTCTCCTATCTCTCGAACGAAGCGTAGCTACAAGGCAGACCCAAGGGTGTATCTGGACAGCATAGGACAGCCAAGGGGCATTCCAGCCGAGTTCATGGCTAAGAATGAGATTGCGGCAGGGTTTGAGTCTATTCTGCCATGGATATCGGTCAATAAGAACACCGGGTGGATCAACTATTTGTTTTACAATCAGCAGCGGTATCTCAACTACACCGAGGAGGCGTTGGATGCAATGGGGGACCAGATGCACGCGACCAGTACGGTGGCGTGGCAGAATAGACAGGCTCTGAACTGGTTAATGGCGGAGAAGGGTGGAGTCTGTTCCATGTTTGGACAGTACTGCTGCACATTCATTCCGACGAATGTGGGGCCAGGGGGAAAGTTCTCCGAGGCCATGGCTAAGCTGAAGGATTTGAGGGAGGAGTTGAGGGGGAATTCTGGCCGGAATGAAGAATGGTGGGGGAGTGGGGTGTTGGAAAGATTGGGACAGTGGGGAAGCATAGTGATGCAGACGGGGATATCCATTGGGGTGGCAGGGTTGATATTGGTTCTCCTTTTCTGTTGTGGTATGCCTCTCTTGGGTAGGCTGGTAACTTCACACGTAACGAGCCGAATGCTGATGGTGGGACAGAAAGAGATTGAGCCACAAATCGGGCCATGCCCTCAGCTTTATGCTGCCTTAGAGGGAGACGAGGGGATAGAGGATTAGGGGTATGGTGAGGTAGGGACATTTTCTTTCTGTTTGGTTCAGTTTTGTTTGTTTTATTCCTTTAACTAGGCGTATGATGAGGAAGGGACATTTTCTTTCTGTTTGGTTCAGTTTTGTTTGTTTTATTCCTTTTAGAGTGACGGGGGATGGTCTGAGTGATGGTTTATTTTTTATTATTTTTGTTTATTTTACTCATGGTCCTGGTCAAACCGGAATGGAAGAGGCATCGGTATGGAATGGTACGGAGTGTCGGTTCTGAGCCTGAGGAAGCATTGAGAAGAAGTGTTCTGGGGATCGGTTCTGGGGACTGAAGGGACAAAGGGGGGGGCTAACGCAGTGGGCAAGATGGGCACCTCCCGTCGAAGATGGGGGGACACGTGGTGAGGTCGGGACCAGCGCCTCCCGTCCAGGCATGGGGACATGCTTCTACGGGGACTGGAGGTGTGGCGTGGTGGTTGCTGTATTGGCAAAATGTGACTTTTGGCAATACGGTGAGGAGACTATGGCGTGGGCATGGAAGGGGGGCTGAGCGATGGACACTAGGACTCAATGTTATGGAAGAGACAATGTCATTTTTTTTGGGGAGGGATGTTCTATGTTTAGTTCTGTCGGTCAACTTCTCCTTTCCCTGATGAGAGTCGCGGTTTCCGGCCGGAACTGTGGCTCATTTGGTAAGCGGTGGAGGTTGGGGGGATTTGTCTGTCAGGTTAGGATTATAAATTGGGGTGTTTTTTTTATGTTTTATTATTACTCTTGTTTTGAGCGGTTTTGTGTTTATTGTGGGAACGGTAGTCAGCCTTTGTTGGTCCGTTAGGGGTCCAGTGAATGAAGTAAGCGTTCTTGTTTAGTTAGACATTTAAAATGTATTAGGTTTCTTGTTTAGATTAGGCATTTAAACTTTTATTATGTAAATATGGTTTCTCGTTTAGTTAGACGTTCACATTTTCTTGGTTATATGATTTGGGTGGGACTAGGGATAGCCCCAAATGGGGGAATGTTGGGGAAAATGTGTATATGAACTGAACTAGTTTAATATGGGTCAACTAAGCAGTACTGAAAGACGGTCTGGCTGATGTTCTTAAAACAACTTTGCAGATAGACATTTCGGTACATCACGTCGTGTGCTTTAATCTGGTACATCATATCTTAATCTTTTCTCTCTTTCACACACATACATATACACACATCTCACTAATCTTTTCTCTCTTTAATCTTTTCTCTCTTTCACACACATACATATACACACATCTCACTAATCGTTTCTCTCTTTAATCTTTTCTCTCTTTCACACACATACATATACACACATCTCACTAATCTTTTCTCTCTTTAATCTTTTCTCTCTTTCACACACATACATATACACACATCTCACTAATCTTGTCTCTCTTTAATCTTTTCTCTCTTTCACACACATACATATACACACATCTCACTAATCTTTTCTCTCTTTAATCTTTTCTCTCTTTCACACACATACATATACACACATCTCACTCAATCGCATCTCTCTTCGATGTTAAATCTATGTGTCATTTTAATGTACGTCATGTCATATCTGATATAATGTGTCACGTCATCTTATCTGTCATGGGGGGGCAGGGCTGAGAAGGTATTTATGAGACAAGCAGAGGGATTGAGGAGTTAGAGTGTTTTTCTTCAACTGTGGTGACCGTCTGCTGATCCATAGCTTCTGCTGTTAAAACTTTCTTTCATTAAACAAATTGCCTGTTGAAATTGGAAATATCGTCTCCTGCTGTGTTAAACAACCATCAGCCACAACAGTAGGGAGGTTTGTGATCATGTTCTTGAATTAAAAACAGTTTCATACTGAGGGTGGGAGGTTAGTGATCATGTTTCAAATGTTCCATAGGATAGTGGGGTGAAGTTGATTGACTCTCTTGAATCTCCCATTGTCTTCTCTCTCCTTCAGACCTCTGTTTGTCCCCCAGGAAGGGAGCCGGCCCTCCAGCAGCAGCAGCGGCGGCGGCGTGATGGACTACTGCTCCCCGCAGCCTTCGCGTCATCGTCACAACCCCGTGGACAGCATCTGCCGCAAGCTGCAGACCATCCAGTGGCGCGGTGACCGGGAACGCAACTCGCCCTTCCAGATCCCCAAGTTGTCCTCCAGCAGCTACGACAGCCCTCGGTGTGGCCTCAGGGACAACCTAGAGGCCATCCTGAAGAATCGCGCCGTGAGTGGGGGAGAGGGAGGGGCGGGGGAGGGGGGGAGAAGGCGGGGAGATTCTGACCCCCACGGCGTCCCAGAGGGCTCGGAGGAGCAACTAGAGTCCCTCTGCGGTCACTACGACCCCATCCGCCCACTTCTCCACCCCGGCCACCAGGATCCCTGCGCCGGCCAACGTCACCTTTAACATCGGCAGCGCTCGGGCAGAGAAGAGAGGTGGTGGTGGTACTGGTACCAGTGGACCGGCACACGGCAGGACGTGGCAGAGGTCTTGCTCGACGCCAGCCGCTCAGACCAAGGACTCTTCTTTTTCTTCTTGCTTTACTTTCTCGCGAGAGGAAGTCCATCATTTCGCGCACCTGGAGGGCGAGAGGCCGCAGAGCTGGAGTCCGCCGCTGTTGTTCGCTCCCGTAAACGACAACCAGACGCACGATATCCTCGCCTACAACTTCTGCCCGGCGGACTCTGTGAGCCCTCTGGAGTGTGAGCTGCAGTTCCCTACTCTGGTGGTCAAGAGGCTGTCCATGGGAGACGGAGGTAGGTAGGGAGGAAGGAGGAGATGTTGTATTTAGGGACCACCGATCCAACATTTTCAGTCCCAATCCAGATACAGATACCTGGGCTTTGGGTATCGGCTGATACTGCGTTCCGATCCATTACATTTAATGGGGTCATTGTGGTCAACTTATTGGGAAGTTAGCTTATTTGCCATCTACCCTGGAGTTAGACAAGCAGATGCATACCCCTTTCTTCTCTGTTCATGCAGTAGTTGAAGGTTTTGGAGTTGTATTTGGAGTGTATTTCGTGACTGTTGGGAACTAGGCTACACTGGCACACCTACTTCCAGTGAATGACGCTAAGCTAGGCTAACGGTGCGGCTGTTCCCTAAGCCTAATGCATGGACAGAGAAGAAAATGGTATGCATCTGAAAAGGGTATCCATCAAATTATGAAAAAAATATCAATATTAAATTAACCATTGTTTTTGTTTCTGGCCCGCCCAATACAATGGCTTGGAACAAATGTGGCCCGAGGCCAAACTTAATTGCTGACCCCTGGCCTATAGCTTAGTAGCACCGGGGCACCCCAGGGAACTGTCATCTCACCAGTCCTGTTCACTCTGTACACCGACGACTGTAGCAGCTCAGACCCTGAGATGCTCTTCATCAAATACTCTGATGACACAGTCATCGTTGACACCACCAACTCCAATGACCGCATCATTGGAGAAATGAACAGGTTTGCAGAGTGGTGTAAGAACAATTTCCTGGACCTAAACCCCAGCAAAACAAAGGAACTGCTGGTGGACTTCAGGCGTGACCCCACAACTCCCCCAGCTCTGGAGATGGCCAGAAAATAGAGCGCGTTGAGTATAAATATCTTGGCACCACCATCGACCATAAGCTCACCTTCAAGACCAACACAGATAACATCCACTCTAAGTGCCAACAGCGACTGTTCTTCCTCAGGAAGATGAGAAAGCTTCAGGTGCGACCATCAATCCTGCAGGCTTTCTACAACTACTTTGTTGAATCCATAATGTCCTTTAACATCACATCATGGTTTAGAGTGATGCGTGCCATCAATCGGAAACCTCTTGACAGGGTCGTTAAGATCAGCGGCAAGATAATTGGGAAGGACCAGGAGCCACTCAGCAGCATCCACAAGAAACGGACAGTTAAAAAGGCCTCCCAAATAGTTGTAGATAACACACACACCCATTACAAACGAATGCCCTCAGGCCGTTGATACAGAGCTTCATCACTGAACAAAAGGGGCTTACTGTAATTTTCTGACTATAAGACTGACAGAACATATATAAGCCGCACTGGACTATAAGCTGCAGGTGTTTTAATGTTTAATTACCATATGTAAGGATTCATGCACAGAGGGGATTGTCGTGAAAGAGATGGCTGTTTGAGGAAGCTCCCATTTATTAACATATGGCGCGGACCGGCCATAGCTCGGTATACGCTGCGGCCGGCTAGCGTGATAGCTGAATCTGGTGTGCTAGAGTCCATCCATGATTCTGTGAAAATCATACAGCAGCAGTCTGCTAAGTTTCTCTGAGTAGTGAGTCGCAAGCGGATTTCATCCATCTTGTTCCGAATGGAGCGGGCGTTTGTTAGGAAGAGTGTCGGCAACGGTGGCTTGAATGGAGTAGCCGTTAGCCTACTGTAGCATTGATGCCAGCCCACTTGCCTCGCTTCTGCTTCCGTTCGCAGCGTATTCTTCTCCGCTTGTCTGTCGCGGCAGGAGCCTTGCTTGGAAGTCCCCTAATGGCCGTTAGCTGTAAAAATCCATAGATTAGCCACACCGTTATATAAGCCGCAGGGTCGAAAAATGGGGAAAAAAGGCGCGGCTTATAGTCCGAAAATTATGGTAGGTAGCTTCGTGCCAACCTCCATCAGACTGCTGAACACCTAGGTCTGGTGGAGGCCGGACTGCCCCCCCCATCCCCCCCCCCAAGGACTTTGGACTACTTAAAATAGACTCCCCCTTCCACCTGATGGACATATACTATGTACCTGTACTACCATTATTTATTATTTATATACATACAGAACTGCTCCACATGGTTTTTAATATATCATGCTTTAAGTACTGTAGTTTTAATGTAGTTTTATATAGTGGTATTTTTATTGTAGTTTAAAAAAAAATTATATGGTGAGTGTCTATGTATTGTGACTGTATGTTTGTCTTTCAACCACTGCACAAATGAAGTTCCGAAAGGAAAATAAAGTAATTTGAAGTTGAAGTATATCAGAGCTTGTCCTGATGGTGTACACTCACCCACTTTAAAATAATGAATGCTTTATTGCCATAAAAATCATCAGTTGCTAAGAATTTGGTCAGTTCCCATCAGATGTTCCCATCAGTCTGGAGAATATAGATCTGTAGATGTAATTCATCAGTCTGGAGAATATAGATCTGTAGATGTCCCCATCAGTCTCGAGAATATAGATCTGTAGATGTAATTCATCAGTCTGGAGAATATAGATCTGTAGATTTCCCCATCAGTCTGGAGAATATAGATCTGTAGATTTCCCCATCAGTCTGGAGAATATAGATCTGTAGATGTAATCCATCAGTCTGGAGAATATAGATCTGTAGATGTAATCCATCTGTCTGGAGAATATAGATCTGTAGATGTTCCCATCTTTCTGGAGAACATCAGTCCATGGAGCCAAAATCACCTCTATCTCAGGGCCCATGTTCCTGTAAAAGGACCAGAGGAACTTCAGACATCTATCATCACACTTCATGAGTAATTAAGCATTATACAACGGCATGCAAATTTCTCGATTCTGATTGGCTGAAACAGTCATTTTACACGTCTTTATTGGCAACAATCCACGCTGCTGGCCCAGGACCCGCCCACAACCGACCCACATCACATCACTCCGCCGGATCACAAGAAGGTGGCCAATAATATTTACAAATGGATATGTTAATGGCGACTAAACGACTAAATATGAAGCGATTCTGTCAAGGGGAATGTGTTAGCCCTTTAAACAATGTTGGATGATGTAATTGATGGGTCTTGAGGCAATCTAGAACAAAAGAAAAATCGCGGTTTGATTGATAGATTAATTGATTGATTTAAATTTCTACTTCCTTCTTGCTACTGACTGCAGCGTTCTCTCTCACTGTCCGACGCTGGCGTACCCACAAACACACACACATACACACACACACACACACACACACACACACACACACACATACACACACACACGCACACACACACTGTGACACACACACACACACACACACACGCACACACACACACACACACACTCCTGTCTGCAACAGCGGGGGAGTCAGACTGAGAGAGAAGCAGCGCTGTTTTAAGTGAGCATGGTCTATTGAATTGATTGATTGGTTGATTGCTAATTTTATTACTGTACCCCTGGTTTCCAACTGGTTAAGTTTAGGCTAAAAGAAATAAATAAAAAAATAGGGCGAAGAAAACGTTTTTTTCCTATGCATTCCCTTAACAATTGTGTGTATTGAGCCGTACTGTATTGTACCCATTCTGCATCTGGTAATAAAATTTTCAATCAATCATTCCAATAATACACAGTTGGATGTGTTAGTTGGTTGGATGCACTTCAAGCTGCTTCCACATGAGGCAACTTCTCTCAATCATTCCAATAATACACAGTTGGATGTGTTAGTTTGGTTGGATGCACTTCAAGCTGCTTCCACATGGAGTTGTGGGAACTACTTTTTCTGGCGGATGGTTTTTTCAATAAATCTTCGATTAATGTGTGTTTATTGTATAGAAATAAGGTTGGATGAATCTGGCAGTTGTATAAAAGCTTTACACCACGTGCAGTCGTGATTTGTGACCAATAAACCATGCCTAGGGGGGTCTAACGACCCTCGGCTGCGCCTCGGGCCTAACAACCACCCCTAGGCATGGTTTATTGGTCACAAACCACTCCTGCGTGTGATGTAATGCTTAATTTTACATCACGCGCAGGAGTGGGTTGTGACAATTCTCACAACCCTTGACTGCGTGTGGTGTAATGGCTTTTATACAACTGGCACATTCATCCAACCTTATTGCTATACAATAAACACACATTAATTGAAGATTTATTGAAAAAAACATCCGCCAGAAAAAGTAGTTCCCAAAAAAAAAAATTGCCTCCATGTGGAAGCAGCTCGGAAGTGCATCCAACTGTTCTCAGTAGGACATCCAACAAACGAACACATCCAACTGTCTCTCAACTAAAACATCCAACAAACTAAGACATCCAACTGTCTTTCAACTAGGCATCCAACAAACTAAGACATCCAACTGTCTTTCACCTAGACATCCAACTAACTAAGACATCCAACTGTCTTTCTACTAGACATCCAGCAAACTAACACATCCAACTTTTCTTTAGTTTTTAACCTACTTTCTATAGAACTTCATTCTTAGATGCTGCTATAGAAAGTAGGTAAAACAAATTTAAAAAAAAACGTTTTCTTTGCCCTATAAGATTTTTTTCTTTCTATAGAAGCAGCTGGGAGGTGCACTGTTTTAAGTGAGCGTGGGTTATTGAATTGATTGATTGATTGATTGATTGCTAATTTTATTACTGACCGCCTTGTTTCCAACTGGTTAAGTTTAGGCGAAGTTGGTTGTTTGGAATCAGGGCTGGTGGTCTATCGCCCTGCTCTAAAGACAAACTCTAACCTTAACCAACTTCGAAAGAGGGCCTAAACTTAACCAGTTGTAAACAAGGCGGACAGTAACAAAATTAGCTGTTTCCAACTGGTTTAAGTTTAGGCCCTCTTTCGAAGTTGGTTAAGGTTAGAGTTTGGAATCAGGGCTGGTGGTCTATCGCCCTGCTCTAAAGACTAACTCTAACTTTAACCAACTTCGAAAGAGGGCCTAAACTTAACCAGTTGTAAACAAGGCAGACAGTAATAAAATGTGCTGTTTCCAACTGGTTAAGTTTAGGCCCTCTTTCGAAGTTGGTTAAGGTTAGAGTTTGGAATCAGGGCTGGTGGTCTATCGCCCTGCTCTAAAGACAAACTCTAACCTTAACCAACTTCGAAAGAGGGCCTAAACTTAACCAGTTGGAAACAAGGCTGCTTCTATAGAAAGTAGGTAAAACAATTTTTAATTTTTTTTTTGCAATTAATCAATCAATCAATTTGCGCGATTTTTATTTTGTTCCACAATGGCTCATGACCCATCAATTACATCATCCAACATTGTTTAAGCAACTAAGACATTCGCCGTGACGGAATCATTTTCCATTTAGTCTTTATGACCCTATCACCATATCCTTTCGGAACGTTTACTGTCCACCATCTTGCTTGCATTTCTAAAAACTTGCACGGCGGAGTGATAGTAATTCGGTTGTGGCCGGGTCCTGGGACCAGGGGTGCAGTCGTAATATGGGCGAAGGCCAAACGCCCGCTCACGCGAGCGCGTGCACGCGCATACATGTTCCCTCGGTTGCGCACAAAACAGATGATATCCTTCCAGTCGGGAGATCAAGCAACCCCCCACCACACCTACAGGGCTTGTATTTGGTTGTCGGTATCCTATTATTATGCAAAGTCTAGGTGATAAGTGCCGGCGGCTGGGATATACGGCGCGACGAGTCATTTTTGTGTCGTCGCGCAGGCACTTATCACCTAGACTTTGCATAATAATAGGATGCGCGCACTTCGGCCTCAGTGACGAAGCCCAAACGTCGTTTGACCGCGTATGCCCAGCACTGCACCCCTGCCTGGGACCAAGAGTGTGGGGTTATTACAAATACCCACGTGTAACTTGACTGTTTCAGCCAATCAGAATTGAGAAATTTGCATGCCGTTGCATAAAGGAACTTCAGACATCTATCATCACACTTCATGAGTAAAGGAACTTCAGACATCTATCATCACACTTCATGAGTACAGGAACTTCAGACATCTATCTTCACACTTCATGAGTAAAGGAACTTCAGACATCTATCATCACACTTCATGAATAAAGGAGTATAATGCTGGTTTTGAGCTGTGTTTTTTTCAGTTTTTCCTAATCTTCTACTCGGTGCAAGGCCTAGAGGAAAACCTACTGTATCATGCACTTGATCCTTATCTAACTTTAGTGTGTGTGCGTGTGTGTGTGTGTGTGTGAATGGAGCGCACCATTCTTAACACCTGAGCAAACACCCGTCGTAACTGCCGCCGTTAACGTAGTAATGTGCAACATGTACTTGTGGAGATTGTTCTGGACTATGTGTCTGGTCTCGGCGATCAAAGTTGCCTACAAGCGAGCGCTCCAAAGTGGGAGAATCTATCAACAACAATGGATTCCCCATGACCCGACGCCAATCAACCTGTCGGGCCTGGAGCTGCCGCCCAACACGGACTTCTCTGACGCGGCCCAGCCCTTGGATGAGCAGCGGTGGTCTGAAGAGAGAGAGCCTTCAGGAAAAGCCTAGATTCGGAACACCGTGACGAGAAACACCACTACGTTTCATCGGGAGACCCTGGAGTTTGGATCCGACTATTTACCCTCCTGAACGGAGTATTCTTCAGGAATGAGCTTTTACAGCGGTAAATCACTGGGGACGCCCACTTGGATACCCTCTTCTGAAATACGTCACTCGGATTCTGAAAAAGTTCCCGGTGAAAGAATTCCAGACGCACTAACACCCGCACTAGTCACCACTTGGATTGAATCACAATTGCGATTTATCCGAGAGACAGTGCAGCCGTCATTAACATCAGCGGGAGGCGACCAACGGAGGAGGAAGGTGAGCCGAAACAAGCTGTCCTACCTCTGGCAACACAAACGTTCTAAAGGCAAGCCATTCAGATTGTGTTAAACAACAGTGAATATCCCAGCCCCCCTCCGTGCCCCAGTAACTGCGAGCAAGTGCAGTCTTATTATCAGCAGAAATGTCAGGGAGAAATGCGCATTGGCGACCCTCTCCCGTTACCACCATGGCATCACACACTATCCCCCACGGAGCCAGTCTGTTCCCCGAACACCGCGCATTTTACGCAGGAGGAGGTGGAGACAGTGCTGCGCGCTCTCCCTAACAATAAATCAAGTGGCATGGACGGTGTCACTTATGTTATGAGTCACTCAAAGCCACGCAGCCAGTCAAGTCAAGAGTCAAGTCAAGAGTTTTATTTGTCACGGCATACGAGTATACAATACAGCCAGGTATCCTAACATCAATCTTTAATGCCTGCCTGGAGAACAAAAGAGTGCCTGAGTCATGGAAGGGTGCTCTCGTCCACAGAATTCCCAAAAAGGACAATATCTCAAAACAGGCATTGATGATTTCAAACACGAGCCCAGTAAATTTTATTCAGTGTTTCTGGATTTCCGTGATGCTTTTGGAACCCTAGCACACAATGTCATGCTGACAGCCCTTGAGGAAATACATCTACCCCAGGTTTTCATTGACATTGTTAGGGATGTTTACTCTGGTTCATACATACAGGTGATTTGTGGCAAACAGCTCACATGAATTGAAAATGGGGGACCCTGATGTAAACAAGACGAAAGTCTTTCTCTGGTCTGCATCCCCTTAACAATTGTATGTATTGAGCTGTACTGTACTGTACCCATTCTGCAATCTGTTAATAAACTTTTCAATCAATCAATCAATCAAACCCAATCCCACTCCAAGTAGGTATAAAGACAGGCTGTCCATGGAGTGCAGTCAACTTTGTACTCGCTATCAACTCATGGTTAAAATGGCTTTGTAGCTGCGCTCCCCCTAATGTAATTTCCCCTAACCCCGTCCAGGGGTATGCAGAAGATGTAATAATAGCCTCCAGACAGGAGGCTGTCATAAACACCATGCTCTCCAGAACCGACTCCTTCCTAGAGTGGTCTGGATTAGAGGTCAAATATGCAAAATGTGCTGTATTCTATGAGAGGCGGAGCGGGGGAAACCGCTGGTACCGAGCAAAATCAGATATAATTCCCACATTTACAGTTGATAACAAGCCACTGAGAGTCTATGCACGTCATGAAACATATACCTATCTGGGTCATAAATTGAATGTGGCAGGTGAATAAGTGAGTGAAATGATCTCTGATTACTCAACCAGATTAGATTTAATTGATTCATCGCCCCTGCCACTCATCATGAAGCTTGAAGCAGTCAGACAAATAGCCATGGTCAAAGTTCAGCACCTATTCTCAAATGTACATATTCCTCGCAAATTTCTTTGTGAGATGAACAATAAAACCGTACAGATGGTGAGACAATGGACTGGACTGAACACTCACTCAACACAGGACATCATATTCCATACCATCCGGAGGGGCGGCCTGGGTGTTCCCAACTTTGAATGGACGTACATTGCCACGAGACTCAGTCATCTTCTCAACATGCTGAACAGTGACGACCAGCACGTCAGAGAGCAGGCCAGAGCCTCTCTGTTCTTAGACCTGCAGAGACGCAAGGTCCCCCTGGCGTGTGGGTCGGATCCAAACTTCCTGGGTTACAAGAAGAAAGCAAGTGGAAAGCTGGACAGCCGTGCCCCCGGATTCGGGGTGTGGTCTGACTGGCCAGACCTGAATGACCTATGTGGCTGGTCCAACGTGGCCCTGGAGTGGGTGGGGCCGGACTCAGACGCTGTTAACGTTTCTGAGGAGATCATCTCTGACCCTACCATCTCTGTGAAGGCCACCATTGACATCTGTGGAACATGGCATGAACTGCCACTTACCAATGCCCGTGGCCATCTCATGTCGGCACAACAACAACGTCAACACTGGACTGAGCTTAAACTGCAAGGGAAGATTGCTTGTCTCCCTGCCGCTGACCACTCTGTCTCGCATGCAGTTTTTAAAAATGTAGCTATTGATGAGAGCATCATTTTTACTTTAAAAGCTAGGCTACAGGTTTTACCATCAATGCTCAACCTTTCCATCTGGTTCCCTGGCAGTCATAGCCCACACTGCATACACCATGGTCACGAACAGACAACAGAAACCATGTCTCACATACTCAATGGCTGTCATGCATACAAAGGGCTCTACATTTGTAGGCATGATAGGATCGTGAACCTGATTGCAGACAGTGTCAGTTCCACACTCGGGTCACCTGCAACATATAAGCTGTATAAGCACACCAGTGTGAAGCCATATATGCTCAATCTGTGTAGGGACAATTCACTGTTCTCTGACATTTCAGCAAACACCCCCGATGTTGTTATTGTTAATGAGAATAACAGAGAGGTTCTCATCCTAGAAGTTGGTTGCACGTTTGACTACAGTCTAGAGGAAGCATTTACAACCAAAATGTTAAAATATCAACTGTTAGACCATACCATATCACAACTCTGCTACAACTGTAAACTTTTAGTCTTCATATTTGGAAGCCTGGGTCATGTCCATAAGTTGGGTGTTGGAGGCCTTCAGTTGGCCGGTCTTCCGAAGAGAAGAGCCAAACAATTAGCAAAATATTGCTCAGTGTCAGCAATTATTGGCAGCCGGGCAATTTGGAGAAGACGCTGCTATCTGTACCCATGAGCGGTGTGTTGATTGTCAGGTTCATCATCCGTGTGAGTCTGTAACTTTGATTGCCACTGTGGCACGATTGTATCGGAATAATCCCACAATGTACAAGTGCACTGTTAATATTTGTGTCCTTTAAACTTTGTCTTTATGTGGACATAAATAAAATATTCTATGTGCGTGTGTGTGTGTGTGTGTGTGTGAGAGAGATCAGCGCTGTCCTCAGAGTTCAGGAAGGAGATTATGGCCGAGGTTAGTCTAATCTGCGAGGAGGATCTAGATCTACTGGACACAATCTTTCATGCCTGTGACACCCAGCGCAGAGGTACACTACACTACACACACACGCATCCCAGTGTTTTCATCATTTTCATGAGACTATAAGCACATTTTATCAGTTAATGTTCTGTTTGGCAAGATCACTGTTTGTGTCACTGCCTTGAATTGTGATTTATTTATGTGGTTGGGAATTGTTTTTGCACATTTTTGTTGCTGCTTTTAAAAAATTAAACATTTTAAATACATTTTAGAACGGAACTAGGCTATGCACATCCTGGTCCAAGAATAAGATGACCAGTGAAGAGACTAGATTAGATTCCACATATGACGTATTGACATGACTGCCAGAGCCTGGTGAAAAATAATTTGAAGGATTTCATTCCAAAACACATCATATCCATTTTGAAAGAAAATTGTTGCCTGAAATATATTCCTCAACATTACTCTTATTACAATTATTGAATTAAGGTCACATTCATACCAGAGCTGTTTGGTCCGCTTTAAACGCACCAGAGTTCGTTTCCTCAGATAGCTTGGTTTGGGGTGGTGTGAAAGCTCATGTAGGTCGCTTTCACATATAGTTTGGTGGACTCGTGCGATTCGGGGGTGAAGTTGCAACATTGTTGCATTCTTCATTTGGTTCGGTTTGCTTTCACACTGCAATTTGTCAAGTGCACCAAACTTTCTGAACAATGTCACGCGATCGAAAAGGGCGCTCGTCTATTGGATATATAGAATCCCCAAAACAGGCTTCAGGGACAGCTCTACAGCGCACATACATACAGTACACACCACATTATTCTGCGAAGCAGCCCAGCGCACACACATACTGTACACTACATTATTCTGCGAAGCAGCCCAGCGCACACACACACACACACCACATTATTCTGCGAAGCAGCCCAGCGCGCACACATACACACACGCACACCACATTATTCTGCGAAGCAGCCCAGCGCGCACACATACACACACACACACACACACACACACACCACATTATTCTGCGAAGCAGCCCAGCGCACACACATTAGTCTCGTATATTGCTGAAATGCTGACGCAGTTTTTTTTACTTTGATGTGACATTGTTCGATTGAAGCTCATTGCCATCATTCTCTCGCTAAACAACTTGTACACCTCGTTGTTTTTGTGAGTGGCCACAAGCAGTTGTTTAATTAGCTCGTCTGACCATATTTCTATCAGGGCTTTTATCTCCTCATTCACCCACGTCTGTCCACGAGACATGTTCCACGCGTGCTTGTTTTGCAGTGCGTGCCGCGGTGTTTGTTTTTGTTTCGTTCTCCCCAAGATACAGTTTATCGGGTCACTTCCTATATTTGGTCTTGCGTTTGGTCCGATGAGCATTCACACCACAAAAGTACGCACCAGGGTTCACTTGGAAGCGAACCGAGACCTACGTTTTCAGGCGGACCAGAGTTAGCTTTTTTGGTCCGCACCAGAGTTTGAATGAGCTTTCACACCACCCCAAACCAAGCGGACTATCCGAGGAAACGAACTCTGGTGCGTTTGAAGCGGACCAAACCGCTCTGGTGTGAATGTAATACTCAGTAGTGAGTTTTATTTGTAATGGCCTAGGGATATGAGAATGGACCTATCAAGCCTGCCTTCTTTTCCTAATCCTCCAATCACAGGGCCTAGGGCCTTTACTATTTATTCTCTATATAAATGACTTTGTCAACTCATCTGTACTTCTGCACAAAGTTATATTCGCTGATGACACTAATTTGTTTCTGTCACATAAAAATCCACTCAAGCTACAAGATCTACTCAATACAGAACTACAAAAAGTGGACACCTGGTTCAAATGCAACAAGTTATCACTAAATCTCAGCAAAACAAACTTTATTGTCTTCCACTCAAATCGGATGCACACACATCACATGTGCATAAAAATAAATGAAAAGGAGCTGTCAAGAGTGGTGTCCACAAAATTCCTGGGGGTCATCATCGATGAGTCACTCAACTTCAAATGCCACATAAAATACCTACAAACAAAACTGTCCAAATATGTTGGCTTATTCTGCAAAATACGTAATTTTCTTCCCTTGCCTGCCCTTCTCACTTTATACAAAACCCTGTTTGAACCCCTCATTAATTACTGTAACGTCATATGGTGCAACACATACCCCAGCCATCTCAAAAAACTAGAAAGCCTACAAAAGAGGGTACTACGAGTGCTGTCATGGTCCGGGTATCGAGCGCCCTCAAAGCCTCTTTTCCATCGCTTTGGTCTCCTGAGGCTCGCTGAATTTAACATTAATCAAAACGCATCAATTATGTATCAAGTTGTCAACAACATGAATCACAGACTGTCTGAGCTTGTCCCAGTCTGCCAACCACTGCACATCCACAACACAAGAAACAAGCATCTTATATCTGGCAAGAGGAGAAGGCTAAATTGTGCTAGCCTAAGCATAGCATGCAGGGGTCCACAGATCTGGAACAAGCTTGATGAAAATCTAAAAATGACTAATACCTTTAAAACCTTTAAAAAAACTTTGAAAGAGGAACTGCTAAAATCATATCTCTAATTAAAATGATAACTTAGGAATAAAATTGTCTGTATTATGTATCTCTGTTATATGTCAGTTAGTAGGTAGGTGTGTAAACCTACCCACGTTGTAGTTTTTTGTTTTGTTTTTGTTTGTTTGTTTTTGTTTATTTTGTTATTGTTTTGTTTGTTCATATTCTGTTTGTATCTGTGTTCAGGCTCCCTCCAAAAGCTTTAAATAGCTTCTTGGGAGACCTGGCACAGGGCTCGAGACTAACGATGTCCCGTCGTCCCGGGGACGATCAAATATTGATTTGGGACGAACAGAAATCTTTTTTGGGACGCAACCGGGACGGGGAGGATTTTTTCTTTTTTTTCACAGGAAATGTAAATTAGCCGACTGTCAGTGCGCGCATATATTGCTGTCAAATGGTGAATCTAAACGTTGCATGATTAGCCGAATCCAATGTCTATCTCCGTCTCCCAAGGCAGCGATACGCTAATCCAACATCAAGCTTCTACCCACCACTCCTCAGCCAGTCACGCTGCAGCACCAAGGTCCTACCAACCTCTCCGCAGCCAGTCGCGCTGCAAGCAGCAGCAGCAGCATCACACCCGTCCCCAAATGAATCTCGCTCCAAAAAATAAAAACGTGTACTGTTAACAGGTGACTAGGTGAGGGAAATCTCTCTTACCTACTCCTAGGCGTTCTCCACTGAGTCCACTGTACAAAAACACCGCGAAAAGTAAAACAAATAAAAAACACGCTATACTGTAAACAATAAACATGCTGCGCTATTTGAAGAGGGTGAACAGTAACACAGCAGAAGATGGAGAACAGTCCCAAAGTACTGACCAACAAGCAACTGCATCCACGTCATCCAGCAATACTACCCCAGGCCCAGGGCCTGAGTCTAAGGTGAGGACACATTTAAATCACAGAAGTGTAATGTTAGTCTATTGGAACTGTGTTATCGACGCATTCTAGTTATAGCTGCTTATTATAGCTAACGTTACTGACTAACGTATCAGACTGCCACTGATTAATCCATAGTTCACACTATTTTATTCTTCTTGTTAATATTATTATATTGTTATTCCTATTTTAGTCCTATATTGACCTAATGTTTATTGTTGTTCAATGTGAGCGATACATAGTCTGCTCTGTAGTGCCGAATTTCCCTCGGGATTATTAAAGGATTTCTATTCGATTCTATACTAACACGTAATGTTACTACCATTGCGAGTTAATTGGCATAACGTTACATTTATCGAAACGAACGCGGAGAAATAGACGACTTCACTTCAGCTACATGATGAATCTATATTATTCAGTGAGGAGGGCCCGCTGGAATTTAGCAGCAGTTATCAATATCGACCAGGAGGACAGCGCGATCTAAGGGACATGTTTCATTACTAGTCAAGTGTCATTACTTTAGTTATCAAAGGTGGAATCTCTGGACGCAATGACATTATATAGTTTAAAGCTAAACTACGTTTTTCTTTCTTGTTAGAAGAAGGATAACTTATTCAGTTAGATTTGATTTGATCTTTATTTATCTAACATTTTCAACCATAAACACACATTTGTAATAACAAAAAAAAACTAAAACGAAATAAAAATACAAATACATTTAATCAACATGGCTCCAATTGGTTGACTATATTGTGGTTCCCAAACTTTTCAGGCCGGGGCCCAGAAAATAAGGCGTCAGAGAGCCGCGGCCCAATGCACATGATTTTTTAAGCCAAATATCACTTCAATCCTATTAAGTTAGTTCAAGTTAGTTATTCATTTATATGTGCTATTTATGAGAGGGCTAACTTGTTGCAAAATAATAATGATAATAATAATAGCCTCATTAAAATACTATTGTTGCTTCGGTTGTTTTCAGCGTTTTATGTGCATAATCTGTTATTTAGTTTGAAATGTTCGTTGAAATAAGTAGATTTTTCGTTTTTGTTTATTTATTAAGTTAATATAAAACCATATAGTCACATTTTAGAATACAATAGAATAGAATTTTAGAATACAACTAGAAACACTGTCCTGGCCTGCTTCTAAGTTCAGTAGCCTGACAAAAAAAATTAAAATAAAAAAATAAAAAAATAAAAAATATATATATATATATATATTTTTTTTTTTTTTTTTAATCATCTCGCGGCCCACCCGTGGCTGCTCGCGGCCCACCTTTGGGTCGCGACCCCGACTTTGGGAACCACTGGACTATAACAGCACCGTTGTTATATATTTTTTTTATATTATTTTTAATCATAATTATTCTTGTGAAATCTTTCCACCTGGGAGCCTTTTGACTAAATCAATTTATTCTCCCTTTCTCTACAGAAACAAAGCTATGAAGCCAAAAGGAAAAGAAAATTTCTTTTAGAATGGAAACATTCCTATCCATTTATTGAATTTGACCAAACAGCGCAAATAATGTACTGCAGCACATGCAGGAGCTGTCCAGTTGAGGCCATGGGGAACAGCCTGTTCCATGGGGTAACCGGGGAGAAAGTGAGAGTGAGGACCATCAAAGAGCATGCAGCCACCACCGCTCACAAATCATCAGAAGGTGCCCTACAGGCCAGAACTGACCCACAAGGAGGAGCTTTGGTGTCAGCTTTTGACAGAATGGATCAATCAAAGAGAAGATGGTAAAGCTGTTCAACATCGCCTACTTCATTGCCAAAGAGGAGGCCTCCTTCACCATGTTCCCCAAGCTTGTGGCTCTCCACCAGATGAACGGCCTGGATCTTGGCTCGACATACACCAATGACCAGGCATGCCGCATGTTCATTACGACCATCGGTTCCTGCTTTTTTGAGGAGCTTCAACAATCCCTGAAATCAGCCAGGTTCTTTTCAATAATGTCTGACTCTTCAGTGGACCGATCAGTGAAGGACCAGGAGCTGATCTACTGCACTCACCTCCAGAATGGTAAACCTGTGAACCAGCTCATCCAGATTGTTGCCCTGGACCATGCCCATAGCCAGGGCATTTTGGATGCCATTCTGGCTGGACTGTCGAAGGTTGGGGTGGGAGAAGGGGACCTGAAAAAGCGGCTGGTTGGCTTCGGGTGTGATGGCGCCTCCGTTATGCTGGGTGTGAACAACGGAGTGACCGCCAGACTCCAGCGTTTGTGCCCGTCCCTCGTCCCAATCTGGTGTGTGGCTCATCGTCTAGAGCTAGTTGCTCTAGACAGTGTCAAACAACTTCACCCACTACAAGACATCAAGCAAACGCTACGCGCCATCCACAAACATTACACCTGCTCCGCGAAGGCCTCACAGGAGCTTGAGGAGATCAGCAAGGCGATGGAGATCTCCATTGTGAGGCCAGGGAACACTGAAGGCACTCGCTGGCTGCCACACATGTCACATGCATTGGAGGCCTTGATGAGGAACTACAGGCCCATCTTGGTGCATTTTGAAAACCATGCCAGTGACCCCAATGACAAGGAGGCAAGTGCAGCCATGAAAGGGAGGGCAAAGCTTGTGCAGCAGTCCCTGAAGCAGTACAAAATGCTGCTATTCATCCACCTCATGCTGGATGTCTTGCAAGAACTGGAGCAGCTCAGCCTCTTGTTCCAGCGGGATGGCCTCACATTGCAGATGGTGTCGGATGGACTGCAGACAACAACACTCGCTCTTGTGGCCATGCAGGTGAGAAAAGCATAGGAGATGTGAAATATTAGATAGATTCATATTGGTAATTCATATTGAGACATACAATGGAAATGGACAAAAGCGTTATCCTATTATAATATATATGATGTATTTTTTTTAGGGTCCAAAACCAACATTTATCAAAAAGCTGATATATTTAGCTGATTCTAGTGATGGGAAATACATAGAAAACATTCATTTTAAAATAGGCAATGTGTTTACACCACCTGACCTTTGACATGCATATTTAAAATAATATTTGATAGTTACATAATTGTATTTAATATTGTCACAGCTCAATAGGCCTACTAAAAGGGCTTTTTTGTAATAAAAATTACTAAAATATTCTTAACATTCTTCTATATATATTTTTTTTTTAACTAGACAAACCCAGGCCCAAGGCTACACCAGTTTATGGAAGAGGTTGGGCCAGGAAGCATCTGGCAGGGTGTCCAGCTCAGCAGGACCAATGCTGATGATGACACCTTCAACACACTGAAGCTTCGCCTCATCAACAGCTTCTGTGAGTTTGTCTCAGAGCGCTTCAAGAGTCTGGAGACCGGCGTTCTGAAGGCAACCTCCACACTATTCGACATATCCAACTGGCCAGAAGACACCACCAATCTGGCAACATTTGGCACAGCTGAGCTGAATGCCTTCATGGAGCATTTCCATCCAGTTTTAAAAGAATGTGAGGACTTTGAATCGGTGGAGGCAGCTAGGCGAGAGTGGCTTGACCTCAAGGTGCTCATTGCCCGCTGCTACAGGCACCTTGATTCCCAGGTGCTGTGGCAGCGGCTGATTCAGGGTGCCATCGGAAGGGATGGTCAGTTCCAGCACATGCAGGTGCTTGCAGAGATCAGCCTCGTCCTCCCCATGAGCTCCTCTTGTTGTGAGCGCGGCTTCTCCAGCATGAAGAGGATCAAATCAGACTGGAGGTCCTGCCTCTCCAATGAGATGCTCAACTGCCTCCTGCAGATATCGGTTCATGGCCCTCCTGCACAGGACTATGACTCTGTGAAAGCCGTGACTAAATGGTGGCGCAGTGGCTGCAGGTCACGAAGACCTCAGTACAAAGACTGAGGCAACTGAGACTTGATTCTCACAAGTATGCACATACTCTCACAGTATTCAAGAAAGGTGTTTAAACTTTCAATTGGTTGTTTTGTTGTTACCCGTTGTTACCTGTTGGTCTATTGTTCAAATAAATAATTATTTCAAATAAATACAATTAATCTATTTCCTAATCATTTGAATGGTGTTTCTTATGGCAATAACAACTATAGACGACAAAACCAAAGTAAAGAAACAACATTTGATTTTTGGGACGGTTACATTCACTTTGGGACGGTTAAAATTGTATTTCGGGACGGTTCTGGGACGGTGGTGAAAAAAGTTAGTCTGGAGCCCTGGTGTATGCACACAATTTGCGACATGTTATCACATGAGGATACTCGCATGTAAAATGTATCGTGTGTGTGTGTGAATAAAAATTCATTCATTCATTCATTCATTCATTCATTCATTCACAACTGTTGCTTCCCATTTTGTGGACTGTTTCAAAGCTTCAACAGTAATAATAATAATTATAATAAGAATAATTGAAGCTAAATGAGAACTGTATGATAGTTTTCTGAAAGTTCTCATGATTTAATGAGATATAAATAAATAAATAAATAATGATTTAATTTTGGGACTAAAAACAAAGAAAACTAAGTAGTCGAATAGTGATTTTAGCGTGGATTACAACCATTACCATCAGCGATCGAAGCTTCAAAGCATTTGGGTCAGCCCTACTGATAACCAATAATACATTTTCTGTTATGGCTGATAACCAACAATATTGACTAATCTATAGGATTTGGTCTGTACCAGTATATAAAAAGTTATAATATAATCCAAATTTGTATATTATGCAGAAGAATCGTTGAAAAATGGCATTTGTTTTTAATAAGTCACATGGTTTTACTTCCAGTGGATTTTATCGTCTTGAGGAAAGGAGTTTGGTGCTTTTGTTTTTTCAGAAGCAGGATGTATCTTTTGTGGTTTTCAGAACGATGGTTCTATTTCGTTATGGATCTCGCTCAGCATCATACTGCACTGTACTTCACTTCGTGCACGCGCACTGAATACAAAATTCCACCATGTACCTTTTATATCCCAATATTCGTCTGGCCACACCCCCATCCGCTTACCTTCATAAGCAGGTGTGTGGTCACCTACTCGCCTCCTTCTTCACTTTCACCACAAGGAAGTGCCTTCGGTAGATCCCACACTTGACAAGGTTGTTAGCTGAAGAAAGTTGAGACGTGTTTACATTGTTGCTTGTTTTTTTCTTCTCTCATATATTTCGATAGAAAAAAACTAAGTCATAATGTCTACTTCGGAGACTCGCGCTCGCAAAGCTACTCTTCACCAGCGGTCGTGCGTCTTGGAGCGGGGCTGAGACCTCTCTCGTGGTCGGCAGCCACGCCCGGTAGGTGCCCGATGGGTAGTTTTCCTCTCCAAGGAGCCGGTGCACCAGTGCCGTCTCCTGTGCGATGGCCTGGTTCCGGCTCTGGTTCCTCTGCTTCCGGGGAATCGTCCGCTGTTGGGCGGCCGGTTCCCTTGGTTGCGGGGGATTTGAGACGCAAACTTTTTGCGTCTGCTTGCTCCCGTCGCAAGATGGTGGCTTGCAGACGCGAACGGCCCGGTTTTGGTGAGTTGCTGGAGCCAGGTGAGGATGCGTCGGTCTCTGCATGCCCGATGGAAACAGAGGACTACATGATAGAGGCGGACGGGTTCTTATTTGAAGGCCCGGTGGAGACATGTCTCCCGCCCGTCCAGGTAACACTGGAGGGGGGTGAGATGTCTCCTTGGGGCGCCTCGTTCGAAGACGTTGGGGAAGAACCTCTGACTCGTCGGCGGGATGCCCTGCTATCAGCCACATCGGAGTGTGGCTCCTTGACCAGTAGTAGCCTGCTGTATGTGAGGGATGCGGGCTCGGTGGAGGAAAGTCTGCAGGGGGAACTGCGCGCTTTGTTTCCCGAGCTCATGGCGGCGGCGTGCCGCTACCGCAGCCACTGCCTGTTCCTGTCCCTGATGATCTCATAGGTCATCTATGGCAACGTCGCCCGGTGAGAGGGGTGGACGTTGTCTACCCATTTTTCCCCTCAATGGCGGCCTATGTCCGTCAGGGCCAGGTGGTCTCCCACATCATAGGCCTTACTCCTGCCTACGTGCCAGTCACGCGGGTGGCGGGTTTGGTCGACGGTATGAAGGAGGGCGTGCCACGGCTTGATAGGCCGATGGCCGCGCTCCTTTGTCCGGAGGTGGTGTGGGACCCGTTACGGAAGCCGGTTCCCCAAGGGAAATCGGCGAGGCGGTTGGCATATTGGAGCGACCAGTCATTTATCGCCGGAACACAATCTCTAGCTGCCGCGTCTAACATCGCGCAGCTGGCGAGATTCATGTCCGGGATATTGACGGGCGGCACGGAGCTGAGTGATGTACAACATGACCAGCTCGCCCAGTCGGCAGGAGGCATCCTGCATCTGACTCAGCCGCAGGCTATAGCCGCTGGGAAAGTGCGCGCCCTGGCAACTCTGCCCCAGCGCCACCTTTGGCTGGAGCAGGCTCGTGTGCCGGAGAAGAAGAGAGTTCCACTTCTGACGGAATCCCTCTCCGATGCTGGACTGTTCGGGACGGCCCTGCAGTTGATGACCTCGACGTGCAGAGAGATGCAGGAGGAGCACTCCATGCTCCAACCTCATTTTCCCCCTCCCGATGTCGCCGGTGGAGTCAGACGGCTGCCACGTCGTCGAGCATCCTCCGCCGTGGCCACCTCTGCCACCACTGCCACTGCTGGACCTTCGATGAAGAAGGCCAGGAGGAGAGAGGGCGCCTCCGCCATGACAGCCGGCCCATCTACGCCCGGAGGCGACTGTAGGGATCGTCGAGACCAGCCGCCGATCGTTTACCGTCCCTCCGGGGCTCCACGGGGTGGCAAATCCCGAGCGGCTCGTGGCAGGCGTCGCTAGGACCCAGTGACTTTTTCCCCCTGTGGTCCCCCTCTGTTTCCCTTCCCGGCCCCACTATATGATTTTGTTCGTAAAATAAAGAGTTTGTGTATCTTTTGTTAACAAACTGTGTTTATTCACCAAACATATGATGGGGTTGCAACGTGTGAATCTTCGCTAGTATGGGTTGATAGGAGGGTTACATTCATGTTAAAAGAGCTTAAGCAAGGCCTGCAGCCTACACTCGGTGAAAAAGGTTTTTTTCTGCCTCGGCCTGAATCTCCACATAAAGGTAGATGATAGTTGTGTGCTCTGTTGCTTAAACAGTGATATTGAGCTACAACACTGTTGTGTTGGGTTTGCAGTAATGCTCGTATGAAAACGTACCACGGCTTTGCCGTTCTCTCTCTCTCTCTATCAATGTTTTTCTGTGTTACAACATGGATGCGGTGTAGGATTCACACACACACGCGACTTGGTCTTGTTATAAACCCTGTTCACAGATTATCTGTGGTTAGCGTGCATTGTATTAGCTTGCGCTATTCATTAGCATTGCTACTAAAGGTATCATGTGACTAAGTTGTTGTTGTATGCAAGGGTTGGGCTTGTGAGGGGGTACCGGATAAACCCCTCCTTCCCTCTTCTGATTGGTCAGGGGGTTTATTCCTCTCTTGTTAGTCCAGTCAGGGCCAAGCTGTTAGGCGGCTTGGCAGGGAGGGGGGGGGGGGAAGGGTTTCCCAGACTCTGCACCTATTAACAGGCGTGAGTCTTGGGTTTCCCCCCGTCATAGCACACGTCCGTTCCGTGAGTTAGACCCGTATGTAAGGTCTGTTATTGTCAAAATGTCGGGATAGAGTGTAGGAATTACGGTTCCACTACGCTCGATATATGCGTACCTTGAGTCGGTTGGTCACCTGACTCACGGTTACCATGGTTTTTTCAATCTATGGCTCACGTGGGAAGTCTCTCTGGGGAGTTCCGTCTATCCTCTGTGGTAGGGATGACGGGATATAAAAATTTGAACAGTTTTTATCCTCGGCTGCGTCAAGTGGGCGCCACACCCTTCTTGTCGTTCTCCCAGGCGCCTTGAGGGATCAATGTGGGGTCTGGTTAGACTGTTCATTGATGTGTTTTGTGTCCCGACGCATGCATAGTGCTAGCTCCGGGTGTTTCTGTTGAGAATCATGCGGGTGGCTAGTACGCCTTGGTTGCTTGTTGTTAAAACAGCGTTTTTATAAAGCAACTGGGATGGGGGTTTTTCCTCTTCCGAGAGCCTGTTACTGGGTCTCGGAATATCTGGGGGATGTTAACGGAATAGATCAGAACATAGGTAGAGGGGTCTCACGCCCTGGGGGTGGGCCACCGTGCACGGTTCAAACCGGTTCATGTTTTAGATCAACACGCATATCTGCCCCTTCTCCTGGAGTAGGCATGTCGGCGTGGTTAGGGCACGGGACTGGTTCTGGTCAGGCTGGTCCAAGTCAGCTAACCCGTTGTCCGCCGGGGATGCAGATCTGCTGTTCTGGTACCCTGAGGGACTTGGGCTTTTTTCGGGGGAAAAATGCCGGGTCGGTCCGGGTGTCACAGGGTTAGGCGTTATGGAGACCCTTTGTTGGGTACTCTTTTGTACCTGGCACTATTGTGAGGGGCTGGTTCTCCTTCTTTCGCTCCTCTCTCACGCATGGCGAAGAGGGGGCTATTGGGGTGGTTTCTGGACTCCCCCTGGTAATCCTGTGTGCTTCCCGGGCCGCCGGGCCCGGTCCGAAGTAATCATGTCAGCCTTCTCTGCCTCGACCCCTCTGGGTGGTTTTTTTTTAATGGAGGCTTTGTCATGGTGTGCCAGGCGGTGTGCTATTGGGGGGAAAGGGCCCGCTCTTGGAGGGGCCTTATCCGAATACGCTGGCAATGTGGGGGGCGGTGTCACTAAGTGACCGCCTGGTGGGGTCTTGATGCCTGGCGTCATTGACCTCTCTGGGCCCCCTTTTTCCAGGGGATCCAGTCCCTTCAGTGGGTCTGGGTTTTCCTTCGCGCTCCGCTGCTACGGCCTTGCCACGGGGTTGGGTTTGCTCTTGACCCCGTGATTTTGGGGGCAGTAACGAGGTTGTTCCTTCCGTTCGTTCCCTGGTGGCATGCAGGTTGTGCGTGTGTGTAGTCGTGGGGGGCAAGCCACGGTCTGCTCACCCTGTGCGTTGAGTTGCTTGAGTTCCTCTTCGCACAGTCAGATCCGTCTCCCTCAAGTAAGCCTCCAATAGGGGGGGTATCCTCCATTAGGGAGGGTCGGGGGGGCTCGGTCCTCCCCGGTCTGATGGTTGTGGGGGGCCTCAGCGGAGTATATTTGTCGGGCTATGGCTCTCGCTCAGCCTCCCTTGTGCAGTATGATGCTGAGCGAGATCCATAACGAAATAGAACGTAAGGTTATGTATATAACCAAGTTCTATGAGTTATGGTGACGCTCAGCATCAGACGCCGCTGCGGCCCTTGATCTCGCCTTGTGGTGAAAGTTTGGGAAGGAGGCGAGTAGGTGACCACACACCTGCTTATGAAGGTAAGCAGATGCGGGTGTGGCCAGACGAATATTGGGATTTAAAGGTACATGGTGGAATTTCTTATTCAGTGCGCGTGCACGAAGTGAAGTACAGTGCAGTATGATGCTGAGCATCACCATAACTCATAGAACTTGGTTATATACATAACCTTACGTTATATTCAGAAGTAGCTGATCTCTAAAAGAGATAGGTACGGTGTGTGGTAAGCTCATGGGGGAAATGGGATTTCTCTGACTTTTAGAGAGCTTTAGGCGGTAACATCACCAGTTTAATGGGTTTTGCACAGTGTTGTGTGGGTTGGAAAGAAAAACTGATTTGGGAGCTCTGTGGAGTAGGTTTCAGTGTTTTTAAACCTGCTTTGGGTGCTCTGTGGAGTACGTTTCAGTGTTTTTAAACCTGCTTTGGGTGCTCTGTGGAGTACGTTTCAGTGTTTTTAAACCTGCTTTGGGTGCTCTGTGGAGTACGTTTCAGTGTTTTTAAACCTGCTTTGGGTGCTCTGTGGAGTACGTTTCAGTGTTTTTAAACCTGCTTTGGGTGCTTTGTGGAGTAAGTTTCAGTGTTTTTAAACCTGCTTTGGGTTAGGGCTGGGCGATATGGCCTAAATATGATATCACGATATTTTCTGACCTTTCGGCGATACACGATACGCATCACAATGTTTTTCTTTTTTTCCCCAAACAATTCATTATGAGGCTTACCAAGACAGTATTTGAGTTTGCATGCTAACATTAAAGACAAAATAAAATACCCATGCATTTAGCATTTTTATATTATATATTAGATTTAGATTATTGGATTATTAGATTATATATTGCATATATTTAGCAATGAGATATTATATGATTTAGATATGAAATATGATGAATTGAAAATGGGGGACCCTGATGTAAACAAGACGAAAGTCTTTCTCTGGTCTGCATCCTCCAGTCCACTGTTGTTGTATTGAGCTGTACTGTATTGTACCCATGCTGCAATCTGTTAATAACGTTTTCATTAATTCAGACGGCAAACAGAATCATTTTGATTGACAGTCGAGTCTGCCAATTACGTCACACCGCTTGCACCCGCCCTGCTGTTCTTAGCACCAATCGGCAAGCGCGTATTAATTTTTTACTTCCGCCATTGGAGAGCTCAATGACAACAACAATGGTAGCGGTAGCTCCCCGCGGCCGACGTTTAGCTTTTAGCTCCGCAGGATGACTAAACGACTGGAGGCATAATGATTTTACTGCAACGGATGTTATAATAAAAGCCTTTCCATACATCTGTCTGATTGAAAACTTTATTAACAGACCGCAGAATGGGCACATCTGAGTCAGCACGGGCTGAGATATGAACGACTAATGCTTGCTATATCTAGGTCGACCTCGGACGTTGCTATGTAAATACGCTGATGTTATTGAACGTGTAACTATATAACGTTAATGCCACAAAACTAATGCCTTTGTTATCATAAGTAGTAACTTTGATGCAGTAGTGTG
This sequence comes from Notolepis coatsorum, assembly GCF_963971535.1. Lineage (NCBI taxonomy): Eukaryota > Metazoa > Chordata > Actinopteri > Aulopiformes > Paralepididae > Notolepis > Notolepis coatsorum. Next base: position 87,488,479 of record NC_140179.1, on the reverse strand, counting down.
TGTGTGGGGCGGCGCTGTTAAAAAGTTTCAACGTGTGGACCAGATTGACGCGACACAATCCTCTTGGGCAAAACATCACGATATCCACGATACGTTTAAAAAGTGTATTGTTAATGAACTGTACCCGATATTTATATAATATCGTCATATTGCCCAGCCCTACTTTGGGTGCTTTGTGGAGTAAGTTTCAGTGTTTTTAAACCTACTTTGGGTGCTTTGTGGAGTAAGTTTCAGTGTTTTTAAACCTGCTTTGGGTGCTTTGTGGAGTAAGTTTCAGTGTTTTTAAACCTGCTTTGGGGGCTCTGTGGAGTGTTTCAGTGTTTTTAAACCTGCTTTGGGTGCTTTGTGGAGTAGGTTTTAGTGTTTTTAAACCTGCTTTGGGGGCTCTGTCGAGTAAGTTTCAGTGTTTTTAAACCTGCTTTGGGTGCTCTGTGGAGTAAGTTTCAGTGTTTTTAAACCTGCTTTGGGTGCTCTGTGGAGTACGTTTCAGTGTTTTTAAACCTGCTTTGGGTGCTCTGTGGAGTGTTTCAGTGTTTTTAAACCTGCTTTGGGTGCTCTGTGGAGTAAGTTTCAGTGTTTTTAAACCTGCTTTGGGTGCTCTGTGGAGTAAGTTTCAGTGTTTTTAAACCTGCTTTGGGTGCTCTGTGGAGTGTTTCAGTGTTTTTAAACCTGCTTTGGGTGCTCTGGGGAGTAAGTTTCAGTGTTTTTAAACCTGCTTTGGGTGCTCTGTGGAGTGTTTCAGTGATTATTTCAGGGCTTGTACAGAGTGCATTGTGGTTAGATTTGTGTTTGTTTTATGGCTAACTAGCTTGAGCTGCAGGTATTCAGTCTAAAGAACAGCATGGGTTGTGCTGAGGAGGGGTTCCACAGATCAACCACATCATTGGTAAGTAGGGACTAGAGGTCCAACATTAAATGTCTTATCTGTTTCTCTTCTGCCTCTCCTCTCTTTCTCTATCCTGCCTGTCTCCTCTTCTCTCTTCCACCTCTCTCCTTCTCTTCCTATGTCCTCCTCTCTTCCCTTCTCCGCTCTTCCTCCTCTCTCCTCTCTTTTCTACCTCTCTCCTCCTCCTCCTCCTCCTCCTCCTCTCTTCTTCGTCTCTGCTGTCCCCGGTAAAGTGTGTGTGTCTCATATTGTGGACTACCTGCGTCACACCACCAGTCGTGGCTCAGAGGACAGCGGCCTGGAGGAGCTGTGTAACATGTTGGACCCGGACCAGAAAGACGTGTCCATCGACCTGGACACCTACCACGCCATCATGAAGGAGTGGATCGAGGGCCGCCGCAAGAACGGGTACTGGACAGGAGCAGAAGCCGAGTCCGTTCACATGTTATTCTGGATACATGCTAATATCCAGTTAAAGGTCTTAAATGAGAGATTGATGAGGAAATGGAATATTGCGAGCATCAGCATGGAAACGGAACTTGCCACAAAACCCTAATATGAGCGTATTAGTGGTGCGGCATAGCTAACCTATTGTTCAATTTGTGATAAAAGCACCAAATTTGGTACATATTTAGCTTAATATATTTAGACAAGATATGGATATTGGGGCATTGCAGATTGGCATTCTGGTGACCACGGTAACCATTTCCAAAAATGGCTGCCAGTGGTTACTGGCATAGAACACTTTGGCCACCAAAGCTATTGTTTCCATGTTTTATAACTTCTATATACATAAATCTTTTATATATATATTTCAACAATTATACAACCATTTACAAAACAGTATCAAACATTTCCCTTTGTATCCCCCCCCCCCCCCCCCCACACACACACAAAATGGTGATAGGCCTATTGCCCAATTAAACTGTAGCAATTACAGGGTTCAACTGGCACATTCTCCATCACAGAAGCAGAGGCCTGTGCACTGAAGTGCAGCCTTCTTGCACCTGCAGCACTTTTTGCAACAACTCTTGTAGCCACAAGAGATCAGCTCGTGGCAGGATTGTGGTGCTTGTGGCAATGTTGTCCAGTGGGGCTCATACATTTCTTCTGTCTTCAGCCACCCCCAGCCAATTGGTGATGGGAGTTCCACAAATCATGTTCAACCCAGATTCGGCTCAAGCAAGGGACTAAACACGTTTTGCAATTATGCCACAACAATGTGGAACGCCCTACCCACAGCCGTAAAGGAATGTGAATCCCTACCCACCTTCAAAACCGCCCTCAAAGAGCACCTACGGGAGGCTGAAATGTCCAAACCCACCCACCCAAAACCCCTCCTAATGTACAGTTTCTTCCCCCTCAAATGTATATATGTTCTTTTATGATCTCTGTTAAACAGTACTGTATATTTGTATATCTTGTATGTCATAAATGTAACAGTACTGTATATCTGTATGTTGTGTATGTCATAAATGTCATGATATATATCTGTATAACAATTGTGTGTATTGAGCCGTACTGTATTGTACCCGTTCTGCAATCTGTTAATCAAATTTTCAATCAATCAATCAATCAATCAATGGCAGCACCGGGTCTGGAAGCAGTGTCTTCCCCCAGATGTGACCACCCCGGTAGACTGCTCTCTTGACATGCTCCACCAGAGCAGCTCGGGTAGGCGGGATTTGCTGTGGAAAGAGTTTCCTTTTTGCCTGGTCCACCTTGGTGCAGGTGCTGGTTCTGTCAAATAGAAGTATGACAAACTTCTCAATAATGTTCATTGCATCATCTGAGATCTCCGTTGGTCCATTTGCCAGCATCAATAGTGCATCTGTCAGGTCCGGCAGTGACTTCTATGTTGACCATGCTGCCTTCTTTCCGTGTCCAGCAAAACTGGATACAGTGTCACAGCCTGTCAAAGCATGGAACATTGGAAGGGCACATGACATCTCTGGTCCGAGGCACGCAGCTATTTGGTGGGCTGCCAAGTAGCGAAAGCTTTTGCCAGTTCCGAATGCTAGCCACAGTTCACAACCAGCTGGTAGTTGTGTTATGGCAAACACAGCCAAGACCACAACACCAGTGTGAATGAGCAATTGGTGGTGGCCATGCAGTGCAGCTTGTGATACATGCAGTAAGTAGCATACCATTATCTGCTTCTTCATGGCTGCATGGGGCCAAGGTGTGGAGATGCTCCATCAGAGACTGCTGGTGGCCATGCTTTTGCAGTGGAAGCTTGGAGCTTATACCTCATACACTGTACTTAAATAAATAACATTTGCACTTTAGTATGCTATAATATTGAAATTACGTCTTTAAGTTGCAGGAAATAACAGCCTGCTACGAGAACTGTTTTACTGATTCACGCCACTATATAGTAATAACCTCTTTAGCCCGAGCGGCAGATGACATCACGTCATAAATCAATCTCTCCAGACTGTATTACATAATGTTGCGTTTTTTTTCTTTAAATGTAGCCAAGAGTAAAGACTCTAATCCTGTCAAAACAGCGGTCATAGTGTATATTTTCAACAATACGTTTGTTTACCAATAGGTAAAGTGTTATTAGTGAGATTTTAGTTCATGGAATGTGTTCATAATTTGATATTATATCCGCCATTTTGAATTCACATCACTATGCGTTTTGTAGTCATATGAGGAGAGGGCATCCAGAGCTCTCAATGAGCGTTGAAATTTCGAAAAACTACATTACCTAGCCGATTCCAGCTTCCTGCAAGCAAATCACTTGTGTATGAATTTTCTTTATTTATCTTATTTCTCTGGATTATCTATCACAAAACGGAACGTTATTGGCATAGATTGGAGCGCAGTTAGTGTGTCTACCTTCTGTGAACATTTAGCAACAATGCGTGTTGCAATCCGATCCAAAATTACGGACCTGTCTCAAAAGAAATAAACAGACTGTATTTACAGTAGTTTTCATTCACGGTTCTTGCTGCACGCCTGGAGATACTAAATCCAAATTGACCTCTGCCATTTGAAAGAGGAGATTTGGCCCGATCCATAGATGTGCGAGTTGGCTATAATAAGGTAATTTATAGGCCTGGGCCCCGTTCCCCGTACCTGGATAACTGAGTTAGCCGGATAACTTTTGGTCAAGTCTGACTTAAGCCGGACTTTCCCATTCCCCGAAGCTGGATTGTCTAAATCACCATGACAACAGATCAAAAAGTTTGAGCCTGGTCGAGAGCAGGGTTTAAGTTCAAGTTAGCCGGATGAACCATAGCCACGCCCCCGCAAAGAAGTGACAGCCCGTTTCCTGAAATTATTCCCACAGTCTACGATCTGCATTATACCATTCTGAATTACGTTTTTGTGCTCCATTCTTCCAGAGGGGGCTTTTGAAATGTAAAATAGACCCAAAATGCTGATACTAAATTCACTTTGTCCTAAATAATGCACGTTATATTATACCGTGGCGCTCGCTCTGTGCGATGTACACATTATGTGGTTATTTTAACAACGCGCAGCATTGCAAATGTGAATCCCGCGGGGATATCCTTAATGATTGAAACCTATCGCTCGTTTGGCTCTGATTCCTTTCATATTCTCCGCTGTGGATGAGGAGCGAGGAAGGAGAGGAGCGCCTGGATTTTGTTTCATTCAAGCATAAAATTGAAGTGTCTATGCGTGGATTGTGGATTTTGTGTGATATTGTAACTGGGATTAAAATGTCTGATGAGATGCGCTGTTTGACGGATTTGAGAAATTGAATGAGCCGTTGACGTCACATTAATGGATGAGAATAAAGAGATAAAACTTCATTCAAAATAAAGAATATTCTAAACACGGGTCTCTCGTTCATTAATGTATAAACAATGAATTTATCCCATCTGGCACAGTGGCGCAGCAGTAGTGCACAATCCTGGCAACCGGGCGACCGGTGTTCGAAACCCCGTGTTTCCAATATAATTTTTTGGAATATAATATTAATGATTATACGCAGAAGTAGCCTAGTTTTAAGTTAAAATATTATAAATCTACATGCATTGATGATGTCATTCTTTATATAGCTCTCAACGTGCACCAAATTGAATTATTCCTACATTGCAAAAAGAAGGAAAAGACTAGGAGAAGTGGGATTCGAACCCGGGCCGCCTGTGTGAAAGTCAAAAGCAGACACCGTTACACCACAGTGTAGATAAGTAAAAGATCCACCATACATCAATCAATGGGTAAGAGAGCCGTGTCCTTATTCCGTATAACAGTTTAACTAATTATTTTCGCTAGCAAGATCTCATTTGATTATCCATTCCATAAACCTACTGCCAGCAGGCAAGTTTAAAGAAATATAATCTGATTGATTGGGGTAATGAGGGACTTAAAATTAGCCTATAGATAACGCATTTAACTTGTCGGCGAGGCGATTGAGCCGTAATGCAATCTGTTAATAAAGTTTTAAATCAATTAATCAATCAATGCCGTTAAAAGATCAGGATCTCTGCTATCGATACGTGATGGCTTTTCAACTGAAGCGGCCGCGCGCACTTATCCTGGGTCTCAAGTCTGGTTCTAGTTAACGAGACTGAATCCATCCACCTTCGAGGAACATGAAAATCCCGGCTTCAAACATCGGGTTAACTGAAGCTGGATAATGGGACCCTTGATCGACTTAGTTGAACCAGGTACGGGGAATAGGGCCCTGGTATTCTATATTCTATAATAATATTTCAAATTGCATGTGTCTGGATGGAAGCATTCAGTACTGTATCTACAAAACCTTCTGTTTAATCATATTCCCTTTATTCATTTGCTTAGACTTTTTGTACACATGATCTCAAGAAGGTGCTGAACAAGCTCAGTGGCAGTTTTCCATGTCTGGTCATTTTTTGCATGGTGTTATTCACTGTCAAAGATGCAAAGAAAAATCATAATTTATATTCTCCTTTGTTTCATCACAATTTACTCAAGCCTAGTAACAGACACAATATTTCTGACACTGGGAATACATTCCATGAGATCCATAGATGTCCCTAGATATCAAGACCAGAATTTAGGGCTAGGGCTTAACAGGTTAATATAATATATTAATAATAATAATATAATAAAATTACCAATTATTTTGTAAATGTCCTTAGAATGGTGAGTGAGTATTTTATTTGGTTCTCAGGGTTAGTGGGATCTAGATTATATCCATTATTGCATGAAAATCCAATGTGATAAGAAAGTTTGACCAAGCGCTGGTGGCCATTTTGAAAAATGCCTGCCACGGCTACCAGGGTGCTAGTTTGTAACGCCCCAATATCCACTTTTGTTCCCAATATATCTATCAACACATCTGCCAAATTTATTTATTTATCACAAAATTAACAATTTGTTTGATATGTTGAGCTATGCCGCATCACTATATCCCAACCATCATGTTCAGGTTTCTCATAATCAGGATATATGAGCTTATTCTGGCTAGATATAGTGTTTATTATGTGCCAATTGGAATATAGTATCCTGAATGATATGGAACTATTAAAGTGCACGGAAACACACCCATTGTCACCAAGCAAAGATCGAATGACATGCGATTTAGAAACTTGGTGAAAATCAATGTGTCTTAACATAGTGGGCCATAAGCAACAAAGGTTTAAAGGGGAACTATCTTATAAATGGCCTTTTTCAGTGTTTAGCATTGTTTCCTAGCTATGTGGACTTATATTAATAGGATCTATGTCTCTAATTCTCATATTGGCGCATTCTTCCAATTCTCCTCTCACAATATTCACCCTCACTGAACTGAGTCATCTGAAAATTTGCATATCTGTGATGTCAGAGATTTCTCAGCTGCATGTGGGGCGGCGTGGCTCAGGGGTAGAGCGGGGCGTCCAATGATCGAAGGGTTGGTGGTTCGAATCCCGCTCAAGCCCATGTCCATCCCATTGCCGTTGTGTCCTTGGGCAAGACACTTAACCTACTTGCCTCGTATGAATGTGTATGCATGTGAATGAATGTTGGTGGTGGTCGGAGGGGCCGTAGGCGTTGATTATTCGCCACGCTTCCGTGAGTCTGCCTCAGCGCAGCTCTGGCTGCAATTGTAGCTTACCACCACCGGTATGACTGTGTATGAACGAATAATGGACTCTGTGAAGCGCTCTGAGTCAGAGCAACAGTCAGTCAGAGAAGAGCGCTATATAAATCCAATCCATTATTATTATTATAATAATGTGGCAGTTGGTACCAGGCCACACAGTGGTTGGAGCCCAGCCTCAAAACGGCTTAAGATCTTGAGGTAGAAAAATGCTGTTTTTGAGTACTTGATTAGAAATACAAAACAATGATTTTTTTTTTTTTTTTTTTAAACCTTACAGAGGTGTTCCATAGACTCACAGGAATTGTGTAAAAGTGCCCAAATAGTGAAAGAAATAGTAAAATAGTTCCCCTTTAAAAAACTATACATGTAATTGGAGAAATTGCTTTGGACAGTTTATGCCTTTTTAATATCTGGTGCACAATTGACTTAACGCTTGGCACTGACTTTGTCTCATCGATTTGAAATTGGCCCAATGTGTTTTTCTTAAATTATTATATATTTTTTTAAGAATCGTGTAGATTCTAGCTAAATTATGAAAGTGTTTGCTATGTTTGAGGATGACACATCAGAGAAGATTTCTACTAGTGCAATTCCTCCCTCAGTTGTATCTGTATGCAATATGGCAGTATGGTGCTACAGTAGAAAGCCTGTTCCAGTACTTCTGCCTTCAAGGCACCCTCTGTATATCCCAGTCCCCATCATTTTCAGATCAAAGGACTTGTTTTCTAACAATGTTGGGTTTCCGCTGCATTTCAAAATGGGTTTTTATATTTATTTGATGTGTTTTATACACACTATATTTTATATGTATAGTCTGTATTAGGCTTGGGCGGTATAATTTGTTTCATACCGTCATACCTTGCTGACATAATACCCCGGTATACGGTATATGACGGTATGACTTTCATTTTCATCAGGGGGGGGGGGGGGGGGGGCGGAGCTGACAATATACTCGTTATCACCATACATAACGCTTATATTGAAACACGTTGACATTAGGGCCGTTCTTTCAACCTAAAAGTGCACTTTCTTCAACCTTGCACCTAAATTCCTTAGCAACCCGGCCGTGTTACCAAGTAAACAAATCACAGAACGACAGCCAGTTAGCCAGCCAGGTACCGACGTTAGCTCTCAGAACGATTAGCCATGTTAGTTAGCCAGCATCCAGCCAGGCAGAGACGTTAGCTCTCAGAACGATTAGCCACATTAGTTAGCCAGCAACCAGCCAGGCAGAGACGTTAGCTCTCAGAACTATTAGCCACGTTAGTTAGCCAGCATCCAGCCAGGCAGAGACGTTAGCTCTCAGAACGATTAGCCACGTTAGTTAGCCAGCATCCAGCCATGCAGAGACGTTAGCTCTCAGAACGATTAGCCACTTTATTTAGCCAGCATCCAGCGATGCAGAGACGTTAGCTCTCAGAACGATTAGCCACGTTAGTTAGCCAGCATCCAGCCAGGCAGAGACGTTAGCTCTCAGAACGATTAGCCACGTAATCCTCTGCTGGCGCGTGCTGTGCACTACAATCAACTCCGTGTCTGTGATAGCAGTCTGTGACGTCACGGTATTGAGAATCATACCGGCGGGATCTCGAAATACCCTGGTATACCGTAATACCGTCATACCGCCCAAGTCTAGTCTGTATAGTAGCAGCAGGAGCCGTTGCTATCATTTCCATAGTAGCCATTTAAAGCTGCTGGATAAAAAGAGCTTGTAGCACCGTGGTTCTCGACAAGGTCAAGGTACCAGTGGGATCGCCAGAAACATGGGGAATAGTTTTATTTATCCTGATGATGGATATAAGAGACTCCAATCAGTTTTATTTATCCTGATGATGGAATATATGAGACTCCAATCATAGTTTTATTTATCCTAATGACAGAATATATATGAGACTCCAATCATATAGTTTTATTTATCCTAATCACAGAATAAGCGACTCCAATCATAGTTTTATTTATCCTGATGACAGAATATATAAGCGACTCCAATCATAGTTTTATTTATCCTAATGACATAATATGAGACTCCAATCATAGGTTTGACTCTCTCCGACATCACCATACCACCTACAGTAGACTGTTGTGAAATTGAGTAATAAGTCGTATCTAACAACAAATATCTTCTCAGATTGGGGGGTCTGTGACATTTTCTTCCCTTGTATTTTAGGGAAGAACCAACGGATGACCTAACTCTGGAGGACTCAATCAAAGGTGAGTGTACACACACACACACACACACACACACACACACACACACACACACACACACACACACACACACACACACACACACACACATGACCCCCAACCCTAGCTGTGTGTGTGTTTGATGGATGTGTGGGTGCAGGGCCGCCTCAGGGGGTGTGCGAGCAGTGCGGTCGCACAGGGCCTCGCGGGAAGGGGGGCCTCGCAAAATATATATATATATATATATATATATATATATATATATTTTTTTTATTATTATTATTATTTTTTATTATTATTATTTTTTTTTTTTGCGAGGCCCCCCTTCCCGCGAGGCCCTTTTTCATCACAGACCTAAAATCTAGTTTTGCTTATATGCTTATATATTTCACATTAGACACGTTTGTAGAATGTGTCTGACTTGTTCCTGGGTCTGCAGTGACATACTATTGGTTTCAACGAAGGGAGCTCTGGTGCTCTGCAGCAGACATACTATTGGTTTCAACGAAGGGAGCGGAGTGGTTACTTACTTGTGTAGTACGCCGGCGTGAGTCAGCTGCGTTTGACTATTTCGCGCGTGCAGCTTTTGACTATTATGCTTAGTTATGCCAGCCAACTCGAAGAGGTCGGTCATTATCAGTCGGTCGGTCACCAAGGAACGTTGACGAAAGGCGGGACAAATGGCCGGTAGCTAACCTAGAGACATGCAGCCAAGATGAAGAGGATGGTCGTTTGGCAGATGAACTTCGTCAACTCCACGCGGTTGTCTCCATCCTCTTGGACGTTTGGTGAGTTTTTAACCTATTCTATTAACTCTATTCTATTCCCGCCGTGGACATCGCTCTCTCTCTCTCTCTCTCTCTCTCTCTCTCTGGAGCTAAACTGGCCGACTAGCTATTGTAGTACTACTAGTAGCTAACGGTGTGTGCCTGGTGTCAGCACCTGGCTGTATGTAGCCGCATAGCTTGCTTCTGCGTTAGCTAATGGTTAGCGATAGCCTGGTTGAGCTAACTGTTAGCCAGTTAGCTGTTTAGCTTCGACGTTAACTGCCGGCTGCGCTCGGCTGGGAACGTTCGTTTGATGCTATCAGTTAGCCTTGAGTTAGCTGTTAGCTTGTGCTACGACCATTGACATTAGCCGTGAGAATAGCAGGGGGTTCTGGCACTCTGACTACGACATCATCTTTGACAGAAGATGTAGTCGGGCCTGCACCATGACAAGGCTCTGGCCATAGCTTATTTTTGTCCCGACAGCGAGAGGCCTTTCGTCAACGTGGAGACCTGTGTTGCGGCCTTTCGCCCTGCGTTCCTTGGTGCAGGTAAGATTAATGAAAATGTCATGACATTACCCCACTCTTCCTTCCTTCCCCTCCCGAATGTTTTGTTAATAACGATGTTTTTTTCCAGGCAAAACATATGTTACTTCACAACATTTGGAGATACAACATGTGCTGTGTGTGAATTCATTTGTTCGTTTGTGTAGCTTGGGTAGCGTTGGGCCGTTGGCCAAAGCTGTGTGTGGCCTGGTGTCAGTAGCCTACCTGGCTAGCCTTTAGCTGTCGGCCATTGGCTCCTTGCTGCTTTGTTTTCTCTTAGTATAGACCCTCTTCTCTTTGGATTTAAGTGTTGATCTTTGTCCTTTTGGATCTATGTATATTCATGTTGCCTTTGTGAAGTTATCTTTTCCTTCTGTTTTGTTCTTTCATTAAAAGTTGAATATCCTTTAGGGGGTCATCTTTGCTTATCTCTCTCATACATGCTCTCTCTCTAACACACATGCTCTCTCTCTCTCTCTCTCTCTCTTTCTAACACACACAGTCTGCCTATGGCGGGGGGGGGGGGGGGCCTCACGTTTAAATCTCGCACAGGGCCTCGCATTTCTCCCAGGCGGCCCTGTGTGGGTGTTTTGGGGGGACTGACTGTTCCGGGGGGGTTCACAAAACTTCACATGCCTTCGAGCGATATTGTACTTTTGTACTGCAATTTATGCATTGTTTTTTTTATTCTGTCAATCTGTGCTGATTTTATGCCTATGTTCATTTACACTATATACTGTAGATAGTTATTAATATGTATTATTGTTATGATGTGTGCATTGAAATGTCTGTAAAGTCTCGACGACATTGAAAATTACGGTAACCCCAATTGTCTTTTGGGAGTATAAATAAAGGTTGATGTGTGTGTTGTGACGTGTAGGAGATCCACACTGCTGAATCTGACCTCAGGTGTGTGTTGTGTCGTGTAGCCAGGAGGTCCACACTGCTGAATCTGACCTCAGGCAGTCTGGAGGCCTTCGGAGGAGAGGTGTCCAGAGCTGATCTGTAAGTGTGTGTGTGTGTGTGTGTGTGTGTGTGTGTGTGTGTGTGTGTGTGTGTGTGTGTGTGTGTGTGTGTGTGTGTGTGTGTGTGTGTGTGTGTGTGTGTGTGTGTGTGTGTGTGTGTGTGTGTGTGTGTGTGTGTGTGTGTGTGTGTGTGTGTGTGTGTGTGTGTGTGTGTGTGTGTGTGTGTGTGTCGCAGGGCCGCCTCAGGGGGTGTGCGAGCAGTGCGGTCGCACAGGGCCTCGCGGGAAGGGGGGCCTTGCAAAAATAAATAAAAATAAAAATAAAAAAAATATATTTTTTATGATTTTTTTTTTTTTTTTTTTTTTTTTTGATGCCCCCTTCCCGCGAGGCCCTTTTTCATCACAGACCTAAAATCTAGTTTTGCTTATATGCTTATATATTTCACATTAGACACGTTTGTAGAATGTGTCTGACTTGTTCCTGCCTCTGCGGCTCTGCAGACTGCAGTTTTCCGGTTTCTGCGGCTTTGCTGCTCTACAGATTTTAGGATAGTGTTTCCGGCCCGGGCTCTTCTCCCGTCCGCCGTAATACCAAATAGAAGAAGAAGAAGACACACGAGGTAGATAATTCAGCGCTATTCAGAGGAGCCAGTGGATGTCTTTTCAAAAGCAGCATGGATCAGAAGAAATTACACCGTGGGCCAAGAAAGTCTCCTTCCAACTTTACCATTGGCATTGATACTGCGTTATGGTGAGTCAAGCTATTATTATATTCCCGCCGTGGACCTATCTCTCTCTCTCTCTCTCTCTGGAGCCAAACTGGTCGACTAACTAATAGTACTACTAGTAGCTAACGGTGTGTGCCTGGTGTCAGCACCTGGCTGTATGTAGCCGCATAGCTTGCTTCTGCGTTAGCTAATGGTTAGCACAAGCTAACAGCAAACTCAAGGCTAACTGATAGCATCAAACGAACGTTCCCAGCCGAGCGCAGCCGGCAGTTAACGTCGAAGCTAAACAGCTAACTGGCTAACAGTTAGCGCAATCAGCTGTTAGCTAATTAGCTGTTAGCTTGAGCTAACCATTAGCTAACGCAGAAGCAAGCTATGCGGCTACATACAGCCAGGTGCCTGATTGAGCTAACTGTTAGCCAGTTAGCTGTTTAGCTTCGACGTTAACTGCCGGCTGCGCTCGGCTGGGAACGTTCGTTTGATGCTATCAGTTAGCCTTGAGTTAGCTGTTAGCTTGTGCTACGACCATTGACATTAGCTGTGAGAATAGCAGGGGGTTCTGGCACTCTGACTACGACATCATCTTTGACAGAAGATGTAGTCGGGCCTGCACCATGACAAGGCTCTGGCAGCAGCTTATTTTGTCCCGACAGCGAGAGGCCTTTCGTCAACGTGGAGACCTGTGTTACGGCCTTTCGCCCTGCGTTCCTTGGTGCAGGTAAGATTAATGAAAATGTCATGACATTACCCCACTCTTCCTTCCTTCCCCTCCCGAATGTTTTGTTAATAACGATGTTTTTTTCCAGGCAAAACATATGCTACTTCACAACATTTGGAGATACGACATGTGCTGTGTGTGAATGTCTTGGTCGTTTGTGTAGCTTGGGTAGCGTTGGGCCGTTGGCCAAAGCTGTGTGTGTCACAGTACCTGGCTAGCCTATTTGGCTGATGTCGGCCATTGGCTCCTTGCTGCTTTGGTTTCTCTATAGACCCTCTTCTCTTTGGATTTAAGTGTTGATCTTTGTCCTTTTTTATCTCTCATACATGCTCTCTCTCTAACACACACACATGCTCTCTCTCTCTCTCTCTCATACATGCTCTCTCTAGCACAGTCTCTGGAGCGTAACAGTAAGAAGCATTTTGTATGAAAGTATTCTGTACTTCTGTATGACAACTATTAAAGAAACTTGAAACTTGAAACTTGAAACTAACACACATGCTCTCTCTCTCTCTCTCTCTCTTTCTAACACACACAGTCTGCCTATGGCGGCCTTTCTCGATGGCTAGGCTGTGCTCGCTGAGTCTGTATAGTCAAGGATCTTCAGTCACAGTGCTCAGGTATTCTGCCACTGTGTACTCTCTGTTTAGGGCCAAATAGCATTTCAATTTCTTTCCAATGTGTCTCTCTCTCTCTCTCTCTCTCTCTGTACACTGTATATTGACTGTAGAACGGGAGCTCTCTCTCGCTCTCTCTTTTGCTATATGTTGACTGTATCATGCCCCGCCTCGGGCAGCGCTATTATTTAAGAATATGTTGACTGTATGAAAAAATATGTATATATATATATATATATATATATATATATATATATATATATATATATATATATATATATATATATATATATATATATTTTTTTTTATTTTTATTTTTTTTAACCTTTTGGGGGGGGGGGGGGGGCTCGCGTTAAATCTCGCAGGCGGCCCTGTATGTGTGTGTGTGTGTGTGTGTGTGTGTGTGTGTGCGTGTGTGTGTGTGTGTGTGTGTGTGTGTGTGTGTGTGTGTGTGTGTGTGTGGGGGTGGGGGTGTGTGGGGGTGTGTGGGTGTGTGTGTGTGTGTGTTGTTTGTGTCTTCCAGAGCTGTGTAGCAGACCTCTTCAGGGTTCGCACAAGGTCCTTGAAGTGCCTAAAGTGCTTGATTTTTTACCAAAAAAAAGTAAAGGCCTCCCTCATGTATCAAATTGACGTACGCACAGATATGTGCTTAACCCGTGCGTACAACCATTTCTAAGCAAAGTGTGGGATTTATCTACTTTAACTTGAACTTAACTTTGTGCTTATGTGTACGCACAGCTCTGAGCATGCTTAGCTGACGCCCAGTGGTAGAATATCGTTACTACGGCATATGCGCTCCTCAGTTAATGCATTGGTTTCAACGCGGAAATAAGCTTCCGTGCATTACTTCCAACACTGGCGTGTTCAACTTCTGTATGACCCGTAATTCATTATAGTTCATTGTAAAATAGCGACAGTAGTGTAATTATAACGGGCTCATGCGGGAACAATGAAAAGCATACATGCTCTGGACACAGAGCATATATCGTGTGGGTGATATTACAGAATTTCACTTATTTAGTTTTACAATGTCAAAGCCTAAATCAAAACGTTCCCGTATTTCTGCAATCTATGCGCAAAATAATAACGAGTTGAGTTCTAACAAAGAACGTATTACATGCTGGTATAGGCTGATAGAGTAAACTATGATATGAATATGAATATGATATGATCATATAAATACTGGTCCGTCCGCGAGGATATCGAGGACTCGGATAGCCATTAACCCATTTGAGAATATAGGCGGCCTATAGCCTATACATATTATTTAATGTTTTCATAAGCGTAAAGATACAACAGCTAGATTAGTGATCAAGTTAGTTTACTGTATGCAGGCTTCGCAGGGCTGTGTGTTATATATGCGCAAGTTACTGTTGCATAATGTAGGCTGGCTGCTATTATATGTAATTCATAGGCTACCTAATACCAACAACAAAATAGATTGTATCATATGCCTCTACACACATTATATTATACACATCATATTATATCTTGGTTCGGCAGCGCCTCTGTGAACAATCTCTCAGAGTTTGCTCCATCAATAAACGCGCATTTTGGCTGATAATGTGCCGGTGGCCGGAGTCTCATTCAGGCCTAATTGTATTTAATTCAATTGTAATGTTATTACTATACTGGGGTATCTAAAACATCACAATGTAGATCAGGGTTATCCACTGAAGCCATAATGACTCTGATCAGAACCACGGGCTCATGACGAGCGCACACAATAGGCATTGTAGAGCGCAGAGTTGGCGTGCTGAAATTGATTTAATTTCAGTCATTACAGTGCTTAATGTCGGGTCATCTCTTGTCATTTATTTCTGTCAATGTGCTGGTTCTGTAGCAGGACTGGGTCAGTCAACATCCTTGGCTCCCGGCGCACCGAAGATTATACGTTCAATTTGTAGGTTGGACCTCGGGGATCAATCTCGCTCCAGTGAAGTCTCTCAGAGTTTGCTCGGGTTAGTCCACTTTTCCACATTTCATGGGGGTGGTCCATTACCGTATATGGTTAATCGGGGCGGTTCTGGTATGCAAATACTTAAAACAGTGCACGAGCTCAAACGTAGGATCAAAGTCATATTTATCAAGACAGGTGTGCGTAGGACCTGTGTACGCACATGTGATAAGTCCCGTTTTTTTAGTGCGTGCACACATTCTAAATTCTGTGCTTAAGTATGGAAATAGAACATTTTCTACGTCACGTTGATGAATGAGGGCCCGAAATTCCTTGAAAACAGCCAATTTTTTAACAAGGTGCTTAAAAAGTCCTTGAAATTCAAATCAACCATTCGCATTGAAAGTTTTGTCCATCCATGATAAAAAAATTCTGAATCAAGAAATATAAATTTGTTCATTTAAAGTGTAACTAATTGTTGGAAATTGGGTTTTAAAGCCAGACATATTGGATCAGATTTCTTTTCTATAAAAAACGGCGTGTATCCTTTTAAATTGCCAATTTTTTTATTAAAAACAGTGCTTAGGTAAGTACTGCGGCACGGTGGTGTAGTGGTTAACACTGTCGCCTCACAGCAAGAAGGTCCAGGGTTCGATTCCCGCTTGGGGACCAGGTTTCCATGATGCCAGGTACCCAGGTGGGGTATCTCCCAGGCCTTTCTGTGTGGAGTTTGCATGTTCTCCCCGTGCTCGCAAGGGTTTCCCCCCCGATAAGATAAACCCAATGGAAAAACATGCACAACAACAGATCGCTAACGCTGTGGCGTCCTTGACGAAGACGGACAGGAGCACTTGGATTGGTCCCCTGGCGCGGCTCACATTGATGCCTGTCTGCTCCCGGCTGCCCTTGGGGGGGAAGGACGACGGGATGGGTTAATCGCAGAGACAAATCGCATCGGCGATCCTAAAAAGACAATGCATGCGTGTGTGTTCCGGTGTGTGTGCTAAACTAACTGCTGTGTGTACCACTAAAAAAAAAACATTGAGTGTCGTTGCATGCCGAATAAAGACCTCTGCAACAGGTCCTGCATTATTATTATTATTATACTTGAAAGTCCTTGAATTAAATTGTGAAATGTCTGTGGGAACCCTGCCTCTAGTTGTCCAACCAGTAACAACTACTGGCATGCAGGCTGGGTATAGGCGCTGATTTCCTGATACAACTTTGATTAGCAAAAAGGTCCCAGTTTGATTTCAATGTGATATGGATTCTGTTAGGCTCGATGGTGCTGGTTTCAGGGGACCAGCATCTGCCATTGTTGTCAAAAGATATAATTTAATCAACTAAGTTTCCAACAACCGTAGATAACTAGAGACATCTGAAGAAATAACATCTAGTGAAAATCTGAAAAAAGGGCATAGATTAAAAGAGCAATCTCTGGATTTTAAGAATCTATACTGAGTCATTCAAATGAAACAATGCAATATATATATATATTTTTTTTTTTTTATATATTTGAGATATTTGTTCCTGTCCCACACTCTCACTGTCTCTGTCTTGTCTGTGTGTCTGTCTGTCATTCATCACCAGTGAAACCTCAGAGCTGATCTACTGTGTAGCAGACCTCCAGATGTCCAATCAGAAGCTCCAGGAGGAAGTACGGAAGATGAAGGCAGCGATGGAGAGCATGGAGGAGGCCAATCAGAGACTAGCAGAGGACAACGAGGAGCTCCGCAACCAGGCCAGGGTGTACGACTCATAAACACCAACTCCCACATACAGTACACAAACCTCTCACTGTGTCCTTGCTTCCCTAGTGTGTCTTCCTATGTCTCTTCTGTGTCTTCTTGTTTCTCTCTGGCACTGTGTGTCTTCTTTTAGTACGTCTTCATTTGTCTTTCATGTTGTTCTATCACTTCCCCTGCCCCCATTTTCCTGTTGGTAGAGGAATCGAACTGATGATTCTGATGAACTGGGCCACCTTTAGACATGTCTCCCCATGTTCCCCTGTGTCTTCCCGTCTCATTTGCCTTCGCCTCCAGGTGGTCCAGAAAGACCTCTTGATACACAACGTACGACAGGTTCTTAATTGGATTGGAAGCACTAGCTAACAACTGGCTCAGAAAGAAGTCAATGTACAATGGTTAGTAGAAGGCACTTGGTTATATTTCCGTCACATGGCGCTGACCTCAAACCCCATTCCCCCTTTGCAGCATCCAGCAGCTGGCCCAGAAGGAGAACCTGCTGAAGGAGGAGGTGGAGGAGATGAAGGTGTCTCTGACTTGTACTGAGGAGGACCGGGCCCGTGTCTCAGCTCACAGCAAACACATGGTCAGTCCAGACCCTTAGATAACATCCCACTGTTGTTTGGGAACTTATAATGCTGTCACAAGCTACCCTGAGCACTGGAGGGCACTGTTGCTTTAATCTTTTTGTGGCAATCCGGTGAAAGTAAATCTTTAATATTTGTTTGATAGAGCAACACTAGGTAGGTGGGGGTTTGCAGAAATTATGCAAATGGTCAGTTGTTACTTAATAAACGACATTGCTTCACATTTCATAAACGCAGATAAGTAAAGATTTGAAGAGTGTTAATAACTGGGAAAATATGTTTTACTTTCACACTAACAATCATTTTGTAGGAATACCGGTAGGTGGATTATCTTCATCATTTGGGAACAAAACTCTCACATTTCTGGTTTCTGTTCATGAATTTTGTCCTCCAGGAAAGAGAGAACCAGAGTCTTATCGCTAAGATCGCTTCTCTTCAGGAAGAGGTACTGTACTTCAGATGAATGTTATTTTCAAATCTATTTTAAAGTTGTGTTTTAAAATGTTCTGTCCATGTCATAGTTTAAGACGGCAGACATTTTGTGCGTTCAGGTGATTTAGAACATTAACATTTTCTAGTCATATGAATTTGCTCTACTAAATGTACACATTGGCTGTCACCGAAAAGTCTGTTCTTGGAGGCACTCGGAAGATTCACATTAACTTACTGTAACATAACTCGAAGGACATGTTCCACTACTGCATGATTCATATCTGGATCGAGACTGGATGGGTCGGTAGTTGAGCCAGATAACCAGTCCTTCCTCCCAGCTCCACATTACATTCTTTGTCATCCAACTATCTCTGACGCACATCATTATTAAAAAAAAAGAAAAAGTCCAAATGATTATTTAAAATGTTTTTCACAATACCCAACAAGACGATACAAACATGACGAGACCAACACAAAACAAAATGAGGGGGGTTGCAGAGTATTACAAAGGTTCAGTACACAAACGTATTCAAGATATGATCTAATAAAGTTCCAGGGACCTTGAAGGCCATCGGGCCTATCACACTCTTGACGCAGCCTGTTCCATTGATGACAAGTCCATGAAGTCCTTGCGCCAGTTCTCCAAACTGAAGCAGTTTGGTTTGCGTTCTTTCCAGTTCAATAAAATGGTTTGTTTGGCTGCTAAAAAGGCCAATGCTACAATACTTTGTAAAATGTTTGCTTGAGCAGTGGGCCGGGCTTGATGTCAGTTTGCAGAGTAACTGACGGGTCCTCCGCAATGTCGAACCAAAATTGCTTAACAAGCGGGCAGTACCACAGCAAATGCACTGCACCAGCATACCCTCTACTCCACACCCATGCCAGCACAATTTGGGTAGTGTGTGTGATACATTGTATTCAATGTACAGGGTGTTATAGGCCCTGTGTAGTATCTTTTAATTGTAACATTTTATATCTAACACGTTTGGATATTTTAGTACTATTCCTAAGTGCTGCTTCCCATTGTGTTTCAGATATGGGTATACCCATGTCTCGCTCCCATTGGACTTTAGTTTTGGTATTGGCATCGGGGGTGGTTGAACATGAATGAATGAATGAATGAATGAATGAATGAATGAATGAATGAATGAATGAATGAATGAATGAATGAATGAATGACCTTTATTTATATAGCACCCTTCACAGCACGAATGCACAGGGTGCTTTACACTACAGCTTAATATAAAAACACAATAAAAACTAAATCAGAAATAAATGACAACAACAACAAACAGCAGTTAAAAACAGTGAAACCAGATAGAAAAAGTAGAATAAAAGAATTTGGATAAAATCATGAGTCACTAATTAAAACAAAAACTATAGAACAGTGAGGACAAGAAAAAAAAAGTGCCTATGCATGACCAAAAGCCTGTCTGAACAAATGTGTTTTTAATTGTTTTTTAAAAGAGTTCTCAGAGGGGGCAATTCGCAGGTCCAGGGGGAGAGCATTCCAGAGCCTTGGTGCTGTCACCTGGAAGGCTCGATCACCCCTTGTTTGATGGGCTATACATTGCGGAGACGATGCCTTTCCTGTCTGTAATTCCCATTACTTTCTCTTCCAATACTTTATTTGTTCCTATATCTATGCCTTTAGACAGAGCTTATTTAATAACAGATTTTATTTGTAAATAAGATACAAATTCTGTGTCTTTCAGCCCAAACTGTTTTCAATTAATTAAAAGGTACCATATTTCCACTTTCCATCACTTGCCCCACATGTTTTCTATTATGGTGTTGCCATAAATTATTTTTGATGGTAAGGAATATCCACTAAAGGCCAAGCGTTTATGTAAGATATTCACTATTTCACATGAACATTCTAACAACGGATTGTCCAGTCTGGGAGTGATTTTGAATTGAGTGAATTTGTTCTTCAAGCCATTCCCAGCTGCCAATCTGTCTCGCACTATTGTAAACCCACTGCAAGATTGAATTATATGCTATGTCTATGTAATACTGGTGGATATCTGGTAGTCCTATTCCTCCACTACTTTGCAGTTTTATTAATCTTTTTATGGCTGATGCTAGGTTTTTTGTTGTTCCATATGAAGCCAGACATTTATTTATTGATTTATTTATTGGTTTATTTATTTGAACCAACTAGGAGGGAACTTTAATGGTATAGAAGACATCAAAAATGCTAGCCTTGGTAACAAATACATTTGTATAACATCAGATCTACCCGATAGGGATAAAGGCAAGACTGTCCATCTTTTGATGTCTTCCTTTATATTCTTTAAAAGGTCCGGCTGACGGAGCGCTCAGGTGGCGTAGCGGAGATTGTGCTCGTCACCAATGCAAGAGGCTGCGGTCTCGACTCCCGGAGAGTCAGCATTGCCTTGGCTCGGGCTGATCGCTATACTAACTTGTTTGGCTGAGTTATGGGGAGGGAAGCCGTGGGTGGGTCCTGGGCGTTGTGGACAGCGACCCCTACAGTTCGGTCGGGGCGCCTGCACAGCGAGGGTAGGATCTGGAGGGAGGTAGTGTGACCTTCCACACGTTACACTCTCCCGGTGAGAATCTGTGCTGCCAGGCTGGCTGCCGGCTGGCTGCACATGTGTCGGAGGAAAGCATGTGACAGTCTCCGGCCTCCCGGACCAACAGTAGGGGGGGGGGGGGGGGGGGTGCGCAACAACCAGGAAGGGGGTTGGGAATTGGCATAACGACTAACAGTGGGATGGGAGAAAAATCGGAAAAAGGAGGGGGGAAAAGATAATAATAAAAAATTAAAAAAAGTCCGGCTGACACACATAATAACATTATGTGGCAGAAAGGCTGTGATTGGCTCCTAATGGTATTTTGTCCATCCGCCCGTCCCTCCCCCAGAACCATAAGGTTACCATGGAGATTGATGAGCTTCAGAGGAAAATGGTGGAAGTATGTGAAATGAACACCGACCTGCAGGTAACTCTACTATCTCTTTACTGTCTGTCCTAGATTCTATGTCTTTTTGTACTACAGGTGTCTGTAGTCTGATCTGCAGGATCTCTTACTGTCTTTAAAGCTTCTTTATTCTTCTTTATCTGGAGCAGCCACTCCAGAAACCTTTCTTGGACAAATCTTAGGGTTTTCCACCATTTTCACTCCGTCACTACTGTCCTTCTTGTTGTTTTCTTCTGCTCTGGCAAACGAACCAATCAAAACACACGCCAGCACGGGCATGTCTGCACAGACACTAATACTGAGAAATAAGAAGGCAGTCCCCTGGCGGCATTGTGTAACTGTACCAGACGTTAATTTACATGTAAAGGTTCCACACTGCACTTTTTGTGACTTGGCAGATTGTGTGGTAGGATATATGGCAGACTGTATCTCCGTCAGAAGTCTTTTCAGACCCCCTAATAGGGAGGTGTAGTTTCCCGCACGGTCCACCCGTATAGGGATGTATCATTGGAAAAATGTATTATCGGCTATTGTAATAATTCTGCCTCATGAACATTGGCAAGCTTTCCATTTTTTGCACAAAATGAGTTCCCTTCTATCACTAACATTATTGTTTAAGCATTTTTGGTTGAAATAAAATGAGTTATAAAGTTTTAATTTGTCGAACTACACTTACCAGTAGGACACCTGTCGTTCAGTGCTGTCGCCTAACACGCGTCACAGCACAATCATCAAATTTGCTGATGACACAGTAGTGGTGGGCCTGATCTCTGCCAACAACGAGAGGGCCTACCTGGAAGAGGTAGAGAATCTGTCACAGTGGTGTCAGGAGAACTGCCTCTCCCTGAACGTCAGCAAAACAAAAGAGATGATTGTGGACTTCAGGAGGTCGGGGGTCAAGGACTACAGCCCCCACAGCATCGACGGGGCACCGGTTGAGAGAGTGAACAGTTTCAAGTACCTCGGAGCCCACATATCCGAGGACTTGACATGGACCACACACATTGACAGTGTTGTGAAGAAGGCACGACAACGCCTCTA
Organism: Notolepis coatsorum; assembly: GCF_963971535.1. Lineage (NCBI taxonomy): Eukaryota > Metazoa > Chordata > Actinopteri > Aulopiformes > Paralepididae > Notolepis > Notolepis coatsorum. The sequence goes on along the minus strand of NC_140179.1, from coordinate 87,466,376 downwards.
CTTCCTCAGGCGCCTAAGGAAGTTCCAAGTCAGTCAGAAGATCCTTAAGAACTTCTACTCATGTACAATAGAGAGCATCCTGACTGGCAACATCACCTCCTGGTTTGGGAATAGCACTGCACAAGACCGTAGCAGACTACAAAGAGTGACACGTTCAGCCGAACGCACAATTGGAGGGGGGCTTCCCACCCTCCAGAACATTTACAACAAGCGGTGCAGGGGTAAGGCTAAGAGAATCATCAAGGACTCCAGCCACCCGAACAACTGCCTCTTTGAACTGCTGCGGTCAGGCAAGCGATACCGGAGTCTTAAGGCGAGCACAGAAAGACTCAGAAGAAGCTTCTATCCCCAGGCCATCAGGCTGCTCAACGAACAATAAACACTATACAACAACCATCAAATGCACACAGCACACACACCCACACGCACACGCACACACTCACTTAAACAAACAACACACTGCAGCACCCACTCTCCACACTTTCGATCACCAAAACACACTGTGACGTACGTGGGTTGGTCATTATCATTATTACTGTATTTGGAAGACCATGTGAACATCAGATTAGTATAATTAGTGTTATGTTATGTTTTGTATGTGTGTGTGTGTGAACATGAGAGCTGATGCTGTCTCTTCTTCTCTTCCTGTCAGGTGCTGCCCGTCCCTACACTGAAGAGTGCTGATTGCCTAATGAATGACAGCTGAGGGCAATCACTTCGAGAGGGACGGGTGGACAAGTAGCTGACAGGACACACATGTCGGGGCGCCTCACTGTGTCATTTTGCCAGTGACCAAGTGGAGTGAGGTTGCCTCTGCTTGCCACTATTGTGTGGGATTATCATTGTGCTAGTTTATACCAATTGCCACTGTGTATGGACTATTGATTATGTGCTGCCTGCGTGGACCAAACCCTGTGTGGGGTATGTATATTGTTGGCCATTTTAGATTCATCCTACACTGTGAGCTACATGGTTAGAGTGGGGTTTTCTTTGTTCCCAGATTGCCAACCACGTGGCAGGTGGTTGTGTGGTTAGTGTTTGTTTGTATTATATGTATATCTTGTTTGTCCTCCCCTACCTTTTCCCCTGTGCACCATGGAGGAGGTTTAAATCCCTACCTCCATTTAAATACATAATTTACTATTTGGAAAACGTCTTGTGTTGTGTCTTTTTTACCTACCTGGGACATTGTTTTGAAAGCATTTACTGAGAGAGGCTGCTTTTGCTCATGTGCAGCCAGCTCCAGTCATTATTCTGTGTGGTCCTTAGACCTTCGTACATGACACACACTTTACACTTTATATTTATTGGTAAAGGATTTGCACTACAACTCGTACACCTTACTGTAAATTGTACCTAAATTGTACCTCATCCCATTTCTGCTCTGCACTATATAGTATTGTATATTAGTACATTGCATAGTATATTGTATATTGTATGGTAACTCAGTTACTTCTATTCTGCATCAAACATTGTACATATGTCTATACTGAACACTGTGACCTCTATTTTTACTTCTATTCTACATGCTATACTATTTTATTTCATACTTATCTTGTCTAGCACAGTCTCTGGAGCGTAACAGTAAGAAGCATTTTGTATAAAAGTATTCTGTACTTCTGTATGACAACTATTAAAGAAACTTGAAACTTGAGCCATAAACGAAAAGATAAACGTTGTTATTTTGCTACCTTTACGATTAATTGGTAATTTCATGTTGAGCTATAGATTGTGGATGAATACACACAGACAGGTACACCATGCCAATGTTCATGCTTTATTTGTTTTAAACGAGACGATTTAGAAATGTGTCCATTGAAAATACATTGTGATCTCAAGAGGGGTGGACCGCGCGGGAAACAACAATGACATAACCACTACACATTTACATTTACATTTAGTCATTTAGCTGACGCTTTTATCCAAAGCGACTTACAAGTTCTGTACAACAAGCCATCAGGAAGGGCACAACTCTATCAGCTGAGCAACAATGTTCATCAAAGTGTTGAGTGCTACAGTGTAGGTTAGTTTATTAGGACAAGTGCATGACAGTACGGTTAGTTAGGGTTTGATTTTTTTTTTATTTAGATAATGGTTGAAGAAGTGAGTCTTTAGTCGACGGCGAAAGATTGGACGTGATTCGGCTGTCCTAACTGGGGTGGGTAGCTCATTCCACCATTGTGGGGCAAGGACTGAGAATAGGCGACTTCTCTTTGATGACCCTCCCGGAGCTTGGATAGGAGTAGGTCTGAGGCGGCCAGAAGATGCAGAGCGTAGGGGTCTTGAGGGTGTGTAGTTGGAGACCATTGACCGGAGGTAGGCGGGAGCGGTTCCCTTTGCCGCACGGTATGCTAGGTCGAGGGCCTTGAAGCGGATTCGTGCAGCAATGGGGAGCCAGTGCAGGTCCCTAAGAAGTGGGGTGACATGGGCCGACTTCGGTAGGTTTGAGATCAGGCGGGCCGCTGCGTTCTGAATGAGTTGAAGAGGCTTAGTGGCAGTGGCCGGGAGGCCAGCGAGCAGTGCGTTGCAGTAGTCGAGGCGGGAGATGACTGTTGATTGGACGAGGAGTTGGGTGGCTTCTTTTGTCAGGAAGGGGCGGATCCTTCTGACGTTGCTCAGGAGGAATCGGCAGGTTCTGGTCGTCGCTGCGATGTGAGCAGAGAAGTTCAACTGGTCGTCGAGGACAACACCAAGGTTCTTGGCGGTCGGGGACGCAGTCGCAGCTGCATTCTCGACTGTGATTGACACCTCCCTATAGATATGCAATAGGCCATTGATGTGATAAAGTTATGTCCCAGAGACCACAAGGGAGATTTCTGTTGTTATTGGATATGATTTAGTACAGAATTGCACTATCTATCTATAGTATACTGTAACAGTGGAGAGAGTGAAGGCTATGATCAGAATAGGTATTCTATACTGTACAGTACATTATTTCATTCTTGTAACCTTTTTGTAAATTAACCCTTTCACTGCCACACTACCAAACGGTTAACCCTTTCACTGCGATGATACACAGAAGGTTAACCCTTTCACTGCCACACGACAGAACGTTAACCCTTTACTATCACACAACCGACGGTCGTTAAACTATTCCTCTTTTTTTTTTACTGGGGACCCTCTGGAACCCCCCCCCCCCCAGGGAATAAATGTTGGTACCTTGTGTGTAAACATGCTGTTGTGTCCATCTCTCATCCCTACAGGTCCAGATCCACTCCTTTTAACGCCGTCATGAGTGACAAGGAAACGGTGATACACGAGGTCAGCAGCACCTTGGTACCACCCACTGGTTTACTCCTGTGTGGAGGTTTTAATGATCTACTCATTTTAAAACCGCTTCTTTATAAAGGTCCTAAAGGGATACAGACTAGGGGTGGGAATCACCAGAGGCCTCACGATACGATAGTATTGTGATACTAAATATATTGCGATATGCTGAGTATTGCGATATTAATATTGCGATATATTGCGATTTATTACCTTTTTTCAACTGCAAGTAAAACTTTGTCAACATGTTTTATCTAATAAAATAATATTTTCATCTCACTTCAATCATTTCTATTGCAGAACATGGTATTTTCTCAAGCAGACAGATGTAAACACTGTAATCTGTGTTGCATGTACCTGACAAACTGAACTGTTTTACAGTCATATTCCAACTTAACTGAATGCACATGTGTGCATGTGTGTGGACTACTGTACTATTACAGGTATTGAAATGAGCAATGCAACTTCCTTATACAAAAAATTATAATATTACAACTTTTTTTATGAATAATTAAATATCGATACTTGGTGTCCCTGTATCGATACAGTATCGCCACGCAAAGTATCGTGATACTACTACGTATCGATTTTTTCCCCCACCCCTAATACAGACCTATTGAAATACAAATATTTCCTAAATCCAAGATCAACTTGATGATGATGATGGTGGTGATGTCCTCCCTCCACATAACACCACAGACACAATGACCATCAGAATTGCATGTTTAGCTATGAAGGTTTCTGAGAAGAGTATAAGGGGCTCACTTTGCCCTGGTCCAGGGTTCACTTTGCCCTCTACAGTTTTCTTATAGGGCTGGCAGAGCGGTAGCGGATGCCACCCTGACCTTGTTGAACTACCTGTATCATCTAGGCCTGTCCCCGACTAAGGATTTGTATAGTTCACTTTGATTGGCCAAAATTTCGAAAAGTAAATTTAGGCCGGGAGGTTGCGACCCCCTCTGCGTGCCCCCCTGTCTCCGGAGGTCTCGTAGTGGTGACCGGAGTGCCGGATGTCCCGCGATGATGTCGGGGAGTTCGCGACCCTCTCTGCGCCGCCCCCCATCTCCCTGTCTCCGGCTGTCCCTGAGCAATGACCGGAGTGTTGAATGTCCCGTGACTAAGACGGGGAGGACGTGACCCTCTTTGCGCCGCCCCTGTGCCTCAAATAGATCCGCTATCAGCTCTATCTTTAATCTTTCAAAATGTTCAGTTGCTATCGCTATTAGCTCTATCTTTAATCTTTCAAAATGTTCAGTTGCTATTGCATGCACTCATCTGTGTTTCACTACACACATGAGTGCTTGCTTACCAACTGTCCGTCTGCAACACTACTATCACCAACATCTAAGAAGGGAGATCCCCCCCTTGAATGGCCCTTCTAAGGTTTCTCTCCTCCACACTGCCTGTGGAGCCTTTTTCCCCATTGTTAGGTTTTAGTGAGTTTTTCCTTACCTTCGTGTGGGGTATGTCTGGGAGTGCTTGCATTCTTTCATTTATTTGCATTCATCTAAAAATGTTTGGACCTTATGGTGTTCTTGTTCTGTTCTTGACTTATTGTTATGTTTTCTTCTTGACTTGTTTAAAGAAGACCTGTACGGCCCATGGGGACATTAACGTGTGTTGTCGGGCCCTATAAATAAATTTGATTTGATTTGATTTGATTTGATTATTCAACTACAAGAAGACGACTGCTACTCTATTCAACTACAAGAAGACGACTGCTACTCTATTCAACTACAAGAAGACGACTGCTACTCTATTCAACTACAAGAAGATGACTGCTACTCTATTCAACTACAAGAAGACGACTGCTACTCTATTGTCTATTCAACTACAAGAAGAGGACTGCTACTCTATTCGACAACAAGAAGACTATTCAACTACAAAAAGACGACTGCTATTCTATTCAACTACAAGAAGATGACTGCTACTCTATTCAACTACAAGAAGACGACTGCTACTCTATTCGACAACAAGGGAAGTTAAACAACACACACATGCTAAAAATAAAAGAAAAAACAAACAAAAAATCTAATTTCTGATTTAGATATGGGTACATATGCAGAGTTTGAAAATACTACTTATTTAAAAACTGCCATATACAGAGCTTTGTGATTTATGTCTTCCAGCTGGCACTCACTACAACATCTCTCTCTCTCTCCCACGTACACCTGTACCCCTCTCCTTTGTGGTTTCTCAGGGGGGGGTCCTCCGTCTCTGTGCCAAACCAATGCAACCGGCCCTACTGCTCCAGAGAGAGGAAGCTGAGCCCAGCTGACTCACTGCTCCAAAGGGAAGCAGATGCAGCTGACCCCAGCTGACCGTACTGCTCCAGAACTGGGAGGCAAAGACCATACCAGCCTGCTTCACTCTTCACTATGGGACAGCAACCTTATCACTAGCCAAAGAAGATAAAGATCTAAGAGACAGTTCTAGCTATCAAAGCTGCCATTCACCAGCAGGCTTTTACCAGAACCTCCTTCATCAGAGGAAAAGAGAGTTAGCCTGTTTCAGTTGTGAAACAAACCAAGGACAATGCGAAAGAAGAAGACCAACTGGGATGACCGAGAGAACCTGGACCGGCCCGGGGGTATTGGATGGCGGAGGGGAGGGGGACCTGCCACCTGAGATTCTACAAATGATAAGGTAAGTTGAAACACACACTACAAACAATATATATATATACTGAACTTTGTTTGGAGTCTATTACTGTCAGAATGAAGATGTCTTTGCAAATTGAGTATTGAGGGTATTGGGATGATTTTGTTTTGATCACTATGATGGATTGGAATGTGGTGTCAAGGAGGCCTATAGCAGCCAAGCGTCATGTTTTGTTTTGTTTTGTCACATGTAGGCCACATGTTATCTGTTCATGCTCGCTCTACTGAAAGAGTTTTGTCAAAATGTGTTTGTTTTTTAATAAATTTGTATAAGGACATGATTTTTCTGCAAGATACTGGTTTTTGTGTTTTGTGATTCTATCTTTCCAGCCTGGTGAAGAGCTTGGAGAAATATATTTTCCACCTGGACACTGTGTATGAATGCACCTTTGACCACCAGACCTGGACACTGTATTCTGAATCCATCAACCACCAGAGACAGTCACCTGTCAACTAGGGGCACCTGTCATCTGGTAGTATAGAATCCATGGTCTGATTCTGAGGATTGTGTGTAAGTCTTCTCACCACCACACATAAGATACATTGAACATTTGCAAAGAGACACGAACGTCAAAATGACGCATCGCTCATTAAGATGAGATGAGGGTGAGATTAGCGCCTCTCTCCGACAAGTGGCATGCCGACGCCCCTACTCATCTAAGGGGTGATCGACTGTCCGGAGGATAACAACGCTAACAGTACCACATTTTTTCATTTGCTTTCATGATTGTTTTTTCTTTTTTTTTAATGGTTTTTCCTTTTATTCTACCTAAGAATACGACATTTTACAATTACCTGCATATGTGCATGGTGTCTTAAGACTGTGGTTTAGTGATATTAATGCTTAGAATTATCATGCTACTTTCTGCCAAGTATGAAATTATGATGTATTGATGATTGATTTATTGTTCTACCTAGTACTTGAGACTGTAGTTTGGTGATATTGATTATTACCAAGGTGTGTGCCAAGAATGGCACAAAGGGGGGAAATGTGAGTGTAATTTCATAGTTCTCCTAATTTCTCCCAGACACCAAGGTCGGTCGTGAAGTCATGCTCGCTACAAGACTGTTAAAACACTGCAGGCATTCATCATAATCAGGATTCATACGCAGGCTTGATGAAGTAGCTACACCACCAAGGCTGCAGTGTTCCTGCGAGGGGCCCCGTTTGCACCGCTTCAAAAGCACCGCTTCCAAATGACCATATAAAGCCCAACCCAATCAGAAATTATCCTCCCAAAACTAAAACGCACCAATGATACGTCTATATTAGCTATGCTTATAACGTAACACACTATGCTTTTGTTTGCTTTTCGCTCTGGCAAACCTGTGTTCATGTACCGTGACTGCCAAACTGAGAGTCCCTCCATGGATGTAAACCTTCTTTTTCAAATAAACCAACCATCGTGAGTATTCAGAGCCTTATCTCCTTGCTTCATTTGATTACTTGATTCTTGTCTGACCATGTTACTGTTTGCTTTAATGCCGGGCGAGAACCTGTTGTGGTCTGACATTTACACACACTCATCAGGCCTATCTTGGGTCTATTCTGTTTGCCTTAAGCATTCTATGACCAGTCGAAATCCACGACACACTATATCCTCTTGTAGGGCTGGGCGATGTGGCCAAAAATGATATTGCGATAATGATATGGATAACAATATCATATCACGCGATATCCATAATTATCGATATTGTTATAAGTATTAAAAAAATATATATATATATATATATATATTTTTTTTTCTTCTGATTTCTCTGATTTTCTCCCTGTCCCAATTAGTCGTTGTGCCAATTCCCCCCCCTCCCCTACCTGGCTGCTGTATGCATGTTCTCCTATGAGTCGGTACAAGGGCACGGTGTAGCGGCACGGTGGTGTAGTGGTTAACACTGTCGCCTCACAGCAAGAAGGTCCAGGGTTCGAATCCCGCTTGGGGACCAGGTTTCCATGATGCCAGTTACCCAGGTGGGGTATCTCCCAGGCCTTTCTGTGTGGAGTTTGCATGTTCTCCCCGTGCTCGCAAGGGTTTCCCCCCCGATAAGATAAACCCAATGGAAAAACATGCACAACAACAAGATCGCTAACGCTGTGGCGTCCTTGACGAAGACGGACAGGAGCACTTGGATTGGTCCCCTGGCGCGGCTCACGTTGCGCCTGTCTGCTCCCGGCTGCCCTTGGGGGGGAAGGACGACGGGATGGGTTAATCGCAGATACGAATTGCATGCATGCATCGCATGTGTGCCAATTGATGACCTCGGAGCAGGTCCTAAATTATTATTATTATAAGGGCGTCCTGAGTCGGTCGCACGCTTCCTCCGAGACGTGCGCCGACAGCCAGTGACGTCTTTTCACTTGGCAGCAAGGACTCTCATTGGTGAAGTGTAACGCGTGGGAGGGCACGCTATCTCCACCAAGTCCTGCCCCGCTTAGCAAGCGCCGAGACCTGACCTGTAGGCGTCGCTGTCCACAATGCCAGATTCCCACCCGCCAGCTTCCCACCCGCCAGCTTCCCTGCCAATTGTATTAGTACTGCCAATTAATACTGCCAATTGTATTAGTGTGAACGGCCAGCCAAGCTGGTGGCAACGCCGATATAATTTTTTTTTAAACAGATGTATGTTTATTTTGCAGCAATGCTTTGTCGTTGCCGCCATCTTTAGTGTTACAGCCCCTCACACTCCAGTTCTCAGGCTGCAGCTGGTTTGAAAGTGAAAGTAAACAGGCTTCTCTGCTGGCTGTGGCACCAGTAGATGGCAGGCCGAGTCTGTCTAAAGTGAACTTGATTGATCCATGTTGGGAGACTACACTATTTGTGTGTGATATCTAGTTATTATGTTGAGTCAAAATACGTTTGTTGGCCAGCCGTCTGGTGGTCATCAGTTTTCGTAATCTTACATTTAAATTAAATGTTTGCTCATGCATATCTTTGGACACCTCTAGCTGATAAACCAATCAGGATACAGAAATGGGAAATAGGGACCCCAAAATTGTCAACAAGAACAACAGAATGGATCTGACTGGAACGCTAGCTGGATTATACATTGCAACATGAGACAGTAAATAGTATTGTAATAAAACGTTCAAAACTATGTTCAATTTGTGTATTGTTTTGTTACTATAAGATTGTATTTCGCACTGTATTAACCCATACCGACGTCACAGATGAGCTTTAGATGGTTAACGTGATATTAACGTTAGATCTATCCGACCTAAATACTATTGTAATAAAACGTTCAAAACTATGTTCAACTTGTGTTTTGTTTCTTACTATAAGATTGTATTTCGCACCGTATTAAGCCATACCGACATCAGGTGAGCTTGCTAGCCATTAGATGGATAACGTGATATTAACGTTAGATCTAACCGACCACAATTTGATTCGAAATGTATTACCTCACTTTGTTGGTCTCTCACGAAAGTCTTTCTCTGGTCTGCATCCCCATAACAATTGTGTGTATTGAGCTGTACTGTATTGTACCCATTCTGCAATCTGTTAACCATTTTCAATCAATGTCAGACGTCCTCTCTATAAAAAAAACGATTGAATTGCTCAGAATTAAAAATTATGTCCCCAATAGGACATAATAATATTAATATTATTCCCCAGTATGACACAATAAACACAGAATGAATGCTACAAAAGAGAATGCTATATGCAATTTGCTAATATACATAACATAGCCCGCAGGAAGGCAAAGTTGACAAACACCACAAAAGGTTTGTACCAAAATGCAATTTATTTTAAACAATGATACATGATTAATGTATTTTTTTACTGGACTGGCCCTGTAATTTGCCCTTCAGGTGAAAACTAGCAATATGGGTGTAAGAAAATGTGTATTAATCCTGTAACATGAGTCAAGGTCAGATCTAGCCTGGAATAGAGAACAGAATGTTGATTTTTTGATGTTCAAGTTTCTTTATTAGTTGTCATACAGAAGTACAGAATACTTTTATATAAAATGCTTCTTTCTGTTTTGCTCCAGAGATTGTGCTAGATAAAAATAGATACGTATAAAATAAAAGTCAAGTACGTAGACAAGTGTTCAATATATACATACAATGTACAATGCAGAGTGGAAAAGTAACTGAGTTACAATACAATATACTATACAGTACAATGCAGAAATGGGATGAGGTACAATTTAGGTACAATTTACGGTAAGGTGTAATGAGGTATGGGTTGTAGTGCAAAGTCTTTGCCAATAAATATAAAGTGTGTTTAGGTGTTCTAAAGTGGGTGCTGCAGTGAGTTGTTTGTTTAAAGTGAGTGTGTGCGTGTGGATGTGTGTGCTGTGAGTGCATTTGATGGTTGTTGCATAGTGTTATTGTCATTTGTATGTGTGTAATGTGTAACTAGTACAGTGGAGGGGTGTCCAGTCCAGGGCCCAGAGAGTAGAGAGCTGTGTGAGTCGTCCCCGGACAGCTTATGTGAGAGGATGACCATCCTTGTTCAAAAGTTGAGCTCTTGCAGATTAGCCTGGCCCCACTTCTATCCAGAACAATATATATATATATATATATATATATATATATATAAGGGGACTGCACATTGTTTATTCACTGTGCTGTTTACCATGGCCTCTCATTCAATCATGATATTCATTGTTTTGGGAAATACAGGTCCTGCAGTTGCCACTCTGATAATGGTTCTTGATATAGAGCAGGGCCAGTCACCTCAAGAGCTCAATCTTTGAGCTTGCATGATTACTATAGAACCCTCAGGCTAGGGTTAGATTAGGCCTAGAATATATCTGTCGTGTGGTCCAGGGTTGAGCATCTGGGGAAACAGAAAAACAATCAATACATTTTGGAACATTGTTACTACAATAGATAACGTTATTCATCATATTAACAGATTGCAGAATGGGTACAGTACAGCTCAATACACACAATTGTTAATGGGATGCAGACCAGAGAAAGACTTTCATCGTGTTTACATCAGGGTCCACCATTTTCAATTCATCATAACATATTACATACATGACATACAGATAGACAGTAAATAACAGCACATGGACCATCCAATATCAAACTATTGTTAAGGGGATGCAGACCAGAGAAAGACGTTTGTCTTGTTTACATCAGGGCCCCCCATTTGTAATTCATAGTGACAACAGCATCTAAAACAATATATTTATATGTATATTTATATATTGGAAGAGTATATTTATGAGACAGTATATTTTGTACATATGTAACGGTTGTGACAACGTCACCTCAAACTTCTAACGTCACAGGCAACAACCAGGGGCGGATTTAGGATTGTAGGAGATCCGGGGCTTAGCCCAGATGGGCCCCCCCTTTTTTTTTTTTTTTTTGTATTTTTTTTTGTTTTTTGTATTTTTTTTTTTTTTTTTTTTTTGGGGGCAGGCAAGGGGTGGTTTGGAGGCGGTCCGGCACGACCCCCTCCACGACAGATTTTTTTTGAATTTAATGAACCTGTACATGCAATTTCCTGCAATATAGAGCCTTCAATCTTGACCAATAAAGCTGCTCTTTTCACTATAAAACTCAGTTAACCATAACGTAGTTATGGTTAGATTTATATATTGGGGGGGGATATATCATATTTTTCATATAATCAAAAAGTGGTGGAGCAAGATCATACCTTTGCTCCCCCAAGTTCAATAGTGGGAGAGCAGAGATGCTCCGAATGCTCTTATGGCCAGGCGTCTATGATTCACTGATACAAAGTAAAATAGTGCAGTGCAATAAAATAGTTAGTAAAATAGAATAAAATAATGCAATAGTGCATTGCAATAAAATAGTTATCATCGTATTTTTTCGGGAGGCCGGTAAGGAGTGCATTACAGTAGTCGAGTTGGCTTGAGATAAAGGCATGGATCTGGTTTTCAGCGTCCTTTTGATTTATAAATGGCCGTACTTTAGCTATGTTTCTAAGGTGGAAGAATTAAGTTTTTGTCAACTTGTTGATTGTGATTTAAAGCTTAGGTCTGAGTCTACCATAACACCAAGACTTAACTCACTCAAATACAGTTAGCAGCTGGATAGACCACAGATGGAAATTAGCTTCTGCTAAATCTGGTGCAAACATATTTTCATGTAACAATGATGAATTGTAAAAAAATAAAAAAAATAAAAATAAAAATAATTTTTTTATTTTATTTTATTATTATTTTTTTTCTTAAATAGATTCGGGGCTTTTCAGAATACATCCGGGGCTTGAGCCCAGGTAGCCACCCCCTAGCTCCGCCCCTGGCAACAACACAGACCGCTATACCATAGTGTAACACACAGCAAGAATGTGAAACAAGTTACTATTATTAGTATTGGGTTAGAGTTGTTTGATTTACACTAACGTAATGTTAGATTGCTATCTGAGAAAGTTAAAATGCTAACGTAACGTTAGTCTATGTGAGCTGGCTACAACATTTTCCAATGTGTAATCGGAAGTCAAAACGGACTGCATATAAACTGCTGATGACTCATAACTTCCTATCACGTTTGAATAATGCTGTAAAGTTAAGTAAAAATGCATTTCAATAGTAATGTATATGAATTGAGAGCTTACCGATGCAGAGCTAAATCCACTGTTGACAACAGACGAGTCGCAACATTTACTTCCTAGTTCCGGAGCTTGAGGAATGTCATTGGGAGAAATCAAGTCACCTGACGTTGTAACGCGTTTTGATTGGTTCCGCAGCAACGCCCCTTTTCACAAACGTAGGTAGTTTTTTGCTTATCAACACATTAATTTTCATAAAGATATGACCCAAAAACCATTGCCAACAAACGGAAATGTGTTATTATAGTATATTATGTAGTTCATATTACAATAACATATACTCTCTAAAACCAGATCAATCATTTCACTAACGGAAGCCTCTAGCAACCTTCGGCCCACCGTCTACAGGGGAGTTGAACAGGTCTGGCTCTGCTAGTTTCTTTTCTATCTTTTGGCGCTTTTTTGGTGGACAAACCACCGCATATGTGCACCGTGACTCGTGACATGGAGACTAGCTCTGCAAAACTACAGCGCGTTCAAGCTGGAGCTTCTCGCCCTGAAGTGGGCGATCACAGAGAAATTCCGGGACCTCCTGCTCTACTCCCAATTCACCGTGGTCACCGACCACAACCCTTTGCGGCACCTGGACACAGCCAACCTGGGGGCGGTGGAGCAGTGCTGGGTTGCGCAGTTAGCCGAATATGACTTTGTAGTACATTACAAACCCGGTCGACTCAACCAAAATGCCGATGCCTTGTCACGCATTCCGATGAGACAAGAACCGGAAGTAGTGGACACGGAAAGAGACTTTCTAGCGATCACAGCGGAAGAAGTCCGTACTCGGCTGGTCCCTGAGAAACAGACCGACTCGCCGGACGTCCCAGCGATCGTCGCAAGGCAGACGGACGAGGTGGGCCCGAAGGAGGGCTTCCTAGTGATCCCGGCGGAAGAAGTCCATGCTCGCCTGGGCCCCGAGGAGCGGACCGATCCGTCGGGGGTTCCGGCGGTCGTCGCAAGGCAAATAGTGGCCCAGAAGGGAAACAGCGGATATAGCTGGGACGAGTTATGGCAACTCCAAGCAGAAGATCCCGAACTGGGGCCAGTACGGCGGGCGGTGGCCAGCGGGACCCCACCTACCAAAGCACTGTTGCAAGAAGTAAACCTACACAAGTTATATGGACAGTGGGAGCGTTTCCATTTGCGCAATGAGGTACTGTTTCGGCGCGTTAGTAGGCATGGGCCAATTTGTGATTTTGGTGGTATGTGCTATTTGCACAGATGTTTAGCCCTTAGTATGCACACGCACAGTATAATATGCATGTAATAAATAGTTTGTTAATAAACTCTGTTACTTGAACAATTTTCACTGTGCTCCTAAATGTCTTTGTGTGCTCCTAAATCTTTATTTAGATTTTATTTATTTAAATTTTATTTAGGAGCACATGTGCTCATTGGGAAAAAGGTTAGCGTGGAGCCTTATATATGGAGACATTAACATTACGTTATCAAACATAGGGACGAAGACTGTAAAAAAAAGTGTACTGTTAATTTTCCTGAAAAAAATGCGGTGCCCCCGAAATACAAAAAAAGCCCCCGAAAATCATCAAAAATCTTCAAAAAAAGTATTTTTGAAAATTATTTTGTTTATGGAATTCATTCTTTTTTTTTCCTACTTTTCTCCCCATTTTCTATTTTTCTCCCATCCCAATTTCGTATTATCCAATTCTACCCTCCCCTGTCTCGAACGTTGTTAGACCATGCCTCCCACTGGGCGGCTGCAATGTGGACGAAGCCTTGCATCACGTGTCCCTTCCGGTACACGAGGAGGCAGCCGTCGCATCTTTTCACCTGCACAGCGCGATCTCTCAGTGGCGAGGAGTAACGCGTGGGAAGCTCACGCTGCCCCCGATACTTCCTGATTCTGCTGTACAGGCGCACCAACCGACCTGTAGGAGTCGCTGTCCACAACGTCCGATCCCCACCCACCGGCTTTTCCCACCCCCTAATACTGCCAATTGTATTAGTATGAACGACCAGCCAAGCCGGAAGCAACGCCGAGAGCTGGGCTCGAACCCAGCATCTCCTGCGTTAGTGGTGAGCGCCTTGCCCACTGCGCCACTTAGCCGCCCACTTGAAATTCATTCTTATAATTAATATATACGTATATAAAATACATCTAAAAAAAAATTCAAAGTTGATAACTTGACACTTTAGGGAGTGCAATTAACACTCCCAAATAGTAACATTTTTACTCGGAGCAGTGTTATTTGTCTAATCCCCTTAGTGTTACTTTAACTCTGTTTTGGAGTTAAAGAAGGAACATACGGGGCGGCTACGTGGTGCAGTGGGCAAGGCGCTCACCACGAATACAGGAGACTGGGCTCGAACAGGTTCGCCTGTTCGAGCCCAGCGCTCCACATTGCTTTCAGTTTAGCTGGTCGTCCACACTAATACACATTGGCAGTATTAGGGGGAGGGAAACTGATGGGTGGGGATCGGGCATTGTGGACAGCGACTCCTACAGGTCGGTTGGTGTGCCTGCGCAGTAGAATCAGGAAGCGATGGGGGCGGGGCCCCTCCAAAGCCCAGACCCCTGACGCTGAGAGATCGCGCCGCGCAGGTGAAAAGATGCGACTGCTGTTACCTCGAGTATCGGAGGGGACTCGTGCAATGTATGACTTAGTCCACATTGCAGCCGGCTTGTGGGAGGCATGAAACAGCGTTCGAGACAGGGGAGGGTTGAAATGGATGATACGAAATTGGGGATGGGAGAAAAATTGAAAATGGGAGAAAAAGTGGACAAAAAAAAAAGAAGGAACATACGGTTATCCTATAACCATAGTTTTATGAGTATAGCGAGCGCTCTGCTCTCTAGTGGAACTATCCCTTTATCCAATCTAACAATGAATACGTTTTCTCCACATGTACACACCCATCCGCCTGGCCACACCCACATCCGCTCTTCTACATAAGCGGGTCGTGGCCACACCAACAGCTCCTTCCCAAGTCTTTCACCACCGAAGGCGAAGACCACGGGGTCCTCAGTGAGTCAGAGCAGAGCGCTCACTATACTCATATAACTATGGTTATAGGATAACCGTATGTAATATTATCGTATAGCTTACGCTCTGCTCTCTAGTGGAACACAGGAGCTGAGCAGAGCGGAGCTCGACAGATGTACCCGCTGAGGCCCCCCACAAGTTGCCACAACCATCAGAACCGGGGAGGACCCGAGCCCCCGGACCCCCCTAGAGGGGGACGGGAGGGAATCGGATCCGACTGTGCGAAGAGGGTTTAGCACCTCAAACGCACAGGGTGAGCAGATCGTGGGACTTACCTTCACACAGAAGGACCCGCGACTGCTCAGGCGCGCATCCCACATGCCACCAGGGAACGGACGGGAAGTAAAACACCCCCGTCACAGTCCCCAACATCACGGGTTCAAGGTCAAGAAACCAACCCCGTGGCAAGGCCGTAGCAGCGGAGCACGGAGGACCCAGCCCCAGGAACAGCCTGAGGGCCAGGACCCCCCGAAAAAGGGGGCCCGGTGAGGTCAACGATGCCGTAGCATCGGGACCCCACCAGACGGTCACTGATGACACCACCCCCCACATCGCCAGCGTATCGGACAGGGCCTTCCCCCCTTTGGCACGCCAGCGTATCGGAGTAGGCCCTTCCCCCCTTTGGCACGCCGCCCTGAAGCACTCCAGCTTACTGCACCTGGTATTCCCAGGGGGTCCCCCATCCAAGAACTACCAGGGCCGAACCTGCTTAGTTTCCGAGATCTGACGAGATTGGGCGTGTCCAGGTTGGCATGGCCGTAAGCCCCAAGAGGCTAGCCCCCCACAATACTGTGGGGCCAGATGGCGCGCCGGGGAGACAACCCCCAAGGGGGTTGATCCCTCAATCCAGGCAACAGGCCAGAACTCGACCTGTGCCTGGAGCATTGCGGACTAGACAGGCACCTAAAGGGTCTACTGTAAGAACTGTACCCGGCGGAAGGGGTGTTCGGTATGCTGTGCACCATGTCATGACCTCAACAAACCCGACCCCTCCAGCGGGGTCGAGGTTCAAAGGAGAGGCCGACACAATTGGCAGACGTCATGAAAGATGCGGGGGCACACTCTCGGGCAGACAGGGTCAGGCACGGCCTCAACCCGAGAGTCGACTCTGCTACCAACACACCGGTGAACCAACCACCTCCCTATGTTTAGTTTAACACTTTCACGGCCACTTGGATGCGTCTAAAATCACTCTAAACGGCCAGCATTTCTAAACAGACTTGCATAGTCCGTGGGGCTGTTTGTAGAGCTAAATCTATGCTTTATAGTATTGCTATCTGTCCATTCTCATTGTCAATTGACACCATAAACCGTCCCTTCAAAATGGCTTAAAGAAATAATTTTTTCATCAATACGTTCTCATTTTATAGCGTCTTGAATAGCGTTATAAGGGATTTCGGCTTGGATATTTCCTGGAAGGCGAGATAAAGGCTGCTAAGCTACTAACGTTAAATCCAATGGCATTTCGGATATACAGAAGCTACAGTTAAAACTCAAACTGCATATGATCGGTATGATGGTCCACCATGAATGCATGAAAGGGGGGGGGGGGGGGGGGACGTTGTTTCTGATGATTGATTACCAATAACCGTGTTAGCCTCAGTAGCCACATACGCTGATCGGGTGGATGGCTATCATAACAAGGTCTGATCAGCATGTAATTTACGTGAAAAAGATCTTACCGTGGGCCAGTTGGATCCCCCAAAGCATTTCCCAGTTATCGATCGCCATCTGGTAGATCGATATGTCCATTGGCTGATGATTATATTCCTTTACTGCACACTGAAATCCGCATCCCAAAACGTATTCCAAGCTACAGGCTGCACATCCAGAATCCAGCTAACTGGAAACTAAATTGAAAGTAAAAAAAAATAGTGCACCGTTCTGCCACAGGGCACACTGCATTATCGAGACAGCGCCCCTAAGAGGATCTGGCCGGTAATGCACTTTTCAAAATTCGAAGAGGAGGGTAGATCTGCAGTGCAGCTCGGTGACATCGAGTAGGTTATTACAATGGAATAAAAACCAAAACAACCTTGCCACGGACATGTCCGTGGTTCGAAACACGGATTTATCCGTGGTCGGGCGGGATTGTGTTAACAGGAGGCGGTTGTTCCCTTAACCCACCAAGAAAAACCTAGAAACAAAGTATTTCAGTTTTCAAAGGGTTAACCCAGGCCAACAGATCGACGGGAACAAGTCCGGACCTGGGCCTGGCGGACCGGGACCTACACAGGGATGCCTAGAGGGTTTGACATCAACCACCTCGACAGCCCCCTCCCATCCCTGCCCAGCAGGGGGAGGGAGGCGTGATTACCAAACCAAGCCGCATTTCTCGGAGACGCTCTCTGATTGGCACTGACTGACGCTCTCTGATTGGCCACTGACGCGTTTGCCCAATCCGTGACGAGCTGTGTCTTTGCCCATTTCCACTTCAAACAGCCTGCAAACTACCTGGCGTTCTATCGCCATGCTCTAAGACAAACTCTAACCTTAACCAACTTCGAAAGAGTGCCTAAGCTTAACCGTCGAAAGAACTTGCCGTCACGCTCTAAGACAAACTCTAACCGTAACCAACTTCGAAGAGTGCCTAAGCTTAACCAGTGTAGAAACAGGCGTCGGCCAATCAGAGAGCGTCTCCGAGAAATGCGGCTTGGTTTGGTAATCACGCAGGAGGGAGGAGTGAAACAATGGAGAAGGACCAGGCCCCCTAACACAGGTGCAAGGTACAACACAGTATGGACCAAGCACGTCACTGTTATGGGCAAGTCGTAGTGGCATACATATGACACACACATCCACGACATCAATCCCCGCAAAGCCCGGACCGACCCGGCATTTTCCCCCCAGAAAGTAGCCGACCTGAGCTTGGAGATATTCTCATAACGAACACCAAGCTCACCTCCCTCGCACCGGGTGTTTTTCATCTTGAAAAGCGGGGCCAGCACGGCGACAGAGGGTATCCGTTTGTCCAGAGACCCGGCCGCAGATTCTGAATCACGGTCCCAGGAAAACAAAGCTACAACTTCACTTGAGGAGGAGCTAATGTTATCGTGGGGCATCAGACTAGAACCCCCTCCACGCCGCTAAGGGGCAGCGAAAAGGATCCTAGCCTGGAGCCGACCTTTGTAAGCTGTGTAGTTGTCCCCCCACAACTGACACACCTGGCGCCCGCGTCACAAAAAACATCACCCGCCCAGAGAGGCCGTCAGCCCTCACACGGCCGATCGCCTCCCAAGCAAAGTGTCCAGCTGCAGAGCCGGAGGCAATGCCGGCGGGGATTGCTCAGCGACGCGAGTCCCTAATGTGAAGCGCCGGTGGAGGTCAGAATGATTATCATCTTCTAGACACTCCGGTGGCGAAGACATTATCGCTGTATTTCCTCTAAAAATAGTGAGAGAGAAAACAAAGATATAATGTCAACGCAGCTCCTTTTCTCCAATAACGTAACTCCTTTCCAATAACTATTTCGGCACTAAACTAAAGTGGTGTATACAGGCACTTTATGGTGGTGAAAATAGGGAAGGAGCTATATAAACCCTGAAAAAGAGTTCAGGGAGTTAATTCAACACTGGTCTTTTTGCTGTGGGCCGGTCCTTCAATGTGTCACTGCTGCAGTCATTCTAGTCTGTAGTGGCCAGCGTCCTCTTCTATGCTGGGGGGGCTACATCAACTCAAGGGACACCAACAAACTGAACAAGCTGAGCTCTGTGGTGGGAGTCGAGCTGGTCAGACTATAGGTGATGGCAGAGAGGGGGATGAGTAGGAAGCTGGCTGCTATCCTGGAGAATCCCTCCCCCACCCCCTCTACGAGCTAGTCAAGAGGATAACCAGTAAGATAATATTGATGTGTGCAGTGAGTTTGGTGACACTAAACTCTATAAGAGTGAAGATATTTAATGTTTTTTCCTATACAAAATCCCCAGAATTATGAAAGAAAAAAAAATCCAAATCTAAGTGTTGCAGTATAACACTATAATATAATAGGATACCACTGATGATGTGTGCAGTGATTTTGGTGACACTATACACTGTATGACAGTGAAGTTATTGAATCTTTTTGTAGTGTCTCTTTTCGGTGTTGCACTTTTTAGAGACGGTCCCTGGCTGCGCACTTGCCTCAAGGCTGTGTGTGTGTGTGTGCGTGTGTGTGTGTGTGTGTGTGTGTGTGTGTGTGTGTGTGTGCGTGTGTGTGTGTGTGTGTGTGTGTGTCTGCATGTAGGTGTTCACTTCTGTACACACCATGACACATGGAAGCACAGAGAGACAGACAGACAGACAGGTAGGTAGGTAGGTAGGTAGGTAGATAGATGGATAGATAGATAGATAGATAGATAGATAGATAGATAGATAGATAGATAGATAGATAGATAGATAGATAGATAGATAGATAGATAGATAGATAGATAGATAGATAGATAGATAGATAGATAGATAGATAGATAGATAGATAGATAGATAGATAGATCACATTGGGTTAAGGAGGTTTTGTTATTGTATTTATATATTACACATGAGTTGTTACTTTCAATAATGGTGCAATCACTTGGTGTTCATGTGAATATTATTACATTACCATTATTAAGACGTTATTACCATTATTAAGACATGGTGACTCCTTAATGGCTTAATCATGCCCTTGTGTGCCGTTGAGTGCTATACACTACAACACAGACTGTATAATATGAACTGTTGGAAGCACTACAGACTATAACATGGACTGGGCTATAGACTATAACATTATTTAGTTATTTACCTTTTATTCTTATATTTTAATCTCATATATCTTACTACCATTTATATTACCCTGCCTGTACCCCCCCCCCCCCCCCCCTGTGCTGCTATGACCTGTTTCGCAAGAGGATTAATAAAGTAATAAGATCATTAATTTATTATATATCTATTATATGATTTTTTGTTTATATAAATAAATAAACCACCATAAACTCCACATAATGCAACACCCCCAGATGAAGGTGAGGAACGACTCCCTAAAAAACCTAGCAATAAGGAAAAGTAAACACCACAGGCGCCGTGGAGGAGAGACACCTCAGAGGGGCTGTTCAAAGGGGATCCCCCCATCAGGATGTCAGTGATATTATAGTGTTGCTATGGATGATAGATGGATGGAGAATAGAAGCGAATAATTGGTATGTATATGTACATGTAATGAAAGACATATGCATACATACATGCATGGTAGCAATAGTATCTAAAGTACGTAAGAACATTTAAAAATTTAAATAAAATAGAGCTAAGAACAAAAAATCATAGGAATACGAGCGCTGGTATGAAAATAGGATGAAGGCTCAAAGTCAAGGCTCAGAGCTCAAAGTCTCAAAGCTATTATGTATAATATTTATATATGATATAAATACAATATACTAAATATGATACATGATAATAGCTTGTTATATATATAATAAATAGATGATTAGATATAGGTGCATACAGTATAAAGTAGATAACCTGAAATGTATACAATAGATAATGGTAAAGAAAGGGTTAAAGTTATCCTGCTGACTCCTGTTCCAATTGGCTGATGACTTGGTCTGGTGTCCTATTGGTTATAGTGGCCTCTGGTCTGTGGTCTGGTCTGCTTTATGATGAGAGATAACACACTAACCAACACTGTACTGCTGCTACTACTACAGGTGAGAGAGAGAGAGAGAGAGAGAGAGAGAGAGAGAGAGAGAGAGAGAGAGAGAGAGAGAGAGAGAGAGAGAGAGAGAGAGAGAGAGAGAGAGAGACAGAAAAATGTCTGTATGTATGAATTACTTGTGCTGTGCATGTGTGTATGTTAGTGTGTGCGTGTGTCTTTGTGTGTTAATGTGCATGAGCGTGTGTGTGTATGTTTGTTTTATAGTATCAAATAAATTTAACAGGTTATAGAAGTTCTGTGATGTCATTGTCTGTTGAGGAAATTCAGACAGATAATTTGTCACCCTCTGCACACACACACACACACACACACACACACACACACACGCACCTACATAACAATATCATATATATTTACTAGTATCAGGGTACAGTATACTAAAAGGAGTAGTTTCATTACATGTCATTAAACATGTAGTTGTACTACATTTTGCAGTGTTTTTGCAAAATTTACATTTTGCAGCTAGTAGTTCAACTACATTTAAATTCGTAGTGATTTTATTAGTCAGTTTATTTTTTTTTATTTTACATTTTGTTGGCATAGTTAACTACTGGAACTACAATTCTGGCTGTCGGATTAGAAACAAATGAATTATATATTTATATCAAAAGGAAAGTACTGGACCATCTTAGAAAGACATTCATAAGGTGCAAAACATTAACTGACATTTCGACACAACTGTGTCTTCTTCGGAATATTACAGCATTGTATTCGAACCCTTCCCACAATAGGCTAGAGAAGGGGAGGGGAGGAGTGAATCAGTACCCAATCCAAGCCCCACCAACAATGAGACAGACCTCCCTGGTTCACGCAGCGCCTCCCAAGCAGTCCAACCAGCTTCAGCTGGTTCTCATTCTGCTCCAACAACAGCGCTGACAGACAAGACCATGTTCATGGCAGTTGAATGAATGAAAAAGTTAATTTTTGAACATGTATTCTCCACATTCCTCCAAACAAATCACAATATCAAGCTCCGTCAAACAGAACAATCATAATGAAAAATAAATTATAAACACATGTTCAAAAAAGGAGTAGAGGGAAGCTAAGCTTATTGATCCCTACCCCCTTACATTTAAATATTTTCTTCCATCAATTTGACTTGATATAACATAATTTAGTATAATACATTATATAATATACTTTTACTTATAGTACAAAATGAAGAAACTTGAGTCGCTTGACTGCAGTAAATACAATACAACACTACATAACACAATATAACATAACTTTGTTTATCCGCATTACTCATTTCTATATTTCCCTAATGTGTATTTTTTAAGCTGCTTTTTAAATTGTACAATATGTTTACTCATTTTGATGTATTCAGGTAAGTTATTCCACAACTTCACTACACAGACGGATATGCACATGCTTTTCAGCGTAGTGTGTACCATTGTTTGTTTAAGATTCCCTCTCCCTCTTAAAGGAAAACTACAACATTTTGGGAAATTAGCTTATTTGCCATCTACCCTGGAGTTAGACAAGAAGATGCATACCTTTTTCTTCTCTGTGCATGCAGTAGAAGTAGGAAGACGTTGGGAACTAGGCTAATGGAGGAACCTACTTCCAGTGACTGACGCTAAGCTAGGCTAACGGTGCACGTCTTCCTACTCCTACTGCATGCACAGAGAAGAAAAAGGTATGTATCTTAACACTCCAACATTTTGGGAACCCTGGAGTTAGACAAGAAGATGCATACCTTTTTCTTCTCTGTGCATGCAGTAGGAGTAGGAAGACGTTGGGAACTAGGCTAATGAAGGAACCTACTTCCAGTGACTGACGCTAAGCTAGGCTAACGGTGCGCGGCTTCCTACTCCTACTGCATGCATAGAGAAGAAAAAAGGTATGTATCTTCTTGTCTAACTCCAGGGTAGATGGCAAATAAGCTAATTTCCCAAAATGTTGGAGTTTTCCTTTAAGTTATATTCTCCTTCACTGTCTCTGAACCATCTTTGAATGTTGCCTGGGATTCATTTATATCTGGCTTTGTATACAATGAGAGCAGTTTTGAAATCAACTAGGTCCATACATTTCAATGTTTGTAGCTTTATAAATAAGTTATTGGTGTGTTCATAATATCTTACATTGTTGACTATTCGTATTGCATTTGCATATTGGTTGTAGAGTGCTTTTGTAGGTATTACCCCACACCTCAGTAGTTCATATATGGAAGGAAGAGCGTACAGTACAGTGTATACAGTGTTTTTTTGTTTAGAATGTGTCTTATCTTACTTAAAACTCCAACACTCCGTGCCAATTTTGTCCTGACATATTTGACTTGAGGTTTCCAGTTGAGTTTGTGGTCTATTATTACACCCAGAAATGTATTCTCAAATACCCTTTCTAGTTTAATACTATCAATCATTAGTTCAACCGATGTGTTTTCTTGTATATCACGTTTACCAAATATCAGTTGCTGTTCCAGTTCAAGATAAACAAGTGGTGCATGAACAAAGTTTACATTCTAGCAATTATTAGAGTGAAGAGTATTAGAGTACTCCGTTCTGACTTTCAATTGTCTTTTACAATCATATCACCATTTAGTGTTCTAATTTTTTGTTTCATAAATTAGCTTGAAGTACTTTTTCCAAGTAACTTTAATGAACCAAACTACTATATTTCTTCTGCTGTAGTTGAACTTCTTCCCATGTGAAGTCATTACGGTAGGGCTGACCCCTATTAGTCGAATAGTCGACTAATCGATCGAAAGGAGCCGTAGTCGACTTAGTCAAATGCAAAATATATATATATATTATAAAAACAATTATTTTCTTTTTCTTTTCTTTTATAATTTTTTTTTATCATTCTTTCCAAAAGGAAATAGGCCTAGAAGCGTGGCTAACGCTAATGGCACGCATACCAGAGGCTAACTGCCTAAGAAAACAGGCACAGAGGCACTGAAAGAGGATTTTAAAATGAACACACTACTAATAGAGTCAGACAAATATCAAGATGTATCCATCAGTGGACCAATTGCATGCTTTTGCAGAGGACAAGAAGCCTTCCGTCGAATCCTTCAGACATTAAGCACCCCCACAGCCCAAATGGAATGATCCCAAACAAAAAAAATTATACTTTTTTTTCCTTCTAATTTTCTTTTTTTTATAGTCGACTAATAGTCGACTGTCGGCTCATTTCTGCCAATGGTTAGTTTGGTTTGGAATAATAAATAAATAATCATATTAATAATAATAATAATAATAATAATAATAATATAATAATAATAATAATAATAATAATAATAATAATAATAATAATAATAATAATAATAATAATAATAATAATAATAATAATAATAATAATAATAATAATAATAATAATAATAATAATAATAATAATAATAATAATAATAATAATAATAATAATAATAATAATAATAATAATAATAATAATAATAATAATAATAATAATAATAATAATAATAAAACCTTTTTAGTTAATGATCTGATTAAAAAAAATATATAAAAAAAAACTTAGATTGCATCTGCTTAGTGGGAAAAGGTAGTAGAACGCGCTCACCTCACTAGACTTGACACTGGGTGCTGTAACCATATCATACATAAAAATAGGGAAACAATGTCTAGGCAGGCACTCCAGGTTTTTCCAAATGTATTGGCAGCCTGCAATCATGACGTTTCGGTGTGAACACACCTTCTTCAGAAACAACATCTTAGAAGTCTTTCAGTCAGGTTTCAGAAGATACCACAGTACGGAAACTGCACTCACAAAGGTAATTAGTGACCTCAGACTCAACTCAACAGAAGGATGTTTTATATTAGTCTAGGAGGCCATACATCAGAGAAATATGAAAGCCGCTACAGGGTTGCACAAGGCAGCTGTTTAGATCCATTACTCTTTTCTCTCTATATGCTACCACTCGGCGACATCACATCAGAGAGTATGGTATAGATTTCCACAGCTATGCGGATGATACACAATTGTACATATCCGCTGAACCAAATGATGCAACAGTCATAAACGCCATTACCAACTGCCTCGCAGCAATTAACAGATGGATGAAGGATGCAATGCACTATTCACTTGTCTCCCCAAGAAAACGGCTGAAAGACTCCAGCTCATTCAAAACTCTGCAGCTAGTAACTAACTAATTAGCTACTAACTAATACCAAAAGGAGGGAACACATTAGTCCTGTCTTAGCTACTCTATACTGGCTTCCTGTAATTTTTAGAATTGAAGCCCTATTTTCAGAAATCTCGCCTAAAGGTACATGCCTAAGTAAATGGAAGATTGCTCCACTTCTACAAGGCCAATTTGCATGTTCTTGGTATCTAAGAACATCTAGGGACCTGGGGGTATGTATTTCCAGTAATAAATGATAATCGATTTTAATTATAAATTCATATTTGACCTTGAACTTGACCTTGACCTTATTATGGCCAAATCATACATCTATGGATAGTAGGGCTGACCCCTATTAGTCAATTAGTCGACTAATTGGTCGAAAGGAGCCGTAGTCGACTGGCCAACCTCTTAGTCGAATATAATAAAAAAAATAAAAATTATTATTATTATACCTTTTTTTTAATCATTCTTTCCAAAAGAAAAGAGGCCTAGAAGCTTGGCTAACGCTAATGGCACGCATACCAGAGATTAACTGCCTACGAAAACAGGCACAGAGGCACTGAAAGAGGATTTCACCCATCTAATGAACACACTAGACTAGACAAATATCAAGATGTATCCATCAGTGGACCAATTGCATGCTTTTGCAGAGGACAAGAAGCCTTCAGTCGACTCCTTCAGACATTAAGCACCCCCACAGCCCAAATGGAATGATAAATAAAAAAATTAAATTTAAAAATTTAAATAATCTTTTTTTAAATATTATACTTTTTTTTGTTTTTGTTTTTTTGTCGACCAGTAGTCGACTAACGGCACATTTTTGCCAATCATAGTCGACCATCCAAATCCTTAGTCGGGGGCAGCCCTAATGGATAGGGAAAAGGCTCCTCTTTCCCATGGCAGGGTTAAATCTGGATTTAGTCATTTCCTTGCGGTTTTACAATAAAAGAGATATAATTAGCATTTTTTCGATAAATTCGTATTTTCGGTAAATCGTATAAAACATCGGTAAAAATGAAAATATACACTTTGACTACTGTTTTGACAGGGTTATGGTCTTTACTCTTGGCTACAAAAAAATGTATAAAAAAAACATTAAACGTCTTAACATCCAAGGGCCCACATGTGGGCCCACATGTGGGCCCTCATGAGGACAATTCGCGATGCCACTTTGCCGACCTCTAGCGGTTCGGGTGTGCATTTATTTTAATACAATATATAGATATAATTAAAGCCGTATTTCTTGCTTGTCGATTGCCCTTTCAGGTGACAAAATCCGTTCAGCGGTTCTCGAGTTACATGCCGATATGTGAGGCGTGCGCCAAAGTACACAAAAGTACACATGACCACCCCCGACTCCCGGGGCTCTAGCTCCGTCAATCATTTGGCGATATCGAAAACCTTTGGACAGGGTTGTAGCCAATGAGTGTGGCTTTCCAATGATACCCCAGGATATGATAATTGGGGATCTAATACGGTCTCTATTGATCGATTTTTGATAAAGAAACAGGTTTAACAGGTTAAGGTGCTTCTCCTCACATACAAAGCTCTAAATGGACAAGGACCCAGCTACATTGCTGACTCTAATAAACTACACACCCGCCAGAACACTGCGATCATCAGATGTCTATTAGAGGTCACCAGAAAGAGTCATAAGAAGATCGGTGATGAGGCGGCTACGTGGTGCAGTGGGCAAGGCACTCACCACGAATACTGGAGACGCTGGGTTTGCCTGTTCGAGCCCAGCGCTCCACATTGCTTTCAGTTTAGCTGGTCGTCCGTACTAATACACATTGGCAGTATTAGGGGGTGGGAAACTGATGGGTGGGGATCGGGCGTTGTGGACAGCGACTCCTACAGGTCGGTTGGTGCGCCTGCGCAGTAGAATCAGGAAGCGATGGGGGCGGCGCCCCTCCAAAGCGCAGACCCCTGACGCTGAAAGATCGCGCCGCGCAGGTGGAAAGATGCGACTGCTGTTACCTCGAGTATCGGAGGGGACTCGTGCTATGTATGAATTAGTCCACATTGCAGCCGGCTTGTGGGAGGCAAGAAACAGCGTTTGAGACAGGGGAGGGTTGAATTGGATGATACGAAATTCGGATGGGAGAAAAATAGAAAATGGGAGAAAAAGTGGATAAAAAAAAAAGAAGATCGGTGATGCAGCTTTTGTAAACAACGCCCCAAAACTGTGGAACACGTTACCCAACAATATTAGGGAAGCCAATACGTTAGAATCTTTTTTAATCTCTTTCCATTTGACTGACTTTACACTATTATACTGCACTATTTCTCTGTAATTGACATTGCACTATTTCTCTATGTTTTATTCCCCATGTTTTTATGTTTTTATTCTCTTTTATTTTATATATCTGAGGCTGGACATCCGTACTAGTCAATACTGTTTTCCCACAGATAGGCGGGACGTTTTGGGACCGTGAGCAGGAAGTGTGAAGGGCTTTCTATATTACCGGTATTTATTATTATTTTTATTGCACTGGACTATTTTACTTTGTCTATTGCTTTTATTACAGGTTTGAAACTGTCGGGTATTAAACTGCGTGGGTATCAAGCAAGAAAGACTGTCAGGCTTTAAAATTGTGTAAGACCTAAGCCTATAACCACAGCCTGAGAGAGGAAACTGCGCCCTGAGTGGGAGGTTCGAAGGGTCAAAGTGGGTATCAAACAAGAGGGAAGACTGTCAGGTTTTAAACTGTGGATAAAGACGACATTGAACTGTTAAATAGTAATCCAGAACTATTTTATTGCACTGTAAGAAACTGTGATTTTATAGTATGTCTGCACTTTATGTGCTCATTTCATCATTCATGTCTTTTCTATTCTACTAAAACTGAATCAAACCGGGGAGCTCCAGTAGCTCACCGCGTACCTCGAGCGCTATTTCGGCGCCGGGGACAACCGTGCTCGTCACGGATCTGGGGTAGCAAGTTCGATTCCCGGACAAAGCCGTAACTTTCTCAGAGTGTCTTCCCCCCATCTCTACCCCCATTCAACCTGTTTCTGTCGGTCATTCTTGACCAGAGAAAATGCGATAAACGCAAAAAGAGCCAGCGGAATGGCCAAAGTAAAAAAAAAAAAAAACTGAATCAAACCATAAACAAGGTGGCCTGTTGGGATGTTAGATCCTAATGTGAAAAACTGTGATTTTATGTCTGCTCATTTTACCCTTGCTATTATTTTTACTTTTATCTCTACGTCCCACTATCCGCTGGGTGCATACTATGACCTGACCTGTATCATGTTTTGTAACAGATTACAGAAATTTAAGAAGCCTATTGGAACGTGAGGTTCTGATATGATTTGATTAATATATCTGCATTCTTTTATCCCACTTTATGCTTTGCTCTTGCTGCTTGTTTTACACAGATTGTATGTCTTATTTCTTACTGATGTAAAGCACTTTGAACTGCAATCCCCTGTATGAAATGTGCTATACAAATAAAGTTATTATTGATTGATAATCAGTTTACTGGCTGCTTACTGTCTGTTTAGATTGAAACAAAGCTATAGACTGACTGTTTACTGATTGGTTACTGATGGCTACTGACTTGTTACTGACTGCTAGCAGCTTTTTACTGTCTGTTAGGGTTAAGTGTGTATGTAAGCTGACTTCCTTTCTTTCTTGCTGTCCTAGTTTGCAGGCTAGTTAAGGATGCTGTCGTTCCCCGAAATTATAAAGAAGAAGAGAGATGGAGAGATTCTGACGGACAAAGATATTAAAACTTTCATTCAAGGAGTCACCGATCAGTCCATCCAGGACTGTCAGATAGGTAGTTATATTTCATATAGCTTTGCGCTCTGCTCTATTGGAACTGTCCCTTTAATCATATGCTATCATGAAAACTTTCAACCACGTGCACTCACCTACACCTGCCTGACCACGCCCACATCCGCTCACACATAAGCGGGATCATGGCCATACTACCAGCTCCTTTCACCACCTGGAAGTACGTGTAGAGCACCTCTTCAAGATCAGTGCTGAAGTAGTTAGTTAGTTATAGGAGCTGTGTTGGCATTGTCTTTTGTTTTTCCCTCTCTCACTAATTTACGGGAGAAAGACAGAATAATGTCGTCACCACCGGAGAGTCTATTCTGACCTCCACCGGCGTTTCACATTCGGGCTTCCTCGGGGCGTAGTGGGGCTTTCCTGCTCCACGTTTGTGGCAGGCAGGTGAGCCTCAGCGGCGCCAGGAGGAGAGTGCTATTCAGCGTTGCTCTCCGGCTGTGCAGCTGGATACTATTGCCGCGAGAGGCAGTCGGCTGGTCCGACGGTCTCTCTGGTGGGTGGTGTCTTGCGGCGCGGGCTCTCCGCCTCTGCTCGCTCACGTCAATTGGCGGTGAGCGGCGGGGGCGGACGGTCTAAACAAATGT
Source organism: Notolepis coatsorum (assembly GCF_963971535.1). Lineage (NCBI taxonomy): Eukaryota > Metazoa > Chordata > Actinopteri > Aulopiformes > Paralepididae > Notolepis > Notolepis coatsorum. Next base: position 87,436,782 of record NC_140179.1, on the reverse strand, counting down.
GTCAGTTGTGCGGGGTCGGCTGCTCAGGCATACGGGCCCGCAGAACAGTCGGCTCCAGGCGAGGATTCCTCCGTTACCTCTCCATCGCGTCCGATACAGATACTGGCCGTTAGCCTGTAGCTAACTGGCAGTTAGCCTGTAGCTAGTTGTTAGCCTGTAAACGTCCAATGGACAATTGGGATTGCATGGAGGGGGCGGGGAGTTCATGTTTGACGCCCCACGAAGACAGAGCTCTCTCCCCTCGGGCAGACTGTGCTTTGTTTTTCTGGGAGCCCCGTACTCCGAGTCTGGGTTCAAGTCCCACCTCCGAGGCGGGATGACCTACTGCCATTTTCACTGGGCGTTGGCCCCCGCCTATCAAAAAGTGGGTTGAGCCTCCCGCCGCGAGGGATGCAAGCGTGCATATTTTTTGTCCCCGAGCTTAGGGTGGCCCGCATAAACGGGACTCCGCTGCCGACGCCACTGTATCTCTGGCAACGCCGTCCTGTGAGGGAGGCGAGCATTGTCTGCCTTTTCTTTGGGCTAGGCAGTTGGCTATCTGGAGTGACCAGGCCTGCATCGCTATTCTCCACCTTACGCAGCTTCAGTAGCTAGCCGTTAGCCTGTAGCTGGCCGTTAGCCTGTAGCTAACCACTGGCCGGTAGCTGGCCATTAGCCGGTAGCTAACGGTTGGCCTGTAAGAGCTAGCCGTTAGCTTGTTGCTAGCCGTTAGCCTGTAGCTGGCCGTTAGCCGGTAGCTAACGGTTGGCCTGTAAGAACTTTCCGTTAGCTTGTTGCTAACCGTTAGCGATAGCCGCAGGGAGATAGCGGGCCGCAGAAGATGTCGTCAGCCTGCACCACGGCCGGCCGCAGGATATAGGGTAGTCGGACACAGGATTTCCCCGGCCATTGAAGACGTCACAGGCGTGTTTTCTTATTGGCCAAGAGACATGTCCGTGAGTTACAGGGCCTGTGCTACAGACCGCTGTCATTGTAAAGGATAGATGATGCGATGCAGTCGAGACTGTTGGTCCTTCTGCTCTGCTCTCTAACAGTAGTGTATATTGGGCCGTTTTGTCTACTTAGTCCAATCTGTTACATGAACCTTTTTCAATAGTTTCACTCACGTTGAGGTCACTCTGGGAAAACCGCTGTCTTCCCCTCTTACATAAAGAGCAGGCTTGACACGGTTTTTATTCCCAGGCTCGTCGTATAAGAGCCTGTGTCTGTGTCTCTAGTACCGGCTTCCTGCTGCTCATCCCAGACAGCGAGGGGAAACATTGTGGGGCTCTTTCTTGTTAGAAATTCGCCGTCACTGTTCTGAGGTTCTTTACGAGCATACACACTGTTTCATAAATCAGCACTGGCCCAGGGTGTTTTTCAATGATTGAATCCGCTTTTTGGGACCGGCACGCCTTGGTTGCCCAACATCATAAAAACTGAGTTTTTTATGCGGTCGGCTGGGAAGGAGATTTTTATTGGCAGGGGGGTTTCACGCCCGTTAGGTGGGCCACCGGGAGCGGTGCGTTTGCGTACTGACCGTCTTGGTGGCGCCCTCTGTGATGTTTTGGATTGACACGCGTACCTACCCCCCTCTTAGGACTGGGTGTGGCAGCGTGACAAGGGCACGGGACTTGTCCTGGTCGCGCCATACCGGATCAGTTTAACCCGCTGTCCGCCGGGGTGCAGACAAGTTCTGGTACCCCGAAGGACCCTGGGCTTTTCCGGGGGGGAAATGTCAGGGCGGGCTGGACGTCACAGGGGTTGATGTCATGAATGTGTGTGTCATATAGATGCCACTACGAGTTGCCCTTAACAGTGGTGTGCATTGGTCCATACTATGTTGTAAATTTTTGCACAATGTTGGGTTGGTCCTTCTCCATTCGTTTTCACCCCTCCCTCCCTGCTAAACCGGGGATAGGAGGGGGTTGTCAGGGAGGCTGCTTCTGTCAACTCCTCTATGCATCCCTGTGTAGGTCCCGGTCCTCCAGGCCCAGGTCGGGCCTTGCCCTCATTGACCTGTTGGCCTGGGTTAACCATTTTTAAACCTGAAACGCCTTGAACTGCATTGTATAGCCTGTGTATACTCGCAGTTATGTTTCCGGGGTTTCTTAATGGGTTAAGGGAGCAACCATTTTCTGTTAATACACATAGGGGGGTGGTTGTCTCCCCGGTATGTTGGTAGCAGAGAGTCGACTCTCCGGTTGAGCCCGGGTCTGACCCCGGCTGCCCAAGAGTATGCCCCTGCATGTTTCATGACGTCTGCCAATTGTGTCAAACTCTTTCTCTGAACCTCGACCCGCAGGATTAATAAATTGGCAGGGTCAGGGTTCGTGGTGGAATCTGTTCGCTGGCGGAGTTGGCTAACTCTGCCTCCGCAAGGTTCGTGACCCCATGTGACATGGTGCACGGCATACCGAACACCCTTTCCGATACTGTTCTTACAGTTAGCCCCTTAGGCGCCTGTCTAGTCTGCAGTGCTCCGGGCGCAGGTCGAGTTCTGCTCTTGTTAAGACCTGTCTGCCTGGATTGAGGGATCAACCTCCTTGGTTGGTTGTCTCCCCGGTGCGCCAGCTGGCCCCACGACATTGTGGGGGGGAAGCCTCCTTGGAGTACTTCGGAGCGGCGTGCCAGGTGGAGAAGGGCCTTCACCTATTGTAGGCCCTGTCCGATACGCTGGCGATGTGGGGGGTGGTGTCACCAGTGACCGTCCGGTGGGGGATGCCGCAGCCTCGTTGACCTCGCCAGGCCCCTTTTTCGAGGGGTCCTGGCCCCCGGGATGTGGCCTGGGGCTGGGGCCTCATCCGCGCCCCGCTGCTACGGCCTTGCCACAGGGTCGGGGTTTTTTGACCCCGACCCCGCGATTGTTGGGGGCTGTGACATGGGTTTTTTGCTTCACGTCCGTTCCCTGGTGGCGTGCGGGATGCGCGACCGAGTAGTCGTGGGCCCTTCTATATGAAGGTAAGTCCCACGGTCTGCTCACCCTGTGCGTTTGAGGTACTGTTCCCTCTGGTCCAGTCTCCCTCCTGTCCCTCACTAGGGGGGGCGGGGGGGCCTGGATCCTCCCCGCTATTCTGATGGTTGTAGGGGACCTCAGCGGGTACATCTGTCGGGCTTTCCGCTCTGCTCCGCTCTTGTGTTTCAATAGAGCAGAGCGCAAAGCTATATGAAATATAACGAAGGTTATCCTATAACCCTAGTTATATGAGTATAGCGAGCGCTCTGCTCTGACTCACTGAGGACCCCATGTGTCTTCCATTTCGGTGGTGAAAGACTGGGGAAGGAGCTGGTAGTATGGCCATGACCCCGCTTATATGTGAGCGGATGTGGGCGTGGTCAGGCAGGTGTAGGTGAGTGTATGTGGTTGAAAATGTTCATGATAGCATATGATTAAAGGGACAGTTCCAATAGAGCAGAGCGCTCGCTATACTCATATAACTAGGGTTATAGGATAACCTTCGTTATCCTCAACAACCGTAACTAACCTCAACTAACCTCAACTAACCACAACTAACCTTAACTAACCATAACCAACCTTAACTAACCTTAACTAACCTTAACTAACCTCAACTAACCGTAACTAACCTTAACCAATCTAAACTAACCTTAACTAACCTAAACCAACCTAAACTAACCCCAACTAACCTCAACTACCTTGAATTAACCTTAACATAAACTATCCGTAACTAACCTAAACTATCCGTAACTACCCTCAACTAACTGTCACATTGGTAGGACTGTCAAATTGGTAATTAACCTTAACTTAGGTAGCAGCTTTAGACAGACAGCTTCAGACAGACAGTTTCAGACAGACAGTTTCAGACAAACAGCTTCAGACAGGTAGCTTCAGACAGACAGCTTCAGACAGACAGTTTCAGACAGACAGCTTCACAGACAGCTTCAGACAGACAGTTTCAGACAGACAGCTTCAGACAGACAGCTTCAGACAGACAGCTTCAGACAGACAGCGTCAGACAGACAGCTTCAGACAGGTAGCTTCAGACAGGTAGCTTCAGACAGACAGCTTCAGACAGGTAGCTTCAGACAGACAGCTTCAGACAGGTAGCTTCAGACAGACAGCTTCAGACAGACAGCTTCAGACAGGTAGCTTCAGACAGGTAGCTTCAGACAGACAGCTTCAGACAAACAGCTTCAGACAAACAGCTTCAGACAGACAGATTCAGACAGACAGCTTCAGACAGGTAGCTTCAGACAGACAGCTTCAGACAGACAGCTTCAGACAGGCAGCTTCAGACAGGTAGCTTCAGACAGACAGCTTCAGACAGGCAGCTTCAGACAGACAGCTTCAGACAGACAGCTTCAGACAGACAGCTTCAGACAGGCAGTTTCAGACAGACAGCACAGACAGCTTCAGACAGACAGCTTCAGACAGACAGCTTCAGACAGGCAGTTTCAGACAGACAGCTTCAGACAGACAGCTTCAGACAGACAGCTTCAGACAGGCAGCTTCAGACAGACAGCTTCAGACAGACAGCTTCAGACAGGCAGCTTCAGACAGACAGCTTCAGACAGACAGCACCCAGGGTCCAGTAACAGTTTTTTTTAATCCACAACATACAGACAAAGGTTTTAACCATTCAACAATGCCTCATGTTCCTATGATTGATTTGTCTCTTAGACCGAAATATCTCCAAGATATCACATCAGTATCTTGGAGACTGTTGTATTCTGTTGTGGATCATTTGGATCAATCTCTCTCTCTCTCTCTCTCTCTCTCTCTCTCTCTCTCTCTCTCTCTCTCTCTCTCTCTCTCTCTCTCTCTCTCTCTCTCTCTCTCTCTCTCTCTCTCTCTCTCCCCGTCTTCACTCTGTTGGGTGTTATTTAGGAGCCATGTTAATGGCTATCTGGCAGTGTGGCATGGGCACCATGGAGACAGAGGCCTTGACCAGGGAGATGATGTTATCGGGGGAAATGATGTCATGGCCAGGGGAGTGGGCAGGGCTTGTAGTTGACAAACACTCAACAGGAGGGGTGGGGGACAAAGTTAGCCTGGTGTTAGCACCAGCGCTAGCCGCCTGTGGATGTAAGGTACACACACACACACACACACACACACACACACACACACACACACACACACACACACACACACACACACACACACACACACACACACACACACACACACACACACACACACACACACACACACACACACACACACACACACACACACACACACACACACACAAACACACACACACACACAGTGTCAGCCAGGTAGTCAGCCAACCAGTCATTTTATTATTCATCTGATTCTGTCCTGTGCGTGCGTGCGTGTGTGTGTGTGTGTGTGTGTGTGTGTGTGTGTGTGTGTGTGTGTGTGTGTGTGTGTGTGTGTGTGTGTGTGTGTGTGTGTGTGTGTGTGTGTGTGTGTGTGTGTGTGTGTGTGTGTGTGTGTGTGTGTGTGTGTGTGTGTGTGTGTGTGTGTGTGTGTGTGTGTGTGTGTGTGTGTATTAGGTTCCTATGATCAGTGGGCGGGGCTTGGCTCATACGGGAGGAACTCTGGACAAACTAGAATCTATTCCTGGATTCAACATCCACCAACCAGTGCAACAGGTACTAATCTTAACCTTAACTATTGTTAACTAACCCTAAATAACGGGGAATTCCGGTATTTTTAAACATGGACCCTATTTTCCCATAATTTGGGGTCTAAATACATTTTTGTAATTGGTCCAGTATTGAGAGACATCACTTGAATGTCGGCAATGTAATCACATGAGGCAATCATTCATGTCAAAAGTACGTCCACCAAAAGAGCTTTTTTTGCCATTGACAGCTCAGATTATCATTATATGTGTCTGACAACATTATGTAAAGGATTCCTACAGAGAGACCTTTGTGTTTAGGCATCTTCCAGTCTCTCTTTATCCATTCCACTATTTACAGCCGGGGACATGTTTTCTGATATGCCAATTCTTATCAGAGCTTATCAGAGCTTTTTATAATGAGTCAAAATAAAATCAGCATAACAAACTAACTGAAGCTAATAACTAGCTAGATATGTTCTATACATAAATTCAACATAACAAACTAACTGAAGTTAATCACTAGCTAGATATGTTCTATACATAAATGCAACATAACAAACTAACTGAAGCTAATAACTAGCTAGATATGTTCTATACATAAATTCAACATAACAAACTAACTGAAGCTAATCACTAGCTAGATATGTTCTATACATAAATTCAACATAACAAACTAACTGAAGCTAATCACTAGCTAGATATGTTCTATACATAAATTCAACATAACAAACTAACTGAAGCTAATCACTAGCTACTGTAGATATGTTCTATACATAAATGCAACATAACAAACTAACTGAAGCTAATCACTAGCTAGATAATGTTCTATACATAAATTCAACATAACAAACTAACTGAAGCTAATCACTAGCTACTGTAGATATGTTCTATACATAAATACAACATAACAAACTAACTGAAGCTAATCACTAGCTAGATATGTTCTATACATAAATTCAACATAACAAACTAACTGAAGCTAATCACTAGCTAGATATATTATATACATAAATTCAACATAACAAACTAACTGAAGCTAATCACTAGCTAGATATGTTCTATACATAAAATCAGCATAACAAACTAACTGAAGCTAATAACTAGCTAGATATGTTCTATATGTAGCAGGGTGGATTATCCCTGCTTTGTGGGAACGGTTGCTGGCAGTCACAAGGTAGCTGGACACAGCAGAGCTCCGTCTGACTGCACCCTCGTCTTTGGGCCTAGAGCGTCAAACTGGGGCCCGGTAATGGGAGTGAATGGGGCCTGGGATTTACCAACCTGGTTTGGTACTCTGGTCTTCCTCGCCTCTCCGGGGCGGTCAGCAGTACTCCCCAACTCGCTCTCACTTCCCTGATTACCTCCGTTAACCCTCCCACACCTAGTGACTGATATGCATAAATAGATTTGTTCCTCCCGCGAGCAGTACCCTCCCTTGATGACCACTAGAAACCTTATAATGAAAAGGGGAGAGTTGGGTAGGAAGGGGTTAATGGTATATACGTTACCCACACCAAAAGAGTTAACACTAGGCACAGGAATGGACACGCACACAGAACCCCATTTAAGCCTTTATGTTATTTTGTACGGTTACAAAGATTTAATAAGAATGGTCGAATGGAATGAAGTCTTACTATGGCTCAGGTTGTAACTCAATACCTTATAGACACGTATATTATACACCCACCTCTGGGTCGGTACCAGGGATAATATACTTCAATGTGTTTGACTCATCACCCACGTCTGGGTCAGTACCCGGTATAATACCTCTATCAGGCTTTAATTATATGGCAAGAATAATACCTCTCTAAGGCTTTACTTATGATGCACCAGGTCTGTAACCTCCCCACAGGGAAAGGGTTAATTAGATGGGAAAATATTATTAAAGAACCACACGTTATCACACTCAAAGGAAATCAAAAATGTGGGCCCACTGTACCAAAACAAAAGTCCTATACTAATGCCGGCATAGAATGTGTATGGGGTACCCCTATGAACTGGATTTAGCAACGTTAGCTTCACCCGTAGGCCGCACCACACTGTGTACTGTGTAATAGCTCCGGAGCATCGAAGCTCTATTGTACTCAACCAAAATGGCGGCCTCGCCGCGCCACCACCGTCCAGGTAGCAAGATGGTGTCGAACACTCTTGTCGCGGGCGCTAGCAAGCGGGGCTGGAGCAGAGGGCAGTAGCTGGCTGAGAGCGTGTGCTGGGTGATGGCGATGGTGATGGCGATGGTGATGGCACGGAAGAACTCCCGTGCTGGGCTGTCGACCACCGGAGCAGAGCAGACGTCGAAACGCCGGCGAAGGCTGGTTGTTGACAGCCGGCGCTGGGTTGATGCGCAGCCATACACTTGCCCTACCTTAAACTGAAGCTACTCTCTGGGTCCCAAACAGCCCACCTGCTACACTGTTGCGCAACGTGGCTGGCTACACCGCCGGTCTTCTTCAGCGGCTCGCGCTCGGTGTACACTGGAGTCAATATAGCCGTTAGCAGCATGCTACATATACCGCACACACTGCTACTATAACACGCTATCTATGGACGTTAGTTAGTCCAAACTCGAAGAGGCTCGTTCTTCCCCCTTCCGTCTCCATTGACTCGCTTCCTTCCCCGTTTCTCTCGTACGCTCTCTGCCTGCCACCGCCCCCTGCTGGTACCGCCAACTAGCCACACAGGGAAAACTGGGTGGAAGAATATGATCCAGTGATACTGTTTATAATCCATATTCCAGCCGGTAGAAGAAGGAGAAGCCCGCGTCATTGTTCGAGGGAATATTAATGGAAACTAGTTAGTATGTCTTGGTGCACCAGGGGAGATAAAAGGCAAGTCAGCACTTCTGAATAATAGCCATATTTTCAGGGTGCTACATATACATAAATTCAACATAACAAACTAACTGAAGCTAATTACTAGCTTGTGAGGGTAAATCTAGTTTCGCACTAAATATGTTCCTCCCAGTCTGAACAACTAATGTGATAAACTAATACAATTATATTTAGCATTTTCATATTATAATGTATATCTGTCATATTTACTATCAGTTTGCCACTGCATTTAGGAATACAAATGGACTATCTTGATCGAGAAGCTAATGTTTGCTAACTGTTGACCATCTTGGATTATGGTCATTATAACGAATGGTCATTAGTTATACATGTTGTAAATGTTTCAGTATGTTACTATAATGGTCATTAGTTATAAATGTTTTAGTATGTTACTATAATGGTCATTAGTTATAAATGTTTTAGTATGTTACTATAATGGTCATTAGTTATACCAGTTTTTGTATGTTACTATAATGTCATTAGTTATAAATGTTTTAGTATGTTACTATAATGTCATTAGTTATACATGTTATAAATGTTTTAGTATGTTACTGTAATGGTTAGTTATAAATGTTTCACCTTAAACACATAGAGATTTTAGTGTCTACTGCAATACTCAGACTCTCTCTCTCTCTCTCTCTCTCTCTCTCTCTAGGTCCAGCATATCCTGTCTACAGTGGGATGTTGCATTGTGGGACAGACTAAGACGTTGGTTCCAGCAGACAGGGTGCTGTATGCTCTGAGAGATGCCACCAGCACTGTGGACAGTTTACCTCTCATCACAGGTAGCATGAACTCTGACCCTACTGACCCCTAACGACCACTAGATTCTAATGACCTCTAACCTTACTGACCCTAATTACCTCGGACCATAACTTCTGCTTTAAAACAAGACCACTTAACAATGTACTACATTGTATATACATAATATGAATGAATATATCTAAACATATTATAGCCTATACATATGTATGACCAAGGCTTACAGTCTCAGGTGATCTGCAGGGCACAGGAAGAACATACCCACTCCACCCGGAAACTCCTGAAAACTGAGTGATCCACTGCTAAGAGTTTTACTCTTTTAGTTTTTGGGTTTGCCAGTTTCACCCACACAGGATGGTAGTAGGAAAGCGGTGTTGTGACCGCCGGGCACTCGGACCCCTGCGTGCGCCACTGTTGCTTGCGCAAGGGGGAACCGTCAATCCCCCCCAACCTCCCCTGGTGCACGGGATCCAGGGTGAGACCTCCGCACTGGTTTGGTTTTGGTCCAACAGGCGGGCTCACTCGCTCGGCCCTCCGGCCAGGTAAACCCAGGCACACAGCCTACACTGGAGCTAGCCCTGTGGAGACTGGAGCTAGCCCTGTGGAGATTGGAGCTAGCCCTGTGGAGACTGGAGACTGGAGCTAGCCCTGTGGAGATTGGAGCTAGCCCTGTGGAGACTGGAGCTAGCCCTGTGGAGACTGGAGCTAGCCCTGTGGAGACTGGAGCTAGCCCTGTGGAGACTGGAGCTAGCCCTGTGGAGACTGGAGACTGGAGCTAGCCCTGTGGAGACTGGAGCTAGCCCTGTGGAGACTGGAGCTAGCCCTGTGGAGACTGGAGCTAGCCCTGTTGAGACTGGAGCTAGCCCTGTGGAGACTGGAGCTAGCCCTGTGGAGACTGGAGCTAGCCCTGTTGAGACTGGAGCTAGCCCTGTGGAGACTGGAGACTGGAGCTAGCCCTGTGGAGACTGGAGCTAGCCCTGTGGAGACTGGAGCTAGCCCTGTGGAGACTGGAGACTGGAGCTAGCCCTGTGGAGACTGGAGCTAGCCCTGTGGAGACTGGAGACTGGAGCTAGCCCTGTGGAGACTGGAGCTAGCCCTGTGGAGACTGGAGACTGGAGCTAGCCCTGTGGAGACTGGAGCTAGCCCTGTGGAGACTGGAGATTGGAGCTAGCCCTGTTGAGACTGGAGCTAGCCCTGTGGAGACTGGAGCTAGCCCTGTGGAGACTGGAGCTAGCCCTGTGGAGACTGGAGCTAGCCCTGTGGAGACTGGAGCTAGCCCTGTTGAGACTGGAGCTAGCCCTGTGGAGACTGGAGCTAGCCCTGTGGAGACTGGAGCTAGCCCTGTGGAGACTGGAGCTAGCCCTGTGGAGACTGGAGACTGGAGCTAGCCCTGTGGAGACTGGAGACTGGAGCTAGCCCTGTGGAGACTGGAGCTAGCCCTGTGGAGACTGGAGACTGGAGCTAGCCCTGTGGAGACTGGAGCTAGCCCTGTGGAGACTGGAGCTAGCCCTGTGGAGACTGGAGACTGGAGCTAGCCCTGTGGAGACTGGAGCTAGCCCTGTGGAGACTGGAGCTATCCCTGTGGAGACTGGAGCTAGCCCTGTTGAGACTGGAGCTAGCCCTGTGGAGACTGGAGCTAGCCCTGTGGAGACTGGAGACTGGAGCTAGCCCTGTGGAGACTGGAGATAGCCCTGTTGAGACTGGAGCTAGCCCTGTGGAGACTGGAGCTAGCCCTGTGGAGACTGGAGCTAGCCCTGTTGAGATTGGAGCTAGCCCTGTGGAGACTGGAGACTGGAGCTAGCCCTGTGGAGACTGGAGACTGGAGCTAGCCCTGTGGAGACTGGAGACTGGAGCTAGCCCTGTGGAGACTGGAGACTGGAGCTAGCCCTGTGGAGACTGGAGCTAGCCCTGTTGAGACTGGAGCTAGCCCTGTTGAGACTGGAGCTAGCCCTGTGGAGACTGGAGCTAGCCCTGTGGAGACTGGAGCTAGCCCTGTGGAGACTGGAGACTGGAGCTAGCCCTGTGGAGACTGGAGCTAGCCCTGTGGAGACTGGAGCTAGCCCTGTGGAGACTGGAGCTAGCCCTGTGGAGACTGGAGCTAGCCCTGTTGAGACTGGAGCTAGCCCTGTGGAGACTGGAGCTAGCCCTGTGGAGACTGGAGCTAGCCCTGTGGAGACTGGAGCTAGCCCTGTGGAGACTGGAGACTGGAGCTAGCCCTGTGGAGACTGGAGCTAGCCCTGTGGAGACTGGAGACTGGAGCTAGCCCTGTGGAGACTGGAGCTAGCCCTGTGGAGACTGGAGCTAGCCCTGTGGAGACTGGAGACTGGAGCTAGCCCTGTGGAGACTGGAGCTAGCCCTGTGGAGACTGGAGCTAGCCCTGTGGAGACTGGAGCTAGCCCTGTGGAGACTGGAGCTAGCCCTGTGGAGACTGGAGACTGGAGCTAGCCCTGTGGAGACTGGAGATAGCCCTGTTGAGACTGGAGCTAGCCCTGTGGAGACTGGAGCTAGCCCTGTGGAGACTGGAGCTAGCCCTGTGGAGACTGGAGCTAGCCCTGTTGAGACTGGAGCTAGCCCTGTGGAGACTGGAGCTAGCCCTGTGGAGACTGGAGCTAGCCTTGTGGAGACTGGAGACTGGAGCTAGCCCTGTGGAGACTGGAGACTGGAGCTAGCCCTGTGGAGACTGGAGACTGGAGCTAGCCCTGTGGAGACTGGAGACTGGAGCTAGCCCTGTGGAGACTGGAGACTGGAGCTAGCCCTGTGGAGACTGGAGCTAGCCCTGTGGAGACTGGAGCTAGCCCTGTTGAGACTGGAGCTAGCCCTGTTGAGACTGGAGCTAGCCCTGTGGAGACTGGAGCTAGCCCTGTGGAGACTGGAGCTAGCCCTGTGGAGACTGGAGACTGGAGCTAGCCCTGTGGAGACTGGAGCTAGCCCTGTTGAGACTGGAGCTAGCCCTGTGGAGACTGGAGCTAGCCCTGTGGAGACTGACCCCGAAAATAAAACACTAGACTTCGTTCAAGGAAAAGAAAACCTTATATTCAGGACAAATGAGACTGTGATCTTACTCCAGAATGAGAATGGCATCACACTACTAACCCCTGAGTCTACTAACCCCTGAGTCTACTAAACCCTGATTCTACTAAACCCTGATTCTACTAACCCCTGATTCTACTAAACCCTGATTCTACTAAACCCTGATTCTACTAAACCCTGATTCTACTAAACCCTGATTCTACTAAACCCTGATTCTACTAAACCCTGGTTCTACTAAACCCTGAGTCTACTAACCCCTGATTCTACTAACCCCTGATTCTACTAAACCCTGATTCTACTAAACCCTGATTCTACTAACCCCTGATTATACTAAACCCTGATTCTACTAAACCCTGATTCTACTAAACCCTGACACCAAACTGTTAACTCCTCCTAACTCTTACTCACTTTCTCTTTCTATACTACTACAGTATGTACTATGCTAATAGGTCTATACTACTATCTTCTATGTACTATGCTATTATGTCTATATTAGTATCTACTATGCTATTGATTGATTGATTGATTGATTGAAAGTTTTATTAACAGATTGCAGAATGGGTACAATACAGTACGGCTCAATACACACAATTGTTAAGGGGATGCAGACCAGAGAAAGACTTGTTTACATCAGGGTCCCCCATTTTCAATTCATCATAACCAGTGTGCGAACCATACCATGATCTTCGGGGGAGCTCATTATATTTGGGGGGGGGGGGGGGTCAGCAGCGCTGCATGTGCCTCACAGGGAGGACTTTACTGTGACGCTTGCTGACATAGGCTATAGGTATGAGTAACGTTACAGAACCACACATAGTCCACGCCCCACAGGTGGCCTGCATGCATGATGAAGACGCACATATTGAAATACACATGCTCAGATTAACCCCATCTGATCCAACACTAAAATTCACACACAACAGTCCTATTTACACATAAACACATGGAGGAACCAATAGTCCATGACCAAACACATCAAGTCTAACATTATTATAGTAGGCAAACGCATCATTATCACACCAGTCAGCACCCTGGTCAGTACTCAGAGACAGGGTGAGAGCCCCACCACCCACACACGAGACAAGCGCAATGACCAATAATGATAATAATACAGTTACTGTAATTAGGAAAAGCAGGTCTTACCTTAACACAGAAGCGACCACAAAGGCCTGGGATCAGCTGCCTGCGAGATGCGTCCTCACTTGCTGTTTTAAAGTTATTCCAGACTGCTTTTACAGTATTAAAACTACTCGCCACCCACCTGATGGTGAAGATCTGCCCAATTCTCAAAATCTGCATGTCACAGAAGTAGTCCCCGCAGCAGGTGTAACGTTGTTAACGTCGCCAGCAGTCAATTTAAAATGGTCTGTGATTGAAGAAGTAGATGCTCCTACCGGCTCCTGCTCAGTCGAGTCGACTGGCTGCTTCGCCTTCTTTGTAAAACCAAAATTGGTTAGAAGGCTTACTTCTTTGATTTTTCGTTTAACTTTCGACATTATCCTGAATACCTGTATTTTCTTTCTTTTAAAACGGCGGGGTGAAGTTTGATTTGTGCCTGCAGGCTGCAGCGCCGCCACGCTCCGAATGGTAATTGCAAGAATAGCATGTCACCATCTATTGAACCAACGGTGAATTAGTGCGCAAATCATGAATCATACATCAAAATAGCCAAATTTTACGCATTATACACGATGATGACGATACAGAAAATGACAGACAAATTTGAAATGCATGGCAAAAATAGCATTTATTGTCAGTATTTTAGAGATCCCCCAAAAATTCACAAATCATGTTTTCAGGGGAGCTGATGTCTCATCTAGGGGAGCCATGGCTCCCCTAGCTCCCCCGTGGTTCGCACCCTGATCATAACATATATGACATACATGACCTACAGGTAGACAGTACTCTTACATTTAGACATTTATGACATACCAGAGTACATGTATGTCATACTACTATGTCTATACTACTACCTACTATGCTACTATACCTATACTACTACCTACTATGCTAATATGTCTATACTGCAATTCAGAGTGTAGCACTCAAGTTCAGCACTGCTAGACAAACAATACTACTGACCCTTAGCTGCCAGAGTTGTACCCCTCCTGCTGACTTGTACACAATTTGTAAGTGGGTTGGGATAAAAGCGTCAGCTAAATTACTAAATGTAAATGCTGACCCTAGAGAGAACATAGACTTCACAAAGACATTTATACAAATGCAAAGTTGTGGCGTAACAATTAAAATCCCCAAAAGTATTTTGTATTTAGAATAGGAATGTTGTTACCATGACTACACCAACAGGATGTGATTAAGCATTACATCACGTGCAGGAGTGTGTTCTCCTCATTAGATCACGCCTAGTTGTTAAACCCCCCTAGGCGTGATCTAATGAGTATAACACACGACTTCTAGTGATTTAATGCTTTTATACAATGGCCTAATTCACCCAACCTTATTGCTATACAATAAACACACAGTAATTGAAGCATAATGGAGATTTATTCAAAAACAGAAAAAGTTGATCCAAAAACAGAAAAGGTTGATCCAATGGGCCATGCCCACAAAATGCAACTGAACAAGTCATGCAGGACAAGTCATGCAGGGTGATTATGGTTATTTACATTTGATTTACATTGATGGTAACATTCCCGGTTATAGTGCAGTTTGAGAAAAAAGTATCTGTGTCGTTATTTTGCCTCTTAGCTGGAACAGAGTTCTCAGAACCGTCTGCAATGCGCTTTTGCGCAGATGAGCCTGCAAGAACATGGCTATAATTTTGTCTGTCTTCCAGTTGACTGTATCTTTTTTTGAATGAGTCGTTATGAAGAAATCAATACATCCATTCAGAAAGATTATTGTCCGCCATCTTGGTTTCATTCAGAAAAAGGAATGAACGGCGGAGTCATTAAAAAAAAATAGTAATTCGGTTGTGGGCGGGTTCTGGGGTCACGTGGAGTGTCTTATACGATATCACAACGTCTAACTTGACTGTTTCAGCCAATCAGAATCAAGATATTTGCATGCCATTGTATAATGTAGGTTTTAACAGGATGTGATATACAATAGGTTCTACCAACACCAACAGGATGTGATGTAGGTTCTACCAACACCAACAGGATGTGATGTGTGTTGTAGGTTCTATAATCTCTAAAAAGGGGGCGGAGTCTCTGAATGCTTTGGTGTTGGATGTCAAATTTGGACGTGCTGCTCTTTACAAAGACCTGGCTAGTGCTAAAGAACTAGCATTATCATTGGTAAGTACCCTAAACTACAACCCTCTCTGCTATTGGCTCACACGTGAGTGTGATTGACAACCACGGCAGCCAATGAAGTACAGGCAGAGAGCTTCCCCGATCGGTTGGAAGCCTGAGCCACAAAACACTTCTCTGGGTCTTGGTATTTATCTTTTAAGCCCTTGTTGGCGCATTCGATTTAGCTTTTGTTTGTAGTACTCTGGTACCTTTGGTCTTGTTGTGGTTTATAGGTGTTGATGGGTTGGCATTGTTTGATCATGTGCGATATGTTTACTTTTTGCACATGCTGAGGTCCTTGTTGCCCACATGAGTGACCGTTAGATCCCCAACATTTCACCTCACCCTCCAATTACATGTGTTTATTTGTACATGTTTATTCTTTGTTATTATCCATCTCTCTCTGTAGTGTGTTTAAGATGGATAGTAGTCTGGCTATGTGGATGTTCCATTAACATCATTGTCCTTGAAAACTCCAATAAAAAAAATAAAAGATTTATGTTTTACAATAATAAAAAAAAAAAAAAAAAAAAAAAAAAAGAGGAAGCCTGAGCAGACTTCACAGCATTTTAGCTACAGTGTGGTGGTTATAGATCTTGGTGAAGAAGAGGATTAAACATAACCTGGTGAAGAAGAGGATTAAACACAACCTGGTGAAGAAGAGGATTAAACATAACCTGGTGAAGAAGAGGATTAAACACAACCTGGTGAAGAAGAGGATTAAACTGAACCTGGTGAAGAAGAGGATTAAACTGAACCTGGTGAAGAAGAGGATTAAACTGAACCTGGTGAAGAAGAGGATTAAACACAACCTGGTGAAGAAGAGGATTAAACTGAACCTGGTGAAGAAGAGGATTAAACACAACCTGGTGAAGAAGAGGATTAAACACAACCTGGTGAAGAAGAGGATTAAACTGAACCTGATGAAGAAGAGGATTAAACATAACCTGGTGAAGAAGAGGATTAAACACAACCTGGTGAAGAAGAGGATTAAACTGAACCTGGTGAAGAAGAGGATTAAACATAACCTGGTGAAGAAGAGGATTAAACACAACCTGGTGAAGAAGAGGATTAAACACAACATGATGAAGAAGAGGATTAAACTGAACATGATGAAGAAGAGGATTAAACTGAACCTGATGATGAAGAGGATTAAACTGAACATGATGATGAAGAGGATTAAACACAACATGATGATGAAGAGGATTACACAGAACCTGATGAAGAAGAGGATTCAACACAACCTGATGATGAAGAGGATTAAACTGAACATGATGATGAAGAGGATTAAACATAACCTGATGAAGAATTTAATTTATACAGCGCTTCTCAGTAACCCGAAGTCACTGACAGTAGGCAGAAAGAAAATAAAAACAAAGAAACAAAAGAAACAGAGCCACAGGGGAAACAGGGAACAATATGAAATACACAAGAACATAGAGCCACAATAAGTAAGGGATAATGTATAGCTACGAGGTCATTGTCGCAAAATAATTGACCGACACGGAGTTTAGAATACCGAGGTGCCTCGTCGAGGTGTTTTAAACGTAGTGAAGGTCAATTATTTTGCGACAATGACCGAGTATAGCTATACATTATCCCGCTTATTACATGGCTAACTTACTAACAATATACCTAATTCATTTTACACCATCGACAAGACGAGATCAAATGCAGACGCAGTTGTTCTGTGGCTCTGTCAGCCCAAATAAAGTTATTATTATTATCGCCGGCAGCCGGCAGGTGTGTCTGATTGCACTGATGCAGTGTGTGTCAGTGGGCTTGATTGCTCCAGCTGTGAAAAGCAATAATCACCGGTGATTATTGCGCGTTGCCCATGGTAGCGGTCAGTTATCGAAAAATAATTCACCGCTGTCAGGGGCTATTGACCAATCACAATTTAAGCATTTCGGCGAATGTTAAAACGCCATGTAATAACAAACAATAACAACAGGATGGAGGAGGGTGGTTATGGTTGGGAAGGTTAAATGCCGGGGAGAACAGGTGGGTTTTGAGATGGGATTTGAAGGTGGAGAGTGAGGGAGAGTCTCTGATGGTCTGATCAGAGACTCTCTATGAGAGTATATGGTGCTCGCATGGCGGCAATACACTTCTCATTAGAAGGTTAAAGTAGCTATGGATAACATTCAGCCACTAGATGTCACACTAGAGCACCAGCATGTCATCTAATCAGGTGCATTCCACGTGGGGAAATGAGAAGTAGGGAGGGGATATACTGTAGATGCACACAACATGTAAACAACAACATTAATTTTGGACCCGCAAAATGTTCTTCTCTTCCGCATGGATGTATTGTAAAAATATTACTCTGCATGAAAATGTTATCTGTAGCACGTTTAACAGTTTTTATCCTTAATTCTTAATTATTATATTTCTGTATATTTTAGAACTATTTTCATCCTTAAATCTGAATGATTATTTATGTATATTTTAGGTGAGTGTCGGCAACAGCTTGGGGATACGTACAGGGGCAGTGCTTAGCCATATGGACGCTACTATTGGTCGATGTGTCGGTAATAGTCTGGAGGTGATTGAATCCCTGGAGACTCTGAAAGGACGCGGACCCACCGACCTGTTGGAACTGGTCTACACGCTAGGTAACGTTCACATACTATACTAGCATACATACACTACTAAAGTAATATACTAACATACTATACTCACATACTGTACTATACCCCCTAAGATATTATAGGAATGTCATTCTGGTCATTTGACTGGTACAATATGTTGTCCACAGAGATTAAGTAGAGATATCCTTTTATAAATTGGGGTAGAACACAGTTATAATTGGTCGACATTACCATTCAGTTTGGTACAAAACACTCCACCAGTACAGTCTGAGCATGTGTCATAACCCCATTTCCCATTGGGTGATTAGCCTCCAATACATTAGCCTTGGTGTTGTCTGGGGAACCAGTGTTGTTTTGGTCTATGATTCTGTCTTCAAGTGAATGCCAGTCAAGTCGTGAGAACGACTTCCAACGTGGAAAGTAGGAGCTTCCCAGATGAACATGAAGGCACAAGGCACAGTAAACCCAATAATCCCAGTCAACCCAGTAAACCAAATCATCCCAGTAAACCCAGTAAACCAAATCATCCCAGTAAACCCAGTAAACCCAGTAAACCCAATAAACCGAGTAAACCCTACAATCTGGGTCCATTCCTGTCAACATCACCTGTAGAATGTCTGTGTTTTCTCTGCAGGTGGTCTGTTACTGACAATGACTGGCAGAGTGTCCAGCCTATCAGAGGGCAGCACGCTTATTTCAGAAGCTGTGATTGGTGGAGCTGCACTGTCAAAGTTCCAGGCCATGATGGAGGCACAGGGAGTGACCAATGAGGTGGCTAGGACTCTATGCTCTGCCCACACAGACTACCACAGCATTCTGAGGAGAGCCAATCATCAATTGGAGTTGAAGACACTGAGAGAGGGTAAAACACACACACACACACGCACACACACGCACACACACACATACACACACACACACACACACACACACACACACGTCTACATGTGTACAAAATCATTTCAATCAATCTACAGTCAGGCCCATAGATATTTGGACATTGACACAATTTTCATCATTTTAGCTCTGCACACCACCACAATGGACTTGGAAATGAAACAATTACAATGTGCTTTAAACGCAGACTTTCAGCTTTACTTTACAGCTCTGCTCAGGGTGACGAATGACCTGCTAATGACCCCTGACGCAGGATCACCATCACTCCTCGTCCTCCTCGACCTGACAGCAGCGTTTGACACTGTGGACCACACCATCCTACTGGAGCGCCTGCACAACACAGTTGCACCGTCGGACCATGCGCTGCAGTGGTTCCAGTCCTACCTCTTAGGCAGGACTGACTATGTCTCACTGGGAGGACACAAGTCCAGGCTGCTCCCTGTAACCTGTGGTGTTTCGGCGGGGGTCAGTTCTTGGTCCCATCCTCTTCATCATCACCTACATGCTCCCCCTCTGAATGTCCTTCCACTGTTATGCCGATGACACACAAACTCTACATAAAACTGCCCCAAACCCCTCTGCAACTCTGTCATGCTTCAGCTTCACCACCTTATCTTGAGGAGATAAAGGCATGGATGAACAGCAACTTCCTCCAACTAAACAGCAAAAGAAAAAACCGAGGCACTTCTCATTGGCACCCACACCGGGTTCAGTCTTCACCCATATCCCATCTCACCTTTGATGGCCAGGTCTGACACCCCACATCCACATAAAACACCTCTGCAAGACCTCATTCTATCACCTAAGAAATATCTCCAAACGCTGTCCCACTTTAACCCTGTCAGACGCAGAGCAGCTTGTCCATGTCTTTGTCTCCTCAAGACTGGACACCTGTAACGGACTCTTCATCAGGATTCCTGGCAAGAGCATCCAAAAGCTGCAATACATCCAAAACAGCGATGCCAGGATCCCGATGAGAGTCCGTAAACACGAGCACATAACCCCCATCCTCCACTCACTACATTGGCTCCCCTTCTCATCCCGGATCAACTACAAAATCCTGCTGCTCACCCATAACTGCATAAACGGACACGCACCCCTCTACCTACAGGAACTCATCACTCCACAATCCTCCACCCGTACCCTGCTCCTTCGGGTCCCCAGTACCAGGCTCTGCACCATGGGGGACCGAGCCTTCTGCTCGGCTGCACCACGCCTTCTGCTCGGCTGCACCACGCCTGTGGAACAGCCTCCCCATCCAGCTGAGGGCACCACAGAGCCTGGACTCTTTTAAAGCAGGCCTGAAAACCTTCTTATTTCAAAAGGCCTTTGATTGCTAGCTATTTCTTATGATTTTATTTTTTCTTGTGCTGTTGTTTTACATTTTCTGTTTATACTATGTTTTTAACTATGTTTTATTTTACTATTATTAATAATATTGTTTTAACCCTGTAGCACTTTGGGATCCTAGTAAACGTAAAGTGCACTACAAATACAATTTATTATTATTATTATTATTATTATTATTATTATTATTATTATTATTATTATTATTATTATTATTATTATTATTATTATTATTATTATTATTATTATTATTATTATTATTATTATTATTATTATTATTATTATTATTATTATTATTATCTGCACTGTGAAGTGTCGTCCAATGAGTTCTGAAGCATTTGTCTTGTTTACATCAGGGTCCCCCATTTTCAATTCATAGTGACATTTATGACATATACACAACATACATGACATTTATGGCATAGGGACATACATGACATACAGGTATTTAGTACTGTTACATTTGTGACATACGATGTGCAAATATACAGTACTGTTACAGGAGACTGTACAGGAGACTGTACATTAGGAGGGGGTGGGTGGGTGGGAGAGAAATATATATACGGTGGGGAGAGAATATATACATACGGTGGGGAGGAGACTGTACATTAGGAGGGGGTGGGTGGGTGGGAGAGAAATATACATACGGTGGGTGGGTGGGAGAGAAATATACATAAGGTGGGGAGAGAATATATACATGCGGTGGGGAGGAGACTGTCTATTAGGAGGGGGTGGGGTGGGGGCGTTTGGACATTTACGGTGGCCAGTTTCGAATTGCAGCCTCCCGTAGGTGCTCTTTAAGAGCGGTTTTGAATGTGGGTAGGGATTCACATTCCTTTACAGCTTTGGGTAGGGCGTTCCACATTGATGTGGCATAATTGCTAAACGTGTTTAGTCCCTTGTTTGAGCCGAATCTGGGTTTAACATGATTTGTTGAGCTTCCTCTGGTGTTGTGGTTGTGGTATTCACTGACCTTTGAGAAGTATTTTGACATGTACATGGGTACCTTAGTCGTATAGTGTATCTTGTAGACCAGGCCCATTGCAAGTTGCTGTACACTGTCGTCTACTCTAAGCCATCCTAGGTTGTCAAAGTGGGCGGGGGTGAGGTGGGTTCTAGAGGTAAGGTCAAGTAGAAGTCTGACCAGTTTGTTTTGTGATGTTTGTAATCTTGTTTTTAGCGCCTTTGAGGTGCTTTGGTACCATGAGGTGCAAGCATAGTCGTAGTACCCTTGAATGAGTGCTCCTGCCAGAGTCTTCAGGGTATTCTTGTTTACCAGAGAGGAGATCCGGTACAAGAATCTAGTTTGTTGGTTGACTTTTTTTATTACCTTGGATGCCATTTTGTCACAGGAAAGATTTGCCTCTAGGATGGAACCTAGGTAGGTAATTTCATCTTTCCTTGTGACAATATTGTCACCCACTGTAACTGAGAAGCCGTCGGTCTTGCTGAGTTTGTTATTTGATCCGAAGAGAATGGACTCTGTTTTACCCAGGTGTAATGATAGTTTGTTATCAGCGAGCCAGGTGCAGATTCAGAGCTGAGGGTTTTTTCAACCTGTAACTTGTTCTTGTCAGAGACCAGCAGGGCTGAGTCGTCCGCGAACAAGAACAAGTTGCATTCACAAGCTGACAACATGACATTTGCATAAATTAGGAACAGTAGCGGTCCTAGTATGCTTCCTTGTGGAACACCACAGCTAACTGTGAGGGGGGGGGATAGAGTACCATTTACCTCCACCATCTGTTCTCTCCCCTCAAGGTAGGATTGCATCCAGCTCACTGATAAACTATCAAAACCAATTACTTTTAGCTTGTCAATCAGAATGGAGTGATTGAAAGTGTCGAAGGCCTTTTGTAGGTCCAGCATGACCATGCAGCAGTATTTGCCCTGCGTCCACCTCTTGTTTGATGTGGTCGTTCAAATAGAGAAGGCATGTGTCAGTGGAGTGGGATGTTCTGAAGCCAGATTGGAATTCATAGATTAGATTTTTTTCCGCCAGGTACTTTTCGACTTGTTCATAGACTATTTTCTCCATGACTTTCGAGATGGAGGTAAGAATAGAAACAGGGCGGTAGTTGC
Organism: Notolepis coatsorum; assembly: GCF_963971535.1. NCBI lineage: Eukaryota > Metazoa > Chordata > Actinopteri > Aulopiformes > Paralepididae > Notolepis > Notolepis coatsorum. Next base: position 87,414,448 of record NC_140179.1, on the reverse strand, counting down.
CTGTGTCTAATTTGCTGCCCTTTTTGTGCAGAGGGGTCACTCTCGCAATTTTGAAGTCCTTGGGGACGTGTCCCTGTTTTATGGAGAGGTTTATTATGTGTGTGATGACTGGGGTGATGGCGGCTGCTGAGTCTCTGAGGAATTTGGAGGGGATGTTGTCATGGCCAGTGGCCTTGTTAGGTTGGAGGGCGCTCAGTTTTTTGAGTACCTCATCGGTTGTTACCATTTCTAATTTGAAGTCGTCTTTGAGCAGATAATATTGCCCGAAACACTTCAGAATTCATCCTGCTTTTGTCAGCAGTCACATCATCAATAAATACAAGGGAACCAGTTCCATTGACAGCCATACATTAGTTTAGATTAGATTCAAATTAATTGTCATTATACAGCACAAGTACAGTACAGCGAAAAGAAGTTTGGCATCCAACCAGAGTGCAATAGTAATATACAATGTACAAGTACATGCCTATGCCATAACACTACCATAGATACTAGTGATAGATAGATACAGTAGTAAGATAAGATGGTGATTTGGCCACAACTAATGTTTTTGCTATGTTTCTGATGGGTTTGTTTTGTTTTTTTCAGCATAATGATGGCTTTCTTCACTGATATTCCAGAGGAAGTCCATAATATTATGGGTAGAGTTTGGGATGGATATTTACTCTGTGATCTGTCTGTCTGTCTGTCTGTCTGTCTGTCTGTCTGTCTGTCTGTCTGTCTGTCTGTCTGTAGGTTGGGTAGCAGACATGGACGGTTTGGTCTTGGCTGAGGTGCTTCGTAAGCTGGGGGCGGGCCGATCAAAGGCTGGAGAACCTGTCAATCACAGTGTGGGGGCGGAGCTACTGGTGTCGCCAGGTCAACATGTTACCAGAGGTGAGGTGAATGATTCAGGGGAATTGACTAAATATTACATAAATAAGGTGCTATAACTGTCTCTCTATCTCTCTACCTGTCTCTCTCTCCAGGTGAGCCGTGGCTACGTGTTCACTATGAGTGTCCATCTCTGAGTTCAGGGCAGATTAATGGACTACAGAACGCACTGACCCTGGAGTCTCTCCAAAACACACACTCACACACCCTGGTGGCAGAGCTGATCCTACCCGAGTAACACCCCCCCCCCCCCCCCCCCCCCCGGGTGGCCGAGCTGATCCTACACAATAATTTTTCTTGTAGGGCCCCAATGTTAAACATTTCTAGAAAGTTATGAAGTTCAGGTTCAAAGTTCACCCAGAATTGTCCGGCTAATACAAGTTAAAACAACCCAACCCACACGTGCTGCGTGACCTCTTGAGACAAGAGTCCAGGCTGTGGTCCAGCAGAGAGTAGCTGCTGTTAGACACAGTTCATACTGTCTATTTCTGAGTGAGTGAGTGAGTGAGTGAGTGAGTGAGTGAGTGAGTGAGTGAGTGAGTGAGTGAGTGAGTGAGTGAGTGAGTGAGTGAGTGAGTGAGTGAGTGAGTGAGTGAGTGAGTGAGTGAGTGAGTGAGTGAGTGAGTGAGTGAGTGAGTGAGTGAGTGAGTGAGTGAGTGAGTGAGTGAGTGAGTGAGTGAGTGAGTGTGTGTGTGTGTGTGTGTGTGAACAAGTTGTTGACACTGTAGACTTCTGACCTGACTACTGCAATGCTCTGCTAGCCGGCCTCAAACAGAACGCGACCTCCGACCTCCAGTACCAAAGTCAGCCCACGTCACCCCACTTCTCACTCAGAGAGTTGCACTGGCTTCCCATCGCCACACAAATCCGCTTCAAGGTTCTTGACCCGGCACACCGTGCACACGAGGGGAACGGCTCCCTCCTACCTCCAGTCAATGGTCTCTCACTACACACCCTCAAGACAGTCTGCATCTTCTGGCCACCTCTGACCCACTCCTATCCGAGCTCCTGGGGGGGGGGGCATCCAAACGAAGCAGGCTACTATCTGTCCTCGCTCCACGATGGTGGAACAAACTTTGATTTGATTTTGATTGACGTTTATTTCAAACATGCAACACAACAAACAAACGTCAAGTACTGATATAGCCTTAAACCATTCAAATAATACATTTATATAAAAAATAAACAAATAACAAACAAATTTATTTTATTTACATATTTGAAAAGGAGTGGGAAGAAGCATACTTATTTAACCCCACCCCTTTTTACTCATCAGATCATACTATATTATCTTTACTCATTCATACTTTACTAGACTTCTATTGTAAAATAATTTTTTTTTAATAAAACTGTAGGTTACCCTGTATAGTTTCTCCATTTTATAGACATTTATACAACTACATACCTACACATGCACATATATACAACATATATATATATATATATATATATATATATATATATATATATATATATATATATATATATATATACATACAGTACATACACACATACTGCCAGTTATCAAACCCCTTCTTCATCTCTGTACCAGTTGACTGTATTTTATTTCAAACTGTTTTATGTTTTGACATTGCTTTAACTCCACAATCCGACCGTTCCATAATTTTACTCCGCAAATTGAGATACAAAGACTTTTCATGGTTGTTTGAAAACTGTATCTTTTAAAATGAAATAGTCCCCTTAAATTGTAACCCCCATCTTGCACGTTGAACAATCTTTGAATATTTCCTGGGAGTCTATAATCCTTTTGCTTTGTACATTATTTGTGCGGTTTGATACATTACCAGCACATTTTTATAATTCTGACTAAGAATAGTGAATGAGTGTTCCAGATATCCAACCTTGTGAATGATGCGCACAGCTCTTTTCTGGAGGATGGTTAATGGGTGTAATGAGCATTTATAAGTATTTCCCCAGACGTCAACGCAGTAAGTTAAATATGGTGAAATTAGTGAACAGAACTTCCCATCAGTCAGGAGAGCTGAAACCCACCCAAACAAAAAGGCTACTACTAAATACTACTACCTACTATGCGAATATGTCTATACATCTACTATGTAATATGTTTATACTACTATCTACTACCTACTATACTTATACTAGGTTTATACTGCCATCTACTACCTACTATACCTGGCTATACTACTATGCCTATACTATCTACTATGTCTATACTAGTATCTACTAACAGCTTTAACTCTGCTGCCTCCTACAGCATGTTTCAGCTCTTTGTTTTATATGACATGTGATGTAACCTGATGAAACTGACATGTTTTACTGACGTGAAATGTCCCTTTAAGGCCATTGCCGGGAAATAACCACCATAATTATGCAGCATCACAATGTGGAAACATGGACCCCACCTGACCTGCTCAAATGCTTACGGTCCCCAGAATGCAGACTGAACCTAAAGTTGTTTTTTTTTTTTTTATAAAAATAAATATTAATAATAATTAATAATAAATAGCTTCCTGGAATGATCTTCAACTCTCACTAAAAAACCAATACCCAATTAACCTAGACAGTTTAAAAACATGATTACAAATGTCCCTGCTTCAGTTTCAGTTCATCTACGTTTGTCCTGTATTCAATGTCTAATTGTCTAAACAGATTTTCCTTGATCTTATCTTGGTTTTATTAATGTGCCCCTCAACAACATTGGAAATGAGGGAATGACACTTTTATAGAATTGACTGACTGAACCATCATACCATGTCAAACTGAAAAGACATACAAACTTAGAATCTCCTGTGGGAGAACAATAGATCTAAAACCAACTGTAAACCTGAGAGGTCTAGTGTCTAGTATATTGAACATGTAGGGTTAGACCAAAGTCAACTTCACTTTACATTTGAAGAAATACTGATTTATTAAACAAGGGGTAACAATATTTTCTTCCACTAGTGTTTAAGAGCTTTTTATAGTGAGAATAGCATGGATTGTGCTGAGAAAGGACTAATATGTTACAACATCACTGGTAAATAGGAAACAAGGAGTCCAACATTCTATCATTTCAGTAAATCAAACTTCCAGTTTATCTGGGACCATTTCTCTGAAGAAACGACAAATGTACATAAACTATTTTATCCAAACTTCTTTATTAATAAAAAAAACTTCAACGGTGAAAAATAAACAAACATTCATACCTGGAGACAACTCTATGGGGATTACAGAGAGGGGGGGGGGTGTTGCTGTGGAGATAAGTCCTGCAGAGTCAAGTTCAAAGGTCACTGGCCAGTAGAGAGGGGGTCATGGTGACGGAGTTTGAAGCTCAGATTAACAAATACTTATTTTCACACAAATGTGGTGCCTATGTGTCAAGCAGCACAAATAATGTGAAATGGGACTTCAAATAAAAAAGTACAGAAATGTACTTGATCACATTTGGAATAAAATGTCTTAAGCCTGCACAAATAACATGAAGTAGATTTAACATGATCAAAGATGCAAAAATCATAAATCATATTATCCTTTTCTTCATTACAATTTACTCAGCCTAGTAACAGACACAATATTTCTGACACTGGAAATACATACCCCCAGGTCCCTAGATGTTCCTAGATAACAACATGCAAATTGACCTTGCAGAAGTGGAGCAATCTTCCATTTACTTAGGCATGTACCTTTAGGCGAAAACGGTCTACAGATTAACAGGTTAATAATAATAATTTCTTACATTTATATAGCGCCTTGCGCTTGACACCTGGGTTTGTCCCCTGCCAATTTTAAACCTTCACTGGTCTTCTCCATAATGACAAATGATTGGTTGATTTAGCTGCACCGCCCCACAGGAGAACCAATGACTGAGCTTCATTTGATTAAACAACCCTGATAGAATCTGATGTTTCTATTCAGACCGTCCTGATCTGGATCATAACAGATTCCGACTCTCCTGTCGGGGATCTGGATCATAAAGGATTCCGACTCTCCTGTCGGGGATCTGGATCATAAAGGATTCCGACTAGACTCTCCTGTCGGGGATCTGGTTCATAAAGGATTCCGACTAGACTCTCCTGTCGGGGATCTGGATCATAAAGGATTCCGACTAGACTCCTGTCGGGGACTAGTTCAGATCAGGTTCATTCAGATCACTGGGATTTAAAATAATTTGTTAATAACTAGTTCAATGTGTCGAATGGGCTAATAGTTGTAATAGATCCCTACTACTGGCAGGAGCAGCACTGAGATCAGAAAATACAACGGAACCTCTGGTTGGTGTGGGGGGGAGGGGGGTCTCCAGATGTTCTATATATATCTATGCTCCAGACAGTCAATCAGATTCTTTCTGGACCAGAGGTCAAAGGTCAGATGTAAGGGGTCAGTGGACCACAGAGTTGAGCGGTTCAGCACGAATGTTCCCCAGGTCCAGATTCGAGTCCGTCTCCTCGTCAATTTCCCCGATCACCGCTCTGCACACAGAGAGAGGGAGGTAGAGTGAGAGAGGGAGGTAGAGTGAGAGAGGGAGGTAGAGTGAGAGAGAGAGGGAGGTAGAGTGAGAGAGAGAGGGAGGTAGAGTGAGAGAGAGAGGGAGGTAGAGTGAGAGAGAGAGAGAGAGAGAGAGAGAGAGAGAGAGAGAGAGAGAGAGAGAGAGAGAGAGAGAGAGAGAGAGAGAGAGAGAGAGAGAGAGAGAGAGAGAGAGAGGGAGGGAGGGAGGGAGGGAGGGAGGGAGGGAGAGAGAGAGAGAGAGAGAGAGAGAGAGAGAGAGAGAGAGAGAGAGAGAGAGAGAGAGAGAGAGAGAGGGAAATTCTAATAAACACTCTGAATGGTCCTTCTGTATTTCCTGTTGTATTCGATCATAGTAGTAGCCTATACATATTGGATAATTAATTATTATATATAGTTGCTGGTCAGCGATGTGCAGTCATTTGTGTGCAGTAATTAATGTGCAAGTGTTTGGTACCATGTGGTAATCATGGATGATGTGCAGTAATTAATGTGCAGAAATTAATTTAATTACATTTTCATTTCAAACCTTTATTTCAACTCGTAAGACATGGAGGTCACCAACCTTCCCCCTAACGCCACGAGCACACTGCTAACGAATGAATTTCACGCGCGGCTCCCTCGTGAGATCGCACGCCTGGTCAGGCACACTGGACCTATGACTTGAGCGTGCGGAAGCGCACCGAGGAAGGCACATTTACATTGGGACAGCTGTAAATGCCTAGTCTATATGCGAAGTCAGTCATTTTAGAATGATGATCAGTGTGACTGTACTCCTGAAAGAGCAGCGTGGAGCCCCAGCAGCAGCAAGAGCTTATTATCATTATTATTATTATTATTATTATTATGCAACATTGTAATAGTTATAGATATAAACAAACATACAGACAAACATTCGAGGCGTTTATTTGCAGATACAGACACAGCTGGTTGAACAACATCTATATCTGTGGTAAGAATGCAGATATTCAATTGTATTTCTGTGACAATGCGCGTGGCGCACGCCTCCCGCGCCGCCTCAAATAGGAAGATAGCTCGCCGCTCGGGAGCCGCTCGCGAGGCCAGTGTGCCTACTATCGTCCGTTAACATGGGAGCGGAAGTGAAGAGGCAGCCGCCCGTCCGTCCGTCCGTCCGTGTTCATTCGTCAGCAGTGAGCCCGTGGCGTGAGGTGCACCCGTGCTTTTTTTTTTTTTATTCAACAAACATGACCATGTTCACGTCTTAAACTCATACTGAGGCCTTAGTTTTGGTTTTAAATTGTATATCATCATTCATTTATTTATTGTCACACAGAGCAGAAGAATTTTGCCAAAACAAACCAATAGTATCCATCTGCAGAACGGCAGACCAGCCACACTCTCAAACCCAAACGCATTTCCTTTGATTTAATTATACATCAAATGATTTATGTCAAGGATTGCAATGCCTCGTTTGAATTAAGTTAACTTTTCACCTCGATAACGTCAACATTCAGGGTGAATGTAATGTGAGAAATTGGGATACAAAATTAAAAAAATATATATTTTTGTTGATCGGATCGGGAAAGATCGGTATCGGTAGATACTCAAAATCACATGATCGGGATCGGATCGGGAGCAAAATTTTTTTATCGGGACATCCCTAATGGTAACCTGTTGCGTGTGACGTTACCAAGAGAAGCCCCCTTTCAGTGCTTTGTGGGCAGCGCTACTGCACGCTCACACAGACGCAAACAATAGATGAGGAAGTGGAGAGATCCGACCAGCATTGCTGGCTCCTCACAATGCAAACGCGAAAATGTACATTACAGATGAACTGCAGAGAAAATTTCCAATTTATCATCCCGGTCGAGACTAATTGGAAGCGGAGTGCAACGCGTGCAAAGCTTGACCATATGTTTATGTGTCTAATAAAGGTGCTGGCGATCTCAAAGCTCACATGGACACAGCAAAACATTACAAACAAAGCAGTGCGAGGCGAGAGTTTGATGGCAAAGTTGACCGAATTGATTGAAGAATGCAGCTATACAGAGAGAGAGAAAATAATTGAAAACTATTTTGATGCCTCAAAATGATGTTTTGGTTTGATAAGATGCTTATGATACAATCATTCTAAGGATTATGTGTGTAATAAATTAGTTTAGTACACTAATTGCAACAAATCTGAAACTGCATAGTGCACTTTTAAATTAGTATCTTTGTGAGGTTTCTGTTTTATAATTTACATTACATTGAAAAGATAAAGATATATTTTTTAAAGCTGGATTTTCTAATACAGAAGAGGTATTATTTAGAACATTACATCATATTTTTCTTGTTATTTATTTTGTCCAGTAAGACTTGAAAATATATATTATTTTGTCATAGGTTGATTTAGTTATTTTCTTGAGATTTGTCAGATAGATTACTTTAGGCATAATACAGCATGTTGAGTAACTTTGGTTATAGAGAGATATTATTTTGTTATATAAAATAATATAAACAATAATTTTATATCCATACAGAGGAGGTATACTTTAAATATATTATAATGATAAGGCATCTTTGAGTAAACTTTGATTAAGTATCTTGAGGCTGAAGGCAGAGTGTCCTCTTTAAAAAAAATCACAATATGGTCACCCTTGAAGTCGCATTATAATTCACTTAATAAAATAATGACGAGTCAGCCTCCTAAAAAGACAAAAGTTAGTGACACGACTCACACCGCCGCCGCCAACCCAGCCAAAGTAAGGACTATGCTCTGTATCGTCAATCAATGGTCAAATAAATATTTGATTAAGGAATATAATATGCCTTTTTGTATTATTTCTCTGTGTATCAGCAAAATGTATATATTTTTATGTTAGACATTAAGGGAAATTAAGATTCTCATATTTTTTACAAACCGCCGCTTATCAACTAACCGGTTAATCGGCAGGTGACGTATGTTGCTCAGTAGTTGCTGATGTCTGCTCAGGAGGTTTGAGTGTTTGCTCAGACCAAAAAATAATTAGAGGGAACATTGGAGGTCACCCTCATTTACAGCAACGATGAGCTCACAAAACCAGACATAGTTTACCAGCAATGTCATATAGGCACGATAAATAAGAATAAACAAAAACAAGGCGACACGGTGGTCGGAAATCATACTTTTAAATTCAGCGAAAGAAGAAAGAAGCTTCAGAATCAGTGGGAGGGCATTCCAGGTGTTGGAAGCATCAAAGGAAAAAGGCAGCTTTTCCTAGTTCAGAGCAAACTGGAGGAACCCTGAGAACCAACCAAGTAATTTGAACGTGTAGAATAGGTTCCAAGATTCCATTCCATACGGGGCGGGCTATAAAAAATAAATAAAAACCAATAATAAATCTGAGAGCAGAATGATGTACAGAAAGCCAATTTTCTGGAGTCATTGACTCGAGTGTTAGTACGTCATTATTAGGGATGGGAATCGATTGGCCGATGCCTGGAACCGTGTGCCTCCCGTGACTTTCGATTCCCTTATCGCTGCCAGGTTTTCAAAACAACGTTAGCGTTAGCATGTAGCCATGGCAGACTTATTTGATTCCTTAAGGGCTCGAAATTGCCTGGATTTTGGTAATATGCTCCCGAAATGCTCCCGCTGTTTGGCTACTTCTATGTGCAGTGAAAACTACTTGAATGCTTTAGAACCTAGTCATTGATTTAGGTCAGGGTGAGCTAAAATTAGCCGCGGAGCTAACGCTATTTAACATGAGCTAACGCTATTTAATCAAGCTCACAAAGAGAGATAAACAGCTGACAGCGGATAGTAGAGGTACAAATACAATAAAACAGCAGGTGGGGGCTGTTGTGTAAACCTTGTACTCTTTAGTTCACATATAATAAGAGCCGCAGTGTTTGTTTACACTGTAAGCCAGGAAGTACCATGGTGGTGCAACATACAAATGTGTCCGTGTAGCAACACAAGCCAATACCTTATAGGACAGGGGCCCGGGGAGGGAGCTCTGTCTCTGTGTCTGTGTGTCTGTGTGTCTGTGTGTCTGTGTGTGTGTGTGTGTGTGTGTGTGTGTGTGTGTGAGACAGAAGTCGGAGGAATAACGACCTGTTATTCAATAGATTAAATTAGTTTAAGAATAAAAAAATAAATACATTTTAAGAGAATCTCAAATACATTATTTTAGGGCTGTACGTTAACTTTTTTTGCACATAGCACTGGTGCTACAGAGGTTGATCGTTTTGTAGCACAGGCCAAAATCTTGTAGCACAAGTATAAAATGTGTTATATTTGTAACAGTCACAAATGTGCCTATTGTATTTGTGTTATTTAGTTGCAGTGCCATGTTTGGCTGTCATTTTATGCTGACAAGTTGACGTCACACAGCCAGACACGCTACGTGTAAGGAATTATGGGATTTGGTGTTGGGTGTATGGACTCTACTAGGGGTGGGAATCACCAGTTTCATCACGATACGATATAGATTCTTTGGACAACAATACGATATTTGCTGATATATGCCACGATATGATACGATGCAGGTGCCTGCAATCGATATGAGACGATATCATAACATAAGCCCATTTAACACAATCAGTAACATTTAGATCAACTCAAAAAAGGCAACGGAAATATCATTTGACATTTTTATTTTTTGACCTCTTCCAGACTTTTAAAGGAAAAACAATCTATTGTTTTTAATACACATAGACCTCCTGTTCACTGTAAAGTGCCACGTTTTGATACATTGAGCTTTAAACTTTAAGTTAAATGTTTTGGAACTCGCAACACGCAACCGTTTTATGTTGCATGATCATGAATACATTTATTTTGTATTGTATTTTTTATGTTTAAATATCAACATTATCTGTCCACCCTCAGTACATTTACTATCAATATAATATACTCATCTGACTTCATGTGATCTTTCCAAACGCACACACACACACACAGAAGGGAGAATGTCTGCCCTCCTCCTCACTCTGCCCGTCTGCTGTTCTCTCTATATAAATATGGCTATGAACAGCTTGTTGTTAGCTCATGCTAACGTAACGTTCATTTCGGACTTTATGACGCGAGGATTGCAAAGCATGTTATATGCATTTGACCCGTTGCCGAATAAAACAGCAGGGATTTGTTTTGGGTCGCGACAACACTATCTACTAGCTCTGTTTCAATGTCCGCGTTCCAAACGTTGCTGAGACGAGTCCTGCAGTCACCTGCTGTGTTGTGAGCTGAGCCGAGCGGATATGAGTCACTGCTCGCAACTCGCAGGGATATTGTTCGCTAGGGATTATGGGATTTGGTGTTTGATATATGGAGTTTTACGCAGAAGGGACATTGTATTTAATCGCACAAGACTACAAGTACCAAGCCATCGCGGGCCATCGCACCAGTGCTATTGAAGTCAATCCTTTCATCGCACAGACTGACGTCAGTGTCGCACGTGCAACATATATATCGCACTGTACTGCCTGTAGGCTATAGTTAATGTTTTATTTTTTACAGTTTTTGTATTTTTCTGACATGGGGGCTCAACAATAAATGACAATCAGAAATGTCAAGTTGCATGTTGTTATTCTAACCAGCTTAGACCCCTACGCTCTGCATCTTCTGGCCGCCTCAGACCTACTCCTATCCAAGCTCCGGGAGGGTCATCAAAGAGAAGTCGCCTATTCTCAGTCCTTGCCCCACAATGGTGGAATGAACTACCCACCCCAGTTAGGACAGCCGAATCACGTCCAATCTTTCGCCGTCGACTAAAGACGCACTTCTTCAACCATTATCTGAATAAAAAAATATATATCTAACCCTAACTAACCGTACTGTCATGCACTTGTCCTAATAAACTAACCTACACTGTAGCACTCAACACTTTGATGAACATTGTTGCTCAGCTGATAGAGTTGTGCCCTTCCTGATGGCTTGTCGTACAGAACTTGTAAGTCGCTTTGGATAAATGCGTCAGCTAAATGACTAAATGTAAATGTAGTTCTGTTGCATTTCCAATTTATTTATGTAAATTATAAATTGATCAGGTATCGATAAGGGTATCGATAAAGAATCAAATCGATAAGCAGAATCGATAATGGAATCGTATCGATAAAATCCTATCAATTCCCATCCCTAGTCATTATACAAACTGCAGTGACTGTTCTACCCCATATTGATTATGAGCACCACTGTGGTCATGGATCAGCTTCATACCATCCTCTCCTCTGTCCCACCTACAACGTCTAAACCACGCCTGTTCTACTTCATTGCTGGGCTAAGTACTTCTATTCTATTCATATATGCTTACTAAATGGTAAATGGCAAAGCGCTTTACAATTTGTTCCTCACATTTTACCCATTCACTCACACATTCACACACCGACGGCAAGGTGCCAACCTGCTCATCGGGAGCAATTGGGGGTTAAGTGTCTTGCTCAAGGACACATCGACACACTGCCCGGGAGGAGCGGGAATCGAACCGGGAACCTCCGGATTACCAGACGACTGCTCTACCTCCTGAGCCACTGTCGCCCCTTACTACATGTATCTATGTATCTATTTGCTCTTATATCCGCCCACTACAAACACGGAATCTCTCTAACCCCTGTCCCCGTCTCCCTGTCTTTCTGTGAGTGGATGTCCGTCTTGTGGTGATGGCCAAGGTGGTGCACTCTTCTCTACGTCGCCCCATACTTCAAATGGATCCGAGCGGAATACATACATGCATACTTCATCTAAATGGAATATTAGTCAACAGTTTCAAGTACCTCGGAGTCCACTTATCCGAGGACTTGACATGGACCACACACATTGACAATGTCGTAAAGAAGGCACGGCAACGTAGGGCTGGGCGATATGAAAAAAAATCATATCGCGATAACGATATGATAATTTTATTTTATTTCTCGATATCGATAATTATCGAATTGTTATAAGTATAATTTTTTTTTTTTTTTTTTTTTTTAAACAACAGATGTATGTTTATTTTGCAGCAATTCTTTGTCATTGCCGCCATCTTTAGTATTACATCCCCTCACACTCCAGTTCTCAGGCTGCAGCTGGTTTAAAAGCGAAAGTAAACCGGCTTCTCTGCTGGCTGTGGCTCCAGAGGAGTTGAACAGTTCTGGCTCTGCTAGTTTATTTTCGATCTTTTGGCGCTTTTTTGGTGGACAAACCACCGCACATGTGCACTGTGACTCGTGACTGGAGTCTAGTTCTGCTAGCACACATAGCCTACTGTGTACAGACGGTTTCAAAATGTATTTTAAATTAGAAAGCAAACAAAATAAATGGACAAGAGAAAAAGAAATCTGAATTTGGTCAGTATTGTCATTTGGACAAGCAAAGCCATTACTTTAAGTTGCAGGCAAGAAAGACAAGTCTGTCCACTGTCTCTGGTTTTAAAACTGCCCTGTTGCAGGTAAAAAAAAAAAAAAAAGAAAGAAAACGATTTTTCGATTATTTTTTTTTATTTCGATATTCGATATCGATTATTAAAATATATCGCGATATTTATCGTTATCGTTATATCGCCCAGCCCTACGGCAACGCCTCTACTTCCTTAAGCTCCTAAGGAAGTTCAAAGTGAGTCAGAAGATCCTTAAGATCTTCTACTCGTGCACAATAGAGAGCATCCTGACTGGTAACATCACCTCCTGGTTTGGAAATAGCACCGCACACGACCGCAGCAGACTGCAGAGTGGCCCAATCAGCCCAACGCACAATTGGAGGTGGGCTTCCCACTCTCCAGGACATTTATACCAAGTGTTGCAGGGCCAAGGCTAAGAGAATAATCAAAGACTCTAGTCACCCAAACAACTGCCTCTTTGAACTGCTGGAGTCAGGCAAGCGCTACCGGAGCCTCATGGCCAGTACAGAGCGACTCAGAAGGAGCTTATATCCCCAGGAGATCAGGATGCTCAATGGCTATGTAACATCAACCCATCCATCTACACTCATTGCACACACATCCACACACTCACTTTAAACAAACACTCACCTTAACACTCATTTTAGACACTACATTATATGTATCTATTTATTAAAGAGATTTGCACTACATTCATACCTCATTTGCACCTCGTCTTAAAACAAGTTGTTGTACCTCATTGTCTGCATTTTTACTTCATTGTACTTAGATTGTATAGCAGGGCTATTCAACTGGCGGCCCGCGGGCCAGATCCGGCCCGCGGGATAATTCTGACCGGCCCGCCAAAGATTACATGATAATATTTTTTTTTTTTTTTTTTATGTTTTTTTTTTTTTTTTTTACTTTTTTCTTTTCATGTCAACGTTAACACGCACAATTGAGCCAAAAGTCACGCAATTAATGACAGATTTCATTGATAAATTGAGGGAAAACTTTGCAAGTCGATTTGATGAATTTGACATGTCCAGAGAATTGATGCATTTTGTGAGCAACCCATTTGCCAATGTAGCTGCTATTTCCACAAAAGGACAAGAGTTCCTTGCATCACTTCACATTGATGAAGGTCTCCTGCAACTTGAAATAATTGACATGCAAGCATCATCTGCTCTGAAGCAGGCACTTGAGAATGAATCCACCACAACATTTTGGATAAAGTGTATTCATGTCAAGACATTCCCCAAAATAAAAACGCTGGCAATATCTGTGCTAACAATGTTTGGCTCAACATACACCTGTGAATCCAGTTTCTCTCACATGAATGCCATTAAAACAAGCAACGTGCCTCCTTGACAAATGAGCATTTGCATCACTGTTTGCGGGTAGCCCTCACTTCCTATGAACCCTCTTTCTCTGCCATTGCCCAGTCAAAGAAGTGCAATTGCTCTCATTAGATGTGTGTATGTAGGCTAGGCCTGTCTGCCCCCCACCCCCCTGATGTTTGAGAGTTAAGAGTGGACAATAAGTGCTAATAAGATGCTGTGATTTGCTGTTGTTGCACAGACATGTTGTGTTTTTTTGTTCAAGTGTTGATGTTAGAATGTTCAGATGCACATCATGCACTTGTTTGTTTTTTATTTTATTTTTATATTGAAATGTTGAAGAGGAGATGTTGCAGTTGTTGCACAGTCATAAATGAAGCACTTTCTGCAGGAGATGTTGCAGATGTGGCACATAAATGAAGCACTTTTTTGAAAAGTATACTATTTTGCAATGTAGTTAAATAAAAGTTGTGAAAATGTGGTTGCGTGTTGTGTCAAGTGTACATATATTCATAGCACGGGGAGGCGCCGTGGCAGTCCGGCCCCTGGCCCCTTGGGTTTCTGACAATGTGGCCCCCTGAACAATTTAGTTGAATAGCCCTGTTGTATAGTGTTATTCCTCTTTGACTTACTTTTTTACTGTATGAAGCACATTCTCAGGGGCTCATACAGAACCAAGCATTTCACTGTAAGGTACATGTAACTTATACGTGACAAATAAAAACAAACTTGAAACTTGAATATGACTAATATTTTGAGTTCCGAGCCTTGACATTTGGCCTTCATCTTATTTTCATACTAGCGTTCGTTCCTCTATGCTTTTTCTTTTGTTGTTCTTGGCTCTATTCTCTTTAAAATCTTTCAAAATGTTCTTATGTACCCCAGTTGCTACTGCATGTAGTATGTACTACATATACGTGTTTTATTACATGTATATCTACATACATACCAACTATTCCCCTGTTTATTCTCCACCCATCGATCATCCATACCAACACTATATTATCACCGACATCCAAGTTGGGGGATCCCCCTTTGAAAAGCCCTTGTAAGGTTTCTCTCCTCCACATCGCCTGTGGTGCTTTTTTCCTATTGCTAGGGTTTTTTGTGAGTTTTTCCTTACCTACGCTGGGGTATGTCTGGACTGGGAGTGTTGCATATTTGGATTTTATGGTGGTTTTTGTTTTTGATTTATTGTGATGTTTGTTCTTGACTTGTTTAAAGAAGACTTGTCAAGCCCATGGGGGCATTAACTTGTGATCTCGGGCTTTACAAATACATTTGATTTGATTTGAAATTTGATTTGTTGCAGCTTGGAAGCAAGACTATCCAATGAATAAAAAATTCTCATTGAGCCACAAGCAAAGGTATTTATACTCAGTGACTATCTCAATGTTAGAACCACTTAAGGTAAATATATGTACTTCATTATAATTAACATTTCTGGCTCTGGAGAACAGCATGGATTTAGTTTTGCTAACATTGAGGACCAATTTAAGATTGTTAAAATCATCCTGAAGAACATTAAAAGAAAGCTGCAAGTTCTCAGTGGTGGTACTTGTGGAGGGTATGCCGTAATTAATGTTGCATTCATTTGATTTAACCTCTTAATTGGCGCCCAGAAAAGTGGCAATTTTTTTTACTTGAACTTGAGGACTGCATACTTTTTTTTTTTTTAAAGCGTATCTTTATACTTTATACTTACAGCACATGCATAAGCCTGGTCTCTTTTGAAAGATAACATTCTGAAGTTTCTGTTACAATAAAGAAAGATCACTTTTAGTGCTAATGAAATAAGAGTAACATAGGTCTGAACTTGAGTTGTAGAAAAACTTGTTACTCATGTTTTTCTGTAGTAGTTGCAATATCCAAATACAGTATTTCCAATAAGTATAAGCTGAAATACACCCAGGGTCCATAGCCTGAAGTCTTATGTAGTGCATGTCCAAATTTCATAAAAATCCGTTCAGAAATGACTCAATTAGTGATTAGGAGCAATTTTGGTAAACTGCAAAAAAAAAAAAAAAAAAAAAAAAAGGATTTACTCATTGACTTCAATTCATTCAGCAGTTTTTTCTCTTCCTGTTTTCGCTTGTGACTTTTCACCTAGATCCCTAATTCACAGATCCCCAGGATCATTGGCTACAAGTTACAACTAGGGGTGCACGATATTGATTTTTTGGCCCCCGATATCGATAACTTTCTGCTCCTCAAGGTCGATACCGATACCGATAACCGATATATATATATTTATTGTATTATAATTTTTTTTTATGTATATTCCTGTAGTGTTGACCTAACCAGATTTATCATGACATGAGCGTTACTACTATGAACAAAACAAAGCCAAGAGAACAGTTTTGACTCTTCAAATAAAGTGACTATATTTATTTTTCCAAATAAATGTAATTTGAGTCAATCACAAAATTCACAATCAGTCAATGTCATTAACACTTTGCATGCCACGCCCGAGATCTCGGGTTTACCCCCCGCGGGTTGAATGCCCACTCGCGATAATTCTCGTATTTTCTCTCTTTTCTTTTATTAGCGATCTGAAATCATATTTCATCAACCGAGTCTACTGTTGGAAATTCAGCTACCTCAGGCGCTCAGATGTGAAAAAAGCGCCCCCTATCGTCTCCCAGGTGGTAATTCACACTTTTGGATTGAACTCAATGAAAATGAATGAGAAAAAAAAACCAGCACTCCACATTTTACTTCTCACTCACGCAGCCGGCATCTACCAGCTTCATGCTGGACTCTCGGAGCCGTGGGGAATATGTGTTTTACAGTATACACGGTGAATCAATAAAAAGATAGATTTTTTCGAATGGCGATCAGGAATTGGAATAATCCATTTGGATACCATCTGATCTCAGGTAAGGAATCTATGTTACAAGTCTAAGGATAATCAGACCCGTTTTCACGGATATATAAACTTTTATGTAATTATGTGATATGGCTGTTTGACTATGCGCGCAGTCAGGAAATAGAAGAAGCTATTTTCAGCGCGCGCCACGAGCGTGCATGCGTACACATATACTATCGATAATCTAGCGTTTATTTGAAAACGATTCATAAATAGGCAGAACAATGACAACGTTCTAGAATATTCCAGTAAAAGGCGATTATCATGGAAACCTCTTTTTTCTCCGTGAAAACGAGGGGTTTTCTAAATGCTATGAAACGGAAATGAACCGATAAAAAAACAATCTGCTTCGACAATGTTGACTGGAAATAGGTCATTGATAATGCGACGGGCAGATTAGACACATAGCCATAATTTAAAACATAGATTAGGCGATATTAACGTTAACATTGAAGTGGCCTTGGGCACAAGGAATTAAGCTTGGGCAGTCAAAGTGTTAACAATGTGTTTCCGTGTTTCCCTGAACAATGAGTGAACTAAAAACCAACAGGTATTGTGCTTTGTCAGTAGGGATGGGTACCGTTCACATTTGAACCGATACGGTACCGGTACCTGTGAATCGATACCGGTACCTTTTTTCGGTACTTTAGTCTCTAAAAATGTAATCTACCTACCTCAGTTGTGAAAAAAAAAATCCAAACTTCAAATAACCACATTTTCGACCGTTTTCGGCTTGCCATTGCCCTGACTGCTTTGTTGTTGAATCAAGTCAAATCCTAAGTAAGCATATATTGTGTGTGTGAACGTTGACATGAAAAGAAAAAAGTGTAAAAAAAAAAATCAATAATTTTATGACGTCATAATTGCTGATATTGGCCCGATAATTATCGACCCGTGTGCATCCCTAGTTACAACACTGTCCAATCATTTTCGAGATCGCCAAATGATTGACGGAGCTAGAGCCCCGGGGGTTGGGGGTGGTATTTGAGAAATAAAAAGCTCTGTTGTGTACTTTGGTGCACGCCTCGCATATCGGCATGTAACTCGAGAACCGCTGAACGGATTTTGTCACCTGAAAGGGCAATCAACAGGCAACAAATATGGCATATTGAATAAAGGTCGGCAAAGTGGCGCGTCGCGCCGGTGGGCAAATCATCCTCAAGAGGTCCCAGGGCCGGGTCGGTGCCAGTTAATAAGAGGTTAAATGTTTAGTACCTTGTTGAACTTGTGGATGATATGCAGTAATTAATGTGCAGTAAAGTGTGTGTGTGTGTGTGTGTGTGTGTGTGTGTTATTTACAATATATTCTTTCCATGTTATTTATAACACGATATTCATTCCATAATGTTATTCATAACATAATATTATTTCCATAATGTTATTTATAATATGATATTCTTTCCATGTTATTTATAACATGATGTTCTTTCCATAATGTTATTTATAACATGATATTATTTCCATAATTGTCTCATGGTTTTATCCAGAATGTACCTGGATCTCCTTGGTCACTCATTGCTTCTGTAGAAGCTGTGAGATAAGAGCTACAGCACCACCTACAGGAGTGGAGAGCTAACAGCAGCAAAAATGACCAGATTCAAACCTCTAAAATTACATAGGCTACAAGCATCGATACTAGGACTTGAAAATAAAAATGTTTATTGAAATTTATTGGAGAAAACTTCAAATTGTTCCTTTTTTCTTTCCCTCGTTTGATTCACAATTTTCCAAAACATTTTAATATGATGAATATTTCCATGGTTTGAATTGCTTCGCTAATTTGTGCGGCAGCTCTACATGCAGCAGGTCATCAATGAATAGGAAGCTTGCACTCACTCTCTCCGACTCACTCTCCCTCCGACTCTTTCTCTGACTCACTTTCTGACATGCCATCTCTCTCTGACTTTCTCTATCTCGCTGCCTCTTGACTTTCTCTATCTCGCTGACTCTGACTTTGTCTATCTCTCCAACATTCAGCACCTTCTTGAGATCACGTGTACAAAAAATCTAAGCAAATTAATAAAGGTAAGATGATTAAATAGGAGATTTTGTAGAGACAGTACTGAATTCTGCCAAATCCGGACACAGTTTGATATATGATTATAGAATATCCGGCCTATAAATTACCTTATTATGGGCAAGTGGCACATCTATAGATCGGGCCAAATCTCCCCTTTCCAATGGCAGAGTTTAATCTGGATTTAGTATCACCAGGCGTGATTCACAAACCGTGAATGAAATCTACTGTAAGTACAGTTACTTTTTTATAATGTACATTTCTCCCCCATTTTTCATCTGATTGCAACGCCGTTTTTTTGCTAGATGTTCACAGATAGGTAGAGAAACTAACTGTGTTATGTTTTATGGCAATAAGGATTGACAGGGGCTGGCGTGAGCTGGGAAGTGTAGTTTTTTTTTATCGAAAGCCCTGGGTCTCTTCTCTCAAAAGACTACACTCAAAGTTCCTCGCCTTTTTCCGACTAGATTTCTATAACTAATATTTCACTAATAAGACTTAAAACCATTGGTAAACAAACGTAGTGCTGAAAATATACACTTTGACTGCCGTTTTGACAGGGTTATGGTCTTTACTCTTGGCTACATTTTGGAGAAATAAAACGCAACATTAATTCATACATTCTGTAGAGATGGATTTATGGCGTGATGTCATAGTCGGTCCGGTACCAGACCGCTCGGGCTTAAGTAAAGGTTAACTTACACGTTGTCTCCCCTGACAATGTAGAGTCCCAGAACGACCTGCTCCACACCCTGGGAGGAGCTAAACACTCTCTCGTGACTTTCATCCAGGATCAGATTAATAGTCTGGTCAAAGCCCTTCAGAGTTCCCTAGAGAGGGAGAGAGAAAGAGGGAAATTTTTATTTATTATGGCAACACCAACAGATCAAATCGCATGGGTAGGATTAGTGGTGCACGATATATCAGCCGCCGATATGGTAATTTTCGGTATCGGCCCGATATTTATTTTTAATTAAATTTTTTTTAATTTCTTTGTATATATACTTATTTTTATCTAACATGTTTTGGTCTTAAATTGTTTAAAAATATCAGTCATTTCTGAAAATAAATTACAAAAGTAAAAAAAATATAAATGCGTTTTGGAAAATAGCTTTTTATTTGATTATCATAAAAAGTGTTTTCTATACAGAGATATCGACATCAGTAAATATCGGTATCGGCCAGAACAGCAATATTAATGTCGGTTATCGGCCACAATTTTCACATTGATGCATCACTAGGTAGGATATAATATATTGTGATCCAGAAACACAAGCATTTGTTACAACATTTCTATCAAGTCACAAACACATGAGGCTGGGTGTGAATTCATAAGTAAATGCTGCTCAACAGTCAATCACCGGACCTAACCCTGTGACACACAGATAAGAACCATAACCCTGACACACTGACAATAACCCTGACACAGACAAACAATAACCCTAACCCTGTGAGACAAACAATACCCCTAACCTTGATAAACAGACACACAATAAACCTAACCCTGACACACAGACAATAACCTGACAGAAACAGACAGAGACACTCACCACTATCATTCTGCCGTCAGAGGTGATGATGGCCACAGTACCTGGAACAGACTTAAGGAAACTAATACAATTCAGATAGTATAACAATTCAAAACAACTTGTATGTATTCAACCTTTCCACGTCACAAAATTATTTCTCAAAACGGCACTGAATGACAAACACTAGCTAGTTAATATGTACAATTCCGTTGCTGAGAAATAAGTGTTTTTCATGTGTCTGAATCAAGTTCATGTTGATGTTACAAGATGTATGTGTAAATTGACGCCATCTGTCCGCATTCATCATCCATTAACCTCCTCACTTTGTTAGCCAATCATGGAGAATAATGATAGAACAGTACAAAACTAAAGAATCAGGCCTATCATTTTTGGCAGGATACAGAAAGTCTGCACAAGGTTGTGGCATGTGCAAATCCAAGTATTTGTTCATAGTAGTATGAATAATTTTGGACCGTCTTGGGCCCTGTCCACACCTACAGTATACAGATATTTAACGTACACCCCCCCCCAACCCAACCTCCTCCAATGTACAGTTTCTACGTCAAATGTATATACTCTCTTCTCTAGACTCTTTTTGTATCACAAACAGTACTGTATTTGTAAATCTGGTATGTCATAAATGTATATAGATGTAGCAGTACTGTCTATCTGTATGTCGTGTGTATGTCATATTAGGGATGCACGATAATTATCAGGCCGATAATTATCGGGCCGATATCAACAATTATGACGTCATCCCGATAACGTTATTGATAGCTCCGATAATATATAATACATTTTTTGGTTAAAAGTTTTTATTATAGCCTCCTCCCGTTTTGCCAGTACTGTGGTACGACTGACAGCATGTGGTTTAGGAACAGGGAGTTTTTCACAAATCCAGCGCTCCCTTTCTTGGCTGTGACGTAGACGGGCTGGGCGATATGACGATATTATATAAATATCGGGTACAGTTCATTAACGATACACTTTTTTAACGTATTGTGGATATCGTGATGTTTTGCCCAAGAGGATTGTGTCGCGTCAATCTGGTCCACACCCGTTCAAACTTTTGAACAACGCCGCCCCCACACACACTACTGCATCAAAGTTACTAATTATTATTAACAAAGGCATTCGTTTTGTGGCATTAACGTTATATAGTTAGTTACACGTTCAATAACATTAGCGTATTTACCCAAACATAGCAACGTCCGATGACGACATAGATAGCAAGCGTTACTGTTCATATCTCAGCCCGTGCGGAGTTGTGCCCATTCTGCGGTCTGTTAATAAAGTTTTCAATCAGACAGATATATGGAAAGGCTTTTATTATAACATTCGTTGCAATAAAATCATTATGGCTTGTTTAGTCATGCTGCGGTGCGCTGGTAATCACTCGTCTGCCGCAGGGAGCTGTTGTTGTCGTTGAGCTGAGCTCAGCTCTCGTCAAAATCAATTGCGGAAGTAAAAAACGCATAGAGCTTGCCGATTGGTGCTAAGAACAGCAGGGCGGGTTCAATCGGTGTGACGTAATTGGCAGACTCGACTGTCAATCAAAATTAGGCCTAACAAAAATAATGGTTGGTTTCAGGTTGCCGACCGACCCTGCCGATTTAGGTGCGACCCAATATATTTTATGAGTTTTAAAAAAAAAATTATATATTAAAAAAAAAAAAAAAAAATCTGATTTTTTTTTTTTTTTTTTTAGAATAAAGTTTCATAGAAATCTTAGTCAAACATTTAGTATTATGGATATTAAACATGCTGGCAGAGTACATGCATCCATGTTGTTGTGAACATTTTAATTAAATAAAGAAATTCCCTATCCATAGTCGCCGTGGGAAAGAATAAAATAAAAAAATAAAATAAATTCCCTACCTACCCATGGCCAAACTGACAACCAACCTGAAACCAACTATTATTTTTGTTAGGCCCTATGCTGTTGCCGGCTGAATGATCGAATGAATGCAAACGTTATTAACGATTGCAGAATGGGTACAATACAGTACAGCTCAATACAACAACAGTGGACTGGGGGATGAAGACCAGAAAAAGACTTTCGGCTTTTTTACATAAGGGTCCTCAATTAATCAAAACATTTAGAGACATACAAATATACAGTAGTTTCATAAAAATGCTAAAATGCTATTTATTGATTGATTGATTGATTTAAAACTTTATTAACATATTGCAGAATGGGTACAGTACAGCTCAATACATACAATTGTTAAGGGGATGCAGACCAGAGAAAGTCTTTCGTCTTGTTTACATCAGGGTCCCCCATTTTCAATTAATCATATTTCATATCTAAATCATATAATATCTCATTGCTAAATATATGCAATATATAATCTAATAATCCAATAATCTAAATCTAATATATAATATAAAAATGCTAAATGCATGGGTATTTTATTTAGTCTTTAATGTTAGCTTGCAAACTCAAATACTGTCTTGGTAAGCCTCATAATGAATTGTTTGGGGAAAAAAAGAAAAACATCGTGATGTGTATCGTGTATCGCCGAAAGGTCAGAAAATATCGTGATATCATATTTAGGCCATATCGCCCAGCCCTAAGTCACGTTACATTCGGAGACAGACAGTCGATCTGCCAATTACGTCCCACCGCTTGCACCCACCTCTTCTTCTTACCACCAATCAGAAGCTCTCGTTCGTTTATTTACCTCCGGATTGTCGGCCATTATTCTACTCGGAGCTCAGGCTAATAACGTTAGCTCCCCGCCAGCCACATTGACAAGTACCAGCGCTTATACATTACTGGCAAATGTCTTGTTGCACTTGTGGCAACGAGTGTTGTCAGCATCGACTTTAGTAAAAATAGACCCAGACTTTTGAACGTTTCGTTCTGTCCGCCATGATGAGAGCAGAGCTGTCTGTACTCGGCAGCACCCGTGTGTGTGTGTGAGTGAGTGTGTGTGTGAGCACAGCCTGCTCCTCGCGCAGGCAGAGACACCGAGGCAGGAGAGATATAGAAAACGGCCAACAAGATTAGTTTGCGACGTTTAAATTCCTCAAAAAAAAACTCCATAATTTCTCGAGTACCGATAGCAGTACCGATGACGTCGGAGCTTATAAATATCAACAATACAACAACAACACTTATATGAACTGACTTGAAGGCAGGCTGCAGCTCTCCATGGTTCTGATTGCAGAGAAAATACTTCCATTGGTCATGATTCTAATGTTTTCCAAAAGCTCAGTTCTAGCTGTTTCACCAGTCCAAGCACATACAGACAAAACAGATTTAAAAAAAAAATAAAAAATCTTCACCCTGGAAGGTGTTTTTGAAAAGCTGTTTTCGGTGACCTCTGTTATCCGTCTTTTCATGTGGACGGGGGGCCAACACACGCAGAGGAAATACTAGTGTTTTCAAAAATATCTGTATATTATTTAACTCTGATTATATTATGATCTAACTCTGATCATATTATTTAACAGAATTTCCACCATTGATCTGTCTTCTCAGTCACCATAGTTACGGTTAGTGTGTGTGTATTTATATATACAAATATCCACTATATTATTATATTGTATAGTGTAGTAGTGTGCGTTAGTGAGTGTTGTTCCAGGTGTTCACGGGGCTGGGAGAGAATCATTACAGTAACACACGAGTTAGTATAAAATGTTTTAAATACATTTCCTTTATACTTCAAGTCAGCAAACGTTCGTAACGTCCGGTAATGTGTTTGTGTGCAGACTTACTAGCCTGAGTTAGCCTCTCGCCGTTCACTCTCGCCATGACAACATCCCCTCCAAATTCCTCAGAGACTCAGCAGCCGCCATCACCCCAGTCATCACACACATAATAAACCTCTCCATAAAACAGGGACACGTCCCCGAGGACTTCAAAATTGCGAGAGTGACCCCTCTGCACAAAAAGGGCAGCAAATTAGACCCAGGCAACTACCGCCCTGTTTCAATTCTTACCTCCATCTCGAAAGTCATGGAGAAAATAGTCTACGAACAGGTCGAAAAGTACCTGGTGGAAAAAAATCTAATCTACGAATTCCAATCTGGCTTCAGAACATCCCACTCCACTGACACATGCCTTCTCTATTTAAACCATCACATCAAACAAGAGGTGGACGCGGGCAAATACTGCGGCATGGTCATGCTGGACCTACAAAAGGCCTTTGACACTGTCAATCACTCCATTCTGATTGACAAGCTAAAAGCAATTGGTTTTGATCAGTGAGTTTATCAGTGAGCTGGTCTGGATGCAATCCTACCTTGAGGGGAGAGAACAGATGGTGGAGGTAAACGGTACTCTATCCCCCCCTCTCACAGTGAGCTGTGGTGTTCCGTGGTGAATACCACGACCACAACACCAGAGGAAGCTCAACAAATCATGTTAAAGGGACTAAACACGTTTCGCAATTATGCCACATCAATGTGGAACGCCCTACCCAAAGCTGTAAAGGAATGTGAATCCCTACCCACATTCAAAACCGCTCTTAAAGAGCACCTACGGGAGGCTGCAATTTGAAACTGGCCACCGTAAATGTCCAAACCCCCCCAGTACAGTCTCCTCCCCACCGCATGTATATAAACAAAATTACAAACATCTCAAAACAAACTGGTCAGACTACTGCTTGACCTTACTCCTAGAACCCACCTCACCCCTGCCCACTTTGACAACCTAGGATGGCTTAGAGTAGACAACAGAGTACAGCAACTTGCAATGGGCCTGGTCTACAAGATACACTACACGACCAAGGTACCCATGTACATGTCAAAATACTTCCCAAAGGTCAGTGAATACCACGATCACAACACCAGAGGGAGATCCACAAATCATGTTAAACCCAGATTCGGCTCAAACAAGGGACTAAACACGTTTCGCAATTATGCCACATCAATGTGGAACGCCCTACCTAAAGCTGTAAAGGAATGTGAATCACTACCCACTTTCAAAACCACTCTCAAGGGACACCTACGGGAGACTGCAATTCGAAACTGGCCCCTGTAAATGTCCTAACCCAACCCCCTCCAATGTACAGTAATTTACCTAGTATGGTTGTCAATATTCCAATGTACAGTTTTGCTTGTTTGTACAGTGTCCCCCCCCCCCCCCCCCAACCAATGTAACTTACCCAGTATGGTTGTCAATATCCCAATGTACCCAACCCCCCCCACACAACCCCACCCAACCTCCTCCAATGTAGTTTTTACGTCAAATGTATATACTCCCTATTCTTGACTCTTTTTGTATCACAAACAGTACTGTATTTGCAAATCTGGTATGTCATAAATGTATAGATGTAGCAGTACTGTCTATCTGTATGTCATGTATGTCATATATGTCCTGATGAATTGAAAATGGGGGACCCTGATGTAAACAAGATGAAAGTCTTTCTCTGGTCTGCATCCCCTTAACAATTGTGTGTATTGAGCTGTACTGTATTGTACCCATTCTGCAATCTGTTAATAAAGTTTTCAATCAATCAATATATTCTCTGAGTCCCCACCGTATGTATATTTCTGTCCCACCCCCTCCAAATGTACAGTCTTCTCCCCACCATATGTATATTTCGCCCCCACCCCACCCCCCCCCTCCTAATGTACAGTCTCCTCCCCATCATATGTATACTCTGTCAGGATCTATGGGTAACAGTACTGTATATTTGCATATCGTATATGTCACAAATGTAACAGTACTAAATACCTGTATGTCATGCATGTCCCTATGCCATAAATGTCATGTATGTTGTGTATGTCAAAAATGTCATTATGAATTGAAAATGGGGGACGCTGATGTAAACAAGACAAAAGACTTTCTCTGGTCTGCATCCCCTTTGAGCCGTACTGTATTGTACCCATTCTGCAATCTGTTAAATAAAGTTTTCATTCATTCATTTACTTCAATGCATTCTGAGCTAGCATGCTAACCAGTTAGCCTCTCGCCGTTAACCTCAATGCATTCTGAGCTAGCATGCTAACCAGTTAGCCTCTCGCCGTTAACCTCAATGCATTCTGAGCTAGCATGCTAACCAGTTAGCCTCTCGCCGTTAACCTCAATGCATTCTGAGCTAGCATGCTAAGCAGTTAGCCTCTCGCCGTTAACCTGAATTCATTCTAAGCTAGCATGCTAACCGCTAACAGATAAAGCAAATAAAGGATACGGTTGATGTAGCTCTCCAAGGCGGTGGACATGGTGACAGATAACCGACAGAGAACCGCTTCCAAGTGATGAATGAATATATTAATATACAACATGAACGTCAGCAACGAGCTCTACCTGCACGACGAGCCACCCGGAAGTGAGAGCAGCAGACAGAACGAGCTGAGCTGAGCGCCAGACCCGACGAAACGATGGTCGAGCAACAAAACGGATGAACAATATTATTGTAAACTCCAGTTTGGAGTTTTTTTTTTATTATTATTTGATGCATCTTATTATACAACACCATATGTCATATATTATGATTGATTGTAGTGCAAATATTTTATTATACTTCCAAAGGTAAAAAAAATAAAATAAAAAGGAGTTGATTGATTGCTTGATTGAAAATTGTATTAACAGATTGCAGAATGGGTGCAATACAGTACGGCTCAATACACACACTTGTTAAGGGGATGCAGACCAGAGAAAGACTTTCGTCTTGTTTACATCAGGGTCCCCCATTTTCAATTCAATGCATTTTTACATGCAGGGGTGTAAAAAGTACCCAGAAATTATACTTAAGTGAAAGTATGGGTATACTGTCTCAAAATCTGACTCAAGTAAAAGTCAAAGTATCTGGCTAAAAACACACTTGAGTAAAAGTAAAAAAGTCCTACTTTTAAATGTACGTAAGTACTAAAAAGTAAAAGTAATTTTTTTTAAAGGGATAGACCAGGGGTCTCAAACTCATCGTGGGCCAAGTTTTCATTTTAACTATACATTGCACCAGGTGAGTTAGTTGAGGAGGTGAGCCAATTAGTGAAATCATCAGCTGGTGTTTAGGCAAGGCTGGAATGAAACCAAGCATACACTCCAATGGAATGTGTTCTGTGATAGACAATGCTGAAATGAAAGAACAGAGGACACTTTTTTTTTGCATTAAAATTATTTAATGCATTTCTCCATTGAAGGTAAACTAACATGGGCGTCATTCACACCACAGCATGAATAATATCACAATATTAAAGACCGAATACTGTAGTATCCTGAATAATATGACAATATTAAAAACAGAATGGTGTATTGTGAATAATATCACAATATTAACCACAGCATACTGGATTATCCTGAATAATATGACAATATTAAAGACAGAATACTGGAGTACCCTGAATAATATCACAATATTAAAGACAGAATACTGGAGTACCCTGAATAATATCACAATATTAAAGACAGCATACTGGATTATCCTGAATAATATGACAATATTAAAGACAGAATACTGGAGTACCCTGAATAATATCACAATATTAAAGACAGAATACTGGAGTACCCTGAATAATATCACAATATTAAAGACAGAATACTGGAGTACCCTGAATAATATCACAATATTAAAGACAGAATACTGGAGTACCCTGTCAGTGCGGGCACAGTCAGACAGAGTCTGTCTATTCTTCTGATAACAGGTGTTTAATCAAAGATCCCCGCTTTCTAGTGTTGCACAAGGACCAATCAGCATGGGTATGGGCGGGTTCATTTTCCATTGATGGGGATTTGATTGGCTGTTTACCTGTGGTCGCAGGATTAATAACGTTAATGTTAGTTCGGCCAGATAAACAATTCAAATATACTAATTAAAATGGTTGGACCTGTGAGATTTGTACTTTGTACTTTGTAGGTCTGCATTTTAAATGTAAGGAGTAAAAAGTATGTTTTTTTTCTCTGAAATGTAATGAAGTAAAAGTACAAAGTATACAAACCTAATAATACTCGAGTAAAGTACAAATCCCCCAATACAGTACTTAAGTATTGTAATGAAGTACAATTACTCAAGTACTTTACACCCCTGCATACATGACATACAGGTAGACAGACAGTACTGTTACATCCAGACATTTATGACATACCAGATCTACA
Organism: Notolepis coatsorum; assembly: GCF_963971535.1. Lineage (NCBI taxonomy): Eukaryota > Metazoa > Chordata > Actinopteri > Aulopiformes > Paralepididae > Notolepis > Notolepis coatsorum. The sequence continues at coordinate 87,386,035 of NC_140179.1, read as the reverse complement.
AATATACAGTACTGTTTAAGAGTACAACGCCTGTCATATAGACCCTGGTGTTGCAAAACTATGATTAATAGACAGAGTTTCTAAAAAGAGAGTATATACATTTGAGGGGGAAGAAACTACATTGGAGGAGGTGGGGTGGGGACTGGGGAGGGGGGTTGAGTAGGTGGGGTGGGGGGGGGCACTGTACATTGGAGGGGGTTGGGTAGGTGGGGGGGACTGTACATTGGAGGGGGTTGGGTAGGTGGGGGGGGGAACTGTACATTGGAGGGGGTTGGGTAGGTGGGGGGGGGAACTGTACATTGGAGGGGGTTGGGTAGGTGGGGGGGGGGGACTGTACATTGGAGGGGGTTGGTTTTGGACATTCACAGGGGCCAGTTTCAAATTGCAGCCTCACGTAGGTGCTCTTTGAGAGCGGTTTTGAAGGTGGGTAGTGATTCACATTCCTTTACAGCTTTGGGTAGGGCGTTCCACATTGATGTGGCATAATTGCGAAACGTGTTTAGTCCCTTGTTTGAGCCGAATCTGGGTTTAACATGATTTGTGGAGCTCCCTCTGGTGTTGTGGTCATGGTATTCACTGACATTTGGAAAGTATTTTGACATGTACATGGGTACCTTAGTGGTGTAGTGTATCTTGTAGACCAGGCCCATTGCAAGTTGCTGTACTCTGTCTTCTACTCTGTGAGTGACTGACAGTTTAGTCAACATAAGTTGTCAAATGTCTTGATATTACCATGACTTGTCCCTAAACTAAACTAAACTAAAAGTCAAAAGTCTTGATATTACTACGACTTGTCCTTAAAATACACTAAAAGTCAAGAGTCTTGATATTACCAGTAGGGATGAGTCCGAATCCTATAGTAATATGAATTCGGGAAATCACACATAATGAGATGTATTTGTATTACACAGATATTAATATTATTATTCTGGAAAATGTTTTATTTAATGTTATGAGCCCCATTGACACAACACACTCCGCCTAGGTGCACCATCTGTTTCACCAAAAACTACTTGTAGGACATGTAGGACTGCCCCTTTTATTCGTTTGGACCCATGGAAATATCAGTAATCATATATATATTTTTTTAAGTTGTGCGTCAAATGAGAGAAGAAAACGCCTGCCTTTTTCTTTTTCTGAGTTTTCTCTAGTATCTCTGCTGCTCCATGAGAGCAAGGACTCCCCTACTGTCAGGATCTGAACTTTTTGGACATTTATCCTCTGGCACCATCGTGTGCTCATCGGCGGTACTACGCCGTTCTGGACAATCTGTTATTGTCATCGTTCATTTTCATTCTATCACAATGTTTAATCCCTGCCTGGCTCAAGACCTTGCTGCCTATTATTATGTGTCTGTAGTGATTGTTAATGGTACATAATTCACCCACGGAACTATTGTTAGGAACAAGAGTTCCGCCCGAACATTATAGGAGGTGGCACTACCTGCCACCACGGGTCAGTCGACTACACGCAACGTAGCAGTAGCATGTTGTATTTGTGTACCAAATAAATGCTGTTCGCTCTACCTCGAGCTACCGTCTCTGACTCCCATCTCTCGGCACTACACTGGTGACCCTGACGTTGGTCTCGCTGAAGTATCAGGGACCGAACCGAACATGGCAAACGATGCCGTTATTATTCGATTGCCGGAGTTTTGGGAGCATTCTGCGGCGGCGTGGTTCGCTCAAACAGAGGCGCAGTTCGCACTACGAGGGGTTGACGACGACGCCGCGAGATATTACCACGTCGTCTCGAGCCTCGGGAGCACTACAGCGGCGAGGACGGTAGGCTTCATAACAGCTCCGCCTGCCCGGAATAAATATGAGGCGTTTAAGACGCACCTACTCAGAATATTCGAGTTGTCACAGTCGGAGCGGGCCCGACGCTTGCTGGCTATACGAGGCTTGGGGGACAGCAAGCCTTCGGATCACATGGAGATGATGTTAAACCTGCTAGGTGCAGAACGGCCTGATTTCCTGTTTATCGAACTGTTTCTCAGGCACATGCCGCCACACGTGCAAACGGCACTGGCCAATACAGCGACTACTGATCCCCGTGCTTTGGCAGAAGAGGCTGACCGCTTCTACCTGGCCACTCGACACTTTGCCCCAGGGCTAATAGCCTCGACATGCGGTTACACGCCGCAGGGGGGAGGGGCGAGGAAGATCAGGAGCAGCGCTGCCGCAGGCCTGTGTTATTACCACGCACCTTTCGGCGCGAGGGCGACAAGATGCCGTTCCCCTTGCACTTTCGTCATAACGCATAAACGCAGACACCTGCGTCCAGTAGCAGCGGTGAGCGCGAGTATGTCGAACCGGCTGCTTTTCATTAGAGACACACTCTCCGGTTGCAAATTCCTCTGCGACACCGGTGCTCAGAGGAGCGTCCTGCCAGCTACGAAAGAGGACACCGCCGGCGATGATAGAGGTCCACGCCTGACGACCACCAACGATACCCCTATCCGCACCTACGGTACAAGGACCGTGGAACTGTGTTTTGGGGGCCAGCGGTTCACGTGGGACTGCATCACGGCCGACATTTCGTTCCCACTACTCGGGGCGGATTTCCTGGGTGCACACGGTCTCCTCGTGGACATTAGACATGGCCGCCTAATAAATGCACAGACACGGGCTTCGTTGGCATGTGTCCGCGATGAGGCCTTCTTACAGCTTTCACTGACCACGAACCCCTCACGACGTCTGAGTCAAAGGTGGCGGAGCCATGGTCGGCACGACAAGAGCTCACGTACGATTCCGAGGGCGCCGCGGGACACGTCGCCGAGAAGCCCAGCGTCGTCATCGGAGCTGTACAGCCGGACCTCGACTACGTCGACGGGGGCTCGGAACAGGCCTCCGACCACGACATCCAGGCCCTCGGGACTGCAGATTCCGGTCTACGCCTGGAGGACGTCGCGATTGGTCACTCGGGTCCGACGCTGCTGAATGACCTATCCACCGGACACCCTAGCCCACAGGCCCCTGGGGACTGGCGAAGGCTCGCCTTTGAGGTGGGGTACAACCACCACAAGATTGAACCCGCCCACGTAGACATTTCCCAGCCCGTAGAGCTGGCCCTCTCCCCCCGCCGAGGCCGTCCGCCGTTACCCCGGGACCCGCCGACGACGGAGCCGCCGTTGGCCTCGTCGACGTCTGTGCCCCCGGGTGTCGGGGGGGACGCGGGCGCTTGCGCCGCCCCTACCTCCCCGCCCCTGGCTTTCCGCACTCACCGTGGCCGGTTCATGCCCCCGGGCGCCGTGGAGGGCGCAGTCGCTTGCACCGCGCCCCCGGTTGTACGCTCACGCCGCGGCCGGGTCGTTGTCTCTCCCCGCCGTGGAGGTTTTGACCATGGGTGAATTCTGGGGGGGCTTGTGTAGTGATTGTTAATGGTACATAATTCACCCACGGAACTATTGTTAGGAACAAGAGTTCCGCCCGAACATTATAGGAGGTGGCACTACCTGCCACCACGGGTCAGTCGACTACACGCAACGTAGCAGTAGCATGTTGTATTTGTGTACCAAATAAATGCTGTTCGCTCTACCTCGAGCTACCGTCTCTGACTCCCATCTCTCGGCACTACATGTCTCTATTATCCCTGCCTGTTAGTCTAGTGTCCTTGTCTTGTTGTATTATTTCTGTCCCTGTAATATTGCTCTAGTCCACTCCTCATGTATTCATTGTGTTAGTGTTCTTGTATCCTAGCCGCCAGGCCCAGCTGTTTCTTGTCTTCCTAATTGGTTCTGTATATATTCATGCCGCCTCCTATCTTCCAGTGTCGCGTCATTGTTTATTGTTAGGTTTTCCCGTCAGTACCCTTCCGTGCTGTGTGTGTCAGTACCTTCCTGTGCTGTTATATTATCGTACTTGGCCATCGCGTCCCGCTCTTAGAGCCTATCGAGATATACCTCATCTCATGTACCTATTGTACTCCATCAACGGAAAAAAACACATACACCTACACCTGCCGGGTCCCGCCCCTATGGAGGCGTAGCCTATAAGACAGTCACCAAACACTCTTCCTCTATTTTCGTTTCCATCATAACGGTCGCAGTGCACCTTATGTAAACTAGTTGTTATGGAAAGATTATGAGAAATTGCGTAATGTTGAAAGTTACCGGAGGTTTGCTTACCCCTGGAATCTTCGGGGCATGTTTCAGCGACACGTCGGGCCTATTCTGATGTTTCCTCATCTGGTGACAGCAGATCCATGAGCAGCGTTCAAGGTTGGCTATCGAGCCGGCTTGTACACAGGTAGGCCCTGTGTCATCAGGCATGGGTATTAGTGTTAGTAATGCTGGTTTGTTTTGTTACACAACCATGTTGTGTGTCTGCGCCAGGGGCGGGATGGTTTGGTGGATGTTTCACTGCAGTGAACGGGTTCCAAACGGTCCTGGAAGCGTGCTGTTAAACAACTAATGCTAACGCTACATGCTAATGCTACATGCTAACACTACTGCTACGCTGTTCTAATGTCTCCGCCGTGGGATGTTGTCGCTTTTCCCTCCTCTTGCCCGGTTCATCAATGAAGGTCAGTCGGTCCTATCGGAGTCCTATTTACCTTTTTACGGGTAAATGGGTTGACAACAGGGTAGGCCGTGGCTAGGTAGCCTAGCCAGGTAGTGTTACTCCTGTGTCCCGGCGGGGTTTGTTGAACGGTGTTCCCACCTGGGAGCCGATGCTTGAGGCTCGGCGGGTAGCAAGTAGAGCTATACTACTAGAGGATGGGACTTAACGGCGGCCCGTGTTGTGGCTCAGCTGACTGTTTTCTGTCCATAGTAGCGTTGAACGCTATGCTATAGTAGTGTAGTGGGCTACTGTTTTGTTCTGTCTCCCTGCTATGAGAAGGTCTGTCAATGCTACAGCTTTCTCTTCTCTCAACCATTCATGCTGACGGTCAATCGATGTCTATTGGGGGAGTAGTGCGGGGGGGGGGCTTTGTTTACTTTTTTTGGTAAATGGGCTAAGCTGGGGCTGGTGTGCTGTTGTGAATATTTTGAATGAATGCAGGACTGGTTCTCTCTGGTCCGCCTCCCCTTAACGTTGTGTATATGGGCTTGCTCATTCTACAGTATTTTGTGGTGTTAGTTCTTTTATTCATTTAACCCCTTCATGGTGCACACCACAGTGGAGGTTGCTGTTTGCAACCACCAATGGTGCTCCGTGTTAACATCAGTCCTTTGCTTTTGACATATTGAAACAGTGCCCCGCCCGGCCGATGCCATGGGTGGGTCGGCCTGGCGAGTGGCTGGTGGGCTGCTAAAGCCTGTACCGCCACAGTATGGAATTGGCAGCGATTAGAACTGTGTTCGAATTGCTGTTTTTTCTATAAAAAAATTGTGTCTGGTGGCGGGGCCTTGAGGGCCAGCCGATGTCGACACATCGCGCGAGGTTGTTGACGTTATTAGCTTTGACCTAGCCGCAAGCTATAACCGCTCAGGGTTCCCCTCTCCGCAGGGGATTTTGGTCTTCTGCTGGAGCGCGGGCGGTATTGTCCTAGGCCCCACACCGCCTCACACCGCGCAGCCAGAAGGGGGCACGGCCTCGTCAGCGGCGATGACGAGGCCCTCGACAGGCGGCCATGTTTCCCCCGCCAGAGGTATCCTGGGCGTTGAATCGACAGGTGTCCACAAGGCCGACAGCCTTGGCGGCCGAGGCATCGGCCATGTTGGATGGGCTCGGCTTGAACAACAAGCCGTCGCCGTCCTGCCGCGAGCAGCCCGCTCTCCGATCACTCCCTCCCACAACACCAGCGGAAAAAGGGGGCTCTGATTGTTTCCTTTGGCTGCGGGCCGCGTGCCTTCGTTGAAGCGCGGGCGGCCCCACTTTTTCGCTTCTCATGGGGACAGGGGCTGACACCCAGTTGATGGCTGAGCCTGGGTCTGTCCGTGAGAATGTTGTGCTGTCAAGCTGCTCCCACACCATAAGCTGTGTTGGTTGAGCCTGGTGTTACGTCTGTCAACTATAAGTGTTGTCAGCAGGGGGGCTCGAAACCTTTTGAGGCACACAGTGCGGGCTTCCCCGGCCTCGCCTTCGCCAGGCCAGATATCATGTTGGTACCTCCCACTCCCGCAAGATCGGCAGTGGTCTGAAATGAAGAGGTGCGCGTGATTTAGGTGGTAGTAATATCACTGCAGGGCTACGGTGTGTAGGAACCCATGGGGTCCTCACGCCTTGCATGTCCGGCTGCAGAACAACTCCTCAGCATGTTCTGGAGGGGTGTTCAGTGGGGGGGCTTTTGTCACCTAGATTGATGTCAGCTTCCCCCGTATCAAACCGGCCCTTTCTGTCGGGGTCCCCCCTTGGGTGCGAATGCCTCGTGGGTAGTGTCAGGTTCTGACCCGACTCCACGGAACGCTCTGCTCGCAAGGGTCCAGGGTTGGCTACGCACAGCGGGTGGGACCGGGCCAACTATCTACAGTTCCTGGCAGACCTGCGCCACATGGCGGCGGGTGCGTTGGGAGTGTCATCACATAATCGGCAGTACCATATGTCGAGGTGGATGGAGAGAACGCTGAGGCGGGGACTTGTGTTTACACAACCCCACCCGTTTTCGGGTTTGATACAGACCTATTGTCAGGGTCACCAGCAGTGACAGCTCTGGTCAACGAGATCCAATCTCTGTGGATGAAGCAAGCCATCGTTGTGGCGTTCTCCTCCCGGTGTTCTCTGGTGCCTGAGAAATCGGGAGGGGGGGGGGGGGGTGTCAGACCCATGCTGGACCTGTCCCATGGGAAGGTTCAGCATTTTTTGGATCGTCTCCTACCTGTTGAACACTCTCAGGTGGGGGTCTGGTTCTCCTCCATAGACCTGTAGGATGCGTTTTCGCATCTCCGATCTTCCATCCTAGGGCTTACCTACACTTCCTTTGCAGGGTTAGCGTATGAGTACCAGAGGCTGCCATTTGGTTTTCTCTGGCTCCCCGCATCTTCACCAAGTGCGTGGAGGCCGCACTGGGGCCTCTGCATCGTCAGGGGTTACGAAGTGTATTCTGCCCTGACGACGTTCTGGTCCTTCGCGGTCAAGGTGGATCGTCGGGTCTCGTACCAGGCAGGTCCCTACCAGCCTGGGGTTTGCTGTAGACTGGAAGTAGAGTACTCCTCTTCCCAGTCAACGGTTGGAGTGCTATGGGCATCCCTCTCAGAGCGTGTTGTCGACACGCTCGGGAGGTTCCGTCCTAGGACGGTTACGGTGCTGTCTCACGTCACGTTTTTTACCGACGCCTCCCTTGCTGGTGACGCGTCGGGCCAATGCAGTAGGGGGCAGCTGGCAAACCATGCTGCCCGGTCTGCGCTATGTTCAATGTGTTGGTATTGAAAGCGGCCCTTCTGGTCCTCAAACGGTGTTGATCAGGACGGACAACACGACGTCAGTGTCGTATATCGACAGACAGGGAGGAGTACGCTTCCCCCGTCTGCACCAGGCGGCGGGCGGCTGGCTATGGGCGTCCTCCATCTGCACGGCCTGAGGGCTCCCCACATCCCCGGCAGGGTGAATGTGGGTACAGGTGTACTGTCGCGGGGCGGTCCTCATCCTGACGGGTGTGGATTACGTCCGGACATAGCCAGGCAGGTCTGGGACCGATGCCGTGCCGCCTGGGATTCTTCCCCATACATCTGTTAGGTCAGTTGTTGGGACGGGTACGTTGAGGGGCGCAGGTTCTTGATCCTGATGGTGATACCATCCGGAATGCGCATGCTCCCTCCACTGTCGCGCTTTACGTGGGCAGATGACGTATGTTCCAAGTGTGGTGTAAGGCGGGGGGCCGGGACCCAGTCTCCTGCCCCCTGGATGCTGTCCTTAGTTACCTCTAGTCTCTCCTTGATAGACTGTCAGCTTCGACGGTGAGGGTATATGCAGCAGCTATATCCTCCTATCATGAGGGATTTGAGGGGGATGTCTTGTTCAGCCACCCTCTTGTGAAGCGTTTCCTGCTTGGCGCTCGACGCGTTAAGCCGGTGCAACGCTCTTTGGCTCCGAGTTGGGATCTTCAATTGGTCCTCGGTCGGTTGTCCTTGGCCCCGTTTGAGCCTCTTGAGCAAGCGCCGTTGGAACAGCTGTCGTTCAAGACCGCGTTCTTGCTGGCCGTCACCTCCGCTGAACCCGTGGGTGTGCTTTGTGCTCTCTCGGTACGACCAGAGTACCTGTCTTTCGTTCCGATTGCGGTGCCACTCTGCGGCCTAATCCTGCCTTCGTGCCTGTAAATATCCGGAGTTCTTCCGCTCCAGGGATATTGTGGTTCAGGCGTTTCATCCGCCTCCTCACGCTAGTGAGTTAGATGCGGGCCTTCACCTGTCATGTCCGGTCCGTGCTTTGGGAATGACCTCAGCCGTACTCAGGACCTCGGGGTCACCGTTCAGCTTTTTGTCTGTCACGGTGGTTCTCATGCCGGTAAGGCACTATCGAACAACGCCTGTCCCATTGGTTGTGCGAGGGCATTGCCCTCTGCTACACGTTGGCCGGGCTGGATCCCCCTGGGGGCGTCAGGGCGCACTCCACTCGTGGGGTGGCTGCCTCTGCCGCTCTGCTGGGTGGGGCCTCGGTGGAGGACATCTGTGCTGCAGCTTCATGATCCTCCCCGGGCCCCTTTGTAAGGTTTTACCTCATGGACATGACTGGGGGTTCTGTCTCCCAGGCGGTTCTGGGGTCTGTGGCCTTTCCTGCTTCCCGTCCTTTGGTAGGGTAGCAGGAGTGTGTGGGTATGGGCCACAGTGTGTAGGTCACACGTGGTTCCGCCTGTGCTGTGTGTTCAAGGGGTTCTAGTTCCCTCTTGCTCGCACTCACGTGGAGTTGACTGCGCCCCCCCTTCATTAGGAAGGATGGGGTGACGGGGCTCCCCAAACCCCTTGATGTGGGCTTACGGGTCCTCAGGGGGTGCATCTGTCGGGCCTCGCGTCCGCTCTAACCCATATCTCGATAGGCTTTAAGAGCGGGACGCCATGGCCAAGTACGATAATATAACGTACGGTTATGTATATAACCTAGTTATATGAGTACTGGCTAAGCGTCCCGCTCTTAAGCGGCCCTGAGTTCCCTTTTGAGGGATCTTTTACTGGAAACGGGATTTTTGGCGAGGAAGAGTGTTTGGTGACCGGCCCACTGTCTTATAGGCTACGCCTCCATAGGGGCGGGACCCGGCAGGTGTAGGTGTACGTGTTTCTTTTTCGTTAATGGAGTACAATAGGTACATGAGATGAGGTATATCTCGATAGGCTTTAAAAGCGGGACGCTTAGCCAGTACTCATATAACTAGGTTATATACATAACCTTACGTTCTGCCTACCTTGTGACTATGCTCAAGTAAAGCTTCTTATTATCGGAACGTCGACTCGTAGCCTCGTCTCTCTCACTCCACATTGTCTTGCGATTGAATCCTACTCCTCTCCTAAACTCCGAATCCTCACACCAACATTTTCAAAGGCCTAGAGGTCTTAAATCGTTATGCATGTGAAATTAATTATATTTATTGCGTGCTGGATACCTAACCAACTCGAGATGCACAGTGCACTCCCCGACTCTTATCTCTGTTACTACATCAATGGCAGCCTTTACTTTTGCCAATACCTACAGGAATATGATTTATAGATATAGTGATCTGTTCAAAAGTTATCATGGGTTGTCTACAAAGGTTGATACTGACTAAAAACACATTGCAATGTTTTTGTTCTCCAGACACACTGTTGTGTTCTGCATAGTTAGCATTATTGTTAATACTAGGTTATTACCACCGCCACCGTTAGGCGGCACAATAGGCACAAGAGGCTATAGGCAAGAACTAGGAAGTGTGTCCAGAGTGTATGTACGCGAGTGAAGCGAGCATGATGTTGATGTTCTTGGAGGATGGAATAAAGACGGAGGAATAACCACACAGCCTACTGACTCCTGCGTGCTTATTATAATTACTAATACTAGTAATAGTCCAAGTGTGGACATTACAAATTGGCGACGATGTCGGTTTCGGTACCCGTGCCGGCTCCATTCCTTCCTGACGTGGGGAAGCCTGGAATACCATTTTCTACTTGGAAAAGGATCTTTGAGAATTACCTGAGGGCAGGGAACAAAATAACTGGGCGCCCATCGCCAAATGCGTGTAGATTTACCGTCTGGCGTCTACAAATAATAGTCTGCCCGCCAGCTGGCGTGTAATTCATATCGATACTCTTATTTTGAAAATCCTGTGCGGGTCTCATTGCCGCCCCAAGCGCAGATCCAGTCATAATATCTGGGCTCCGGCAGCTAGCAACGTTCAGGTTAATATGATACTCTTATTTTGAAAACCCTCTAGCAACTCCGCGAGTCATATGATATCCGCCCAGTCCGTGTTGTTTCTTGAAAACAGAGCAGCGTTAACACAGCAGTGCGCCTACAGGCGCGAAATAAGTCTGTGATGTTTTTTTTCTTCTCACAACGAGTCCAATGCAGCTACATGCTTTGCACCGTCGCCATTCCTTTATGCCCACATCGCCCGAAATTAACGTTTATGTACCAATCACTACAACGTTAACGTCAGCTAACAAGCTAATCCTGATGATCAGACGAGGCAGAGCCACAGTAAACAGCACTGAGGAAAGGGAAATGGGGGGGGGGGCACTCTCCCCTTCCCTGTGTGTGTGTGTGTGTGTGTGTGTGTGTGTGTGTGCGTGCGTTTGGAAAGACGACAGAGTCACTAGTCAGGACTCAGGACAGCAGTATATTATAGTAAACTGAGGATTACTGAGGATGGACAGATAATGTTGATATTCAAATATAAAATTTTTTGAGAGGAGTGGAAGTTTGAAGACAGACTACAATATGATGCAGGGGTGGTGAGTTGAAACACAGTGTGTGTGTGTGTCCCGACCCCACTTCTATGTTTCAATAAATTATTTGCATTTAAAACTATTAACGCTGACTCATTCCTTCAGTCCACTCAAAATTATGCTAATATTCCTTATGTTGTTTATGATATTAATTGAAAATAGCATATGAGAGTATTATATGTAATAATAACACATGGCGATATACTAAAAAGCTATTTATAATTTTTGGCTAGTAAAAAATCTGCCCGGCTGGTACTTTTAAAAATCTACCAGCCAAATGGCTGGTAAGTCAAAAAGTTAAGTTTGTTCCCTGCCTAAGGGTGATTAATGCTACGGGGGATGCATGGCCGGATGCGAGGAGATTGGCGATACTGCTACACTGTCTTGGAAGTGAGGGTCAGAGACTGTTTTACACGCTACCAGAAGTAGGCACTACTTACGCGCACGCAATGACGGCTCTCGACCGGCAATTTTCCCCTAAAGTGAACACGGTGACAGCGCGCCATAGATTCAGACAGCGCGCGCAGAGACCGGATGAAAGTGTGACGCAATATATTTCTGCATTACGTGAACTAGCCGCGACATGCCAGTTCGGGGGGATGGAATCCGAGATGATACGTGATCAGCTGATCGAACGTGCCACCCTCACTGTGATTAAGGACAGGCTTCTGCTGGAGGAGAATTTGACACTTACAACAGCTATTACATCATGCCAGTTAGAGTCTGCTGTTCAGAGCTCTGCCCTATTGAGCGGGGCGCAGTCACAATGGGTGCAGCCTACTGCTCAAGGGACTCCGGTCCAGGCAATCATGGGGACACAGCGGCAACTACAGGGCTGTAGTGGGGAGCTCAGGGACTGCTTCTACTGGAACAACTGCATCGGGGCAGCAGCGCCGCTGTTTCCGGTGTGACTCCTCAAGCCACCTTGCAAACTCTCTTACGTGTCCAGCTGTGAAATCAACTTGCAATACATGTGGTAAAACGGGACATTTTTCCAGAGTCTGTAAATCCAATACTAATACTAATGGCTTAGAGTAGACGACAGAGTACAGCAACTTGCAATGGGCCTGGTCTACAAGATACACTATACGACTAAGGTACCCATGTACATGTCAAAATACTTCCCAAAGGTCAGTGAATACCACAACCACTACACCAGAGGAAGCTCAACAAATCATGTTAAACCCAGATTCGGCTCAAACAAGGGACTAAACACGTTTCGCAATTATGCCACATCAATGTGGAACGCCCTACCCAAAGCTGTAAAGGAATGTGAATCCCTACCCACATTCAAAACTGCTCTTAAAGAGCACCTACAGGAGGCTGCAATTCGAAACTGGCCACCGTAAATGCCCAAAACCCCCACCACCTCCTAATAGACAGTCTCCTCCCCACCGCATGTATATATTCCCTCCCCACCGTATGGATATTTCTCTCCCACCCACCCACCCCCTCCTAAAGTACAGTCCCCTCCCCATCATATGTATATACTCTGTCAGGATCTAGGGATAACAGTACTGTATATTTGAATACCGTTTATGTATCAGTACTAAATACTTATATGTCCCTATGCCATAAATGTCATGTATGTTGTGTATGTCATAAATGTCTATATGAATTGAAAATGGGGGACCCTGATGGAAACAAGACAAACGTCTTTTTCAGGTCTGCATCCCCTTAACAATTGTGTGTATTGAGCCGTACTGTATTGTACCCATTCTGCAATCTGTTAAATAAAGTTTTCATTCATTCATTCATTCATTCAATGATGTGAGTGAGGTAACTGTGCCCGAGTTGACCATTTGTAATATGGGATCTGACAGTAGGTCTGCTTACAAAATATTCTGTACTGTAGATATTGAGGCACCTCCTGGATGCAAATGTAGTGTTGATCTACTAGTAGATACAGGTTCGAGTGTGTCAATTCTGCCAGAAGCGCTATGTCAGAAATACTTCACAGATTGCAAGTTAACTGAGCCTAGGATTAGGTTAGTTACTTACTCGAGAGAGCCCCTGCCAGTGATAGGCTGTCTCACAGCTGCTGTCTCCCGTGATGGAGTGTCTGTCCCTGCAACGTTCTACATTGTCAAAAGTGGATCCCCGTTGTTAGGAATGGACTTGGTTAGGTCGCTGGACTGTCATATTGTAGGGGGCTCAGTGCTTTCTAAGAATGTCCAAGTGCAGGAGACACAGGCTGCTCCCACTACAGCTGACCCAGTGGGATGTGTTAAGGGGTTCATCCATAAAGTGGAAATTGATGACAGAGTGAAGGCAGTGCAGCAGAAGCTGCGTAGATTACCATTGAGTGTGCGTGATGAAGTCTCAGCTGAAATACAGAAGCTGCTGCAGGCAGGGGTGATAGAGAAAGTGGATGCATCACCCTGGGTATCGCCCCTTGTAGTCGGCCGAAAGAAGTTAGGGGGCATCCGCTTGTGTGTAGACTTGAGGGAGCCCAATAAGGCAGTTATAATGGATAGCTATCTCCTGCCACATATGGAGGAATTGTTTAATGAGATGCGAGGGGCTACAGTGTTTTCACAGTGTGATCTTGCTTCAGCATACCACCAGTTACCGCTACAGCGGCGCTACACCCAGACAGTAGAAACCTGACTGCGTTCATTTCACACAAGGGACTGTTTAGGTACACTAGAGTTCCCTTTGGACTTGCCTCTGCGCCAAGCGCATTTCAGAAGATGATGAAGACCATCCTGGAGGGACAACCAGGCTGCCAGAACTACTTGGATGACATAGTGGTTTATGGCAAGGACAAGGCAGAACATGATGCCAACCTGCGAGGTGTCCTACACCGCCTGAACGACGTCCGCCTCCAGTTGAACATGCAGAAGTGTGTCTTCAGCCAGCCCAGCCTCCCGTTCCTAGGGCACGTGATCTCCAAAGACGGGCTCCGGCCAGACCCGGACTCTGTTTCTGCCCTGAGCGACGCACCCGCCCCACAGGATATGACTGCCCTGCGCTCTCTCCTAGGTCTGGCTGGTTGGTTTAGTAAGTTCATTCCTAACTATGCCGCCATTGTTGAGCCTCTCAGGGAGCTCCTGAGGACTGGGCCGGATGCTGTATTCACATGGACTGAAGCTGCTGAGAAGAGCTTCACCACTCTGAAGACGACCCTGGCGAGTAGCCAAGCTCTGGCATTTTTTGATCCTTCTCTGCCTACATTTGTGTCCACTGATGCGTCGGACTATGGACTTGGGGCAGTGTTGACACAGCTGCAACCTGACAATGCGGAGCGCCCGGTCGCGTTTGCTTCCCGCACTCTCTCGCCGGCTGAGAGGAAGTATTCCACAGTCGAAAAGGAAGCCTTGGCTTGTGTGTGGGCGGTTGAGAGGTGGAGGACGTACCTGTGGGGTCGACGGTTTACCCTGGTCACCGACCACCAAGCGCTGACAACTCTCCTCGCCACAAGAGGAATGAACAGAGCGGGCATGAGGATAGCCCGCTGGTCCTCTCGACTGCTCACCTACCAGTACGACGTGAAATACCGCCCGGGGAAGATTAACTTCATAGCGGACTGCTTGTCGAGGCTACCTGTACCAATGGGAGATGAGATGGAGCCAGAGCCGGAGATGATCGCGGAGTTGTCACCTGCATTAGGTGCGCTGCCGCTGTCTGAGTTGAGTGCTGCGTGTGAGGCGTGCCCAGAGTTGAGGGCTCTACGTGCACAGATTGCGCGGCGTTGGCCTAGAGCTAGGAAGGCCGTTACACCTGGGCTTGCAGCCTACTTCCCCATTCAAGATGAACTTTCAGGGGGGGGGGGCAGGTGGCGCACGGAGATTACGTTCGTCACCAACACCGGGAGACACTAGGATTCGCCTGTTCGAATCCAGCTCCCGGCATTGCTATCAGCTTGGCTGGCCTCTCACACTGATACAATTGGCTGTATCAGGGGGTGGGAAAGCTGAAGGGTGGGTCCTGGGCGTTGTGGACAGCGACCCCTACAGTTCGGTCGGGGCGCCTGCTCAGCGAGGGTTGGAACTGAGGAGAGATAGTGTGGCCTCCCACACGCTACACTCTCCCCGGTGAGAACCTGCGCGGCCAGGTTGGCCTGCCCCAGGCTGCACATGCGTCGGAGGAAAGCATGTGACAGTCTCCGGACTCCCGGACCAACAGTAGGGGAAAGTACGCAACAACCAGGAAGGGTGGGATGGGAGAAAAATCGGGAAAAAGGAGGGGAAGAAAGATAAAAAAAAAAAGAAAAAGAAAAATGAACTTTCAGTGGAGAATGCATACGTCATGCGGGGAAGTCGCTTGGTTGTGCCCTGCTCCCTGCGGCCCAGACTGATCCATTTGGCTCACGAGAGCCACCAGGGGATTGTCCGCACCAAGCAACGGCTACGTGAGTTGTACTGGTGGCCGTCAATGGACAATGAAGTGAGTAATATCATAAAGTCATGTGTTGCTTGCCAGAACAGTGATAAAACTGCCAGGACCCGCCCTGCTCCGCTGCAGCCGGTTGAGATGCCAGACGCGCCCTTCCAAAAGTTTGCCATAGACATTATGGGCCCATTCGAAAGAGGTACACACGACTGTCGTTTTGCTATAACAATGGTCGATTACTTTTCCAAGTGGCCGGAGGTGGCATTTACGTCTCAGGTGACCACAGATAACGTGATTTCGTTTCTCACTACTGTATTTTCCAGAGAAGGGAATCCTACTACCCTCGTCAGTGACAATGGGCCCCAGTTTTGTTCATCCTCTTTCGCGCTATTCCTCGAGGAGCGAGGCATTAAACATGTCAGGTCTAGTGTCTATTATCCTCGTGCAAACGGCGCCGTTGAACGCGTGAACCGCTGCATTAAGGAATGCATTCAGGGCGCAGAGAAGCGGCAGCTGCCATGGAAACGAGAGGTGACCTCCTTCCTACACAACTACAGAGCTACACCACACGTGACTACAGGCGTCTCGCCATTCGAGCTACTCCGAGGAAGGAAGATGCGGACCAAATTGACCATCCTGCCACCCCAGAAGTTGGAAGCGCATGAGGAAGTCCGGAAGACCGTGAGAGAGAGACAGACGGCTATGAAAATCTATGCCGACGCCAAGAGGGGAGCGGAGAGACCGCGGTTCAAGTGTGGAGATAGGGTCCGCGTTCGCAAGCCGATGCACGTGCACAAGGCTGATGCACGTTTCACAGACCCGGTGTCCGTCCAGAAACAGATAGGGCCTAGCACTTACATCCTGAGTGACGGAAAGAAGTGGAATGCCTCCCACCTGACCCTTTATCCAGAAAACGCAATGTGGCCAGCAGACGTTGGGCAAGAGCCACCAGTCGTCAGAGAACCGGATCCAGGGAGACAGACGCGGGATAGAAACCCCCCGGTATGGTTTAAGGATTATGTAGTGCAGGGTTCAGGAGGGCAGGCCTAGGGACAGAGACCAGTAGGTCTGCCAGGCGACAGTGTAGAGTAGACTGTCAATTTATGTTTTTGATTTTGGTTTGATTCAATTGGTTGAGACGTTCCCATTCCCATCTGCTGTGAGTAGAGTACTAACCTTATGAGAAAAAGGGAGATGTTGTGTTCTGCATGGTTAGCATTATTGTTAATACTAGGTTATTACCACTGCCACCGTTAGGCGGCACAATAGGCACAAGAGGCTATAGGCAAGAACTAGGAAGTGTGTCCAGAGTGTATGTACGCGAGTGAAGCGAGCATGATGTTGATGTTCTTGGAGGATGGAATAAAGACGGAGGAATAACCACACAGCCTACTGACTCCTGCATGCTTATTATAATTACTAATACTAGTAATAGTCCAAGTTTGGACATTACACACACACCATTCCAAATATTATTAAAATATACTACTCCAAATCAAGAAAAAAAGCAAATGATTATAAGTACATTTTGAAGGCGGGCACGATGGTCATGTCAGTTTAACTATCAGACACGGAAAACTACGTGATTGGAACTGGGGTGGTATCCTCCTTCCTCATGTATGGAAAATAGCCCACGCATTTCATATTCAGGCTATTTATTGTTCTTATGTATGAATAATTCGTTAGATGATAGACTTTAGAAATTAAATCTTGAACATGGGCCAATTTGAATTTGTAAATGAGACGTGATAATCTTTCAAAGATTTGTTTCCGGCACACTACACTTAACTAAAAGTCAAAAGTCTTGATACCATGACTTGTCCCTACACTAAATCTTGATATTACCACAACTTGTGCCTAAACTAAACTTAAAGTCAAAAGTATTGATATTACCACAATTTGTCCCTAAACTAAACTAAAATTCAAAAGTCTTGATATTATCATGAGTTGTCCCTAAACTAAACTTAAAGTCAAAAGTCTTGATATTACCACAAGTTGTCTCTAAACTAAACTAAACGTCAAAAGTCTTGATATTATCATGAGTTGTCCCTAAACTAAACTTAAAGTCAAAAGTCTTGATATTACCACGACTTGTCTCTAAACTAAGAGTCAAAAGACTTGATATTACCACAACTTTGGATATTGGAATGTAACATCCTGGATCCAGACACGTTTAAATTCTTTATGGTTAACTCCTCTTGGAGGCATGACTTTGACTATACAGATTGTTATTTATTGTTATATTTCATATGGCTTATCGCGTCCCGCTCAAGCCTATTGAGATACCCCTTATCTCCTGTACCTACTGTACTCCACCACGAACACAACTTATACACCCACACCTGACCGGGTCCCGCCTCTATGGAGGCGTAGCCTATAAGACCATGGTCCTGGTCACCAAACACCCTTCCTCTATTTTCGTTCCATCATATTGGATGCAATGCACCTTATGTAAGTAGTAGTATGAAAAAGATTGGAGGAATTGCGTAATGTTGAAAGCTTACCGGAGGTTTGCGTGCCCCTGGCATCTTCGAGGCATGTTTCAGCGACACGACGGGCCTATGTTGATGTTCCTCATCTGTCGGCAGCCAGATCAAGGTGCAGCGTACAAGGTTGGCTATCGAGCCGGGTTGTACAACGGTGAGCCCTGTGTCATTAGGCACGGGTATTAGTGTTAGTAATGCTGGGTTGTTGTTACACAACCATGTTGTGTGTCGGCGCCAGGGGGGGATGGTTTGGTGAACGTTCACTGCGGTGAACGGGTTCCAAACGGTCCTGCAAGCGTGCTGTTAAACAACTAATGCTAGCTACATGCTAATACTAATGCTACATGCTGAACTCTACTGCTACGCTGTTCTAATGTCTCCGCCGTGAGATGTTGTCACTTCTCCCTCCTCTTGCCCGGTTCATCAATGAAGGTCAGTCGGTAGCTGATGTGGGGGTTTTGCTGAGTCCTATTTACATTTTTACGGGTAAATGGGTTGACAACAGGGTAGGCCGTGGCTAGGTAGCCTAGCCAGGTACGTTACCTTTGTGTTCCGGCGGGGTCTGTTGAACAGTGTCCCCATCTGGGAGCCGATGCGTGAGCTCGGCGGTGTAGCAGTAGAGCTATACTACTGCAGGATGGGACTTAACGGCGGGTTAGGGCTCAGCTGGCTAGTTCCTATCCACATTGGCGTCGGGTAGTGGGGCTATGGGTCCAGCCGACATTGTAAACATGTTGCGTGTTGTGCGCAGGCGGTTGTTGATCTGGGTTCCACATCGCCTCACGCTAGGCTGTAGTAATGTAGTGGGCTACTGTTTTGTTCTGTCACTCTGCTATGAGAAGGTCTGTCTATGCTACAGCTTTCTCTCCTCTCAACCATTCATGCTGACGGTCAATCGGTGTCTATTGGGGGAGTATGCAGGGGGGGGCTTTGTTTACTTTTTTTGGTAAATGGGCTAAGCTAGGGCTGGTGTGCTGTTGTGAATATTTTGAATGAAGGCGGGACTAGTTCGCTCTGGTCTGCCTCCCCTTAACGTTGTGTATATGGGTTTGCTCATTCTACAGTATTTTGTGGTTTAGTTCTTTTATTCATTTAACCCTTTCATGGTGCACACCACAGTGGAGGTTGCTGTTTGCAACCACCAATGGTGCTCCGTGTTAACATCAGTCCTTTGCTTTTGACATATTGAAACAGTGCCCCGCCCGGCCGACGCCATGGGTGGGTCGGCCTGGCGAGTGGCTGGTGGGCTGCTAAAGCCTGTACCGCCACGGTATGGAATTGGCAGCGATTAGAACTGTGTTCGAATTGCTGTTTTTTCTATTAAAAAATGGTGTCTGGTGGCGGGGCCTTGAGGGCCAGCCAACGTCGACACATCGCGCGAGGTTGTTGACGTTATTAGCTTTGACCCAGCCGCAAGCTATAACCGCTCAGGGTTCCCCTCTCCGCAGGGGATTTTGGTCTTCTGCTGGAGCGCGGGCGGTATTGTCCTAGGCCCCACACCGCCTCACACCGCGCAGCCAGAAGAAGAGAGAGCACGGCCTCGTCAGCGGCGATGACGAGGCCCTCGACAGGCGGCCATGTTTTCCCCCGCCGGAGGTATCCTGGGCGTTGAATCGACAGGTGTCCACAAGGCCGACAGCCTTGGCGGCAGAGGGATCGGCCATGTTGGATGGGTTCGGCTTGAACAACAAGCCGTCACCGTCCTGCCACGAGCAGCCCGCTCTCCGATCACTCCCTTCCCCAACACCAGCGGAAAAAGTGGGCTCTGATTGTTTCCTTTGGCTGCGTGCCTTTGTTGAAGCGCGGGCGGCCCCACTTTTCGCTTCTCATGGGGACAGGGGCTGACACCCAGTTGATGGCTGAGCCTGGGTCTGTCCGTGAGAATGTTGTGCTGTCAAGCGGCTCCCACACCATAAGCTGTGTTGGTTGAGCCTGGTGTTACGTCTGTCAACTATAAGTGTTGTCAGCAGGGGGGCTCGAAACCTTTTGAGGCACACAGTGCAGGCTTCCCCCGGCCTCGCCTTCGCCAGGCCAGGTATCATGTTGGTGCCTCCCACTCCTGAAAGATTGGCAGTGGTCTCGCAGGCACGCGTGATTTGGGTGGTAGTAATATCACTGCAGGGCTACGGTGTGTAGGAACCCATGGGTTCCTTACACCTTGCATGTCCGGCTGCAGAACAACTCCTCAGCATGTTCTGGAGGGGTGTTCAGTGGGGGGGGCTTTTTTCACCTAGAAAGCCCCCCGTATCAAACCGGCCCTTTCTGTCGGGGTCCCCCCTTGGGTGCGATTGCCTCATGGGTGGTGTCAGGGTCAGATGTCCCGACACGGAACGCTCTGCTCGCACGGTTCCAGGGTTGGCTACGCACAGCGGGGGGGACCGGGCCAACTATCTACAGTTCCTGGCGGACCTGCGCCACATGGCGGCGGGTGCGTTGGGAGTGTCATCACATATGACTACGGCAGTACCATATGTCGAGGTGGATGGAGAGAACGCTGAGGCAGGGACTTGTGTTTACACAACCCCACCCGTTTTCGGGTTTGGTACAGACCCTATTGTCAGGGTCTCCAGCAGTGACAGCTCTGGTCAACGAGATCCAATCTCTGTGGACGAAGCAAGCCATCGTCGTGGCCTTCTCCTCCCGGTGTTCTCTGGTGCCTGAGAAATCGGGAGGGGGGGGTGTCAGACCCAGGCTGGACCTGTCCCATGGGAAGGTTCAGCATTTTTTGGATCGTCTCCTACCTGTTGAACACTGTCAGGTGGGGGTCTGGTTCTCCTCCATAGACCTGTAGGATGCGTATGCGCATCTCCGATCTTCCATCCTAGGGCTTACCTACGCTTCCTTTGCAGGGTTAGCGTATGAGTACCAGAGGCTGCCGTTCGGTTTTCTCTGGCTCCCCGCATCTTCACCAAGTGCGTGGACGCCGCACTGGGGCCTCTCCATCGTCAGGGGTTACGGAGTGTATTCTGCCCTGACGACGTTCTGGTCCTTCGCGGTCAAGGTGGATCTTCAGTCTCGTACCAGGCAGGTCCCTACCAGCCTGGGGTTGCTGTAGACTGGAAGTAGAGTTCCTCTTCCCAGTCAACGGTTGGAGGGCTATGGGCATCCCTATCAGAGCGTGTTGTTCCGTCCTAGGATGGTTACGGCGCTGTCTCACGTCACGTTTTTCACCGACGCCTCCCTCGCTGGTGACGCGTCGGGCCAACGCAGTAGGGGGCAGCTGGCAAACCATGCTGCCCGGTCTGCGCTATGTTCAATGTGTTGGTGTTGAAAGCGGTCCTTCTGGTCCTCAAACGGTGTTGATCAGGACGGACGATACGACGTCAGTGTCGTGTATCGACAGACAGGGAGGAGTACGCTCCCCCCGTCTGCACCAGGCTATGGGCGGCTGGCTATGGGCGTCCTCCATCTGCGCGGCCTGAGGGCTCCCCACATCCCCGGCAGGGAGAATGTGGGTACAGGTGTACTGTCGCGGGGCGGTCCTCATCCTGACGGGTGGGGATTACGTCCGGACATAGCCAGGCATCTGTTAGGTCAGTTGTTGGGACGGGTACGTTGAGGGGCGCAGGTTCTTGATCCTGATGGTGTTACCATCCGGAATGCGCATGCTCCCTCCACTGTCGCGCTTACGCGGGCAGATTACGTATGTTCCAAGTGTGGTGTAAGGCGGGGGGCCGGGACCCAGTCTCCAGCCCCCTGGATGCTGTCCTTAGTTACCTCCAGTCTCTCCTTGATAGACTGTCGGCTTCGACGGTGAGGGTATATGCAGCAGCTATATCCTCCTATCATGAGGGATTTGAGGGGATGTCTTGTTCAGCCACCCTCTTGTGAAGCGTTTCCTGCTTGGCGCTCGACGCGTTAAGCTGGTGCAACGCTCCTTGGCTCCGACTTGGGATCTTCAATTGGTCCTCGGTCGGTTGTCCTTGGCCCCGTTTGAGCCGCTCAAGCAGACGCCGTTGGAACAGCTGTCGTTCAAGACCGCGTTCTTGCTGGCGTCACCTCCGCTGACGCGTGGGTGTGCTTTGTGCTCTCTCGGTACGTCCAGAGTGCCTGTCTTTCGTCCGATTGCGGTGCCACTCTGCGGCCTAATCCTGCCTTCGTGCCTGTAAATATCCGGAGTTCTTCCGCTCCAGGGATATTGTGGTTCAGGCGTTTCATCCGCCTCCTCACGGTAGTCATGTCCGGTCCGTGCTTTGGGAATTACCTCAGCCGTACTCAGGACCTCTGGGTCACCGTTCAGCTTTTTGTCTGTCACGGTGGTTCTCATGCCGGTAAGGCACTATCGAACAACGCCTGTCCCATTGGTTGTGCGAGGGCATCGCCCTCTGCTACACGTTGGCTGGGCAGGATCCCCCTGGGGGCGTCAGGGCGCACTCCACTTGTGGGGTGGCTGCCTCTGCCGCTCTCCTGGGTGGGGCTTCGATGGAGGATCATGGTCCTCCCCGGGCCCCTTTGTAAGGTTTTACCTCATGGACATGACCGGGGGTTCTGTCTCCCAGGCGGTTCTGGGGTCTGTGGCCTTTCCTGCTTCCCGTCCTTTGGTAGGGTAGCAGGAGTGTGTGGGTATGGGCCACAGTGTGTTAGGTCACACGTGGTTCCGCCTGTGCTGTGTGTTCAAGGGGTTCTAGTTCCCTCTTGTTCGCACTCAGGTGGAGTTGACTGCGCCCCCCCTTCGTTAGGAAGGATGGGGTGACAGGGCTCCCCGCACCCCTTGATGTGGGCTTACGGGTCCTCAGGGGGTACATCTGTCGGGTCTCACGTCCGCTCTAACCCATATCTCAATAGGCTTGAGCGGGACGCGATAAGCCATATGAAATATAACGATAGGTTATTTATATAACCTAGTTATATGAGTATTGGCTGAGCGTCCCGCTCTAAGCGGCCCTGAGTTCCCTTTTGAGGGATCTTTTACTGGAACGGGATTTTGGCGAGGAAGGGTGTTTGGTGACCAGGACCATGGTCTTATAGGCTACGCCTCCATAGAGGCGGGACCCGGTCAGGTGTGGGTGTATAAGTTGTGTTCGTGGTGGAGTACAGTAGGTACAGGAGATAAGGGGTATCTCAATAGGCTTGAGCGGGACGCTCAGCCAATACTCATATAACTAGGTTATATACATAACCTATCGTTAACTCCTCTTGGAGGCATGGCTTTGACTATATACAGTCAGATTGTTATTTATCGTTAACTCCTCTTGGAGGCATGACTTTGACTATACAGATTGTTATTTATCGTTAACTTCTCTTGGAGGCATGGCTTTGACTATACAGATTGTTATTTATCGTTAAGTTCTCTTGGAGGCATGGCTTTGACTATACAGATTGTTATTTGTGCAGAACCTTTTTCACATTCTTCCCCTGGGGAGAGAAGGAGAGCTTCTCTGTACTTCCCTGAAATGTGAGCTGCATGTGTGATGTACGTTGAACCTCTCATGGTCCAATATGTGGTAACTTGACACCTTTATTTGCAACATACAAATGAGTAGTTATTGACATGTCTTGAAAGAATAGAAGCTGCTGAGTTGGAATTCCTGGTAAATATCTATAGGTGCATGCTTGTTGCCAATTTGCATATTAATATATATATACCTTGCATCTCAGTGAGGTAAAGAGATGCTGCTAAAACATTTTCCCACCATGTCCCACAATCAGAGAGCAGTGTGTGCAGCTAACTCTAACCCTATGCTGCTGGTGTGTTTTTTTTTAGCTAGTGTCAATAGTCTGTACAAAGCGTATTGCTGCCACACCAGAAACAGAAAAAAAAGATCAGTATCACGTTATAACATGATAATTTATTGTTTTAACATAAAACGTTTCACGTTATAACGTGATCACTTATTGTTTTAACATAAACGTTTCACGTTATACCAACTTATCACGTTAAAACGTGAAACGTTTTATGTTAAAACAATAAATGATCACGTTATAACGTGATACTGATCTTTTTTGTTTGTTTTTGGTCTGGCAGCAATACGCTTCTGTACAGTACAGCAAATGCTAACCCTAAATGCAGCTGGTGTGTTTTGTAGCTACAGTAGTGCCAAGAGTGTTATGGGATGTGTTGGTGGCGGGACCCAAGTAGTGCAGTCAGAGGAGGAAGGAGTCGGGAGACGAGAGTTCAATAATAATAATGTCTTTACTTGCTAATCCAAAACATGACATACGAGAGAGCACGGAAAAATAACAGAGGCTCGGCCAAGCCGGCGCGGGACAAGGTACAAAATAAAAGGCTACACTAAACCAGAACAAAGACGGACTTAGACACAAAATGAAAGAGGACCAAAACAGGACACTAAGAATAGACTTACTGAGACAAGGGTACTAGACAGGAACAAAACAAGGGCAGAGCGTAAGCTCACAGGAACAAAACAAAACACGGGACGAGCGGGGCTGGGTAACAAAACAGAGGCTAAGAGTTGCGTTGCCGAGGTACTGATACGAGTACGGCTCCACGAGCTGAACGTGCCGTAGCACAAATACGAAACTGCTCACACGAGCCGAGTTGAGAAATACCAAAATAACAGAGACAAAACCGTAACAGGAAACTATGAACGAGCGCCGGGGCGAAACACTAAATACTAAACACTGATTACTAGACAGGAAACAGCTGGATGACTAGGGTAACAGAATCACTGACAAGGAATACGTGAGACTAGACTAGACACTATTACAAAGACAGAATGAATACGACAAGACAAGGACACTAGACTAACAGGCAGGAAAAATATTACAGACACATAATCAAAGGGAGTAACAAGGCAGAGATCAAACATGATAAATAAATAACGTTAGAATAACGGATCATCTCTGACAGGAGTAGTACCACCCAAAGGCCACCGGATGGTGCCAGATGATAATGTTCAGAATTGTTTGAGAAGTCCAAAATGTTCCCAAAAGGTGAACCACAACAGTACCCCCCTCCCAATGGACAGCTCCCAGATGGCCAAAAAGACCACCCGGGAACGGCCAAGGAGGGGGCCTGGGGCCCCGAAACAAAACGAGGAGCGAGGGGGCGAGGACAGGAAGAGAACAGGGTGGGTGTGTGTGTGTTTGTAACAGAGACAGGGAACTGGCGAGGGGGGCCGGAAACGGAGACAGAGGGCCGCCAAGAGGGGGCCGGAAATGGAACAGGACCAGGACGAAGGGGACGAGGACTGGGAGAGACCTGGGTGGGTGACGGGGGCCCCTCCAAGTGCAGACCTCGGGACAGGGGCGAAGACCTCGGTGCAGACCACGGCGTCGGACTGGACCAGACGCAGAAGCCGACCTGGACGTAGAGGCGGGACCAGACGAGGAGCCGGGACCAGACGAGGAGGAAGGGCCGGGCGTGGAGGCCTGGCCGGACGCAGAGACGAGACCAGACGAGAAGACCGGACCAGTCGACAAGGAAGGGCCGGGCGTGGAGGCCGGGCTGGACGTAGAGACCAGACCAGACGAGAAGACCGGACCAGACGACGAGGAAGGGCCGGGCGTGGAGGCCGGGCCGGACGTAGAGACGAAACCAGATGAAACCAGACGAGAAAACCGGGTCAGGCGACGAGGAAGAGCCGGGCGTGGAGGCCGGGCCGGACGTAGAGACGACACCAGACGAGAAGACCGGACCAGACGACGAGGAAGGGCCGGGCGTGGAGGCCGGGCCGGACGTAGAGACGAAACCAGACGAGAAGACGAAGGCAGGCGACTCCCCGGGGACAGGAGCAGGAGCACGATCCGGACGTCAGGAGCTCCCAGGGAGCCGGAGGAACGAAGCTGGCATGGGTGCAGCGTGTGTGGGTGCGTGTGTGTGTGTGTGAATGGAGTAAGCGTGTGTGGTGCGTGTGTGTGTGGGGTGTGTAACAGGTGACTCCCCGGGGACGGGAGCGGAGGCACGACCCGGACCAGCAGTCAGGATCTCCCCGGGGACGGGAGCCGAAGCATGAGCCGGACCTGAGGTCAGGATCTCCCCGGGAGGCGGAGGTGACTCCCCGGGGACGGGAGCCGAAGCATGAGCCGGACCTGAGGTCAGGATCTCCCCGGGAGGCGGAGGTGACTCCCCGGGGACGGGAGCCGAAGCATGAGCCGGACCAGAGGTCAGGATCTCCCCGGGAGCCGGAGACGGAGGTGACTCCCCGGGGACGGGAGCCGAAGCATGAGCCGGACCAGAGGTCAGGACCTCCCCGGGAGACGGAGGCGGAACGGGGACAGCCAGGGTCGCACTAGCGGGGGCTAAACTAGCCGTGGAAGCTAAGCTAGCCTTCTGGGCAGTGCTGACTGCTGGGGACAGACTAGCTGAAAGATCAGTCCTAGCCGTGGGGAACAAGGTGACCACCCCGATAGGGGCTCGGATAATGGGAGCGGGGCTGGCAGTGGGGGCTGGGTTGGCTACCTGGGCAGTACTAGCTGCAGGGCCTGTGCTAGCTGCAAGGGCTACACTAGCAGGGGCTAGGTTGGTAGTAGAGGCTGGGTTAGCTGCCCCAAGCAGTGCTAGCTGCAGGGCCTGTGCTAGCTGCAGCGGCTACCCTAGCCGAGAGACAAAAAAGACTAGCCGTAGTACCTACACTAGCAGGAAGGGCTAAGGTGCTAGCAGTCGTGGTGACTCCAGCAGGAGGAACAAGGGTGCTAGCTGCTATGACTACACTAGCCTGCGGGGGTAAGGCGTTAGCAGTGGGAACTCTAGCATGCGGCACTGAGGTGCTAGGCGTAGGAACCTTAGCAGACAAGACTAGAACACAGCGGACAAGACAAAGTTGCTAGCTAACGAGTAGGGGTGGGGGAAAAAATCGATACGTAGTAGTATCACGATACTTTGCATGGCGATACTGTATCGATACAGGGACGCCAAGTATCGATATTTAATTATTCATAAAAAATATATATATATTTGTTTTTGTATAAGGAAGTTGCATTGTTCATTTCAATACCTGTAATAGTACAGTAGTCCACACACACATGTGCATTCAGTTAAGTTGGAATATGACTGTAATACAAACAGTTCAGTTTGTCAGGTACATGCAACACAGATTACAGTGTTTACATCTGTCTGCTTGAGAAAATACCATGTTCTGCAATAAAAATGATTGAAGTGAGATGAACAGACTGAACTTTATTTTATTAGATAAAACAAGTTGACAGTTTTACTTTGCAGTAAAAAAAAATATATATATACCGCAATATTCGCGATATATCGAGTATCGCGATACTATCGTATCGCGGCTCAAGTATCGCAATAGTATCGTATTGCGAGATCTCTGGCGATTCCCACCCCTACTAACGAGGCTACATTAGCACTCCGAGATAAGCTAGCAGGGGCTAGACTAGCTGAAGGGTTACAAGTACTAGCTGCAGGGCCTGTGCTAACTACAGGGCCTACACTGGCCGAGAGGCCTAGAGTGCTAGCTGCAGAGGCTACACTAGCCGTCTGGGGTAGACTAGCAGCCTAGCAGGGGCTCTAGCGGACGAGACTAAAAGGCTAGCAGCAGGGGCTCTAGCTAGCGGATGAGACAGATATGCTAGCAGCTGGGGCTCTAGCAGACAAGAACGAGGCGCTAGCAGCGGAGGCTCTAGCAGAAGGGGCTGAGGTGCTAGCAGCAGGGGCTCTAGCAGACAAGACTGAGATGCTAGCAGCGGGAGCTATAGCGGACGAGACTAAAAGGCTAGCAGCAGGGGCTCTAGCGGACGAGACAGAGGTGCTAGCTACAGAGGCTACACTAGCCGTCTGGGGTAGGCTAGCAGGGGCTAAGCTAGCAGTGGGGGCTGTGCGAGTAGCCTGGGCTGAACTGGCTGACGGGGCTACTCCAGCAGCAGAGGCCATGCTGGCAATAGGAATCCTGCTAGCTGCCCTAGCTATCTGGGGTAGGCTAGCAGGGGCTACACTAGCAGTGGGGGCTGTGCGAGTAGCCTGGGCTGAACCGACTGACTCCAGCAGCAGAGGCCATGCTGGCAATAGGAATCCTGCTAGCTGCCCTAGCTATCTGGGGTACACTCTTAATTTTTTTTTAATTTTTACGGGACTTTCAATGTATTATTTTACAGATTAGTTTTGTTTTTCTACTTTAAGTGTAAATGCCATAAAAATACAGTAAATGCCATAAAAATACAGTAAATAACCTTTAATACAAATATTAACTGTAACTGAGGGGTACAATTCCCTGACTGTATTACTAGATATGATACTTACTACCACTACCTTTGTACTTAATATTCGGCCACCCAGTACACGGCATAAATATATTATCATGAACACTCTCACGTAGATGAAACGGATCCAACACAAATGTACGAATTAGAAGCAGGTCTTTATTTCCTACACAGCGATGGTGTGTAGAATAAACACTTAATCACTTAATTACATTTATGAATTGAAATAGTATGCACTTTTATGGCAAGGAGTATTCGTCGGTATATCAATAGATAATGTCCAATCTCTGAAGGCGCAGGTGGTAAATATACGACCTGGAATAGTTAAGGAATAACAGCAATGATACTTTAATGATTATAGGCTGGATACACTAGAGGGGGTTAATCCGGTCGCTTGTAAGCCGACAGGAGTAGGAGGGGGGGGGGGGTAGAATCCAGCTGCCTCGTCCGGCCAAGGGTATCCCAGGTGAACCCACTGTAGTGCCGTTCAATGCGCCGGCGATCCTTGGACCACAGATGAAAGCAGGTGGACTCTTTGTGGGCCGGCTCTCTCCGGTCCACGGGGGAGAGATGTGGAGAGACCTCGTCTTGCAGAGCGTCTCCTCACCTTGCGTCCTCTCCAGGGGGGGGGGTTCCAACACACGGTAGTGTCGGGGGTCTTTATCCATAGAATAATCAAAGTATCCAAAGCATAATCCGTGCCTGGGAAGGCGGGCTGTCGTCGATAGAATAATCCGGTATACAGGTCCACTCGCTCGTCGGCTCTGGGGCTCCTCGGGTGCAGCTTCACATAGGGTCAACCACCCTGGGTAAGCAGCCAGTTCTCTGCCCGAAACGATGGGGTACTGACTACGGTAGTATTCTCACCGCACGAAGCACTATATATTAACAGACTATTATTAGCTTAATAGACTACGTCCAACTCGACGATATAGTGCCAAATATGACTATTCAAATATTAATATACACGATGTCTCAATACCGATGGTAGGCCGAACTTGGCCTTACTCCCACACGTGGCATCGCGGGGAGGCTTTACGTCTGTGACTCTATTGGAGGGTAAGAAACTGGACTAAAAAGAAAGTCCTACTTTAGTAGCGCAGTATATATACGCACTATGAACAAATAGTCCCATTAGTGGTGCGGTAGCCAAATTCCTACGCGGAACTAGGACTTGTTCGTACATGTCGAGCGGTACGTTTGAACTGGGTCTGAGGGGTATGGCAGCCTGGCACCAAGGTCTCGACCAATAGTAGAATGGAGACTATTATGGGATGTTCAGTAGGCTAGAATGGATATTCAATGCATATTGTACAAGGAATATACAAGGGATATCAGGGAATATTAGAGAATATACAAATACAATTAAATATATATATATAAATAAATATATATATTCGGTTTAATCTGGCCCTTCACAACAGCCACCCCCTGAATAGGTCCCAGACCTAATCAGTTAAACGGAGACAGATTAATCGCGTTGTCTATTTACACATAAGGGTTTGCTGTAGGGGTCAGTCAACTTCACAAAGTCATAGGGTTGTAGGGTCATGGTCATCATCGATTGTGTCTGGGAGTCGAGGCAGTTCTATGAGCCTTGCCACGGGACGGGTGTAAGTGCGACCCTGGACGAGCACTTCAGCTGCTCGGACCTTGCCGTCGGCACCGGTGATCACTTTGCTTACGCGGCCGGCCGGCCACATAGCTCTGGGCAGTGATTGATCAATAATCATGACGACTGTTCCTTCTGTCAAATTGTCTCTCTCCTTTACCCACTTCTGGCGGGTCTGTAGAGACGGTAGGTAGTGCAGTAGGAAACTGTTCCAAAACTTGTCGGCTAATACTTGGCTGTACCTCCACATTCGTCGGCCGTTCAACACGATCGGGTATCCAACGTCATCCGGTAGATCGGGGGCTCTGCGCAGGCGACCACCCACTCCGATGAGGGCGTGAGCGTCGCCCTCGGGGGCCAGGTGAATTAATCTGCTGTCGGATGGGACGGGCTTTCCTCCCTGTAGACAGGCCAATTCATCGGGGAACGAGTCTCTCTGGGCTCGCTGCAGTAGAAGCAATTCTGCTTCCTCGTAGTTAGCTGCTGACATATCAGCGGGGGACTTGCACTCCGGGTGGTACCGCAGGAATGTTCTTTGTTGTGCACTCTCTATGGACGTGCAATCGTTTATGTTAGGGTCGGTGGAGGCTACGGTGCTCAATCCACAGAACACAGACTTCTTAATTTCCACCTCCTCTGGACTTGCTTCCCTCGGGATAGGCATGGGCCACTGTCCTTCCGGGAGTCTTAGGAATGCGGGGCCGTCACTGTAGACATTGCGACGGGTGAGGTCATCCAGGGGCATCCCCCGGGTGATGACGTCAGCTGGGTTCTGTTTTGTATCAACGTAGCGCCACTCTGTTTCTCCGGTTAACTCTTCGGTTAAGTCTTGAATCTCGGTGACTCTGACTCCCACGAAGACTTTGTACTTGCATGAGTCCGATTTGATCCAGGCGAGTACCGTCGTGGAATCTGACCACAGGATTGTTCTAGACACCGGTATGGTGAGCTCACGTTGGATGAGCGTGGCTAGGTGCGCTCCGGCTAGGGCTGCGCAGAGCTCTAGACGTGGGATAGATTGTTGCTTGCGTGGGGCTATTCTCGAGCGGGCGAGGACAAATGCTGTGTAGATCTCTCCCCCCTGGTCTTGGGCCCGCAAGTAGGCTACTGATCCGTATGCGACCTCTGAGGCGTCACTGAAGACGTGTAAGTCCATTTTACATGTCTCTGGCCTCACCGTGGGTGGGAAGTAGCTTCGGCGCATATTAACGCCTGGGAGTGAGTGGAGCTCCATCTCCCACTCTCTCCAGGTGGATGCAAGGTGTGCGGGAATGGGGTCGTCCCAGCCCTGGTCCTTGTCCCACAATGCTCGTACAATAATTTTTGCCCTGGTGGTGTACGGTAGAATACATCCTAGCGGGTCATATTGTCGGGCGAGTGTTGTGTACACACTCCGTCTGGTGGTCGGCGCCGCCGCCGGCCTTCCCTGCTCCGTAGTCAGGGGCTTGTGTCTGTAGTGAAGCGAATCTGTTTTGAATCGCCACACCAATCCCAGGGTCATCTCCTGGGCTTCTCCCGGGATTGTAGCCATCCAGGTCTCGCTGCTGGCTGCCTTGTCCTCGGAGGAGAGGCTGCGCAGTACTTGCGGATCGCTGCTGGCCCACTGCCTGAGATCAAAGCCGCCTTTGATCAATGAGGCGCGGAGTTTAATCAGGAGAGCCTCGGCTTCTTCCTGGGTTGAAAGGCTTTGTAGACAGTTGTCTACGTAGAAGCTGTTCTTTACGCTGCGTCTGACCTCTTCGTCCGCTGCTGGGTCCTCTGCTACATGTTTCTGTAGTGCAAATGTCGCACAGCAGGGGCTGCACGTCGTTCCGAAGGGGAGGACTTCCCATTGGTAGATGGCTGGGTGCTCATCTCCTGGCTTCTCTCTCCATAGGAACCGTAACAGGGGCTTGTCCGCCTCTACTAATCTCACCTGCAGGAACATTCCTTTAATGTCCCCGCTGATGGCCACCTTTTCCTGGCGGAAGCGGAGTAGAACGCCGAGTAGGGAGGGGCCGAGTGTGGGACCGGGCAGTAACTCTTTATTCAGATTTTGGGATCCGATCTGGTAGCTGCAGTTAAATACTATGCGGTCTTTACCGTTGTGATGGACCTTGTGGTGGGGCACGTACCACGATTCAGTGGTCTGGTCAGCCTCTTTAATGTCCATCTTTGTGACGTGTCCCGCTGTGATGAGCTTCTCAATCTCAGCGCGGTATACACTCTCTTGGGCGGGGTTCTTGGCTAAGCGCCGCTCCGTGTTCAGCAGGTACCGTTCTATGGCGTCTGTCTTGGCGTGGAAAGTAGGCATTCCTTCTCGCCGCAGGAGTGGCGTGGCGTATCTCAACACGCCGTTGACCGGGACTCTCTTGGTCCCTGTCTCGAGGAGGTGAATGGCGTAAATGTCATCTTTAGAGCGAATGCCTTTCTTTCCATTCTTAAAGGGCATTTGTTCCAAGCTCCATAGCCGCTCTACGTGTTGCAGGAGTGCGGTTTCTCCCTCTGTGACTCGGGAGTGGAGACATCTAGTGGCTGTACTTCGGTTGAGAGATTTGGCGAGCGGGCCTTGGAGAGTCCATCCCAAACGGGTCTCGACTGCTGCAGGACAGCCTCGGGGTCCGGTATGAACCCGGTCTATCGGGACAATGAGGTCTGCATGGTCGGAGCCTATCAACAGGGTCGGCATAGCATTGTCTATGAGCGGGATCGGTAACTTGCGCAGATGTGCATATTTCTCCATCAGCTTGGCGACGGGGTATGTGTACCGCGACAGTCCTATTTCTTGGCTGGTGAAAGCGTCTGCAATCTGGTACCGTCGCTCAGGCTGGCCGCTTGCTGCGATAGAGAATGAGACATTCTCGCCCTTTATCGTCTTCAAATCTCGTCTTATTGTCCGAATTGTCATTTGGGTTTCGCTTCCCCGCAGCCCTAGCTGGGCCGCAGCGGAGGCGAGCAGCAGGGTCTTCTCTGACCCGTCATCGAGGACGGCGTAAGTGTCCAGGACTTTATTCTGGTAGCTTAGTGTCACACGCACTACTTTTAGGAGTACTCGGGCTCCACTGCTGCTGGCGGGATCGATGTACATGACGCTCGCTTTGCGGCTGGATGGTGCAGGTGAAGGGCGCCGTCTGTTACTGTCGTGAAGTATGTCCAGATGGGCTCCATCGCACTTGGTGCACCTTTTCTTTAAGCGGCATTCGGCTGCCATGTGTGAGCGCGCACAGCGAAAACAGCGCTTGTTGGACTTTATCCATTGACCTGCTTCCTCCGCGTTCAGCTTGGGGAAGGAGTCACATTGCGCTAGCCAGTGTTCTTTCTCACAGTAGGGGCACACTATCTTCCACTTCTCCGTTCTGGAGGGGGTACTGTGGCTCCTGCTGCTCGGTACTGACTCCGATTGGTGCATCACAGTCACCGATCTTCTTCCATCATTTAGTCGTCTGGTTCTTTCTCTGGAGCCAGGGGTGCTCCGTCCGAATGTATCTAGCCGTAGGCTGCTGACTTCTCTCGCCAGGAAGTCTGCTAGATCGAGGAGGTTCGGTTCGGGGCCATTCGGGTCTCTGTGGTCCCTCTGCCGCCTAAAGCGCTCCTGACGAGCGGGCGGCAGCTTCTCCAGGATCCTTTCCACATTTGAGTTGGCGTAAAGTTCATACTTCCCCTTCTCTCTTTGCGCTCCCAACATCCCTACCAGGGACTGCACTCTGATGGACAGGTCGTCCAGTGCTCGATTGTCTATTGCTGGGGGTAAGCGGTCGATGTGTCAGATCTCCTGGATCACGTAATCCCATATGCGCCCATACCTCTGGTCCAATGCTACCAGCGCTGCTGTGTATGGGGTGGTGGAAGTCGCGTAGGCGAGCGCTATATTATGTGCGCGGGGCACCTTTAAGTGCTGCAGTAGGATGGCGTATTTGTGGCGTTCATCCAATACATCCACCAACATGGTCTCCAGACACATGCGGAGTTCTGTATACTGGGCCCGGTTCTCTTGGGTGAAGTCGGGTACCATAGGCGTGCCAATGTATGACGCTGACTGTGGATACATCGGCGAGCGTTGGGGGAGAGGCCTCCTAGGCGAGTCTCCTCCCGCTCCTTGGTATGGGCTGGTACCGGCAGTGTACCATGGCCCGCTTGTCCAGGTGCTGTTCCTCGGTGCGGGTCGTGCGTCGTGCTCACCCGTGTATAGAGTCGGGGGTCTGTAGCGCAGCTCCGCGGGAGTATAGCCTGGGCTGTACCGGACCTCCTGATCCGGTAGAGTACTGTGCTGTCTTCGGGCGCGGTTCTCCTCCTCTTCCTCTTCGTCTTCAGTTAGGTCATCCAGGGCTTGTAGTCTCTGGTTTAGCCTCTCCACAGGATATGCTGCTCCTTCCCGGTTGCTAGGTCTCGCTTGGACCGGTGGGGGGAGGTGGTCTGTGGGGGGTATAGACCTCGTCTGTTGGTCAAGTTCAGGGTTGTTTACTCGGCTAGGGGATGCCGCCCTGGAGGTGTGTCTAGACGAGTTCCTGGAGCCTCTGGCGGAGGGAGAGGGTGTTGTCCGTCTGATCAGCTGTTCTATTAGTTGCGCTTGCTGTCTGTCGCGCTCTGCGTCCCGTAGAGCACCAGCAGCTGCTCGCTGGCTGTCTGCTCGGTCTCGGGCCACATTCTCTTCCATCTGAATGCGTCTTATTTCCAGGCGTATGTGCTCTTCTTCGCTCCGTTGCTGTAGCTGCAATCGATCGCGTTCACCCTGGAGTCTATCGCGTTCAGTAGAGGCTTTCAGGCTGACGAGGAATGCCTGCTGTAGGGTCCTCTCTGCCTCGCTGGGAGAAGGCGGTTGTATAGGGGAGCCTTCCCTCGGGGTACTCCTTGCGGAGCCTTGGAGCTCTATCTCCACGGTGCTCTCCCCGTCTTCTTCCGTGCCGAGTTCTCTCTCGGTAGCGTTGTATTCCTCCCGGGACTCATCGGGGACTACTTCTTCAGTACTGGCGGGGTGTGAAGTCATGTCTGGTTCCCACTGGTCCCCACCGTGAACTTGGTCAGTTACATTAGAGCCCGTAGGGGCCTCTATGGTCGGGGTAGTCTGGGCGTTGGGGTTAGACATACTTTTACTTTCTAGTTTTACCGCGTTTACTGTTAGTAGAAGACTAGGTTGTTGACTGACAGCGTAAGCCTCTAAGTACTGAGGGAGCCGTCGTTCGCGCTGCGGGCGTTGGTTAGGAGGATCGTTTCGTGGAGTGTTCATCATAGGCTATTTCAATATTAATAACACTATATTAATATTACACTAATTACCCTCCGGCTCGAAGGACCAATTGTAACTGAGGGGTACAATTCCCTGACTGTATTACTAGATATGATACTTACTACCACTACCTTTGTACTTAATATTCGGCCACCCAGTACACGGCATAAATATATTATCATGAACACTCTCACGTAGATGAAACGGATCCAACACAAATGTACGAATTAGAAGCAGGTCTTTATTTCCTACACAGCGATGGTGTGTAGAATAAACACTTAATCACTTAATTACATTTATGAATTGAAATAGTATGCACTTTTATGGCAAGGAGTATTCGTCGGTATATCAATAGATAATGTCCAATCTCTGAAGGCGCAGGTGGTAAATATACGACCTGGAATAGTTAAGGAATAACAGCAATGATACTTTAATGATTATAGGCTGGATACACTAGAGGGGGTTAATCCGGTCGCTTGTAAGCCGACAGGAGTAGGAGGGGGGGGGGGGTAGAATCCAGCTGCCTCGTCCGGCCAAGGGTATCCCAGGTGAACCCACTGTAGTGCCGTTCAATGCGCCGGCGATCCTTGGACCACAGATGAAAGCAGGTGGACTCTTTGTGGGCCGGCTCTCTCCGGTCCACGGGGGAGAGATGTGGAGAGACCTCGTCTTGCAGAGCGTCTCCTCACCTTGCGTCCTCTCCAGGGGGGGGGGTTCCAACACACGGTAGTGTCGGGGGTCTTTATCCATAGAATAATCAAAGTATCCAAAGCATAATCCGTGCCTGGGAAGGCGGGCTGTCGTCGATAGAATAATCCGGTATACAGGTCCACTCGCTCGTCGGCTCTGGGGCTCCTCGGGTGCAGCTTCACATAGGGTCAACCACCCTGGGTAAGCAGCCAGTTCTCTGCCCGAAACGATGGGGTACTGACTACGGTAGTATTCTCACTGCACGAAGCACTATATATTAACAGACTATTATTAGCTTAATAGACTACGTCCAACTCGACGATATAGTGCCAAATATGACTATTCAAATATTAATATACACGATGTCTCAATACCGATGGTAGGCCGAACTTGGCCTTACTCCCACACGTGGCATCGCGGGGAGGCTTTACGTCTGTGACTCTATTGGAGGGTAAGAAACTGGACTAAAAAGAAAGTCCTACTTTAGTAGCGCAGTATATATACGCGCATGAACAAATAGTCCCATTAGTGGTGCGGTAGCCAAATTCCTACGCGGAACTAGGACTTGTTCGTACATGTCGAGCGGTACGTTTGAACTGGGTCTGAGGGGTATGGCAGCCTGGCACCAAGGTCTCGACCAATAGTAGAATGGAGACTATTATGGGATGTTCAGTAGGCTAGAATGGATATTCAATGCATATTGTACAAGGAATATACAAGGGATATCAGGGAATATTAGAGAATATACAAATACAATTAAATATATATATATAAATAAATATATATATTCGGTTTAATCTGGCCCTTCACAACATTAACCATTAAATAAAGGTTGTAATCTGTATATTGATTTAATAAGAAATTATATTTTCTTTACAGGATTATTCCATTGCTTAATTGTCTTGAATGTTAAATTGAATTGAATGTAAAACACCTAGAATATACATCATTTTACTGTATGTGAAAATAAGGCAACTTTCTGTTTTTTTGCTGTTAAACTTTAAATGTAATGTTAAATAATGTTAAAAAAGAAAATAATATAATTAAAAAACAGTAAAAACCTTCAGTTATTCTACAGGTAATTCATTTTAAATACATGTATTTGCTTAATTGTGTTGAATGTTAAATTACATTGAATTGTATGTAAAAACACATAAGATACTCATCATTTTACTGTATGTGAAAATAAGGCAACTTTCAGTATTTAAAAAAATTATTATCAAACACCTTCAATAAAGTGACAGGACTTAAAGTTCAGCAGTGAAACACTGTTATTTCACAGGTTTTTCCTACATTTACGATAAAACACCTTCAATTAAGTGACAGAACTTAAAGTTCAGCAGTGAAACACTGTTATTTGACAGTTTTTTCCTAAATTATTACGATCAAACTCCTTCAATAAAGTGACAGAACTTAAAGTTCAGCAGTGAAACACTGTTATTTCACAGGTTTTTCCTACATTTACGATGAAACACTTTCAATTAAGGCGAGACACTGCAGGTGAATAGTCAAATATACTTTTTTTGTTGATTTTGAGATTTTGTTATATTTTGCTTCCTAAACATGTCTTCTATGAAACTAGTGACAATAAAACGTCAATAACACACATTTAGTTGTTTATTTTACATCATTTTGCCTTATTGCATCCATAAATGTGCACTTATTTAATGGGGAAGTGCCTCATTTGCATATATAAACATACATTTCAGAAAACTTGCAATATATTTTTTCTTAGTTTATATGTACATAACAAATTTGGAAAGTTTCATAGTGATATCTATTCAAATTTGTTTTGCCTATTAGGGGGTACTACACTGTACTACACTGTTTGTAGCCTGTGTGTAGTTCTGTTCAGTTCAATAACATCATTATTATTATTATTATTCAGTTATCAGGCATGTGTTTAGGTTGTCTATTACTAATGGTTTGATTAGGTATTGTGTTTGTAAATATCTGTTTAAAAAAAAAAGTATGGCATTTTACAATACAGAACTTTGAAGGCGTTTTCCCAAAAATGAGTTTTAAGAGTTTTTCCTCATACTCTGAGCCAGAAATCTCCACTTCAGTAGCACTCACATACACCAAACCTTCCAGTTCTATTCATATCTATGTTCTGAAGGTATTTACAGAAGGGTTTGTTGATATCGCATTCATACCCTGATTTATATCACATTTTATTCCTAAAAACATGGCGAAATATGGAATTTTACCATAAAAATTGACTGAATGGAGTATTTTCTGATTGATGGAGTGATAAAAAGAGATATCCAAAATCCCCTCTGTAATAACCTTTGGCTCTAATATGTCAACAAAATGAAACTATAATTTTGAAAATGGCTTTATCCAATGTTCAGATTTCTGTCCTGGAATTATACAATTTCAGAAAAACTTGTAATACAAAAAAGTCTTGTCTTAATATAAGTAATCAACTGGGGAAGTTTCATTGTGATATCTATTAGTTAATTTTTTTACCCTATTCACCTGCAGTGTCTCCCCTTAAGTGACAGAACTTAAAGTTCAGCAGTGAAACACTGTTATTTTACAGGTTTTCCCATAATTATTACAATCAAACTCCTTCAATTAAGTAACAGCACTTAAAGTTCAGCAGTTAAACACTGTTATTTTATAGGTTTCCCCATTATTATTACAATCAAACCCCTTCAATTAAAGGGGAACTCCAACATTTTGGGAAATTAGCTTATTTAACATCTTCCCTGGAGTTAGACAAGAAGATACATACCTTTTTTGTCTCTGTGCGTGCATTTTAGCTTTGGGAATAGACGCTCCGTTAGCATAGCTTAGCTTCATCACTGGAAGTGAGGCAGGACAGTAGCCTTACAGTGCCTTACAGTGTATTGCAAGGTCTGACATTGACCAAACTTGATATGCATGACCTTGGTGGGCTCTAGGTCAACTCCTGAAAAGGGGGTCAATGTCAGACTTTGCAATCAAAAGTTAGGGGGCTAATAACCCTTGCCATAATTTCAGTGCGCCCCCTAACTTTTGATTGCAAGGTCTGACATTGACCCCCTTTTCAGGAGTTGACCTAGAGCCCACCAAGGTCATGCATATCAAATTTGGTCAATGTCAGACCTTGCAATACACTGTAAGGCACTGTAAGGCTACTGTCCTGCCTCACTTCCAGTGATGAAGCTAAGCTATGCTAACGGAGCGTCTATTCCCAAAGATAAAATGCACGCACAGAGACAAAAAAGGTATGTATCTTCTTGTCTAACTCCAGGGAAGATGTTAAATAAGCTAATTTCCCAAAATGTTGGAGTTCCCCTTTAAGTGACAGAACTCAAAGTTCAGCAGTGAAACACTGTTATTTCACAGGTTTTTCCTACATTTAAGATGAAACACCTTCAATTAAGTGACAGAACTTAAAGTTCAGCAGTGAAACACTGTCATTTGACAGTATTTTCCTAAATTATTACGATCAAACTCCTTCAATAAAGTGACAGAACTTAAAGTTCAGCAGTGAAACACTGTTATTTCACAGGTTTTTCCTACATTTATGATGAAACACCTTCAATTAAGTGACATAACTTAAAGTTCAGCAGTGAAACACTGTTATTTCACAGGTTTTTCCTACATTTACGATAAAACACCTTCAATTAAGTGACAGAACTTAAAGTTCAGCAGTGAAACACTGTTATTTGACAGTTTTTTCCTAAATTATTACGATCAAACTCCTTCAATAAAGTGACAGAACTTAAAGTTCAGCAGTGAAACACTGTTATTTTACAGGTTTCCCCATTATTATTACAATCAACCCCCTTCAATTAAGTGACAGAACTCAAAGTTCAGCAGTGAAACACTGTTATTTCACAGGTTTTTCCTACATTTAAGATGAAACACCTTCAATTAAGTGACAGAATTTAAAGTTCAGCAGTGAAACACTGTCATTTGACAGTATTTTCCTAAATTATTACGATCAAACTCCTTCAATAAAGTGACAGAACTTAAAGTTCAGCAGTGAAACACTGTTATTTCACAGGTTTTTCCTACATTTAAGATGAAACACCTTCAATTAAGTGACAGAACTTAAAGTTCAGCAGTGTAATACTGTCATTTGACAGTATTTTCCTAAATTATTACGATCAAACTCCTTCAATTAAGTGACATAACTTAAAGTTCAGCAGTGAAACACTGTTATTTCACAGGTTTTTCCTACATTTATGATGAAACACCTTCAATTAAGTGACATAACTTAAAGTTCAGCAGTGAAACACTGTTATTTTACAAGGTTTCCCATAATTATTACAATCAAACTCCTTCAATAAAGTGACAGAACTTAAAGTTCAGCAGTGAAACACTGTTATTTCACAGGTTTTTCCTACATTTACGATGAAACACCTTCAATTAAGTGACATAACTTAAGTTCAGCAGTGAAACACTGTTATTTTACAGGTTTCCCCATAATTATTACAATCAAACTCCTTCAATTAAGTGACAGAACTTCGTTCAGCAGTGAAACGCTGTTATTTGGCAGGTTTTTCCTACATTTACGATGAAACACCTTCAATTAAGTGACATAACTTAAGTTCAGCAGTGAAACACTGTTATTTTACAGGTTTTCCCATAATTATTACAATCAAACTCCTTCAATTAAGTGACAGAACTTCGTTCAGCAGTAAAACGCTGTTATTTGGCAGGTTTTTCCAAAATGATTACAATCACACTCCTTCAATTAAGTGACAGAACTCAAAGTTCAGCAGTGAATTTGTTTTTACAGATATTTGCTATATATTCTCTGTATTTTTACAGCCCAACTGCTGTATAAAAATTCTAAATTACATTCCAATTACCTATTATTTGAAATCCCTTTAAAAGTATCTGGACAAGAAATTTTTCTTTTTTAAATGTCAATGCACATTAGGGAAAATTAATGATGTTCAAATAAAAGCCCAAGTTCTAATCTATCAGTTTTCATTTCATGTTTAAATCTGCTCCAGAGGCTGATATAAAAGGTTTTATTA
Source organism: Notolepis coatsorum (assembly GCF_963971535.1). NCBI lineage: Eukaryota > Metazoa > Chordata > Actinopteri > Aulopiformes > Paralepididae > Notolepis > Notolepis coatsorum. The sequence continues at coordinate 87,345,819 of NC_140179.1, read as the reverse complement.
ACTGACAATTCTGAAAATCTTTCCAAAAAACCCTAATTGCATAGGTTTTAATATGAGTTTTTAGCAGGCGTTTTATGTCTAAATGGGTTAAGTATTCATTTTGCATGGTCTCAGCTGCACTCCAGTTCAACAACCCACAAGCAAGCACTCTTCTCAGTATATTTGGAGTTCATACATACAGTTGATATACCTTGTAAAAGTCAGTACAGTTAATGTGTCAAAAGTAGAAATAAGCATGTAAAAGCTCTATTCTCCAATGTGGATGATAATCTGGCAATGGTGAAAAGGAAACGACTATATATAGCATAATATTGTATAGTGCTGAGAGATGAGTCGGAGGTGGTGTCTCGAAGGAGAGCGGTATTTATTAGCACAACATTTTATATGGAAATCACAACATTTATATGGAATGTCACTGTAAACCAGTGTTAATTTTGGCAGCTATTTTCATTTTAGTTTTAGTCTTAGTAATGTGTCAAGTGCTCCTTTTTCGTTTATCATATTTAGTCATTTTCATTTATTTTTTTCGTTTAGTCAGTTTTAGTCAACTAAATGATACAACTAAAAGATACTCATCGTTTTACTGTATGTGAAAATAAGGCAACTTTCAGTATTTAAAAAAATTATGATCAAACACCTTCAATAAAGTGACAGGACTTAAAGTTCAGCAGTGAAACACTGTTATTTCACAGGTTTTTCCTACATTTACGATAAAACACCTTCAATTAAGTGACAGAACTTAAAGTTCAGCAGTGAAACACTGTTATTTGACAGTTTTTTCCTAAATTATTACAATCAAACTCCTTCAATAAAGTGACAGAACTTAAAGTTCAGCAGTGAAACACTGTTATTTCACAGGTTTTTCCTACATTTACGATGAAACACTTTCAATTAAGTGACAGAACTTAAAGTTCAGCAGTGAAACACTGTTATTTTACAGGTTTTCCCATAATTATTACAATCAAACTCCTTCAATTAAGTAACAGCACTTAAAGTTCAGCAGTTCTGTATCGTATACGCTCTCGCTCGGCATCGCTCTCTGCACTATCTCGCATATGTGCACAAGCACTGAATAAAGACCACAAATATACCTTTAATCCCAATATTCGTCTGACCACACCCCTATCAGCTTACCCATATAAGCAGGGGTGGGGCCACCCACTCGCCTCCTTCTCGCTTTCACCACAAGGAAGAAGTGCCTCGGTAGATCCCCACACTTGACACCATGATGGAAAGGATTAGGAGCAGCTTTGGGAAACAAGGATACGTTGACATCATATCTTTATTTTCTCTCTCACTATTTTCGAGAAAATACGGCGATATTGTCTTCGTACTGGAGTGTCTGGAAGATGATGATCATTCTAAAAACCCTCCACCGGTTTTCGTATTGGGAGCACGCCGCTGCATGCTTCTCAACTGCAGTTCCTTGCTGTGTTTGTTGGGGTGAAACCTGTCAGGCCACAGCTGAACTGTCGGACACGCCGCTGTTGTGAGAAGCGGTGGGTTTCAGGTTGGGTGAGTACTGTTGCTGGCGGGCTTCACTTGTCTGTTAGTGCTATGGGGGCTACTTGACAATGTTTATGGAAACCGGCCCCAGGCTAGGGTCCTTTGTTCAGCCACCTAGGCGACAGAAGGCCTTGGTCTGAAGACCATTGTAGTTTTAACTAGTGGGCCGCGACCATTAACACTGGTGATCCCTGTGTGTTCTGGACGAGTGGATTCTCTCTGTCCCGTGTTAAGCCCCTTCTTTCATATCCAAATGAGAGTATTCCTTCACGAGGAGATATGTGCATGGATGTGCGATAGCGGCAGATCCATGTTCAAGTCAGCTACACAGGCCAGTTTGGTATTGTGCTGATTCCGTCGGGTGTTGGTAAAATCACCGTTGTAAAGCAGTGTTGACATCTTGTTTCTCTTTTCTCTTAAAAAGTGAGGAGAGGTTCAGAACGGCGGCCTGTCTGGGTGAGTGTTATGTCATTGTATACATGTTCAGGTGATAGCTGCTTAGCTTACGGTTAGCCAGTCAGCTGTTAGCTGCTGCGTTAGCCTGCTGGGATCGCTGCATGGCCTACTTAGGTGGGCCAACTGTTAGCCAGTCAGCTGTTAGCTGCGGCGCTAGCATGTCGTGATCACTAGGTAACGTTAGCTTGCTGCTGTAGGCCAAGGCCTGGCGCGGGGTAGCTTTAGCTCCTTGCGCGCCGCCGCGAGCGCTTCTGGTCGCGTGCGCCGTTAGCTCGGCATCTCGCGAGCAGGGGCAGTAGCGCCCGAACGGTTGGAGCGGCCGTTAGCTTAATGCTACTCTGTTGAACGTGCTTTGATTTTAACATGTTTTACACTCTTGACTACGACGTCATCCTTGACAGGGGATGTTCGTCGACCCTGCCCTGAGCCTGGACGGGGATTGCGTCAACAAAGAGGACTGTAGCGACTGGTTGGAGCGACGACGCTGCCCAGTTCGAGCAACACAGGATCGGCTGTGTTGTCTACGGGGTCTCGAGTCTGCACTTCGCTGATCTACGTTCCGGGTAGGACAAGGTTTGACCAGACCTTATAACACGTCTTCTGGTTTTACTTTTCTAAATGTTTTGTGAATAACGATGTTTTTCCCAAAACGTGTGTTGCTGCAATGCATTTAGGATACGACGCGAGTTATGTGTGAGCTGTTTTTGTCACTGGCAGTTAGCTTCTCCGTGCAAATCGGGTTGTTGTTACAGATGTGAAAATGATCTGGTTGTTGTGTGAGAAACATCATGGTGTTTATATGTACCGTGTACTCACAACTAAGGTAACTAACCTATGAAGCTATGCTTAGTGACAAGTGAGTAAAAGAATGTTCTTTTCTCAGCCTGTGATGACAATGAACAGTGTGTTCACACATTAACAGGTTTTCCTGTTTTAACTGGCCGTATTGAGGGTAAAATAAGAGGATTGTGTTTCCCCCCGGTTCCCTGGGGACTTTTTCATCCTCCTATCAGACATGTTGTGCACTAATTGTGTCTTTTGTGTGGTAGGGATGCGATGTAACCCTTAGCTTGATTGCTGAGGTTGTGCTAAAACTGCTGGAGAAACTTTATTTTCCTAAACGAAAAGATTGTTTGGTCGCTGTCGTGTGTGCTTAGCAAGGCCTGTGGCCGATACTAATCGAGAATTATGTATTCTCTCATTATGAAAAACGGCGTTCCTCTGTAGAGTGTTTTTGCCATTTTTTGTAGGTGATGATGGGTTGTGTGTGTCATGTGACCTACAACTGGGTTGGACTGGCCACAGAAGCACATGTGTATGTTGGACCGGGGCTCTTAGAGCCCTCTCTATTCTGTGTTTTTTCCTTAGTAAAAATCAGATAGCAGGTTAGCTCATGCGCTGTGTGGAGCTGTCAAACGCTTCATGGAGCTGACTATGACTGTGTCATATTCTCTTTTTGTCATTACATCGTATCATGGGTGTGGGGTCGTAAAGGGGTGAACTGGTAACCTTTCCTCTCCTCCTTGTTTCTGTCGGTCAGGGGTACACCCCCTGTCCTTCAAGGTTCCCGTCACGTGGCGGTTCGGCACGTTACGGGGGGGGGGGGGGGTCGGGGGGGTTTCCTGGTCCCACGGCCTGGTATATTGGGCGTGTGCACCGCAGGAATTCCCCCGCCGTAGAGTACGTCACCGTGCGCGTCTCTGTTGGTAGGACTTCCGTGTGCTGTTCAGGTCCATGTGATGGATCTGTTTCAGGGGGGTGGTCAGGGCTCCTCCTCACCAAGCGCCTATTCGGGCCTTCTGTGAGTTCGGACTCCTTCTTCCATGTGAGGGAGCCTCCATCAGAGTACAGAGCCTTCCTCCTCAGATTGTCAAAGTGAGTGGACCCTCTGGAAGGTGTCCTATTCTATTGTATATGTATTCGATTCAATTCGATTATTGAGTGTGTATGGGTTCAGTGCCTCTTCCCCGGAGAGCCCTAAAACCAATTTTTTACATGGCTCAAGGTGCAATATATTCTTTTCAATCTATACAGCTCGCGTGGGAAGTCTCTCTGGGGATCCCCGTCTCCTTCCTATGGGAGGGTGGTGGGATGTAAAAATGTGAATTTTTTTTACCCCCGGCTGTATAGACTGGGATACATACTGTTGATGCTTCCTTCTTTTCTATTCAAAAAGTGTTGGAGTTAGGAAGTGTCACACCCCTCTTGTCGTTCCCCTGGGCGCCTTGGGGATTCAATGACAGGTCTAAATAGCCTGTTCATTGATGGGGGTGTGTCCCGACACACGTATAGTGCTAGCTCGCTGTAAACAGGCGACTGACTGGCGCGCCTTGGTTGCTTGTGGTTAAAACTGCGTTTTTATGAAGCAACTGAGATGGGGGTTTTTCCTCTTCCGACGACCAAATCCCACGACCTGGGATGGTTTTCGACGGATTCTCGTTCATGTCTGGGGGATGATGACGGAATGGATCTGAACATATGTAGAGGGGTCTCACGCCCTTGGGGTGGGCCACCAGGCGCGGTTCGCCCGAACGTCTGGGTGGCGCCTTCTTTTCATGTTAAGATCGACACGCATATCTGCCCTTTCTCCTGGAGTAGGCATGTCGGCGTGGTTAGGGCACGGGACTGGTTCTGGTCACGCTGGTCCGGATCAGTTGAACCCGTTGTCCGCCGGGGATGCAGATCTGCTGTTCTGGTACCCTGAGGGACTTGGGCTTTTTTCAGGGGGAAAAATGCCAGGTCGGTCCGGGTGTCACAGGGTTAAGCGCTATGGAGATCCTGGTTGGGTACGTTTTTACTCAGCACTGTCGTAATGGCTTACGGCCATGCCATTCTGTACACGCTCGATCTCGGCGGATCTCGGCCGCTACACAGGTTGGTCCTGGTTAGTACTTGGTTGGGAGACCGCCTGGGAATACCAAGTACGGTGTGCTTAGGGGCTGGATCTCCATTCTTTTTCGCTCCTCTCTCACGCATGGCGAAGAGGGGCCTGTTGGGGTGGTCTTTGACCTCCTCTGGTGACCCTGTGCTTCCCGTATCGCCAGGCCCGGTCCGAGGTAATGTTCGTCGACCCGTAGGCCTGGGTTAACCCTTTTTTGAAAACTGAGACACTTGTACTGCGGTATAGCCGGTGTATACCCGCAGGTGTGTTTTGGAGTTTTTTCTTGAGGGGTTATAGGAACAACCACCGCATTGGGTAACGCCAAGGTGGTTGATTCCCTGGTGTGTTGGAGCAGTGTCAACTCTCGGGTTCACCGGTTGAGGGTGCCCCTGCACGTTCATGACGTCTGCCAATCGTGTCAGCCTTCTCTGCCTCGACCCCTCTGGGTGGGGGTTTTTAAATGGAGGCTTGGTTATGCAACAACGCCAGCATACGCCCCTTCCGCCGGGGCGGCTGTGTTCAGCTGTCCCCTCTGGCGCCTGTCTCGTCCGCAGTCTCCAGGCTAGGGTTAACAGCCTGTTGCCTGGTTTTTCCCCGGTGCGCTGCCTGCTTCCGTTGGTTAACCTTTTTTGTGTGCTTACGGCCATGCTGACTGCCTGTTCTGCAGGGTCAGTGTGCCAGGCGGTGTACTATTGGGGGGACAGGGCCCGCTCGGCTTACGGCCATACCAACCTGTACACGCCCCCGATCTCGTCCGATCTCGGAAGCTAAGCAGGTTCTGGCCTGGTTAGTACTTGGATGGGATACCGCCTGGGAATACCAGGTGCAGTAACTGAGGGGCCTTTGTCCGAATACGCTGGCGATGTGGGGGGCGGGGCACTACGTGCCCACCTGGTGGGGTCTTGATGCTGGCATCATGGACTTCTCCGGGCCCCCATTCCAGGGAGTCCAGTCCTTTTGGTGGGTCTGGGTCTTCCTTCGCGCTCCGCTGCTACGGCCTTGCCACGGGGTTGGGTTTGCCCTTGACCCCGTGATTCTGGGGGCAGTAACGAGGTTGTTCCTCCGTTCGTTCCCGGGTGGCATGCGGGTTGTGCGTGTGTGTAGTCGTGGGGTCAAGCCACGGTCTGCTCACCCTGTGCGTTGAGTTGCTTGAGTGCCCGTCGGGTCCGTCGCCCTCCCGTGAAGCCCCTAATAGGGGGGGTGCCCTCCATTAGGGTGGGTCGGGGGGGCTCGGCCCTCCCTGTTCTGATGGTTGTGGGGGGCTGTCAGCGGGGTGTATTTGTCGGCCGTTGGCTCTCGCTCTGCCTCCCTTGTGCAGAGAGCGATGCCGAGCGAGAGCGTATACGATACAGAACGTTAGGTTATGACTATAACCAAGTTCTGTTAGTATAGTGACGCTCGGCATCCGACGCCGCTGCAGCCTTTGACCTCGCCTTGTGGCGAAAGCTTGGGAAGGAGGCGAGTGGGTGGCCCCACCCCTGCTTATATGGGTAAGCTGATAGGGGTGTGGTCAGACGAATATTGGGATTAAAGGTACATTTGTGGTCTTTATTCAGTGCGCGTGCACATATGCGAGATAGTGCAGAGAGCGATGCCGAGCGTCGCTATACTAACAGAACTTGGTTATAGTCATAACCTAACGTTAAACACTGTTATTTTATAGGTTTCCCCATTATTATTACAATCAAACCCCTTCAATTAAGTGACAGAACTCAAAGTTCAGCAGTGAAACACTGTTATTTCACAGGTTTTTCCTACATTTAAGATGAAACACCTTCAATTAAGTGACAGAACTTAAAGTTCAGCAGTGAAACACTGTCATTTGACAGTATTTTCCTAAATTATTACGATCAAACTCCTTCAATAAAGTGACAGAACTTAAAGTTCAGCAGTGAAACACTGTTATTTCACAGGTTTTTCCTACATTTATGATGAAACACCTTCAATTAAGTGACATAACTTAAAGTTGAGCAGTGAAACACTGTTATTTTACAAGGTTTCCCATAATTATTACAATCAAACTCCTTCAATAAAGTGACAGAACTTAAAGTTCAGCAGTGAAAAACTGTTATTTCACAGGTTTCCCCATTATTATTACAATCAAACCCCTTCAATTAAGTGACAGAACTCAAAGTTCAGCAGTGAAACACTGTTATTTCACAGGTTTTTCCTACATTTAAGATGAAACACCTTCAATTAAGTGACAGAACTTAAAGTTCAGCAGTGTGATACTGTCATTTGACAGTATTTTCCTAAATTATTACGATCAAACTCCTTCAATTAAGTGACATAACTTAAAGTTCAGCAGTGAAACACTGTTATTTCACAGGTTTGTCCTACATTTATGATGAAACACCTTCAATTAAGTGACATAACTTAAAGTTCAGCAGTGAAACACTGTTATTTTACAAGGTTTCCCATAATTATTACAATCAAACTCCTTCAATAAATTGACAGAACTTAAAGTTCAGCAGTGAAACACTGTTATTTCACAAGTTTTTCCAAAATTATTACGACGAAACACCTTCAATTAAGTGACAGAACTCAAAGTTCAGCAGTGAAACACTGTTATTTCACAGGTTTTTCCTACATTTAAGATGAAACACCTTCAATTAAGTGACAGAACTTAAAGTTCAGCAGAGAAACACTGTTATTTGACAGTTTTTTTCCTAAATTATTACGATCAAACTCCTTCAATAAAGTGACAGAACTTAAAGTTCAGCAGTGAAACACTGTTATTTCACAGGTTTTTCCTACATTTACGATGAAACACCTTCAATTAAGTGACATAACTTAAGTTCAGCAGTGAAACACTGTTATTTTACAGGTTTCCCCATAATTATTACAATCAAACTCCTTCAATTAAGTGACAGAACTTCGTTCAGCAGTGAAACGCTGTTATTTGGCAGGTTTTTCCTACATTTACGATGAAACACCTTCAATTAAGTGACATAACTTAAGTTCAGCAGTGAAACACTGTTATTTCACAGGTTTTTCCTACATTTATGATGAAACACCTTCAATTAAGTGACATAACTTAAAGTTCAGCAGTGAAACACTGTTATTTCACAGGTTTTTCCTACATTTACGATAAAACACCTTCAATTAAGTGACAGAACTTAAAGTTCAGCAGTGAAACACTGTTATTTGACAGTTTTTTCCTAAATTATTACGATCAAACTCCTTCAATAAAGTGACAGAACTTAAAGTTCAGCAGTGAAACACTGTTATTTCACAGGTTTTTCCTACATTTACGATGAAACACTTTCAATTAAGTGACAGAACTTAAAGTTCAGCAGTGAAACACTGTTATTTTACAGGTTTTCCCATAATTATTACAATCAAACTCCTTCAATTAAGTAACAGCACTTAAAGTTCAGCAGTTAAACACTGTTATTTTACAGGTTTCCCCATTATTATTACAATCAACCCCCTTCAATTAAGTGACAGAACTCAAAGTTCAGCAGTGAAACACTGTTATTTCACAGGTTTTTCCTACATTTAAGATGAAACACCTTCAATTAAGTGACAGAACTTAAAGTTCAGCAGTGAAACACTGTTATTTTACAGGTTTCCCCATAATTATTACAATCAAACTCCTTCAATTAAGTGACAGAACTTCGTTCAGCAGTGAAACGCTGTTATTTGACAGGTTTTTCCTACATTTATGATGAAACACCTTCAATTAAGTGACATAACTTAAAGTTCAGCAGTGAAACACTGTTATTTCACAGGTTTTTCCTACATTTACGATAAAACACCTTCAATTAAGTGACAGAACTTAAAGTTCAGCAGTGAAACACTGTTATTTGACAGTTTTTTCCTAAATTATTACGATCAAACTCCTTCAATAAAGTGACAGAACTTAAAGTTCAGCAGTGAAACACTGTTATTTCACAGGTTTTTCCTACATTTACGATGAAACACTTTCAATTAAGTGACAGAACTTAAAGTTCAGCAGTGAAACACTGTTATTTTACAGGTTTTCCCATAATTATTACAATCAAACTCCTTCAATTAAGTAACAGCACTTAAAGTTCAGCAGTTAAACACTGTTATTTTACAGGTTTCCCCATTATTATTACAATCAACCCCCTTCAATTAAGTGACAGAACTCAAAGTTCAGCAGTGAAACACTGTTATTTCACAAGTTTTTCCTACATTTAAGATGAAACACCTTCAATTAAGTGACAGAACTTAAAGTTCAGCAGTGAAACACTGTCATTTGACAGTATTTTCCTAAATTATTACGATCAAACTCCTTCAATAAAGTGACAGAACTTAAAGTTCAGCAGTGAAACACTGTTATTTCACAGGTTTTTCCTACATTTATGATGAAACACCTTCAATTAAGTGACATAACTTAAAGTTCAGCAGTGAAACACTGTTATTTTACAAGGTTTCCCATAATTATTACAATCAAACTCCTTCAATAAAGTGACAGAACTTAAAGTTCAGCAGTGAAACACTGTTATTTCACAGGTTTCCCCATTATTATTACAATCAAACCCCTTCAATTAAGTGACAGCACTCAAAGTTCAGCAGTGAAACACTGTTATTTGGCAGGTTTTTCCTACATTTATGATGAAACACCTTCAATTAAGTGACATAACTTAAGTTCAGCAGTGAAACACTGTTATTTTACAGGTTTTCCCATAATTATTACAATCAAACTCCTTCAATTAAGGGGAGACACTGCAGGTGAATAGGGTAAAAAAATTAACTAATAGATATCACAATGAAACTTCCCCAGTTGATTACTTATATTAAGACAAGACCTTTTTGTATTACAAGTTTTCTGAAATTGTATGTTTAAATATGCAAATGAGGCATGATCTACTTAAATATGCACTAATTTGCATAATTCCAGGACAGAAATCTGAACATTGGATAAAGCCATTTTCAAAATTATAGTTTCATTTTGTTGACATATTAGAGCCAAAGGTTATTACAGAGGGGATTTTGGATATCTCTTTTTATCACTCCATAAATCAGAAAATACTCCATTCAGTCCATTTTTATGGTAAAATTCCATATTTCGCCATGTTTTTAGGAATAAAATGTGATATAAATCAGGGTATGAATGCGATATCAACAAACCCTTCTGTAAATACCTTCAGAACATAGATATGAATAGAACTGGAAGGTTTGGTGTATGTGAGTGATACTGAAATGGAGATTTCTGGCTCAGAGTATGAGGAAAAACTCTTAAAACTCATTTTCGGGAAAACGCCTTCAAAGTTCTGTATTGTAAAATGCCATACTTTTTCTTTTTAAACAGATATTTACAAACACAATACCTAATCAAACCATTAGTAATAGACAACCTAAACACATGCCTGATAACTGAATAATAATAATAATGATGTTATTGAACTGAACAGAACTACACACAGGCTACAAACAGTGTAGTACAGTGTAGTACCCCCTAATAGGCAAAACATATTTGAATAGATATCACTATGAAACTTTCCCAATTTGTTATGTACATATAAACTAAGAAAAAATATATTGCAAGTTTTCTGAAATGTATGTTTATATATGCAAATGAGGCACTTCCCCATTAAATATGTGCACATTTATGGATGTAATAAGGCAAAATGATGTAAAATAAACAACTAAATGTGTGTTATTGACGTTTTATTGTCACTAGTTTCATAGAAGACATGTTTAGGAAGCAAAATATAACAACATCTCAAAATCAACAAAAAAAGGATATTTGACTATTCACCTGCAGTGTCTCGCCTTAAGTGACAGAACTTCGTTCAGCAGTAAAACGCTGTTATTTGGCAGGTTTTTCCAAAATGATTACAATCAAACTCCTTCAATTAAGTGACAGAACTCAAAGTTCAGCAGTGAATTTTTTTACAGATATTTGCTATATATTCTCTGTATTTTTACAGCCCAACTGCTGTATAAAAATTCAAAATTACATTCAAATTACCTATTATTTGAAATCCCTTTAAAAGTATCTGGACAAGACATTTTTCTTTTTTAAATGTCAATGCACATTAGGGAAAATTAATGATGTTCAAATAAAAGCCCAAGTTCTAATCTATCGGTTTTCATTTCATGTTTAAATCTGCTCCAGAGGCTGATATAAAAGGTTTTATTAACTGACAATTCTGAAAATCTTTCCAAAAAACCCTAATTGCATAGGTTTTAATAGGAGTTTTTAGCAGGCGTTTTATGTCTAAATGGGTTAAGTATTCATTTTGCATGGTATCAGCTGCACTCCAGTTCAACAACCCACAAGCAAGCACTCTTCTCAGTATATTTGGAGTTCATACATACAGTTGATATACCTTGTAAAAGTCAGTACAGTTAATGTGTCAAAAGTAGAAATAAGCATGTAAAAGCTCTATTCTCCAATGTGGATGATAATCTGGCAATGGTGAAAAGGAAACGACTATATATAGCATAATATTGTATAGTGCTGAGAGATGAGTCGGAGGTGGTGTCTCGAAGGAGAGCGGTATTTATTAGCACAACATTTTATATGGAAATCACAACATTTATATGGAATGTCACTGTAAACCAGTGTTAATTTTGGCAGCTATTTTCATTTTAGTTTTAGTCTTAGTAATGTGTCAAGTGCTTCTTTTTCGTGTATCATATTTAGTCATTTTCATTTATTTTTTTCGTTTAGTCAGTTTTAGTCAACTAAATGTCTGAGCATTTTAGTAAACGGATGACATTTTTGTCTATTTTTAGTCAATGGAAAAAAACTTGGCAGAAGTCAGAAATAGTCAACATGGAACATATTCTGATTTAAATTGCGTATTTATTTTTTAACCTAGGGGAATCTGAGTCGGCGGCACAAGTAATACACAGGAAGGGTGCACTCACTGTCGATCTGTGAATGGAGAAATAACTTAATAAGACAGTCACATTATCTCTGGCCTTGCTCACCTGGCAGCGATTTATTTGAAAATATTAAATAACAGTAACAGCAGCCAGTGTAACAGTGTCAACAACACTAACAGGATACTGTGTTTTGTAAACAAACAAACACAGTACAGTAGTAGTTGAACTTTAGTAGATAATAGTACAGTACAATAGTGTATAGTACACACAGTAGCAATCTGATTGCAATCTGCTTGCATAAACATAAAATGATAAATCACATTTTGAGGTTGTTGTGTAAAGTGCCACATGGTGATGGAAGGTCTGGTTAGGGGTTAGATTTAGAGGTGCTAGGTTTGGTTAGGGGTTAGAGTTAGAGATGGTCTAGAGCAGCGGTTCCCAAACTTTTTTGGCCGCGCACCCCCTGTCACCTGCCGACCTAGCTCGCGCACCCCCCAATGCAAACATAAAAAATAATAAATAAATAAGTCCAGAGACTCCGTGCTGCTGCCGACTTTAAATCAAATAGGTGTCTGTGGGCAGTCGGCCGACATTAATAAACAGCAGTGTGTTATAATCACATTTTTATGAGCTAACGAATTCCGTTATATTGGACATTTGTATTAATTATATCAAGCGAATAACTGAGAAATTTGGCAGAGAGACGGCAACATTATCGTGAAATATAAACGTTGCGTGATGACTATTATATCTCCGCCTCCCAGTCCCAACGAAGAACATACCAGTAGTATGCAACTGCAGAGCCGCAGAGCCAGCGGCGCTCTCATCCCAACAGCTGAATTGCCAATGGCTGAATTGGAGTATTGCACTGTGCTCGCACAACTGTCTGCTCTGCGGCTGCATGCTTCTTGCATGCAGTCTAGCTCTCGCTGCCAAACCAAATGAATCTCGACATCGCTTCACCAATAGTCGTTATCAGAACACTACACACATATCATAATTATAGAACACACATCGTTGTCATTATTACCCTGTTTTCTTGGTGGAGGGGCGGGCGGCCGGGCTGTTGTGTCTGTGCTCCAGCTGTCATCATCACTCTGTCTCCACTTAACGCTGCTCTCCGCTTCTCTCATTCCTCCTGTCCTCTTTCATTACTTATTGACTTTAGATTCACCTGACAGTTTCACTGTTTTTAGCCAGCTCTGCATGTTGTAAGTGCCACAATCCCACGCTTTTGGCAGGAAGTTATTAATGCACTGGCTCGCGCTCGCTACTGTCATCGGCCCGCTGTTAAGCCTGCATATAGGAGACCTGACGACAGACTCCAGGCAGAGCGGAGCGCATCAGCACAGACGAAGCGCACCTCGCCCGAGACATTGTTTATTATTATTATTATTAAAACGTTTCTTGAATTTCATGATTTACACAGTGAAAATCCCCATTTGAAATAATGTATATTAGTTATATATTTATTAGTAAAATAACGCCATTAGCCTTTTCATGTCACGCACCACCTAGAGGTAGCTCGCGCACCACAAGGGGTGCGCGCACCACAGTTTGGGAACCACTGGTCTAGAGGTCTGGTTATGGCCTCTATTAACCAGACCTAGACCACCTCTGACTCTAACCCCTAACCAGACCAAGACCACCTCTCTGACTCTAACCCCTAACCAGACCTCCACCTAGGCTCTGACTCTAACCCCTAAGTTAAGTTTGGTGATGGTCATTGGTCAGTGCTGGGCTGCTGCTGGCAGCGGTTTATTCTATAACAACATGATACTGTAAACTAAATACAGTAGTACTAGTAGTACACACTGATTGCAATCTGCTTGCATAAAAACATACATTCTGAGGTCAGTGTACTGTTAAAGTGCCACATGGAAGAGGTCTGGTTAGTGGTTAGAGTTAGAGGTGGTCTAGGTCTGGTTAGGGGTTAGAGTTAGAGGTGGTCTAGGTCTGGTTATGGCCTCTATTAACCAGACCTAGACCACCTCTGACTCTAACCCCTAACCAGACCTAGACCACCTCTAACTCTAACCCCTAAGTTAGGGTTGGTGATGGTCAGTGCTGGGCTGCTGCCTGCTGGCAGCGGTTTATTCTATAACAGTGTAAACGTCCGTGCGGAACCAAAGTGCTCAACCATAATATACTATAATGTGTATGTACTGTATATCACTTTATATACATGCCAACACTAATTTATTAATCATATTGTAAATAAGCTGTGTATACCAACTATGGGGTGCTCTTTGCCATGTGTGTATGGATATATATATATATATATATATATACATACACACACACATACATATCCATGGCAAAGAGCACCCCAGTTGGTGTACAGCTTATTATTTATAATATGATACAGTATTTATGGGATAAATATATATGCGTGTGTGTATATGTGTATGTATACAGTATATACAGAACAATGCTATAAACATCATGTATGAATATGTATCATGTATGAATATGTGCAGGTATATATGTGTATAAAAAAAGGTAGTCTTCAGGCGTAGGGCCCGGCAAGCTATATAGTGCTTCTCCCTAGCCCTTTTCGGACAATGCTGCAACAGCAGCTGGTAAAACTTGCGATTTATGACCATTGTCATGTGTCCAATATAAAAATTTACTGAACTGAAAACAAGAATGTTATTCATCCTCTTTCTTCCGGTGTTGCTGTATCTTGTTTCGCTTCATTTTAGTCCTGATGGCTCTGGATTCTCTGTAATACACACAAACAGAAATATTATTTCAATCAACCTCATGGAGAAATAAAGAAGAAATTGCATCAGATTGATGTTCAAATCTTAAGAATTTGGACATGAGACCATTCTGATCTTGTGAGCTCACGTTTCACTGACCACATCATTCTGGCAAATCTCCATAGAGAGAAGTTTGTAATCTACAAGAAGAGGTGGTTTAGGTGTGACAACAGTGAGAAGCAACTGTTCATTTCAAAACACCAATGGCGGAGGTTAGCGTAGATGCTGCTATTAACATTAGTTATATCTGAAATGAAATGAGTTTCTTAATTGGAAGAGCAAAGAACAGCACTGAAGGTTTTTTTTCCTGTGGAAACTGTATTCGCTTTACTCCCGACCTTGTGGTGGAAAGAATTAGATTTACCTGAATAGAGGTTGATCCGATCACCTGCCAAATAGTTTTGAAAAAAGGGACATGAAATAAATCACAAGTAATCAAATGAATTAACAGCAAACTCACCAGTCACTACAGCCAGTCATGCTCTGATATCTTCGATATGAGTGACAGGACCTTGGGATTGACTGCGAGACACTTCTTATTGCCTTGTTTGTGGACTTTTGAGCCCTTGTCCGGATTTATCTTGAACATGCATCTGTAGAGGAGTGGTACATAAAAGAATTGACATCGTTATCAAATGGTGTACATTTACACAATTCCGTTCATTCTCACATTGGTGGGCCTTGGCTGCATACCGTGATACTGCTATAGCCTATGTGTGTGCTGCTCTCAATGAATGTTTGAAAGAATGGGCTCTGTCACTCATGCCCTGCCTTCTGCACTGCATTGATTCACTCTCAAACTGCTACAAGGACTTTATTATTAAAAGTTCATTATACTGGTAAATGAATTAAAAGATGAAAAAAATATACAATTACCTTTGAAGAAACTCCATTGTTGCACCCAGCTCTACAGGATAGTCAATGTTGAGGGCATAATAGATCATGAACATGGCATTAACTGCTTCAGTGAACGTTGAGACTCCATCATTGACCACCACCTGGTCCACTGCTACCATGAAGACAGATGCAGTCAGTGGGCTTTGTCCTGTGAAGGTATGACAGATGCACGCGCACACACACACACAGAAAAATAGACAAAACTGAGCTGACAAGTGTTAACATTAGCCAAAATGCGGGCGGCTAGGTGGCGCAGTGGGCAAGGCGTTCGCCACCAACGCAGGAGATGCTGGGTTCGAGCCCAGCTCTCGGCGTTGCTACCAGCTTGGCTGGTTGTTCATACTAATACAATTGGCAGTATTAGGGGGTGGGAAGCTGGTGGGTGGGGATTGGACGTTGTGGACAGCGACTCCTACAGGTCGGTTGGTGCGCCTGCGCAGTAGAATCAGGAAGCAACGAGGGCGGCGTGTCTCTCCCACGCAGACCCTCGCCGCTGAGAGATCGCGCTGTGCAGGTGAAAAGATGCGACGGCTGCCTCCTTGAGTACCGGAGGGGACACGTGATGCAAGGCTTCGTCCACATTGCAGCCAGCTTGTGGGAGGCATGGCCTAACAGCGTTCGAGACAGGGGAGGGTAGGGGGAAGGGTAGGGTAATTGGACAATACGAAATTGGGGACGGGAGAAAAATAGAAAAATGGGGAGAAAAAGTAGATAAAAAAAACATTTATTTCTCGATAATTCACCGCTGTCATGGGCAACGCGCAATAATGACCGCTGTCAGGGGCAACAGAGCGCTATTGACCAATCACAATCAAGCATTTTGATCGCAGTCACGAAAGCTAAGCATTACCATTATGCACAACTGCACTACATCAGTGCAATCAAGTCCACACACCTGCCGGGTGCCGGTGATGACAGAGGAGCCACAGAACAACTGAGTCTGCATTTGATCTCATCTTGTCGATGGTGTAAAATGAATTAGGTATATTGTTAGTAAGTTAGCCATGTAATAAGCGGGATTATGTATAGCTATACTCTGTCAATGTCGCAAAATAATTGACCTTCACTGGGTTTAGAACACCTCGGCTGTGCCTTGGTGTTCCAGAACGCAGTGTCGGTCAATTATTTTGCGACAATGACAGAGTATAGCTATACATTATCCTTTACTTAACTTACCACACAGCAATATGCATGGGGTTGTGGGAAGATCCTGAGAGTTCACATCTGCTGCAAGACAGGTATCTTCAACATTTATGAGCATCTTGTTTTGGTCTTCTTTGAAGTGAGCTAAAAGCAGTAACACAGTCCCAACGGAGTCATCACAACCCACAGCCTGGATTTGAGGTTGGAGTTTTCCTGCAACACTATCTCTTTCTGGGCGCAGACACTTGAAAAATCCCAGGACTCTTTTGTATTTTACATTCATGGCCTCTTGGAATTCTTCATTTATCTGGACCCCGGTCAGTTCATTGAAATGAGCCTTCAAGCCAGTTGTGTTGAAAAGATAGGGCCATTCTTTTTTCAAAGTCTGTGTGTCTTTCTCATCTAGGACATCTCTTCTCTGGGAGGCAAACGTGTTAGTCATCAATGCTTCTATTTTCTTCTCATCTTTCTCATTTTCCTCAAACATTTTATGTAGCTCCTCTTTCATCTTCCTCTGTGATTCGTCATTTGCAGCACGCAGTTGAGGTTCTGGGTTCACACATCCATAAGAAATTTTCCTTCGTGTCTTTCCCTTGTCAACACTGCTGGGCTGAGTCATCGTTGGTGGACCTATACTTTTGTGGTTGTCCACTCTGCATTGTAGTTGTTTTGCTAGAGAATCATAGCCACTACCTATGACTTGATCCTCCATCACATCCTTGAAGGACTTAGGATAATCCAGTACCATCTTGCGGGCAATTTCATTCAAATGTTTCTTTTGAGGATGTTTGCAGACAACCAGGATTTCTGCGGAAATCAACCTGACTATTTCTCTTCTATCCCTCGCCGTTGGCCGCTCTTTATTCTCCAATGTTTTTAGTATATGCGACGGCATGATGTTCCACTGTATCTTGAAACTGAAGTGCCAGTTATTGTCCAGTGCTGCTGTTCCCTTCTCACGGCTGATGGAGCACTCATTGGTGGAGGACAATGAGGACATCGGCAGACCTGGAATACAGTAAGCCATAATTAGCACAGATATGAGAGATTGGTTGTTTTGCCTCTGAGACAATATCATTTGTATTTTAAATGAAACAATGAACTATGAGGTAAAAGTTCAGAATGTCTGCTTTCAATTCATGTGTTGTTTTTTAACATACATTGAACCATTTTAGAATAGTGCCATTCTGTATGACAGGTGTTTCTTTTTTTTAAACACATTTACATAGTCAGTAAGAACAGTTTTGGGCCGACCATTTACCAATTGAATGAAACCTTCAACATCCCCAACAGTATACATGGTAAATGTACGCACTTTTATTTGTGATGGGGCATAGTCTTGGCGTGAACGGAGGTGACAAGGAGCTTGTAGGCGAGCTTAGGCAGAAGTCAAACAGCGCATCCGCATCTCTGTCTGAAGTGGTGTTGGGAAAGTCTGTAGAGGGGTCCAAAATGGTAGTGAATGATAACGTTATTTTCAAAACAGGCACAGAGGAGTATTATCATATTGTTTGGACCACCACCTCTGCAAGTACACTACTCAGTGCGACCATGGTTGGATGTTAACAGTGAAGATGGCAACAAATTGAGCCCACAATATGAAACTCAAATTTGAAGCTTAAATCAGTGTATTTAAGAGGGGTAGGCTCCCAGATTTCTATGTACTTTTTATTATAATCTCTGCATTTGTCATAATGTCTCGATGGTAATCAATAGATTATGATGATAGGTGCATTCTGGTTCGGCTTCTGACGCACAACTAGGCCGTCCAATTAAACCTGCTGGTTTGAGTTTTGATTGGGTGGAGGTAAATCTTCCCCTGACCCCTTATCCATTATGGATTTTGATTTGACATCATAATTTATTGATTACCATCGAGACATGACAAATGCAGAGGTTATAACCAAAAAAAAGTACACAGTACATTTCACAGAGTAAATCCTACTCAAACTGAGTACATTTGACTCAAACTGAGTAAGATTTTACCCAAACCAGTTTGAGTAAAATGTACTCAGTTTGAGTACAATTTACTCAGTTTGAGTAAAATTTACTCTGTGAAATGTACTGTGTATATCTGGGAGCCTACCCCCCCCCCCCCGCTTAATAGGAGAACCCATTAGAACCCTAATACTTGAACTCATTCCATGTGTACCTCATTAAGGCAGCAGCTAATTATGTAATGAGCACAGTGCAATCTCCTTTCTGGTCGTAACAGACCTCTCAAGTATTGTCATTTGAAAGGAAAGTGTGCACAATGGTTTTACTTACTGCTGCTGACAGAAGAAAAAATGCCTGAACTGGCAGGAAAGGCTGTAGACGGGCTACTGGAATCTCCTTCCGGTTCTCTGCTGTTGTAACCTAAAGATAGATACTTTATTAATCCCATTTTGTTAAACAAAAGTCAGTTTGACATACACAAGTGGGATATATTGTGCATAGCACTCCCTTCTATTCTCGTCTGTGCCAAGATAAATAGCCTGTGGGTGCACATATGAAAAGTTCTTTTGGAAGAACATCTTTCTTCTGTGCCCAGTGGAAAGGTGAGAGCTGCACAGCGAATGCAAATCTGCTTCTCCCAAAATACTCAAAACACTGTCAATATCAGTCTCAGACAAGTTTGTTTTAGCTCCCATTAACTTTTTGAATTCCTTCTTAGTGTACCGATGACACGTATCATTCAAACTGTCAATTTCTTCAACAATAATCTGTATTGTTGATGATGGAATGAGGCATTTAGCCTGCAGACGCATGTAAAAAAGGCATAGATTTTTTTGATACAGGACTCTCATTTCAGTGTCATCTGGCATGTCGTCAGATGAACTTGCTCCATGACTTTCATCTAAATCCCTTTGCACCTCAGCGGAATCCTGAGTAGACTGCGATTGTGTAGGGCCAGGGGTTACAAACAACTCTGTTTGATTCATATGCAACCTTGCGATATGGCTAGTGAATGATGATTTTACTTTATAGGTTTTGTCACAATTTGCAAATGGACATTTTACTGTCTCTTTTTTTCAATATATGCAATTTCAGATGTGCAATGACATCCCTGAGATTAGTATATTGCTTCTGACAACTTGCGGCCTCGCATTTGAATGAACATCCTATATAATTTCTGTGAGGATTGGTTCGTTCCCCGCCACACGCTCCTTTAAGGTACTGTGTTGATTGGTGCATTCCCCGCCACACGCTTCTGGAGCAAGTATCAATTCCAGCACGCACCTGTCATAGTTTGTGATTAGCGCCCCAGAGGCTTCTTATACTGGGACCTTCTTTCAATCGATGTCGGGTCGTTTTGAATACTTCTGCTTCTGCCTGCTTTCCCCCCGTTGCTGTGCTTCGTCTACTTTCCCTCCAGGACATCTTTGGATTGCTGCTGGTGAATACCTTGTTCCCCCGTTTGGAGCTGCGCCTCGTTGCCCGCTTTACGCGTTTGCGCTTTGGTGAGTTGGAACCAAACCCTTTTTTGGATTATCTGTTTTGTGTGTTTGAAGAACACTGAAGAGTATCATTTTTTGTTTGCACGGGACTCAGCTAAATTGTGTGTTTAAAAGAGACACTGAAGAGTATCGTTTTTGTTTGCACTGGACTCAGCTTAATTGTGTGTTGTGGAGAACACTGAAGATTATCGTTTTTGTTTGTTCTGGACTCAGCTAAGGGAGGAGGGAACTGCACTGCCTCTGTGTACTGTTGGACTATTGTTGATCTCTCTCTCTCTCTCTCTCCGTTTCCACCTCGAGTTGAAGCTGGGAGTATCTGCAGAGCCGCTACGGCGTCAACGCCGATTCCCCACCTCTAACACCAAGAGGATCTGCAGAGCCGCAGATAACTCTGCCGAAGGCAGTCTCCTTTTTTGTTGTTTCGAAATTGTTACTTGACTCCTTTTTGACTCTGTAAATAAATACGCCCTAGTATTTGGCTAACTCTGAACTACCTGTCTGTGCCGTGCGTTTGAGGTCGGTTTCAAACCCTAACATTACGACCCGACCATGACGACCTCAGCCGACACAGACAGAGTCAGAACCGCGTTGGCGGTCCAGATTGAATTAACCAACGACCACAGCCTACAGTTAGGTGCGGCTGCGGCTGCTGTACAGGAGCTCCGAGCCCAGGTCCTGCCTATTCAGGAGTCCCTTGGCTCTCTGGCTACCCTGCAGACAGCCCAGGGTAATCAGCAGGCTGAGATTCTTCACCAATTGCAAACTCTGAGTGAAGCATTTAACGCCCTGCTTGTAACCCCACCTGCTTCAGGAGTCTCGGCCAGAGCACCACCCGCAGCCGTGGCAGGCCCCGCGCCTCCCGATCCCGCACCTCGGGAGCCCCGTATCTCCGAACCACGGTTGTTCAATGGTAACTTCGAGGATTGTGCCACATTCAACATGCAATGTGAGTTGGTTTTTCTTCATCAACCCAGCCGATTCACTTCAGAGGGAGCCCGAGTGGCTTACATGACTAACCTGCTCTCAGGCCGGGCAGCACAGTGGGTTACTGCCTCATGGGCAATGGGGGCTGATTTCTGTTTTTCCTACCCAGACTTTGTGGCAGAGCTCCGCAGGGTTTTCCACCACCCAGCCCGTGGCCAGGACCCAGGAGCTCGGTTGGGCACCTTCCGGCAGGGCAGTGGCGGGGTCACCGACTACGTGCTGGAGTTCAGACTGGCGGCAACGGAGAGCGGTTGGAACGACCAAGCGCTTCGTCTCACCTTCATGAGGGGGCTCAACGACGCTGTAAGGGACCAGCTCGCGACCCGTGAGGAACCGGAGTCCCTCGAGGACCTATTCAGCCTCGCCATTCGCATCGACGGACGCCTCCGGGAGAGAAGGCGTGAGAGAGCCCGACTGGGACCCCCAGAAGTTCCCCAGACCCCCCGCACTCGTGACAGTACTGCGGTCCGTCCTACTTCCACCACAACTGGTGGTTCCTTCCCCTCCCGTTCGGTGCCCGAGGAGGAACCCATGCAGCTGGGACGCTCACACCTTAGCCCGGCTGAACGAGAGGCCAGGTTCAGGTCCGGCCTTTGCCTCTACTGCGGCCGGGATGGGCACCGTATCTCCAACTGCCCCACCCGGCCAAAAGACCAGGCTCGCCGGGACCCCGGGAGATCCTGGTGAGCCGTTTTTCTCGTTCCCAGAACTGTGCACCACCTAGTCGTCTGATGAGTGTCACCCTGGCCTGGGCGGACCAACGGGCGACGGTGGAGGCACTCATCGACTCGGGTGCTGACGAGAGTTTCCTGGATTTCGAGTTTGCTACCCAGGCCAACATTCCGCTAGAGGACCTCGTGAGACCCTTGGAGGTGTTCGCGTTGGACCAACACCGCCTGGCTGACATCACTCAACGCACCTGTCCTTCTCACCATTGCTGGTAACCACGATTGAGAGACTCCAGTTTTTCATCACCAGATCCCCTCTTGTCCCAGTAGTCCTGGGCAGGCCCTGGCTTGCGCTGCATGAGCCCCACATCGCCTGGTCCTCCGGTACCATCAGGGGGTGGAGCTCCGCCTGTCATGCCCAGTGTCTTCAGGCGGCGTCCTGTCCCTCACCCCGGAGCCCCCTTCGTGAGCCGCCTCCGGACCTCTCGACTATACCCCCCGAGTACCACGACCTCGAGGAGGTTTTCAGTAAGTCCCGGGCTCAGGCCCTTCCGCCTCACCGGCCTTACGAATGTGCCATCGACCTTCGCTCAGGGGCTCCCCTTCCCGGCAGCCGCCTCTACAGTCTGACCGTCCCTGAGAAGGCAGCGATGGATCGGTATATCTCTGAGTCCTTGGAAGCAGGTCTCATTCGGCCTTCCTCCTCCCCTGTGGTGGCCGGTTTCTTCTTTGTTGGGAAGAAGGACGGAGACCTTCGACCCTGCATCGACTATCGCCAGCTCAACGAGATCACCATTAAGAACAAGTACCCTCTTCCTCTCATGAACTCCACCTTCGAGCCTCTCACCCAGGCTACCGTCTTTACCAAGCTGGACCTCCGGAGTGCCTACCATCTGGTCCCTATCCTAGAGGGCGATGAGTGGAAGACCGCCTTCTAGACTCCCAGGGGCCACTACGAGTACCTGGTAATGCCGTTCGGCCTCACCAATGCTCCGGCGGTATTCCAGGCGCTCATGAACGACTTCCTTCATGACATACTGGAGGAGTTTGTGGTGGTATACCTAGACGACATCCTCATCTTCTCCAAGACCCTCGAGGAACACATCCAGCATGTCCGACGTGTGCTGGAGCGCCTCCTCCACAATCGGCTCTTCGTCAAGGCAGAGAAGTGCCGATTTCACTCCGACTCCGTCGATTACCTGGGCTTCATCGTGGAGAGAGGCTTGACCCGGGCTGACCCTCGCAAGATCCAGGCCGTGGAGGAGTGGCCGGAACCCACCTCTTGGAAGGAGTTACAGAGCTTCTGGGTTCGCCAACTTCAACCGAAGATTCATCCAGAACTACAGCCAGGTGGCGGAACCACTTACCAGGCTAACCTCTCCCGCCCTGCCGTTCGACTGGTCCCCAGCGGCGGGTGCTGCGTTCCGCTCCCTCAAGAGGAGGTTCACTACCGCCCCAGTCTTGCTCCATCCAGACCCCAAGAGACAGTTCATCGTAGAGGTGGACGCCTCGGATACCGGACTAGGGGCTAGAGGGGGCCAGTACCTGGTGGACTGGGAGGGATACGGCCCGGAGGAACGGAGCTGGATCTCCCGCCAGCTCATCATGGACCCCAGCCTGATCACCGACTTCCATCGTGCCCATCCGGCCGAGCCGGGTCGGGCTGGTCGCCGGGTGGCTCCCGTGGAGGGGGGGGTACTGTGAGGATTGGTTCGTTCCCCGCCACACGCTCCTTTAAGGTACTGTGTTGATTGGTGCATTCCCCGCGACACGCTTCTGGAGCAAGTATCAATTCCAGCACGCACCTGTCATAGTTTGTGATTAGCGCCCCAGAGGCTTCTTATACTGGGACCTTCTTTCAATCGATGTCGGGTCGTTTTGAATACTTCTGCTTCTGCCTGCTTTCCCCCCGTTGCTGTGCTTTGTCTACTTTCCCTCCAGGACATCTTTGGATTGCTGCTGGTGAATACCTTGTTCCCCCGTTTGGAGCTGCGCCTCGTTGCCCGCTTTACGCGTTTGCGCTTTGGTGAGTTGGAACCAAACCCTTTTTTGGATTATCTGTTTTGTGTGTGGTGGACGCCTCGGATACCGGACTAGGGGCTATCTTATCTCAGCGGTCGGCAACGGACCAGAAGGTACATCCGTGCGCCTTCTACTCACGTCGTTTCCTCCCGGCCGAGAATAACTATGACATCGGCAATCGGGAGCTGCTGGCGGTTGTGGCTGCCTTGGAGGAGTGGCGTCATTGGCTAGAGGGGGCCGAGGAGCCATTCACCATTTGGACGGACCACAAGAACTTGACGTATATCCGTGCTTCCAAGCGCCTCAATGGCCGGCAGGCAAGATGGGCCAGCTTCCTCAGTCGGATCGACTTCTCGCTGACGTTTCGCCCTGGTTCCCGCAACACGAAGGCCAACTCCCTGTCCCGGTTACACTCCAAGGGGGCTCCAACCACTGAGGACCCGACTCCCATCCTCCCAGAGGGCAGGGTGGTGGGAGTGATCACCTTGGGCATCGAGGGGGTGGTAAGGCGTGCCCTACGCTTCCATCGCGCTCCAGGCAATGTACCGGTTCATCGCCTCTTCGTCCCCGACTCAGTCCGGTCCCGGGGTCCTCCAGTTGGGCCATACCAGCCGGTTCGCCTGCCACCCAGACGTTCATCGCACGTTCTCCTTCCTGGCT
Source organism: Notolepis coatsorum (assembly GCF_963971535.1). Classification (NCBI taxonomy): domain Eukaryota; kingdom Metazoa; phylum Chordata; class Actinopteri; order Aulopiformes; family Paralepididae; genus Notolepis; species Notolepis coatsorum. The sequence continues at coordinate 87,321,590 of NC_140179.1, read as the reverse complement.
CGTCGATTCTGGTGGCCCACCATGAGGAACGACGTCAAGGAGTTCATACTGGCCTGCGCGGTCTGCGCCCGCAGCAAGGCCTCCCACCAGGCGCCCTCCGGGCTATTGCAGCCGCTTCCCATTCCGAGCCGCCCTTGGTCCCATGTGACGTTGGACTTCGTCACGGGACTTCCTTCTTCCCAGGGGAACACTTGCCTACTGACCGTGGCGGATCGGTTCAGCAAGGGGGTTCACCTCGTGGCCCTTCCCAAGCTTCCCTCGGCGGCCGAGACGGCGGACCTCCTGACACGCCACGTGTTCCGCCTCCATGGGTTTCCCCAGGACGTCGTCTCGGACCGGGGGCCCCAGTTCACTTCCCAGGTATGGCGGGCTTTCTGCAAGGGATTGGGGGCAACGGTCAGTCTTTCCTCTGGTTATCATCCCCAGACTAACGGAGAGTCTGCTCTTCGGTGTGTGGCTGCCGAGAAACCCGCTTCTTGGAGCCGTTTCCTTCCCTGGGTCGAGTACTCCATCAACTTCATGGTCAGTTCCGCCACCGGCCTCTCACCTTTTGAAATATCCCTGGGCTACCAACCCCCTCTTTTCCCTGCACAGGAGTCGGAGGTGGCAGTTCCCTCCGTACAGGAGCATCTCGACCGGTGCCGTCGGGTCTGGGAGATCGCCAGGACTGCGCTGCTCCGGTCATCGGAGCGCGCCAGTCGTGGAGCTGACCGGCGCCGGGTCCCTGCGCCGACGTACCACCCTGGGCAGAGGGTGTGGCTGTCCGCAAAGGACCTTCCGCTTCGGTCCTCAGCCAAGAAGCTTAACCCCCGGTTCGTCGGTCCTTTTGAGGTTCTGAAGGTGCTCAGTCCGGCGGCGGTGAGTCTTAAGCTTCCTGCGTCCATGCGCATTCACCCCGTTTTCCATGTGTCCCGGGTTAAGCCTGTCTCTCTCAGTCCCCTGATGCCTCCTGCTCCGGACCCGCCTCCTCCCGAGATGGTGGACGGACACCCCCAGTGGCAGGTCCGCCGGTTGATGGGCGTTCGACGGCGGGGTCGGGGGTTCCAGTACCTGGTGGACTGGGAGGGATACGGCCCGGAGGAACGGAGCTGGATCTCCCGCCAGCTCATCATGGACCCCAGCCTGATCACCGACTTCCATCGTGCCCATCCGGCCGAGCCGGGTCGGGCTGGTCGCCGGGTGGCTCCCGTGGAGGGGGGGGTACTGTGAGGATTGGTTCGTTCCCCGCCACACGCTCCTTTAAGGTACTGTGTTGATTGGTGCATTCCCCGCCACACGCTTCTGGAGCAAGTATCAATTCCAGCACGCACCTGTCATAGTTTGTGATTAGCGCCCCAGAGGCTTCTTATACTGGGACCTTCTTTCAATCGATGTCGGGTCGTTTTGAATACTTCTGCTTCTGCCTGCTTTCCCCCCGTTGCTGTGCTTCGTCTACTTTCCCTCCAGGACATCTTTGGATTGCTGCTGGTGAATACCTTGTTCCCCCGTTTGGAGCTGCGCCTCGTTGCCCGCTTTACGCGTTTGCGCTTTGGTGAGTTGGAACCAAACCCTTTTTTGGATTATCTGTTTTGTGTGTTTAAAAGAGACACTGAAGAGTATCGTTTTTGTTTGCACTGGACTCAGTTTAATTGTGTGTTGTGGAGAACACTGAAGATTATCGTTTTTGTTTGTTCTGGACTCAGCTAAGGGAGGAGGGAACTGCACTGCCTCTGTGTACTGTTGGACTATTGTTGATCTCTCTCTCTCTCTCCGTTTCCACCTCGAGTTGAAGCTGGGAGTATCTGCAGAGCCGCTACGGCGTCAACGCCGATTCCCCACCTCTAACACCAAGAGGATCTGCAGAGCCGCAGATAACTCTGCCGAAGGCAGTCTCCTTTTTTGTTGTTTCGAAATTGTTACTTGACTCCTTTTTGACTCTAAATAAATACGCCCTAGTATTTGGCTAACTCTGAACTACCTGTCTGTGCCGTGCGTTTGAGGTCGGTTTCAAACCCTAACAATTTCTTTGTGAAGCAGAGATGGTCCTGTGGTCACGGTACATATGTGTTTTCAAAGCAGTATACTTCAGAAACTGATGTTTGCAGTCAGCCACACCACAAGGGAATTGCTTGTTTGCTTCATGTCTATGAAGTAACTAATGGTCAACATAACGTTTAAGCGATTTTAATGACAGGCCACAGGACTTTTTTTTCTAACTGTAAGAAAAAAAGCTGCAAGAAAACGGTAAATGTCCGGCATCAATGGTTGCCAAATACTTACTGTCAAATTACAGTAAAATCAAATACATTTACAGATTACAACCTTTATTTAATGGTTAATATTTAGATAAAAGGTAATTTACTGTATTTGTATGGCATTTACACTTTAAAGTAGAAAAACAAAAGTAATCTGTAAAATAATAGTGAATTTCTCGTGAAATATAATTTTTTTTACAGTGAAATATGTTACAAATCTGACAGTGTCCCATGTATCATTTATATGCAATGTTTGTTATTAGTACAAAACGTAACACAGCAGCTTCAATTTGGGTCTTCGAGAGATGGCCATGTCTGGACAAGTCAATCAGGGCAAGCTTATTTGACGCATATCTCGCCTAGAAAGGTTTTCGAAATAGTGAAATGCCATGTTGGCCTCAATATTTTCAAAACAAATAGTATGAAAATGTTATGAAACGAACAAGAATGTGATAAAACATGTAATAAAAACGGAGCTCAACGCATACATTTGATGGTAGAAATGTGTTTGTTTTCACTCATAAGATGGCGGCGGTCTCGTAACATCAGTGTCTAACCTGCACACCATCCACGTGGTACATACATTTACATAGGCTACCACTAGGTGGCAGTGAGATCCTGTAACAACCTCTGTGGAAATATTATCACATTTAAAAAAAATAATAATCTCATAACACTTGGTTATAACCTTAACCTAAACAAACGTATTGCTGAAAATATACACTTTATGACTGCTGTCATATACTGCTGCAGAGAACTTTTTCATGCCAAATAAGTAATCTGGTCTTTCCAAAGACATGGGACACGTGTGCACGAATACACCTTAAATGATTTTCGAATATAATGCAGCGTTTTGCTCATATTGAATTCTACCAAGGGTATACTTTTTATTTCTGAATTTCCCATTCTTAATTCTTACATGTGTGCATGAACACATTCATTGCTGCTTTTCAGGGCGGAAAAGGTTTTATCTCTGTGTGATGAAGATTTATATAGCACCCCATGCATGCGCAGAACGAGGCAGCCTGCATATAGGTATCAGTGTCTTTTGCCGGTAGCTAAATGACAATGTAATTATAATGTGATTGATTGAACGAGGCAGCCTGCATAGGTATCTGTGTCTTTTGCCGGTAGCTAAATGACAATGTAATTATAATGTGATTGATTGATTGATTGATTGATTTAAAAGTTTATTAACAGATTGCAGAATTGGTACAGTGCAGTACAGCTCAATACATACAATTGTTAAGGGGATGCAGACCAGAGAAATACTTTCGTCTTGTTTACATCAGGGTCCCCCATTTTCTATTTATCATATACACAACTTACAGATAGACAGTACTGCTACATCTATACATTTATGACATACCAGATTTGCAAATACAGTACTGTTTGTGATACAAAAAGTACAACTGGGTTAGGAAATTTTTCAACTCATTCAGAACGCAGCGGCCCGCCTGATCTCAAACCTACCGAAGTCGGCCCATGTCACCCCACTTCTTAGGGACCTGCACTGGCTCCCCATTGCTGCACGAATCCGCTTCAAGGCCCTCGACCTAGCATACCGTGCGGCAAAGGGAACCGCGCCCGGCTACCTCCGGTCAATGGTTTCTAACTACACACCCTCAAGACCCCTACGCTCTGCATCTTCTGGCCGCCTCAGACCTACTCCTATCCAAGCTCCGGGAGGGTCATCAAAGAGAAGTCGCCTATTCTCAGTCCTTGCCCCACAATGGTGGAATGAACTATACCCACCCCAGTTAGGACAGCCGAAACACGTCCAATCTTTCGCCGTCGACTAAAGACGCACTTCTTCAACCATTATCTGAATAAAAAAAAAAAAAAATTATCTAACCCTAACTAACCGTACTGTCATGCACTTGTCCTAATAAACTAACCAGCACTCAACACTTTGATGAACATTGTTGCTCAGCTTGTGCCCTTCCTGATGGCTTGTCGTACAGAACATGTAAGTCGCTTTGGATAAAAGCGTCAGCTAAATGACTAAATGTAAATGTAAATGTAAATTTGTAGGGGCCAGTTTCGAATTGCAGTATCCCGTATAGGTGTTCTTTGAGGGTGTTTTTGAAAGTGGGTAGTGATTCACATTCCTTTACAGCTTTGGGTAGGGCGTTCCACATTGATGTGGCATAATTGCGAAACGTGTTTAGTCCATTGTTTGAGCCGAATCTGGGTTTAACATGATTTGTTGAGCTTCCTCTGGTGTAGTGGTTGTGGTATTCACTGACCTTTGGGAAGTATTTTGACATGTACATGGGTACCTTAGTCGTATAGTGTATCTTGTAGACCAGGCCCATTGCAAGTTGCTGTACTCTGTCGTCTACTCTAAGCCATCCTAGGTTGTCAAAGTGGGCAGGGGTGAGGTGGGTTCTGGGGGTAGATATTGCCACCGGCCACAGGGCGGAGCTGTAGACCAGCCTGTAACATCTCCCTTCCTTTAGTAAGTAACAACATCAATCCGTGCAGACCTAAGTAGTACCAGAACACCTCAGCAATAACAACCACAATTAAACACAGAACAACAGAAACACAATTTTCCCACATTCCCCATTTCCCTTTTTTTTATTTTGATTTACCTTACAGTCCATGCGCATGTGCACAGTCCATGTGTGCTGGGGTGCGAGCGTGACTGTGTGTGTGTGTGCGAGCGTGACTGTGTGTGTGTGCAGGGCCGCCTCAGGGGGTGTGCGAGCAGTGCGGTCGCACAGGGCCTCGCGGGAAGGGGGGCCTCGCAAAAAAAAAAAAAAAAAAAAAAAAAAAAAAAATATTTTTTATTAATTTTTTTTATTATTATTATTTTTTTTTTTTTTTTTTTTTTTGCGAGGCCCCCCTTCCCGCGAGGCCCTTTTTCATCACAGACCTAAAATCTAGTTTTGCTTATATGCTTATATATTTCACATTAGACACGTTTGTAGAATGTGTCTGACTTGTTCCTGGGTCTGCAGTCCTGCAGCTGCAGACATACTCACTATTGGAGCTCAGCCTCTGGGGTTCTGCAGCAGCATTGGTTTCAACGAAGGGAGTGGTTTTACTTACAGCGTGTGTAGACAGTGTAGTTGCCGGCGTGGCAGCGTGAGTCGGCTGCGTTTGACATTTTCGCGCGTGCAGCTTTTGACTATGCTTAGTTATGCCCAATAGCCAAGACGAAGAAAGAGGTCGGTCATTATCAGTCGGTCGGTCACCAACCAAGGAACGTTGACGAAAGGCCTCTCGCTAGCGGGACAAATGGCCGGAGCCTTTCGGTATAGCCATGTCGGCTAGTAGCTAGCTTAGCTAAATGCTAACTAGCGTTAGCTAACCAGGCGAGGCGAGTGGATGTCTTTTCAAAAGAAGGAGAAGAGAACTTGTGAGCAGATAAATCTGTTAGGCAGCAATACGCCGAAATTACACCGTGGGGCCAAGAAAGTATCCTTCCACGTTGATACTGCGTTATGGTGAGTCAACTTATGATTATGTACCCGCCGTGGATCTGAGTCACCTGACCCTATCTCTCTTTCTCTCTTGGAGCCAAACTGGTCTAGCTAATACTACTAGTAGCTAACTGTGTGAGCTAACTGTTAGCCAGTTAGCTGTTTAGCGTCAGCTGGGAACGTTCGTTTGATGCTATCAGTTAGCCTTGAGAATAGCAGGCCCTTTGACAGAAGATGTAGTCGGGCCTGCACCATGACAAGGCTCTGGCCAGTGGCCATAGCTTCTTTTTGTCCCGCCAGCGAGAGGCCTTTCGTCAACGTGGAGACCTTGCGGCCTTTCGCCCAGCGTTCATCGTGCAGGTAACTTGGATTAATGAAAATGTCATGATGACATTACCCCACTCTTCCTTCCTTCCCCTCCCGAATGTTTTGTTAATAACGATGTTTTTTTCCAGGCAAAACATATGCTACTTCACAACATTTGGAGATACGACATGTGCTGTGTGTGAATGGTCGTTTGTGTAGCCACGTTGTGTGTGTCACGTGGCCTGGTGTCACAGTACCTGGCTAGCCTATTTAGCTGATGTCGGCCATTGGCTCCTTGCTGCTTTGGTTTCTCTGTTGACCCTCTTCTTGTTGGATTTAAGTGTTGATCTTTGTCCTTTTGAATCTCTCATACATGCTATAGTCTCTCTCTAACACACACACACACATGACAAACACACATGTTCTCTCTCTCTCTCTCTCTCTCTTTCTAACACACACAGTCTGCCTATGGCGGCCTTTCTCGATGGCTAGGCTGTGCTCAAGGATCTTCAGTCACAGTGCTCGGGTATTCTGCCACTGTGTACTCTCTGTTTAGGGCCAAATAGCATTTCAATTTCTTTCCAATGTGTCTCTCTCTCTCTCTCTCTCTCTCTGTACACTGTATATTGACTGTAGAACGGGAGCTCTCTCTCGCTCTCTCTTTTGCTATATGTTGACTGTATCATGCCCCGCCTCGGGCAGCGCTATTATTTAAGAATATGTTGACTGTATAAAAAAAAAAAAAAAAAAAAAAAAAAATATATATATATATATATAATTTTTTTTTTTTTTTTTTTTTACCTTGGGGGGGGGGGGGGGGGGGCCTCGCGTTAAATCTCGCACAGGGCCTCGCATTTCTCCCAGGCGGCCCTGTGTGTGTGTGTGTGTGTGTGTGTGTGTGTGTGTGTGTGTGTGTGTGTGTGTGTGTGTGTGTGTGTGTGTGTGTGTGTGTGTGTGTGTGTGTGTGTGTGAGACAGTCTCAGTTCGTGTGTGACCTAGAGGTTAAGTCTGTCCGGAGGCCGTATCGTTACCAGTCTGCGGGGAAGACGGCGTCGACCTCGGGGCTGATGACTTTGGAGACTCCTCAGGACCGCTGATGACCTCTTCGGCGCTTCCCCCACTCGCAGGCTGAGCGATGAGCTCCTTTAGATAGGAGGGGGCGTTGCTGTGGATGCACTGATGGGAGACCTTGTATTCAACCTGGAGGAGACAGGGAGCCAGTGTAGGGAATGGAGTATGGGTGTGATGTGATCATATTTCCGCACTCTCATCAGGATCCTAGCAGCACAGTTCTGAATGTGTTGGAGCTTCTGGATGCTCTTGCTAGGGATCCCGATGAGCAGTGCGTTGCAGTAGTCAAGCCTTGAGGAGACAAAGGCGTGAACAAGCTTTTCCGCATCTGGCAGGGTGAGTGTGGGATGGAGTCTTGCTATGTTTCTAAGGTGGAAGAATGAGGTTTTGCACAGATGCTTAATGTGGGAGTCAAAGGTCAGGTGGGGGTCCATTTTTATGGCCAGGTTAGTTATCACAGGTGAGAGGGGGAGATTCTGTCTGGAGAAGGTGATGCTGGTTATTGGGGATGATTTGATTTGGTGTGGGGTGCAGATTAAAATGGCTTCTGTTTTGGCGCTGTTTAGTTGTAGGAAATTGTGAGTCATCCACGCCTTTATCTCCTCAAGGCAGGTGGTCAGTGTGGATGAAGGTGATGACGGTGGTGACGGTAGGGGGGCAGAGGGAAGTGGGGCAGTCCTGAGGTAGAGTTTTAACAGCCATTTTCTTTAAATGACATACAGCATGCGATTAAGCATTACATCACGCGCAGGAGTGGGTTGGTCGTGACCCCCCTAGGCATGGTCTAATTGTCACAACCCACGACTGCGCGTGGTGTAATGGCTTTTATACAACTGGCACATGCATCCAACCTTATTGCTATACAATAAACACACATTAATTGAAGATTTATTGAAAAAACCATCCGCCAGAAAAAGTTGTTCCCAAAAAAAAAGAAGAGAAGTTGCCTCCATGTGGAAGCAGCTCGGAAGTGAATCCAACTGTTCTCAGTAGGACATCCAACAAACTAACACATCCAACTGTCTCTCAACTAAGACATCCAACAAACTAAGACATCCAACTGTCTTTCAACTAGACATCCAGCAAACTAACACATCCAACTTTTCTTTTCTTACCTACTTTCTATAGAACTTCATTCTTAGATGCTTCTATAGAAAGTAGGTAAAACAACAACAAAAAAGTTCTCTTTGCCCTATAGGGGGAAAAATAGTTTTCTTTGCCCTATATAGCGGGGGAGGGGGGTTCTTTTAAGATTTAAATTTTTTTTTTACCGACTTTCTATAGAAGCAGCTGGGAGGTGCGCTGTTTTAAGTGAGCGTGGGTTATTGAATTGATTGATTGATTGCTAATTTTATTACTGTCCGCCTTGTTTCCAACTGGTTGGAAGTTTAGGCCCTCTTTCGAAGTTGGTTAAGGTTAGAGTTTAGAATCAGGGCTGGTGGTCTATCGCCCTGTATGGTATATTGACTTGAGCAGACTGTTAGATCAACCCTGAAACTGAAAATATCTGTTATAATAATTCATTCAAAATAATGCTTTAATATTGAACTGTAGCATTACATGGACTCTCAGGGTAACAAAACAATGAAGATGCAAATATGATCAGTGTTGGGTGACATTCTGGGGAGCTTTCAGGCAACCCCCTCTCATGTTAAGACTGTTTACTCAACTGTATTAGAGAAGAACAGTTGCAGAGACAGGGGGCAGGTCATAAAAGCCCCTGCATGCTAAAACTGTTTGAATCCACATAATAATAGATTAGAGACCAGACACACAGGTCAAATAATGCCTTAAGTCTGTAGGAAACTAAACCATATCAATTTAGAAGGTAACTTACAAAGAAGATTTGAATACCATTTTAGGAATGTCAAACTGGTTAAGTAATAAAGCTATTTCACTCTTGTTGTAAACCATATAAGCTTTAAATCATAGTTGTAATACAAAGTGTCAGTCTGGTAAATAAGGGTTGGTGCTGGCTCTTGTGGACTGATTGGTATTAACCTAGAAGCAATGACTGTACTGGGTTAATGCTAGATAGTCCATAGATTCATTACACAAACCATGTATATGGGGAAATCAAATAATATAAAGGCAATGTTAAAATGTCTGATTCACACCAGAGGGGAGAAAAGGGGCCTCTTCGCGCTTCGCCGACCGCCACCGGACCCCGGCTCCCGCCTATGTACCAGGTCAGATGGTATGGCTCTCATCTCGGGACCTGCCACTCAAATCGGTCTCACGGAAACTAACCCCCCGTTTCGTGGGGCCCTACAAAATCCTGTCCCTCATAAATCCCTCTGTTGTTGAGCTCCAGCTCCCCCCCATATGCGCATTAACCCTTCCTTCCATGTCTCCCAGCTCAAACCGGTGGTCTCCAGTCCCCTGTCTCCCCCTGCTCCAGAGCCCCCTCCTCCGCTGGTGATAGACGACCACCCGGCCTACGTGGTCCAGGAGTTGCTGGCCGTGCGGCGACGCGGCCGGGGCTTCCAGTACCTGGTCGACTGGGAGGGCTACAGCCCGGAGGGGCGGAGCTGGATCTCCCGGCCGATGATCCTGGACCCGGATCTCGTCCGGGACTTTCATCGGGCTCACCCTGACAAGCCTGGGCCACCGGGAGGCCCCCGTAGAGGGGGGGGTCCTGTCATAATCACAGCACGGGCCTACTTCACTCCCCCTCCTTTTCCCCTCACGTCCTCCACACGCTCCTCTTCATCCCCCTCTCCATCCACTGCACACTCCTCCTCATCCTCTCCTTCTCCAGTCACCCCTTCCTTTACCCTCATACGCCCAGCTGTATTTCATCCCCCTGATTTGCACGCGGTCAGGCACCCCACTCTCCACAGCTGCACTCAATCCTTCCCTGATGGGGGGACTACTTCTACACCTCGACGCTGACCAGAAGCTGTCGTGGTATTTGCCTACTCTAACCTGTTCTCTCCTGTGCCCCAAAGGACCGCCGTCCCTGCCTGGACGTCTCCTGTCCCCGAAGAGGAACACTTGTTCTCCCGCTGCAGCCCAGCAGCTTCCAAGACAAGCACAAGGACCGCTTGCTCGCTCGCTGCCACCACGGCAGCCACAAGACAGAACATAACCCCGTTCTATTCCCCCCAATTCCTGTGTTGCTCATTTGACAATTAAACACCCTTGGAACCGCTCCTATCTCCTCTCGTGTGTTCAGCAATTGGGCTGTGCTCCAGACCCCAGTTCTCACAATACCAATGATGTAAACTACCTGTAACTGAGGGGTTACAAAACCCTGACTGTATTAAAGATTGTGATAGATTAAACCACTGCTAGTTATGTACTTTAATTACTGGCCAGACAGTACATCGAATATAGATGGTGAACACTCACAAGAACACGGCATTGACAAAGAAATAGTATTTGAGGGTATTTTATTATTATGCAACATTAGGTTACAGAATGAGAATTAGGGTCGCGCTTGTATGGCGAAGAATATGCGTAAAGTCAGTCAATAGCATGAGTCACTAGGAATAGCAGGAATCCTACGATGGGTCTAAGTTGACGCCACCTGTCGTATAATAGCAACTATATAAGGCAACGCTGGTACCGCCTGGAGACAATGGGTTCCCTCCGGGGTGTAAGGCCTGGAGGGTAGAGGAATGTTCGGATACTCAGTCTGATTCAATGAAGAATAAAGAGAGTCCACGTACAGGAGTCGGTCCTTGTAAATCCAACGATCAGCAGCAAAGCAATAACTGTAATCCAAATGCTCGATAGCAATGATGACAGCCAGCCAGCCTCTGTCCATGAGGCCAGCCCGAGTGGTAATCCTCACGAGGTTGAATCCCAAACGATAGTGGAAATCAACGAGGCTCTTCTCCGGGTAACACGCTCCAAATCAATATAATCCAACCAGTAATGGTTCTGCAATCGCCGACGCTGGCTCTCCTGTGCACATGTCCAACGGTTCTCCGACTAGGCCTCCTCGGGTGCGGGCGACGTATTTAGGCCACACACCCTGGCTAAGGTACACTAGCTAAAACACGACGAACCGCTGGGTAATGCTACACACGAACGAACTGGGTTGCACGATATACAATAATTGAACGACTATTTACTTCACATTAGATTAGGTCGAACTTGACGTTACTGCATTAAACTCTGACACTTTACTATTCTATTCGCACATGTTCTCAACGCACGAGTGCTCAATTTACACGATGAACTACGTTGGCTTGTTTAGATGGACAAGCAGGTGATCTACTGCTGTGCGCACCTTGCGCTGTATATATATACTTAAGTGATTATCTAGTCCCAAACCGCAGTCCTTGTCTGGGATCAATACGCTGTCTCCGGGCATGTTCTGACATGCCTGAACTTGTCTTTGAACCTGACGTTGGGGGCTTGCGAGGTGGCGCCTAGGGCGCTGTCCAATAAGGAGAGCGAATATTACTCTGGTTTGAACGCAGGTAAAGGGATATTCCGTGTATATATAAATAATATACAAAGTATATCAAACAATAAAGGTAGATTCTCAGTTTTAATCTGGCCCTTCACAACAGCCGCCTCCTAATTAGTCTGCACCTAATTAGTTAAGGGAGACAGATTAATAGTCCAGTCAACTGCTCAATGTCTGTTGTGAGGAGTAGGGCAATCTACAAAGTCAGTGGGTCATGATCGTCATCAGGGGGGTCAGGGAGCCTCGGCAACTCTATCAGCCTCGCCACGGGTCGGGTGTAGGTCCGCCCTTGGACAATAACTTCTGCCGCTCTGACCTTTCCGTCGGCACCCGTGATCACCTTGCTTACGCGGCCGGCCGGCCACATAGCTCGGGGTAGTGACTGGTCTATGATCATAACGACTGTGTCCACTTGTAAGTTGTCTCTGTCCTTTACCCACTTCTGACGGGTTTGGAGAGACGGTAGGTAGTGGAGGAGGAAACTGTTCCAAAACTGGTCAGCCAATATTTGACTGTACCTCCACATTCTTCGGCCGTTCGCTTCTTCAGGTCTGTACACCGTCTGTGGAAGCGCAGGGTCCAGCCGCCCCATCAAGAGAGTGTTGGGGGTGACTGGGTCGACATCTGCTACATCACTTGAGACGTAACCGAGGGGCTTTGAGTTCAATACTCCCTCGATCTCCGTGAGGACTGTCGTGAGGACTTCTTCCGCCACGGTCTGGGCCCCAAGCACGGCGTACAGAGCTGTCTTTATGGAACGTACTTCTCTTTCCCAGGTTCCCCCGAAGTGAGGGGCGTTCGGGGGGTTAAACTGGAATTCGATCTGATAGGGAGCGAGGTGGGTCTTAAGTTCTGGGCCCATGGCCTGGAAGCTCTCTCTCAGCTCTCTTTCTCCGCCTTTGAAGTTTGTCCCGTGATCAGACAACAACGTAGACGGTTTTCCTCTTCGCGCTGTGAATCTCCGGAAGGACATGAGGAATGAGTCCGTACTCATGATCGGAAGGAGTTCTATGTGTACTGCTCGGGTGGTCATGCACTTGAATACAATGCCCCACCTCTTCTCTGTCCCTCTTCCTTTCTTCACGTAGAGCGGGCCGAAGCAGTCCACGCCCGTGGAGTGAAAGGGCTTCTCGCCGAGTCGGAGGCGACAGGGAGGCAGGTCGGCCATCATGGGTATACTGGGCTGTGCTCACCACTTGCGACAGTCTAGACAGGTCCGCTGGAAGCGACGTACTGCTTCTCTTCCTTGCAGTATCCAATAACGGCGTCGGATCTCAGCGAAGACTCTCTCTGCCCCAGCGTGGTGCACATCCTCGTCGTATTTCTTTATGATGAGCTCAGTGACCTTGTGTCGGCTGTTGAGGACTATAGGATACTTGACGTCATCCGTTAAGTCCGGGGCCCGTCTCAGACGACCACCCACCCTGATGAGGCCATGGGTGTCGCGCTCAGGGGCCAAGTGGAGCAGTCTGCTGTCTGACGGGATTGGCTTTGTTCCCTGCAGGCAGTCTAGCTCATCGGGGAACGAGTCTCTTTGGGCTCGCTGTAGCAGAAGGAGTTCTGCCTCTGCATAGTTCGATGCGTCAAGGTCTGTAGTGGGGGGAACCTCAGGGTGGTGCCACAGGAATGTTTTTAGCTGCGCACTCTCAAAGGTGAGGCAGTCGTCTATGTTAGGGTCAGTGGGGGCTGGGGTGTGCGTCAGTCCACAGAACATAGATTTCTTGATCTCTGCCTCCTCTTCACTAGACTCCCGTGGGGTGGGGGTAGGCCACTCTTCCTCCGGGAGCTTGAGGAACTCAGGACCGTTACTGTAGATATTGTGACGTGTGAGGTCATCTAGGGACATCCCCCGTGTGATGACATCGGCTGGGTTCTGTTTCGTGTCCACGTACCTCCAGCACGCTGATCCTACCAGGTATTGAATCTCTGTGATTCTGACTCCCACGAAGACCTTGTATCTACAAGAATCGGACTGGATCCATGTGAGTACGGTCATGGAGTCTGACCACAAGATTGTTCTTTGCACCGGGATGGTGAGTTCACGTTGGATTAACGTGGCGAGTTGCGCGCCTACCAGAGCTGCGCAGAGCTCTAGGCGCGGGATCGATTGTTGCTTGCGGGGGGCTATCCTTGAGCGAGACAGGATGAAGGCTGTGTGTATTTCTCCTCCCTCCTCTCGGGCCCGCAAGTAAGCCACCGAACCGTAGGCTACCTCCGAGGCGTCACTGAAGACGTGCAGGTCCATCTGGCACGTCTCCAGCCGCACCGTGGGTGGGAAGTAGCTCCGGCGTATGTTCACATTTTGGAGCGAGCTGAGTTCTCTCTCCCACTCTCTCCAGGTGGAAGCTAGGTGGTCGGGTATGGGGTCGTCCCAGCCCTGTTCCTTGTCCCACAGCTCTCGTACAATCATTTTCGCCCGAGTGGTGTAAGGTAGGATACACCCCAGCGGGTCGTATTGACTTGCGAGTGTTCTGTAATAGCTCCGTCTGGTGGTCGGTAGAGGGGTCGACCTTCCCTGCTCCGGGGTCAGGGGTGTGTATTTGTAATGGAGCGAGTCTGTTTTGAAGCGCCAGACTAGGCCCAATGTCATTTCCTGTGCTTCACCTGGGGTGGTCGCCATCCAGGTCTCGCTGCTTGCTGCCTTTGTCTCTGGGGAGAGGCTGCGAAGTACTTGAGGGTCACTGCTGGCCCACTGCCAGAGATCAAAGCCGCCTTTGATCAGTGAGGCGCGGAGCTTGAGTAGGAGGGCTTCGGCTTCACGTTACTGCATTAAACTCTGACACTTTACTATTCTATTCGCACATGTTCTCAACGCACGAGTGCTCAATTTACACGATGAACTACGTTGGCTTGTTTAGATGGACAAGCAGGTGATCTACTGCTGTGCGCACCTTGCGCTGTATATATATACTTAAGTGATTATCTAGTCCCAAACCGCAGTCCTTGTCTGGGATCAATACGCTGTCTCCGGGCATGTTCTGACATGCCTGAACTTGTCTTTGAACCTGACGTTGGGGGCTTGCGAGGTGGCGCCTAGGGCGCTGTCCAATAAGGAGAGCGAATATTACTCTGGTTTGAACGCAGGTAAAGGGATATTCCGTGTATATATAAATAATATACAAAGTATATCAAACAATAAAGGTAGATTCTCAGTTTTAATCTGGCCCTTCACAACACTACCCATAACTGAAGAGTAGGGTTTAACCTGCAAGTTGGCCTTTAACCAACTTCGAAAGAGGGCCTAAACATAAGCAGTTGGAAACCAGGCGGACAGTAATAAAATTAGCTGTTTCCAACTGGTTAAGTTTAGGCCCTCTTTCGAAGTTGGTTAAGGTTAGAGTTTAGAATCAGGGCTGGTGGTCTATCGCCCTGTATGGTATATTGACTTGAGCAGACTGTTAGATCAACCCTGAAACTGAAAATATCTGTTATAATAGTTCATTCAAAATAATGCTTTAATATTGAACATGGACTCTCAGGGTAACAAAACAATGAAGATGCAAATATGATCAGTGTTGGGTGACATTCTGGGGAGCTTTCAGGCAACCCTCTCTCATGTTAAGACTGTTTACTCAACTGTATTAGAGAAGAACAGTTGCAGAGACAGGGGGCAGGTCATAAAAGCCCCTGCATGCTAAAACTGTTTGAATCCACATAATAATAGATTAGAGACCAGACACACAGGTCAAATAATGCCTTAAGTCTGTAGGAAACTAAACCATATCAATTTAGAAGGTAACTTACAAAGAAGATTTGAATACCATTTTAGGAATGTCAAACTGGTTAAGTAATAAAGCTATTTCACTCTTGTTGTAAACCATATAAGCTTTAAATCATAGTTGTAATACAAAGTGTCAGTCTAGTAAATAAGGGTTGGTGCTGGCTCTTGTGGACTGATTGGTATTAACCTAGAAGCAATGACTGTACTGGGTTAATGCTAGATAGTCCATAGATTCATTACACAAACCATGTATATGGGGAAATCAAATAATATAAAGGGAATGTTAAAATGTCTGATTCACACCAGAGGGGAGAAAAGGGGCCTATCCCTCCTTATCAGCAAAGGATGGGGCCACCAGCAGACCTCCTCGCTGTTGATACTGGAAGAAGACACCGACGAGGAAATCAGGGGGGGGCGGACCGCCTCCCCCAGAAGATCATCTAATTGGGACCCAAGGAACAGAGAAAACTCCATATATAGACTCAAGAAAGCGGATTGGACCAACGTATTATTAGAATATGTGCTACTATTGGGGGAAATCAGAGTATAAATAAGAATGTATGGCTGAGAGAGGGGAGGCCAGAACAGATGCACCCAGACATCCCCAGGGGGTCTGATTCTGAGCCTCCACCCCTCCACAGACTGCTACTTTGCCGCTACGTGAGTAAAACTGTATATGGAATAATCACTGTTTGTGATAACTAGAGTAAAATGCCTATCTTAGACCAGGTTTAATCATGTGGTGGCAAAGAGTACTATAGTCTATTTCATTGACATAACATGACTACTATTTATGTGCAAAACTGTCTTGATGTGAAGAGCCACCGTGACTGGGCTATTTGATTATGTAAACCTCATTGCTTATCCACCTTTGGCCTCTCGGCAAATAAATACATGAGTTTGAATTCGAACTCTGTAGTCTGGACTGCACGTTTATTCCTTGCTGGCTATATTGGAAGTCAGATGAGGAGACCATTCTATCACTCTGTCCTTCTTCCCTCTAGTTAGCAACCTGTATGCACTGCAAATGACCTTAGATATTGTGATTAGAATATACCACACCTGCTCTAAAGACAAACTCTAACCTTAAAGGCCAACTTGCAGGTTGTATTTTTGTTCAATAAACAATGTGACTAGGGCAACGGTGACTTTCATGAAGAGGGGGGAAAAAAGTATCTAAATTGACCCAGTTTTAGCGTTTTTATCAAACATTTTGTCGACCAAACCACAACCTCCACGCACATGCATATTTTAATCCATGGTTTCATAACGTGCGTGTGTCATCTTAATGATGATGTCACACTGGGTACAAGGCAGCAGGGGCTCTGAGACTCACAGGCAGACGGCAGGAAGCAGAGAGCCTTCTTGTTACTACTAGCCGAGGAGCTAGTCTCTGTTTCACTTAACACTATTGCTCCGTGATCATAGCCATTCATCTCTAAAGCTAACCACTATTTGTAAAAGCCACAACCACGTTACCATATTTGTAATAATGTAAATCATTGTGTCGTTGTACATATTGTGTTTATAACGTTAGTAGCTAAATTAGCTAGCTTGGTAGCCAGCATTCTCGAAACTCCTAACATCACCCGATTTAAAATGGTTCTCTCCTCTTTGTATACCTTTGTCCTCACAAGTATTCTGCCAGGGAACTTATGGACACGACAATAGTAGTAGTTATAAGGTGTTTGAGCTTGTAATGTTAACGTTAGCTAATATCTATCATGGTAGCCCCTTTCGTGACTGATGCACCGAGTGCTATCCGAGGGGGCTGCTATCGTATCAACATGCCGCGACGTGTAGCTTGCTAGCCGGCATGAATGCCCGATTTAAAATGGTTCTCTCCTCTTTGTATACCTTTGTCCTCACAAGTATTCTGCCAGGGAACTTATGGACACGACAATAGTAGTAGTTATAAGGTGTTTGAGCTTGTAACGTTAAATGTTAGCTAATAGCTATCGTGGTAGCCCCTTTCGTGACTGATGCACCGAGTGCTATCCGAGGGGCTGCTATCGTATCAACATGCCACGACGTGTAGCTTGCTAGCCGGCATGATGCGTGTGCAGTGCTTTGCCCCACAGGTCTGAGAAGAGGACCTGCACATTTTACTCGTTCCCCAAACTCCTCTACATGCCCCGATATAAAATGGTTCACGACAGTAGCCATAATGCTAACGTTAGCGGGGTAACGTTAGCCAGAGCCATAGCCAGTAGTACTATGACCCGGACGGGCATAAGGCATAAGTTGCCTCGAGTGACGTCACAGCCCTGCTAGCGTCTGATAAGCTTTTAGATTTGCTCCGTGCATGTTATTCATGCGTGGACCTTTTTAACCCTTTCTGCGTGGCATTTCCGGCGTCAAATGGAACAAAATAAATAATGATGGAAAAAAATAAATAATGATAACTCCTCCTCATCCTCTCCTTCTCCAGTCACCCCTTCCTTTACCCTCATACGCCCAGCTGTATTTCATCCCCCTGATTCGCACGCGGTCAGGCACCCCACTCTCCACAGCTGCACTCAACCCTTCCCTGATGGGGGGAAGGACGCTGACCAGAAGGACGCTGACCAGAAGCTGTCGTGGTATTTGCCTACTCTAACCTGTTCTCTCCTGTGCCCCAAAGGACCGCCGTCCCTGCCTGGACGTCTCCTGTCCCCGAAGAGGAACACTTGTTCTCCCGCTGCAGCCCAGCAGCTTCCAAGACAAGCACAAGGACCGCTTTCTCGCTCGCTGCCGCCACGGCAGCCACAAGACAGAACATAACCCTGTTCTATTCCCCCCAATTCCTGTGTTGCTCATTTGACAATTAAACACCCTTGGAACCGCTCCTATCTCCTCTCGTGTGTTCAGCAATTGGGCTGTGCTCCAGACCCCAGTTCTCACAATACCAATGATGTAAACTACCCATAACTGAAGAGTAGGGTTTAACCTGCAAGTTGGCCTTTAACCAACTTCGAAAGAGGGCCTAAACATAAGCAGTTGGAAACCAGGCGGACAGTAATAAAATGAGCTGTTTCCAACTGGTTAAGTTTAGGCCCTCTTTCGAAGTTGGTTAAGGTTAGAGTTTGGAACCAGGGCTGGTGGTCTATCGCCCTGCTCTAAAGACAAACTCTAACCTTAACCAACTTCGAAAGAGGGCCTAAACTTAACCAGTTGGAAACCAGGCGGACAGTAATAAAATTAGCAATCAATCAATCAATCAATTCAATAGTCCACGCTCACTTAAAACAGCGCACCTCCCAGCTGCTTCTATAGAAAGTAGGTAATTGATCGTAATGCGGTTGTGGGCGGGTCCTGGGACCAAGGGCGTTGGGTTATGAAAAATACCCACGTGTAAGTTGACTGTTTCAGCCAATCAGAATCGAGAAATTTGCATGCCGTTGTATAAAACACATTTGACTCGTGTGTCTGTGTTTCACACAAGACACAAATAGATATTTATTTCCAGAAGTTGTTTTATATTTCGTGTCATTTCCATTTGATGAGATATTTTACATGAGACAAAATAGAGAAAGAAAAGAAAGAAAATATATATGTATACAATACATTGAATGAACTTAACTTATTTCCTCCACAGTTACTTTTAGGAAGGTGAGGAGTTAAGTTTGGAGCGAGAGAGGGAAAGCGAGACGGGTTGGGGTTTGGAAGGAAGAGAGAAAGAAGGAGAAAGAGAGAGATTGGGATTGAGGAAGGAGGAAGTGAAAGATGGGCAGAGAGAGAGAGATAAAAAGAGAGAGCATGAGAGAGGATGTGAAGCTAGAATGAGGTTGGACTAAAGCCAGTAGGGGGAAGAGTGTGAGAAGAAAGGCAACCCCGGAGAAGAGAAGTGGTTCTGCTAAACCGAGCATTATGTCCTTATGCATCACTTCCACCCAGGCTTAGTACACCCTGCACACACACACACGCACAAGTTTAACCCTTTCACTGCTGCACTACCAAACGGTTAACCCTTTCACTGCGACAATACACAGAAGGTTAACCCTGTCACTGCCACACAACAGCAGGTTAACCCTTTCACTGTGACACTACAGAAGGCAGTGTTTCCCCTAGGATTCTTTTCAGGGGGGGTGGTAGGCCCCCCGAAACTACTAGTGTTGTCGCGGGGCAAGCGTGTCATGGATACGTGACGTCAACAGTGTCGTCATAGACGCAAGGCGGTTGTTAGTATCGGTGCATTAACGATAGGTTATGTATATAACCTAGTTATATGAGTACTGGCTAAGCGTCCCGCTCTTAAGCCGATTGAGATACCCCTTATCTCCTGTACCTACTGTACTCCACCACGAAAACAACTTGTACACCCACACCTGACCGGGTCCCGCCTCTATGGAGGCGTAGCCTATAAGGCCATGGCCATGGTCACCAACACACCCTTCCTCGCCAAAATCCTGTTCCAGTAAAAGATCCCTCAAAAGGGAACTCAGGGCCGCTTAAGAGCGGGACGCTCAGCCAGTACTCATATAACTAGGTTATATACATAACCTATCGTTATATTTCGTATCTGGCTTATCGCGTCCCGCTCTTAAGCCTATTGAGATATGGGTTAGAGCGGACGCGTGACCCGACAGATGTACCCCCTGAGGACCCGTAAGCCCACATCAAGGGGTTCGGGGAGCCCTGTCACCCCATCCTTCCTAATGAAGGGGGGGCGCAGTCAACTCCACCTGAGTGCGAGCAAGAGGGACCTAGAACCCCTTGAACACACAGCACAGGCGGAACCACGTGTGACCTAACACACTGCGGCCCATACCCACACACTCCTGCTACCCTACCAAAGGACGGGAAGCAGGAAAGGCCACAGACCCCAGAACCGCCTGGGAGACAGAACCCCCGGTCATGTCCATGAGGTAAAACCTTACAAAGGGGCCCGGGGAGGACCATGATCCTCCACCGAAGCCCCACCCAGGAGAGCGGCAGAGGCAGCCACCCCACGAGTGGAGTGCACCCTGACGCCCCCAGGGGGATCCTGCCCAGCCAACGTGTAGCAGAGGGCAATGCCCTCGCACAACCAATGGGACAGGCGTTGTTCCATAGTGCATTACCGGCATGAGAACCACCGTAACAGACAAAAAGCTGAACGGAGACCCCGAGGTCCTGAGTACGGCTGAGGTAATTCCCAAAGCACGGACCGGACATGACAGGTGAAGGCCCGCATCTAACTCACTACCGTGAGGAGGCGGATGAAACGCCTGAACCACAATATCCCTGGAGCGGAAGAACTCCGGATATTTACAGGCACGAAGGCAGGATTAGGCCGCAATCGGACGAAAGACAGGCACTCTGGACGTACCGAGAGAGCACAAAGCACACCCATGCGTTCAGCGGAGGTGACGGCCAGCAAGAACGCGGTCTTGAACGACAGCTGTTCCAACGGCGCCTGCTCGAGCGGCTCAAACGGGGCCAAGGACAACCGACCGAGGACCAATTCCGTTTGAGGACCAGAAGGACCGCTTTCAATACCAACACATTGAACGTAGCGCAGACCGGGCAGCATGGTTTGCCAGCTGCCCCCTACTACGTCACCAGCGAGGGAGGCGTCGGTGAAAAACGTGACGTGAGACAGCGCCGTAACCGTCCTAGGACGGAACCTCCCGAGCGTGTTGACAACGCGCTCTGAGAGGGATGCCCATAGCCCTCCAACCGTTGACTGGAAAGAGGAGTACTCTACTTCCAGTCTACAGCAAACCCCAGGCTGGTAGGGACCTGCCTGGTACGAGACCTGACGATCCACCTTGACCGCGAAGGACCAGAACGTCGTCAGGGCAGAATACACTCCGTAACCCCTGACGACACAGAGGCCCCAGTGCGGCCTCCATGCACTTGGTGAAGATGCGGGGAGCCAGAGAAAACCGAACGGCAGCCTCTGGTACTCATACGCTAACCCTGCAAAGGAAGCGTAGGTAAGCCCTAGGATGGAAGATCGGAGATGCGCATACGCATCCTACAGGTCTATGGAGGAGAACCAGACCCCCACCTGACAGTGTTCAACAGGTAGGAGACGATCCAAAAAATGCTGAACCTTCCCATGGGACAGGTCCAGCCTGGGTCTGACACCCCCCCTCCCGATTTCTCAGGCACCAGAAAACACCGGGAGGAGAACGCCACGACGATGGCTTGCTTCGTCCACAGAGATTGGATCTCGTTGACCAGAGCTGTCACTGCTGGAGACCCTGACAATAGGGTCTGTACCAAACCCGAAAACGGGTGGGGTTGTGTAAACACAAGTCCCCGCCTCAGCGTTCTCTCCATCCACCTCGACATATGGTACTGCCGTAGTCATATGTGATGACACTCCCAACGCCCCCGCCGCCATGTGGCGCAGGTCCGCCAGGAACTGTAGATAGTTGGCCCAGTCCCACCCGCTGTGCGTAGCCAACCCTGGAACCGTGCGAGCAGAGCGTTCCGTGTCGGGACATCTGACCCTGACACCACCCATGAGGCAATCGCACCCAAGGGGGAACCCCGACAGAAAGGGCCGGTTTGATACGGGGGGCTTTCTAGGTGAAAAAAGCCCCCCCACTGAACACCCCTCCAGAACATGCTGAGGAGTTGTTCTGCAGCCGGACATGCAAGGTGTAAGGACCCCATGGGTTCCTACACACCGTAGCCCTGCAGTGATATTACTACCACCCAAATCATGCGTGCCTGCGAGACCACTGCCAATCTTTCAGGAGTGGGAGGCACCAACATGATACCTGGCCTGGCGAAGGCGAGGCCGGGGAAGCCTGCACTGTGTGCCTCAAAAGGTTTCGAGCCCCCCTGCTGACAACACTTATAGTTGACAGACGTAACACCAGGCTCAACCAACACAGCTTATGGTGTGGGAGCCGCTTGACAGCACAACATTCTCACGGACAGACCCAGGCTCAGCCATCAACTGGGTGTCAGCCCCTGTCCCCATGAGAAGCGAAAAGTGGGGCCGCCCGCGCTTCAACGAAGGCACGCGGCCCGCAGCCAAAGGAAACAATCAGAGCCCACTTTTTCCGCTGGTGTTGGGGAAGGGAGTGATCGGAGAGCGGGCTGCTCGCGGCAGGACGGTGACGGCTTGTTGTTCAAGCCGAACCCATCCAACATGGCCGATCCCTCGGCCGCCAAGGCTGTCGGCCTTGTGGACACCTGTCGATTCAACGCCCAGGATACCTCTGGCGGGGGAAAACATGGCCGCCTGTCGAGGGCCTCGTCGGCCGGGCGGGGCACTGTTTCAATATGTCAAAAGCAAAGGACTGATGTTAACACGGAGCACCATTGGTGGTTGCAAACAGCAACCTCCACTGTGGTGTGCACCATGAAAGGGTTAAATGAATAAAAGAACTAAACCACAAAATACTGTAGAATGAGCAAACCCATATACACAACATTAAGGGGAGGCGGACCAGAGAGCGAACTAGTCCCGCCTTCATTCAAAATATTCACAACAGCACACCAGCCCTAGCTTAGCCCATTTACCAAAAAAGGTAAACAAAGCCCCCCCCCGCATACTCCCCCAATAGACCGATTGACCGTCAGCATGAATGGTTGAGAGGAGAGAAAGCTGTAGCATAGACAGACCTTCTCATAGCAGAGTGACAGAACAAACAGTAGCCCACTACACTACTACAGCCTAGCGTGAGGCGATGTGGAACCCAGATCAACAACCGCCTGCGCACAAACACGCAACATGTTTACAATGTCGGCTGGACCCATAGCCCCACTACCCGATGCCAATGTGGATAGGAACTAGCCAGCTGAGCCCTAACCCGCCGTTAAGTCCCATCCTGCAGTAGTATAGCTCTACTGCTACACCGCCGAGCTCACGCATCGGCTCCCAGATGGGGACACCGTTCAACTGACCCCGCCGGAACACAAAGGTAACGTACCTGGCTAGGCTACCTAGCCACGGCCTACCCTGTTGTCAACCCATTTACCCGTAAAAAGGTAAATAGGACTCAGCAAAACCCCCACAACAGCTACCGACTGACCTTCATTGATGAACCGGGCAATAGGAGGGAGAAGTGACAACATCTCACGGCGGAGACATTAGAACAGCGTAGCAGTAGAGTTCAGCATGTAGCATTAGTATTAGCATGTAGCTAGCATTAGTTGTTTAACAGCACGCTTGCAGGACCATTTGGAACCCGTTCACCACAGTGAACGTTCACCAAACCATCCCCCCCTGGCGCCGACACACAACATGGTTGTGTAACAACAACCCAGCATTACTAACACTAATACCCGTGCCTGATGACACAGGGCTCACCGCTGTACAAGCCGGCCCGATAGCCAAACCATGTACGCTGCCCCTCGATCTGCTGTCGTCAGATGAGGAAACATCAACATAGGCCCGTCGTGTCGCTGAAACATGCTTCGAAGATGCCAGGGGCACGCAAGCTTTCAACATTACGCAATTCCTCCAATCTTTTTCATTATACTAGTTACATAAGGTGCACTGCATCCAACATGATGGAACGAAAATAGAGGAAGGGTGTGTTGGTGACCATGGCCATGGTCTTATAGGCTACGCCTCCATAGAGGCGGGACCCGGTCAGGTGTGGGTGTACAAGTTGTTTTCGTGGTGGAGTACAGTAGGTACAGGAGATAAGGGGTATCTCAATAGGCTTAAGAGCGGGACGCGATAAGCCAGATACGAAATATAACTGCATTTCTCTACACTGAGCTGAAATTAAACGATTGCACATACATTTGGTAAATAAATATTAACAATATTTATTTACAACACATAAATGAACTTATTTACAATTATACATACAGTAGTGACAACACAAGGCTATGGTAGGGGAAACACTGGAAGGTTAACCCTTTACTATCACACTACATACGGTTAACCGTCTGTAGTGTGATAGTAAAGGGTTAACCTTCTGTAGTGTGGTAGTGAAAGGTTAACCTTCTGTAGTGTGGTAGTGAAAGGGTTAACCTTCTGTAGTGTGGTAGTTAACGGTTAACCTTCTGTATTGTGGTAGTGAAAGGGTTAACCTTCTGTAGTGTGGTAGTGAAAGGGTTAACCTTCTGTAGTGTGGTAGTGAAAGGTTAACCTTCTGTAGTGTGGTAGTGAAAGGTTAACCTTCTGTAGTGTGGTAGTGAAAGGGTTAACCTTCCGTATTGTCGTGGTGAAAGGGTTAACCTTCTGTAGTGTGGTAGTGAAAGGGTTAACCTTCTGTAGTGTGGTAGTGAAAGGTTAACCTTCTGTAGTGTGGTAGTGAAAGGGTTAACCTTCTGTAGTGTGGTAGTGAAAGGTTAACCTTCTGTAGTGTGGTAGTGAAAGGTTAACCTTCCGTATTGTCGCGTGAAAGGGTTAACCTTTCACCGCGTGTAGTGTGGTAGTGAAAGGTTAACCTTCCGTATTGTCGCGGTGAAAGGGTTAACATTCTGTATGTGGTAGTGAAAGGTTAACCTTCCGTAGTGTGGTAGTGAAGGGGTTAACCTTCTGTAGTGTGGTAGTGAAAGGTTAACCTTCTGTAGTGTGGTAGTGAAAGGTTAACATTCTGTAGTGTGGTAGTGAAAGGGTTAACCTTCTGTATTGTGGTAGTGAAAGGTTAACCTTCTGTAGTGTGGTAGTGAAAGGGTTAACCTTCTGTAATGTGGTAGTGAAAGGGTTAACCTTCTGTAGTGTGGTAGTGAAAGGTTAACCTTCTGTAGTGTGGTAGTGAAAGGGTTAACCTTCTGTAGTGTGGTAGTGAAAGGTTAACCTTCTGTAGTGTGGTAGTGAAAGGTTAACCTTCTGTAGTGTGGTAGTGAAAGGTTAACCTTCTGTAGTGTGGTAGTGAAAGGGTTAAGCTTCTGTATTGTGGTAGTGAAAGGTTAACCTTCTGTAGTGTGGTAGTGAAAGGGTTAACCTTCTGTAATGTGGTAGTGAAAGGGTTAACCTTCTGTAGTGTGGTAGTGAAAGGTTAACCTTCTGTAGTGTGGTAGTGAAAGGGTTAACCTTCTGTAGTGTGGTAGTGAAAGGGTTAACCTTCTGTATTGTGGTAGTGAAAGGTTAACCTTCTGTAGTGTGGTAGTGAAAGGGTTAACCTTCTGTAATGTGGTAGTGAAAGGGTTAACCTTCTGTAGTGTGGTAGTGAAAGGGTTAACCTTCCGTATTGTCGCGGTGAAAGGGTTAACCTTCTGTAGTGTGGTAGTGAAAGGGTTAACCTTCTGTAGTGTGGTAGTGAAAGGTTAACCTTCTGTAGTGTGGTAGTGAAAGGTTAACCTTCTGTAGTGAGGTAGTGAAAGGTTAACCTTCCGTATTGTCGCGGTGAAAGGGTTAACCTTATGTAGTGTGGTAGTGAAAGGTTAACCTTCCGTATTGACGCGGTGAAAGGGTTAACATTCTGTAGTGTGGTAGTGAAAGGTTAACCTTCCGTAGTGTGGTAGTGAAGGGGTTAACCTTCTGTAGTGTGGTAGTGAAAGGTTAACCTTCTGTAGTGTTGTAGTGAAAGGTTAACCTTCTGTAGTGTGGTAGTGAAAGGTTAACCTTCTGTAGTGTGCTAGTGAAAGGGTTAACCTTCTGTATTGTGGTAGTGAAAGGTTAACATTCTGTAGTGTGGTAGTGAAAGGGTTAACCTTCTGTAATGTGGTAGTGAAAGGGTTAACCTTCTGTAGTGTGGTAGTGAAAGGTTAACCTTCTGTAGTGTGGTAGTGAAAGGGTTAACCTTCTGTAGTGTGGTAGTGAACGGTTAACCTTCTGTAGTGTGGTAGTGAACGGGTTAACCTTCTGTAGTGTGGTAGTGAAAGTGTTAACCTTCTGTAGTGTGGTAGTGAAAGGGTTAACCTTCTGTAGTGTGGTAGTTAACGGTTAACCTTCTGTATTGTGGTAGTGAAAGGGTTAACCTTCTGTAGTGTGGTAGTGAAAGGGTTAACCTTCTGTAGTGTGGTAGTGAAAGGTTAACCTTCTGTAGTGTGGTAGTGAAAGGTTAACCTTCTGTAGTGTGGTAGTGAAAGGGTTAACCTTCCGTATTGTCGTGGTGAAAGGGTTAACCTTCTGTAGTGTGGTAGTGAAAGGGTTAACCTTCTGTAGTGTGGTAGTGAAAGGTTAACCTTCTGTAGTGTGGTAGTGAAAGGGTTAACCTTCTGTAGTGTGGTAGTGAAAGGTTAACCTTCTGTAGTGTGGTAGTGAAAGGTTAACCTTCCGTATTGTCGCGTGAAAGGGTTAACCTTTCACCGCGTGTAGTGTGGTAGTGAAAGGTTAACCTTCCGTATTGTCGCGGTGAAAGGGTTAACATTCTGTATGTGGTAGTGAAAGGTTAACCTTCCGTAGTGTGGTAGTGAAGGGGTTAACCTTCTGTAGTGTGGTAGTGAAAGGTTAACCTTCTGTAGTGTGGTAGTGAAAGGTTAACATTCTGTAGTGTGGTAGTGAAAGGGTTAACCTTCTGTATTGTGGTAGTGAAAGGTTAACCTTCTGTAGTGTGGTAGTGAAAGGGTTAACCTTCTGTAATGTGGTAGTGAAAGGGTTAACCTTCTGTAGTGTGGTAGTGAAAGGTTAACCTTCTGTAGTGTGGTAGTGAAAGGGTTAACCTTCTGTAGTGTGGTAGTGAAAGGTTAACCTTCTGTAGTGTGGTAGTGAAAGGTTAAGCTTCTGTATTGTGGTAGTGAAAGGTTAACCTTCTGTAGTGTGGTAGTGAAAGGGTTAACCTTCTGTAATGTGGTAGTGAAAGGGTTAACCTTCTGTAGTGTGGTAGTGAAAGGTTAACCTTCCGTAGTGTGGTAGTGAAGGGGTTAACCTTCTGTAGTGTGGTAGTGAAAGGTTAACCTTCTGTAGTGTGGTAGTGAAAGGTTAACATTCTGTAGTGTGGTAGTGAAAGGGTTAACCTTCTGTATTGTGGTAGTGAAAGGTTAACCTTCTGTAGTGTGGTAGTGAAAGGGTTAACCTTCTGTAATGTGGTAGTGAAAGGGTTAACCTTCTGTAGTGTGGTAGTGAAAGGTTAACCTTCTGTAGTGTGGTAGTGAAAGGGTTAACCTTCTGTAGTGTGGTAGTGAAAGGTTAACCTTCTGTAGTGTGGTAGTGAAAGGTTAACCTTCTGTAGTGTGGTAGTGAAAGGTTAACCTTCTGTAGTGTGGTAGTGAAAGGGTTAAGCTTCTGTATTGTGGTAGTGAAAGGTTAACCTTCTGTAGTGTGGTAGTGAAAGGGTTAACCTTCTGTAATGTGGTAGTGAAAGGGTTAACCTTCTGTAGTGTGGTAGTGAAAGGTTAACCTTCTGTAGTGTGGTAGTGAAAGGGTTAACCTTCTGTAGTGTGGTAGTGAAAGGGTTAACCTTCTGTATTGTGGTAGTGAAAGGTTAACCTTCTGTAGTGTGGTAGTGAAAGGGTTAACCTTCTGTAATGTGGTAGTGAAAGGGTTAACCTTCTGTAGTGTGGTAGTGAAAGGGTTAACCTTCCGTATTGTCGCGGTGAAAGGGTTAACCTTCTGTAGTGTGGTAGTGAAAGGGTTAACCTTCTGTAGTGTGGTAGTGAAAGGTTAACCTTCTGTAGTGTGGTAGTGAAAGGTTAACCTTCTGTAGTGAGGTAGTGAAAGGTTAACCTTCCGTATTGTCGCGGTGAAAGGGTTAACCTTATGTAGTGTGGTAGTGAAAGGTTAACCTTCCGTATTGACGCGGTGAAAGGGTTAACATTCTGTAGTGTGGTAGTGAAAGGTTAACCTTCCGTAGTGTGGTAGTGAAGGGGTTAACCTTCTGTAGTGTGGTAGTGAAAGGTTAACCTTCTGTAGTGTTGTAGTGAAAGGTTAACCTTCTGTAGTGTGGTAGTGAAAGGTTAACCTTCTGTAGTGTGCTAGTGAAAGGGTTAACCTTCTGTATTGTGGTAGTGAAAGGTTAACATTCTGTAGTGTGGTAGTGAAAGGGTTAACCTTCTGTAATGTGGTAGTGAAAGGGTTAACCTTCTGTAGTGTGGTAGTGAAAGGTTAACCTTCTGTAGTGTGGTAGTGAAAGGGTTAACCTTCTGTAGTGTGGTAGTGAACGGTTAACCTTCTGTAGTGTGGTAGTGAACGGGTTAACCTTCTGTAGTGTGGTAGTGAAAGTGTTAACCTTCTGTAGTGTGGTAGTGAAAGGGTTAACCTTCTGTAGTGTGGTAGTTAACGGTTAACCTTCTGTATTGTGGTAGTGAAAGGGTTAACCTTCTGTAGTGTGGTAGTGAAAGGGTTAACCTTCTGTAGTGTGGTAGTGAAAGGTTAACCTTCTGTAGTGTGGTAGTGAAAGGTTAACCTTCTGTAGTGTGGTAGTGAAAGGGTTAACCTTCCGTATTGTCGTGGTGAAAGGGTTAACCTTCTGTAGTGTGGTAGTGAAAGGGTTAACCTTCTGTAGTGTGGTAGTGAAAGGTTAACCTTCTGTAGTGTGGTAGTGAAAGGGTTAACCTTCTGTAGTGTGGTAGTGAAAGGTTAACCTTCTGTAGTGTGGTAGTGAAAGGTTAACCTTCCGTATTGTCGCGTGAAAGGGTTAACCTTTCACCGCGTGTAGTGTGGTAGTGAAAGGTTAACCTTCCGTATTGTCGCGGTGAAAGGGTTAACATTCTGTATGTGGTAGTGAAAGGTTAACCTTCCGTAGTGTGGTAGTGAAGGGGTTAACCTTCTGTAGTGTGGTAGTGAAAGGTTAACCTTCTGTAGTGTGGTAGTGAAAGGTTAACATTCTGTAGTGTGGTAGTGAAAGGGTTAACCTTCTGTATTGTGGTAGTGAAAGGTTAACCTTCTGTAGTGTGGTAGTGAAAGGGTTAACCTTCTGTAATGTGGTAGTGAAAGGGTTAACCTTCTGTAGTGTGGTAGTGAAAGGTTAACCTTCTGTAGTGTGGTAGTGAAAGGGTTAACCTTCTGTAGTGTGGTAGTGAAAGGTTAACCTTCTGTAGTGTGGTAGTGAAAGGTTAAGCTTCTGTATTGTGGTAGTGAAAGGTTAACCTTCTGTAGTGTGGTAGTGAAAGGGTTAACCTTATGTAATGTGGTAGTGAAAGGGTTAACCTTCTGTAGTGTGGTAGTGAAAGGTTAACCTTCTGTAGTGTGGTAGTGAAAGGGTTAACCTTCTGTAGTGTGGTAGTGAAAGGGTTAACCTTCTGTATTGTGGTAGTGAAAGGTTAACCTTCTGTAGTGTGGTAGTGAAAGGGTTAACCTTCTGTAATGTGGTAGTGAAAGGGTTAACCTTCTGTAGTGTGGTAGTGAAAGGGTTAACCTTCCGTATTGTCGCGGTGAAAGGGTTAACCTTCTGTAGTGTGGTAGTGAAAGGGTTAACCTTCTGTAGTGTGGTAGTGAAAGGTTAACCTTCTGTAGTGTGGTAGTGAAAGGTTAACCTTCTGTAGTGAGGTAGTGAAAGGTTAACCTTCCGTATTGTCGCGGTGAAAGGGTTAACCTTATGTAGTGTGGTAGTGAAAGGTTAACCTTCCGTATTGACGCGGTGAAAGGGTTAACATTCTGTAGTGTGGTAGTGAAAGGTTAACCTTCCGTAGTGTGGTAGTGAAGGGGTTAACCTTCTGTAGTGTGGTAGTGAAAGGTTAACCTTCTGTAGTGTTGTAGTGAAAGGTTAACCTTCTGTAGTGTGGTAGTGAAAGGTTAACCTTCTGTAGTGTGCTAGTGAAAGGGTTAACCTTCTGTATTGTGGTAGTGAAAGGTTAACATTCTGTAGTGTGGTAGTGAAAGGGTTAACCTTCTGTAATGTGGTAGTGAAAGGGTTAACCTTCTGTAGTGTGGTAGTGAAAGGTTAACCTTCTGTAGTGTGGTAGTGAAAGGGTTAACCTTCTGTAGTGTGGTAGTGAACGGTTAACCTTCTGTAGTGTGGTAGTGAACGGGTTAACCTTCTGTAGTGTGGTAGTGAAAGTGTTAACCTTCTGTAGTGTGGTAGTGAAAGGTTAACCTTCTGTAGTGTGGTAGTGAAAGGTTAACCTTCTGTAGTGTGGTAGTGAAAGGGTTAACCTTCTGTAGTGTGGTAGTGAAAGGTTAACCTTCTGTAGTGTGGTAGTGAAAGGGTTAACCTTCTGTTTTGTGGTAGTGAAAGGTTAACCTTCGGTATTGTCGCGGTGAAAGGGTTAACCTTCTGTAGTGTGGTAGTGAAAGGTTAACCTTCCGTATTGTTGCGGTGAAAGGGTTAACATTCTGTAGTGTGGTAGTGAAAGGTTAACCTTCCGTAGTGTGGTAGTGAAGGGGTTAACCTTCTGTAGTGTGGTAGTGAAAGGTTAACCTTCTGTAGTGTGGTAGTGAAAGGTTAACCTTCTGTAGTGTGGTAGTGAAAGGTTAACCTTCTGTAGTGTGGTAGTGAAAGGTTAACCTTCCGTATTGTCGCGGTGAAAGGGTTAACCTTCTGTAGTGTGGTAGTGAAAGGTTAACCTTCCGTATTGACGCGGTGAAAGGGTTAACATTCTGTAGTGTGGTAGTGAAAGGTTAACCTTCTGTAGTGTGGTAGTGAAAGGGTTAACCTTCTGTAGTGTGGTAGTGAAAGGTTAACATTCTGTAGTGTGGTAGTGAAAGGTTAACCTTCTGTAGTGTGGTAGTGAAAGGTTAACCTTCCGTATTGTTGCGGTGAAAGGGTTAACCTTCTGTAGAGTGGTAGTGAAAGGTTAACGATAGGTTATGTAGATAACCTAGTTATATTAGTATTGGCTAAGCGTCCCGCTCTGAGCCTTACGAGATACTCCTATCTCCTGTGATACCTAATGTATCTCCCACGAACAAAAACACATGCACCCCACCTGTATGGGGCCCCGCCCCTTATGGTGGCCCGCCCATATAACCATGACCCTGGTCATGAAACACCCTTCCTCGCCAAAACCCGTCCCAGGAAAAGATCCCTCAAGAGGGAACTCAGGGCGCGCAGAGCGGGACGCTTAGCCAATACTAATATAACTAGGTTATCTACATAACCTATCGTTATATTTCGTATTGCATCGCGTCCCGCTCTGAGCCTTACGAGATAATGGGGAAGAGCGGGCGCGAGACCCGACAGATGTACCCCCTGAGGACCCGTAAGCCCACATCAAGGGGTGCGGGGAGCCCTGTCACCCCATCCTTCCTAACGAAGGGGGGGCGCAGTCAACTCCACCTGAATGCGAACAAGAGGGAGCCAGAACCCCTTGAACACACCGTACAGGCGGAACCACGTGTGACTCAACACACTGCGGCCCATACCCATACACTCCTGCTACCCGACCAAAGGACGGGAAGCAGGAAAGGCCACAGACCCCAGAACCGCCTGGGAGACAGAACCCCCGGTCATGTCCATGAGGAAAAACCTTACAAAGGAGCCCGGGGAGGACCATGAAGCTGCAGCACAGATGGCCTCCACCGAGGCCCCACCCAGGAGAGCGGCAGAGGCAGCCACCCCACGAGTGGAGTGCGCCCTGACGCCCCCAGGGGGATCCTGCCCAGCCAGCGTGTAGCAGAGGGTAACACCCTCGCACAACCAATGGGACAGGCGCTGCTCCGACAGTGCCTTACCAGCACGAGCCCCACCGTAACAGACAAAAAGCTGGTCGGTAACCCTGAAATCCTGAGTACGGCTGAGGTAAATCCCCAAGCACGGACTGGACATGACAGGTGAAGGCCCGCACCTAACTCACCAGTGTGAGGAGGAGGACGAAACGCCTGAACCACAATATCCCGGGAGCGGAAGGAACTCCGGATATTCTTAGGCACGAAAGCAGGATTAGGTCGCAGAGTGACACCGCAATCGGTCCGAAAAGACAGGCACTCTGGATGTACCGAGAGAGCACAGAGCTCACCTACGCGTTTAGCGGAAGTGACAGCCAGAAGGAACGCGGTCCTGAAGGACAGCTGTCCCAACGGCGCCCGCTCGAGCGGCTCAAACGGGGCCAAGGACAACCGACCGAGGACCAATTGAAGATCCCAAGTCGGAGCCAAGGAGCGTTGCACCGGCTTAACGCGTCGAGCGCCAAGCAGGAAACGCTTCACAAGAGGGTGGCTGAACAAGACATCCCCTCAAACCCCTCATGATAGGAGGATATAGCTGCTGCATATACCCTCACCGTCGAAGCCGACAGTCTATCAAGGAGAGACTGGAGGTAACTAAGGACAGCAACCAGGGGGCAGGAGACTGAGTCCTGGCCCCCCGCCTTACACCACACTTGGAACATACGTCATCTGCCCGCGTAAGCGCGACAGTGGAGGGAGCATGCGCATTCCAGATGGTAACACCATCAGGATCAAGAACCTGCGCCCCTCAACGTACCCGTCCCAACAACTGACCTAACAGATGTATGGGGAAGAATCCCTGGCGGCACGGCATCGGTCCCAGACCTGCCTGGCCATGTCCAGACGCAATCCTCACCCGTCAGGATGAGGGCCGCCCCGCGACAGTACACCTGCACCCACATTCTCCCTGCCGGGGATGTGGGGAGCCCTTAGGCCGCGCAGATGGAGGACGCCCATAGCCAGCCGCCCGCCGCCTGGTGCAGACAGGGGGAGCGTACTCCTCCCTGTCTGTCGATACACGACACTGACGTCGTATCGTCCGTCCTGATCAACACCATTTGTGGACCAGAAGGACCGCTTTCAACACCAACACATTGAACGTAGCGCAGACCGGGCAGCATGGTTTGCCAGCTGCCCCCTACTGCGTTGG
The DNA here is from genome assembly GCF_963971535.1 of Notolepis coatsorum. Classification (NCBI taxonomy): domain Eukaryota; kingdom Metazoa; phylum Chordata; class Actinopteri; order Aulopiformes; family Paralepididae; genus Notolepis; species Notolepis coatsorum. The sequence goes on along the minus strand of NC_140179.1, from coordinate 87,288,882 downwards.
CCCGACGCATCACCAGCGAGGGAGGCGTCGGTGAAAACGCGACGTGAGACAGCGCCGTAACCGTCCTAGGACGGAACCTCCCGAGCGTGTTGACAACACGCTCTGAGATGGATGCCCATAGCCCTCCAACCGTTGACTGGGAAGAGGAATACTCTACATCCAGTCTACAGCAACCCCAGGCTGGTAGAGACCTGCCTGGTACGAGACCTGACGATCCACCTTGACCGCGAAGGACCAGAACGTCATCAGGGCAGAACACTCCGTAACCCCGGATGACGCAGAGGCCCCAGTGCGGCCTCCACGCACTTGGTGAAGATGCGGGGAGCCAGAGAAAACCGAACGGCAGCCTCTGGTACTCATACGCTAACCCTGCAAAGGAAGCGTAGGTAAGCCCTAGGATGGAAGATCGGGGATGCGCATACGCATCCTACAGGTCTATGGAGGAGAACCAGACCCCCACCTGACAGTGTTCAACAGGTAGGAGACGATCCAAAAAATGCTGAACCTTCCCATGGGACAGGTCCAGCCTGGGTCTTACACCCCTCCCTCCCGACTTCTCGGGCAGAGAACACCGGGAGGAGAACGCCACGACGATGGCTTGCTTCGTCCACAGAGATTGGATCTCGTCGACCAGAGCTGTCCCTGCTGGAGACCCCGACAACAGGGTCTGTACCAAACCTGAAAACGGGTGGGGTTGTGTAAACACAAGTCCCCGCCTCACCATTCTCTCCATCTACCTCGACATATGGTACTGCCGTAGTCATATGTGACGACACTCCCAACGCACCCGCCGTCACGTGGCGCAGGTCCGCCAGGAACTGTAGATAGTTGGCCCGGTCCCCCCCGCTGTGCGAAGACAACCCTGGAATCGTGCGAGGAGCGCGTTCCGTGTCGGAACACCTGACCCTGACACCACCCACGAGGCAATCGCACCCAAGGGGGAACCCCGACAGAAAAGGGCCTGTCTGATACGGGGGGCTTCCGATCAAAAAAGCCCCCCCACTGAACACCCCTCCAGAACATGCTGAAGGAGTTGTTCTGCAGCCGGACATGCAAGGTGTAAGGCCCCCATGGGTTCCTACACACCGTAGCCCTGCAGTGATATCACTACCACCCCAAACCATGTGAGCTGCGACCACTTGCCAATATTCCAGGAGTGGGAGCACCAACATGATACCTGGCCTGGCGAAGGCGAGGCCGGGGAAGCCCGCACTGTGTGCCTCAAAAGGTTTCGAGCCCCCCTGCTGACAACACTTAAGTTGACAGACGTAACACCAGGCTCAACCAACACAGTTTAAGGTGTGGGAGCCGCTTGACAGCACAACATTCTCACGGACAGACCCAGGCTCAGCCATCAACTGGGTGTCAGCCCCTGTCTCCATGAGAAGCGAAGAATGGGGCCGCATACGCTTCAAGAAGGTTCGCGGCCCGCAGCCAAAGGAACACACCCAGAGCCCCGCTTCTGAGGGTAACAGAAAGCGGACTGAGCGGGGAGCGGGCTGCTCGCGGCAAAATGACGACGGAGTGGTTTACCAACACCGAAATCACCCAAAATGGCCGATCCCTCGGCCGCCAAGACTGTCGGCCTCGCGATACCCTGTCGATTCTCCAACCAGGGCACCACTGGCGGGGGAAACATGGCCGCCTGTCGAGGGCCCCGTCATCGCTGCTGACGAGGCCGTGCTCTCTCTTCTTCTGGCTGCGCGGTGTGAGGCGGTGTAGGGCCTAGGACAATACCGCCCGCGCTCCAGCAGAAGACCAAAATCCCCTGCGGAGAGGGGAACCCTGAGCGGTTATAGCTTGCGGCTGGGTCAAAGCTAATAACGTCAACAACCTCGCGCGATGTGTCGACGTCGGCTGGCCCCAAGGCCCCTCCACCAGACACCATTTTTTTTTAATAGAAAAAACACCAATTCGAACACAGTTCTAATCGTTGCCAATTCCATACCGTGGCGGTACAAGCCTTAACAGCCCACCAGCCACTCGCCAGGCCGACCCACCCAAGGTGTCGGCCGGGCGGGGCATTGTTTCAATATATCAAAAACAAAGGACTGACGTTAACATGGAGCACCAGTGGTGATTGCAAACAGCACCCTCCACTGTGGTGTGCACCATGAAAAGGTTAAATGAATAAAAGAGCTAAACCACAAAAACTGTAGAATGAGCAAACCCATACACACAAAGTTAAGGGGAGACGGACCAGACCCGTCTTATTCAAAATATTCACAACAGAACACCAGCCCTAGTTTAGCCCATTTACCAAAAAAGGTAAACAAAGCCCCCCCCTGCACTACTCCCCCAGTATACCGATTGACCGTCAGTATGAATGGTTTGAGAGGAGAGAAAGCTGTAGCAAGACAGACCTTCTCATAGCAGAGTGACAAAACGAAACAATAGCCCCCTACACAGGGCCGCCCCAGGAGATGGGGGGCCTCGCGTCTAAAAACGCACAGGGCCTCACATTTCTCCCAGGCGGCCCTGCCCTTATACTACTGCAGCCTAACGCCAGGCAATGTGGGATCCAAGACAACAATTGCCTGTGCACAGACACGCAACATGTTTACCATGTCGGCTGGACCCATAGCCCCACTACCCGACGCCAACCCAGATGGGAACACCGTTCAACAAACCCCGCCGGAACACAAGGTAATACCTGGCTAGAACCTAGCCACGACCTACCCCGTTGTCAACCCGTTTACCCGAAAAAGGTAAATAGAACTCAAAACCCCACAACAGCTACCGACTGACCTTCATTGATGAACCGGGCAAGAGGCGGGAGAGTGACAACATCTCACGGCGGAGACATTAAAACAGCATAGCAATTAGCAGTAGTGATAGCATGCGGCAGTAGCGATAGCATGTTAGCATAGCTTTAGATGTTTTAGCAGCACGCCCAAGACAGCTTGGAAACCGTTCCCTGCAGAGAACGTTCACCAAACCATCTTGCCCCTGGCGCCAACACACAACAAGGTTGTGTTAACAACACAAACCAGCATTACTAACACTAATACCCATGCCTGAAGACACAGGGCCTACCTGAGTACAAGCTGGCCCGACAGCCAGCCTTGTACAGCTGAACCTCGATGTGCAGTCATCAAACGAGGAACATCACAGGCCCGTCGTGTCGCCGAAAACATGCGTCGAAGATGCCAGGGGCCAGCAACCTCCGGTAAGCTTCCAACATTATTAATCTTCCTTAATCTTTTCATTCCGCTAGCTCGTATGGTGCACGCATCCAATACGCTGGGACGAAAATAGAGGAAGGGTGTTTCATGACCAGGGTCATGGTTATATGGGCGGGCCACCATAAGGGGCGGGGCCCCATACAGGTGGGGTGCATGTGTTTTTGTTCGTGGGAGATACATTAGGTATCACAGGAGATAGGAGTATCTCGTAAGGCTCAGAGCGGGACGCGATGCAATACGAAATATAACCTTCCGTAGTGTGGTAGTGAAGGGGTTAACCTTCTGTAGTGTGGTAGTGAAAGGTTAACCTTCTGTAGTGTGGTAGTGAAAGGTTAACCTTCTGTAGTGTGGTAGTGAAAGGTTAACCTTCTGTAGTGTGGTAGTGAAAGGGTTAACCTTCTGTATTGTGGTAGTGAAAGGTTAACCTTCTGTAGTGTGGTAGTGAAAGGGTTAACCTTCTGTAATGTGGTAGTGAAAGGGTTAACCTTCTGTAGTGTGGTAGTGAAAGGTTAACCTTCTGTAGTGTGGTAGTGAAAGGGTTAACCTTCTGTAGTGTGGTAGTGAAAGGGTTAACCTTCTGTATTGTGGTAGTGAAAGGTTAACCTTCTGTAGTGTGGTAGTGAAAGGGTTAACCTTCTGTAATGTGGTAGTGAAAGGGTTAACCTTCTGTAGTGTGGTAGTGAAAGGGTTAGCCTTCCGTATTGTCGCGGTGAAAGGGTTAACCTTCTGTAGTGTGGTAGTGAAAGGTTAACCTTCTGTAGTGTGGTAGTGAAAGGTTAACCTTCTGTAGTGTGGTAGTGAAAGGTTAACCTTCTGTAGTGTGGTAGTGAAAGGTTAACCTTCCGTATTGTCGCGGTGAAAGGGTTAACCTTCTGTAGTGTGGTAGTGAAAGGTTAACCTTCCGTATTGACGCGGTGAAAGGGTTAACATTCTGTAGTGTGGTAGTGAAAGGTTAACCTTCCGTAGTGTGGTAGTGAAGGGGTTAACCTTCTGTAGTGTGGTAGTGAAAGGTTAACCTTCTGTAGTGTGGTAGTGAAAGGTTAACCTTCTGTAGTGTGGTAGTGAAAGGTTAACCTTCTGTAGTGTGGTAGTGAAAGGGTTAACCTTCTGTATTGTGGTAGTGAAAGGTTAACCTTCTGTAGTGTGGTAGTGAAAGGGTTAACCTTCTGTAATGTGGTAGTGAAAGGGTTAACCTTCTGTAGTGTGGTAGTGAAAGGTTAACCTTCTGTAGTGTGGTAGTGAAAGGGTTAACCTTCTGTAGTGTGGTAGTGAACGGTTAACCTTCTGTAGTGTGGTAGTGAAAGGGTTAACCTTCTGTAGTGTGGTAGTGAAAGTGTTAACCTTCTGTAGTGTGGTAGTGAAAGGTTAACCTTCTGTAGTGTGGTAGTGAAAGGTTAACCTTCTGTAGTGTGGTAGTGAAAGGGTTAACCTTCTGTAGTGTGGTAGTGAAAGGTTAACCTTCTGTAGTGTGGTAGTGAAAGGGTTAACCTTCTGTTTTGTGGTAGTGAAAGGTTAACCTTCGATATTGCCGCAGTGAAAGGGTTAACCTTCTGTATTGTGGTAGTGAAAGGTTAACCTTCTGTAGTGTGGTAGTGAAAGGTTAACCTTCTGTAGTGTGGTAGTGAAAGGTTAACCTTCTGTAGTGTGGTTGTGAAAAGGTTAACCTTCTGTATTGTGGTAGTGAAAGGGTTAACCTTCTGTAGTGTGGCAGTGAAAGGGTTAAGATGCTGCATCACAGAGTCTAGCTCTATCTCTCTCTCAGCTCGGTGGATGAAGAGACCGTCTGTGAAGAAGGATCAGTCTCTCTGTGAGCTAGCGATGTAACAAATCTTGTTATCTGGAGTTCAGTCTGTCGTGGATTTTGACTAGTGGTTAATGAATGCAGAATAACACAGGACAGGCCTTATGAGCGCATCTAAATGTACAGACCATGACAGGTTCTCGGCCGGCATTACAGCAAAACAGTAACATGGTCATGCAAGAATCAAGTCATCAAATGAAGCGAGGAGAAGGTTCTGAATACTCACGATGGTTGGTTTATTTGAACAAAAAAAGGTTTGCATCCATGGAAGGTCTCTGTTTGACAGAGCATATACCGTATATAAAAGAACATGGTCTGCCAAAGCGAAAGCGAAAGAAAAAGCCTTGTGTATCACCTTATACAGTAAGCATAGCGAATGTATTTTAGAAGTGGGAGGCTCATTTCTGATTGGGTCAAGTCTTATATGGGCATCGGAAGACGGGAGACAGGTTTATGCAAGAAGTGTAAAAGGGGCCTTGCAGACGCTGACCTTGACTGTATGAGCCTTATCACAAAGAGAGAATGTGAAATTACACTCACAAGTCCCAGAGAGATTCTCATTGTTTCGCCCCTACTAGGCCAACCCTGATCTGGTTGAATTTCCATATTGAAGACAGTTAGTGAGGATAATGATGAACTTTATTAATCCCCTTGGGGAAATTCTGTGACATACACATACAGCCACAGCCTCATTATACAAATATTCCACAATCATTACATTGACAGTAATAATGGCACACATAAAATCACACAAGCATGTACATGTGTTGAAACATGCCGACTACAGCAGGTCTTGAGTGAACAGATTAGGACTCTGCCTAAATGAGTGAGCTGGAGACATGCTGGAGAAAGTCAGCATCTGTCCCACGTGGGATTTGGGAACATCGTGGAGAATTTTAATTTTGAGAAACGCAGGCGATGCGGCAGCTTAACCCTTTCACTGCCACACTACCAAGCGGTTAACCCTTTCACTGCGACAAATACACAGAAGGTTAACCCTTTCACTGCGACAATACACAGAAGGTTAACCCTTTCACTACTACACTACCAAACGGTTAACCCTTTCACTGCCACACAACAGGAGGTTAACCCTTTACTATCACACTACCGACGGTAACCCAGGCAGAGTGCACTGCGTCAATGGAGCTCATAACATGTTTTATTCCTGAATATATATCCATTTGGGCTCATCTCTTGCTTAGATTGTCACTTTAATGTTTAGACAGAAATCTCATCTCTGTAGAATCACCCACATACTGTAGCAGCACCATAACGCTTGTAAAAATGAAGAAAAGCTCTCTCCATAACATGCACCGAAAAGGGTTCTGCTGCGTTACCCCTGGTACAAAATAACTGGTACCTAGAACCAAGGGTTCTGCTGCGTTACCCCTGGTACAAAATAACTGGTACCTAGAACCCCTTTAGAACCACAGATGAATCCCTGCATCATCACGACAGCGGTACGGAGAATAAGTCACAGTGTTTGAGGAGGAAGACTTGTCGGGGATCGCTGCAGGGAGACAAATGGGAGGCTATACACGAGGAGGGGAGAGGGAGACCGTGCCACTGTGAGGTGTAGAGAAGGGAAGTGGGGTTAAACGTGTGCGTCTGTGAGCGAGCGAGTGTGAGAAACCGAGAGAGATGGAGAGAAAGAGAGTGAGAATATAAGTGTGTGTGTGTGCAGGGTGTACTAAGCCTGGGTGGAAGTGATGCATAAGGACATAATGCTCGGTTTAGCAGAACCACTTCTCTTCTCCGGGGTTGCCTTTCTTTCTCACACTCTTCCCCCTACTGGCTTTAGTCCAACCTCATTCTAGCTTCACATCCTCTCATGCTCTTTTTATCTCTCTCTGCCCTTCTTTCACTTCCTCCTCCCTCAATCCCAATCTCTCTCTCTTTCTCCTTCTTTGTTGTCTTTTGGGTAAACCAGAGATGATAAGATTGCAGTAATCCAATCTGCTAAAAATATGCATCTCTGCATCAGCCTTTATATTCTTTAAATAAAATAAGATATAGCATAAGAGAAGTGGATGTACAGGTAGTGTATGGGCAGGGTAATAGTAGAAATACATAAATATAGGCAATACAATTCAATCTGAATATAAAAAAATTTGAAAAATAAACAGTGTAAACAATATAATTAACTCTGAATATAAAGATATGAGAAAAGGAAGAGGGAGAAACAGTGGAGAACAACACGGGCAAACCAAACATAAAGTAAACAGCAGCAGGATACAACATGAGGACAACGCCCACGGAAGACAGGGCAGACTATATATATACACAGACTAATTGACAAACGAGACACAAGAAGGGCTGATTACAACGAGACACACCTGGGATGGGAAGACAGAACTGACAGACTAGATAAAGCAATACAAGACAAGACTGAATAACAAATACACTAACTACAAACTGGAGACATAAACACTAAACAAGACAAGGGAATACAAAAGGCAACAAGCAAACTGGGAGAGACAACAAGAAGCGTTAGCTAATGGTTAATTTTATTTAGCCTCAACCAACGTTGCCGTTTTGTTCACGTGCTTCTCTCCTGTGTGAATTCTCTGGTGTGTTTTCAGATGACCCAGTTGCCTAAAGCTCTTCTCACACTGGTCACAGGAGTAGGGCTTCTCTCCTGTGTGAATTCTCTGGTGTCCTTTCAGATGACCCAGTCGCCTAAAGCTCTTCTCACACTGGTCACAGGAGTAGGGCTTCTCTCCTGTGTGAATTCTCTGGTGTCCTTTCAGATGACCCAGTCGCCTAAAGCTCTTCTCACACTGGTCACAGGAGTAGGGCTTCTCTCCTGTGTGAATTCTCTGGTGTCCTTTCAGATCACCCAGTAGCCTAAAGCTCTTCTCACACTGGTCACAGGAGTAGGGCTTCTCTCCTGTGTGAATTCGCTGGTGTCTATTGAGATCACCCAGTAGCCTAAAGCTCTTCTCACACTGGTCACAGGAGTAGGGCTTCTCTCCTGTGTGAATCATCTGGTGTGTTTTCAGATCACATAGTTGCCTAAAGCTCTTCTCACACTGGTCACAGCAGTAGGGCTTCTCTCCTGTGTGAATTCTCTGGTGTGTTTTCAGATGAGGCAGTTGACTAAAGCTCTTCCCACACTGGTCACAGGAGTAGGGCTTCTCTCCTGTGTGAATTCTCTGGTGTCTATTCAGATCACATAGTTGCCTAAAGCTCTTCTCACACTGGTCACAGGAGTAGGGCTTCTCTCCTGTGTGAATTCTCTGGTGTCTATTCAGATCACATAGTTGCCTAAAGCTCTTCCCACACTGGTCACAGGAGTAGGGCTTCTCTCCTGTGTGAATTCTCTGGTGTGTTTTCAGATGAGGCAGTTGATTAAACCTCTTCCCACACTGGTCACAGGAGAGACCTTTTCTTCCATCCAAGCCTCTTGGTTTCTTCCCAGGCCTGACAGGACAGCTATCTGGATGGAGATAGTGATGGAGAAGAGTGTCAGAGGAAGGAGAGAAAGATAATTGGTTATTTTATTCAGCTTTAGTTTCTATTCTAAGAGGTTTATAATGGTATGTATCTTGGTGTTATAGTTTAAGAACACTGTAGTCCAGAGTCATCTACAGTTATAGACTTAAACCACTGTTTCATGCACCAGTTAGTGAACAGTTTCTGGAGCAGAAGTGGTTATCGTGGCTATGGTTAAGGTCAGTTTAATTTAGTCCAGGACTAAAGCCCCTTTAGTCTCAGGTTATGACAGATTTAAGTGTCACCTTATCGATAAAAGATTACATCACACTATGGGAAATTTCATATACCGGTATCTGTAACAATATATATCACGATATAGTACTGTATGTTTTCTGTAAATTGGATGAAACATTGTCTACAAAATAACCACATAATCCATGACTACTTTTGATTAATAAAAGTTTAAACTAAATACAAATGAAAGGCATTTTCTCTTTTTATTTGGAAGCAACGTTGAACAGAACGTGATGCTCATGTTTCTTACTACAGACCCAGAGCCATGTACTGAATACCTCGTCACCTACGACTGAACTGCTGTACAGAGCCAGAGTCAGAACCATGTACTGAATACCTCGCCACCTACGACTGAACTCCTGTACAGAGCCAGAGTCAGAACCATGTACTGAATACCTCGTCACCTATGACTGAACTGCTGTACAGACCCAGAACCATGTACTGAATACCTCTTCACCTACGACTGAACTGCTGTACAGACCCAGAGTCAGAACCATGTACTGAATACCTCTTCACCTACGACTGGACTCCTGTACACTACAGACCCAGAACCATGTACTGAACACCTCTTCACCTACGACTGAACTGCTGTACACGGCACCAACACTAGGGCTGCAATTAACCATTATTTTGTTCGATTCATCTAAACCAGGGGTCTCAAACTCAATTTACCTGGGGGCCGCTGGAGGTAGAGTCTGCGAGGCTGGGCCGCATCAAATATTCCACAAAAAAAGGGTTTCAAGCATTCAAAAAAAAGTACAACTGATCCAATCTTCTCAATCCTTAGCAATAACATTTCAGAACATGAACAGTTCTTCAGAACATGAATGGTTCTTCAGAACATAGGCTTCTCAGTGGTGTCAGTGGACTCATCCACAACTATGGAAATGCACTGTGCATTTTTTTTTATTCTAATACAAAGCTGTTTAAGCAAATCACCAGCCAGTATTTCAGTTGTTCTGGTTGCTGTGCAATCTGAGGGGGCTTTGCTTTTGTTTGCCTTCAAACATGGTCTCCATCACTCAGTCATACATTCTTTTCAAATTGCCACCCTTCACAAGAGCTACCGTTTCTTGGCATATAGACACATTGGTTTGGTGCTGGGACTCAGGATGAATGCATATTTTTCAGTCCATTCACCTTTGAATTGCAGTCGACTTTTCTTTTACTGACCATCTTTGAAAACGGCTAGAAACTAGGCTAGTACAGTAACTACATTTATCTCACGGAGATAAAACTGGGAGCGAGTTTACTGTAGATGCGCTGCCAACTGACTCGGACTGAAAGAGAGAGACGACTTGCATTCCGTAAAGACCCGCCCTACTCCCCTACTCTGCATCTGATTCGCAGACTGTGGGTGAGGGGGGGGGGGACGCTGACGGGATGCTGAATGTGATTGGACCAGACCCGTACACAGACACAGACAGTGGCAGTGCAGCCAGCCGCTTATGCAGAGCACTGCTCGCAGTCAGAGGAGATAGCCAGGATGCATTTGTCTTCCACTTTTCTTGATATCACTCCGGAATCACGTTTCAACCAAGTCACTAACATAACATTGCTGTCATGAGCCTGCGCTATGGTAGCCTACAAGTGATCAAATAAATAAAACGTCCAACTCTCGTGCAACGTCTCGGCAAACAGTAGGGCGCAGGCCACATTAACACTACACTTTGATGTCAAGTAGGGGGCCGCAAAATATCATCCCTCGGGCCGCAATTGGCCCGCGAGTTTGAGACCCCTGATCTAAACTATTCATTTACCAGAAAAACAACAATTGATTTTATTTGCTATTTAATATTTTTAAATGTTTTACTAGTATCCTTATGCCGGCCCGCCTGGCATTTTCATCCAGCCCGCTGTCTCACCCAGAAGCAATTCAACTGGCCTGTGATGGAAATCAAGCACACCTCGTGCAAATGTCCCAACGTTAAGCAAACGCTGAGTGTTGTCTGCACCGGCATCGTGTTTTTGTTGAATAAAATCAGTCAGTCAGTCGTCTGTTTTCACTCGACCCAAGTCGTGGTTATTCGTTTTCATCCAATTTTACTTTATCAGGTAGATTATTGTTCATTCATCAGCCTACACTGTAAAAAATGTGCGTTAAGTGTAAATGCCATAGAAATACAGTAAATTACTTTTGATCAAAATATGAACCACCAGGACTAGTTTAACCTAGAATTGCTAATCAGGTGACCAAAACGGCCTCTTTTGCCCGGACACGTTCACTTTTCACGCCCTGTCCGGGGCGTCCGGTGGGGTTTTCTAAAAAGGAACGACAGACTAGAAGCTGGGCCTTTGTTCCACGTGTGAATTGGTCTAGAGTGACATTGATCACATTGAATTCTGGGAGTGTAGTCCTTTCATCAAATAGCTGAATTCACTTTATTCCTTTCAAAGCTCTGTACTGGGATTTAGTTAGAATGTTAACAGAATGTTTCATAGGACATTGCTTGAAAACTATTGGCTCGAATTTGACAATTGATGGCTTATTTTGAAGGTATGAACATGTAGTTTCATATTATGTAAAATAAATTAAGAAAATTCGGAGGAAGGAGGAGCATAACAGCCAAGACTCTAGAGCAGGGGTGGGCAATTATTTTTCCCGGGGGGCCGAATGAGCAACTGAAAATATGTTGGAGGGCCGGGGCAAAATTCCAAACTCAATTATGCATAATATACATTTAATTTCTATATAAAAAGCAGTAAATGGCATTGTTGGCAAGAGTGTATGTTATTATTTGGCAATTAAAAGGTGAGGTTAGCTTTCAAAAATATCATTTATTCAAATAGAATTTATTTCCAAAGTGATAAACAAAATGTGAAACGTTAATAACAAAGGGCATGTATGAAAAAGTGCTATACAAATAAAGTTATTATTTTGAGTTTCATATACTATTGAAACAAGGATTTTCTTAGCTTTCTAAAGACATCACATCATCTTATAGCCAAAATAAACAAGACATGGATGTCACTGAACTGTGTAAAGAAAAGTGTCCCAGTAGCCTTTTTTACTTTACATGCCTATATTAAACATTTAATGTTTTCAGAACTGTGCAAAAAAAAGAAAAAAAAAAGATCAAGTGTCCCATTTCACTTGTTATATTTCCACATTTTAGTGTTCTTCAGCTCTTTTTTTTTCATTCAGTGTGATAAATCCAGTCTCTGTTGAGCTTTAACAAGTCCATCAAAGTCAGGTTGCATGTCTGAGTTGGAGATGCGAAGCACAGCTGCCAGATGTTCATCAGTGAGATAGGATCTGTACCTGGACTTGGTAAACGTCATGACTGAGAATGTCTGTTCACATATAGGTGGATCCAAAGAGAACCAACATCTTCTGAGCATGTCTCCTCATGTTTGGAAAGTTCTCCTCCTTGAGAGCAGAGTAGAACTCTAGCAGTGATGCTGACTTAAAGTGCTCTTTCAGTAGTGAATCAGACTGCAGGTCAATGAGTTCAAGCTGAACATCAGTGGGTGCACTATCAACACTGCAGGTAAAAGGAGAGGAAACCAACTGCATTTCATCCTCAACCTTTTTGAAATCTTGAAAACGCCTTGAAAATTCATCATGCAGTGCTCCCAACATGGATGAGTACCTGTGCCGGTGATCAGCTGATGGTTTGACTTCTTTCAGGGTTTTCATGTGTTTGAGATTGTTGCTGCCTAGTTGCCTTGAAATTAATTGCAACTTTGTCATGAAGGCTTTCACATGGCTATGCATTTCATGAGCAAAAATGCCCTTGCCCTGCAGTTGTGTGTTCAGTAGGGATGGGTACCGTTCACATTTGAACCGATACGGTACCGGTACCTGTGAATCGATACCTTTTTTCTGTACTTTAGTCTCTAAAAATGTAATCTACCTACTTCAGTTGTGAAAAAAGAAATCCAAACTTCAAATAACCACACTTTCGACCGTTTTCGGCTTGCCCCGACTGCTTTGTTGTTGAATCAAGTCAAATCCTAGGTAAGCGTATATTGTGCGTGTGAACGTTGACATGAAGAAAAAAAAAGTAAAAAAAATAAATAAATAAAAATTTTAAAAAAAAACGTAATTTTCTTTTATTATCATGTAATCTTTCGCGGGCGGTCAGAATCATCCCGCGGGCGGGCCGTACAATGCCCTGGTCTGCTCTAGAGGGTAAAGAATATAAATACTTCCTATTTTCCTATGGTTAGCAGAAGGAGGGTTTAAACTCAACACTTCCATTGGTCAGTTTGAATCTATAATAGCCAACCATTTGTTTTAATTAATTTAAATTGTTTAAATTTACTTTTATGTTTCTATATTATTTTTGTATCATGTATTGTACCTCTCGACATCATTGTAAATGTTCTTTCGAGATTAAAGATTGAAATAGAAATGATGTGCACCATTGTGGATCGGCGGAAGTCTTTCATCTCTGTGTACAACAAAACACAGCCTATAGTTAGGCCTACTTCAAGGATTACCAACGATTGGTTGGATACATTTATGTTAATTACTCATTAATTAATATTATAATAATGTTTAGTAGTTGAAGGAATTCAATTGCGATAGATAGACCTTTTTGTCATCAACATCATCACAAAGATGCACACACATTTTGGCAACAGCAGTAGTTTTTCCAAGGGAATTTAAAGGGAATACGCCAGAGCTCAAACATGCAAGCATTTTAATGGGTTTTAAAGGGGAACTATCTTATAAATGGCCTTTTCCAGTGTTTAGCATTATTTTCTAGCTATGTGGACTTATATTAATAGGATCTAAGTCTCTAATTCTCAATTTGGCGCATTCTTCCAATTCTCATCTCACAATATTGTCCCTCACTCAAGTGAGTCATCTGAAATTTTGCGTATCTGTGATGTCAGAGGTTTCTCATCTGCATAATAATGCCCGCGCCATCTATGCTTGTAGCCAGTGATGCGTTGCTCATGGGACGGGGTTGCACTAAGTTTTGTGAGCAGAATCGCGTGCACGCACGGATGTGCACGCGCGTGCACACAGGAATGCGCTGCACTCGACTGATGCGCCAACTCGCAGTACTCACCTGGCTACTTTGCATATCAATAGCGCCGGTCGTCAGGTGTTACATTCCATTCGTAGAGGCAATTAGGCACTGTTTTTAGTCTGACCTTATGCGAGGGAACATTTATGCGCATGCGCGGGAGTGCGCGTGCACGTGGCGTCATTAGCGTGCGTGCAACCAGTGTTGATATGAGCATCGCAACACTGCTTGTAGCCAACTGCCAGCTATGCATCAATGCTTGTAGCCAACTGCCAGCTATGCATCTATGCTTGTAGCCAACTGCCAGCTATGTATCTATGCTTGTAAACCAACTGCCAGCCACCTGTATTACTCATTAAGAGAGACCGCTTGGCCCCTGCGCATCAATGTCTCTCTCTCTCTCTCGCTCGCTCTCTCTCTCTCTGTCACTCAAATCGCATTCCGAGTATGGGCGGAGCCCAACCTCAAAACGGCTAAAAATGTTGAGGTAGAAAAATGCTGTTTTTGACTACTTGATTAAAAATACAAAAAAATGCATAATTTTTTTTTAAAGGTACAGATGTGTTCCATAAACTCACAGGAATTGTGTAAAATTGCCCAAATAGTGAAAGAAATAGTAAAATAGTTCCCCTTTAACACTTTAACTTTAACCCTTCAACAACGACATTTCTCGTTCTAACTCGCCATGCGTTGTATGCCAATAACAAGTTCTCGTTATTTAATCGTTATTTCTTTTATTAGCGATATCCATTCATTTTTCATCCATCCAGCCTCACGTTATTATTGGGAATGGCTCTGAGCTCAAAAAGGGCAAATACCGCCCCCTATCGTCTCCCGGATGGTATTGCACATCATTGGATTGGAGTCGACATTTTACTTCTGAGGCATGCAACCTGATACTATTGCATTCATTGAGGGGACTGGAAGCAGCGTGGATTATGTGTTTCGGAGTATAACGTTGGATCAATAAACGCGATCGATATTTGGAATGGCGATCAGGAATTGGATTCATCTTTTTGTAGAACATCTGATCTGAGGTAAAGACTCTATTTTACCAGTATTGGGTTAATCAGATGTTTTTTTCTCAGCCATCGCAGCGTGTCTGTGTGTGTGCGTAACGTTAGTGCTAAGCACGGCATGGATAATCAATTTTTCGACCCGCTTCTCTAGCGTGCATAAGTACACATATACTATCGATAATCTAGCGTTTATTTGAAAACGATTCATAAATCAGCCGGAAAATGTAAATGGATATTACTGCAGAATCTTTTTTTCTTTCTAGAAATCTCCAAAACTATACTCGTATTCAAAACGGTATAAAACGGAAATGTACTGATGAAAAAACAATCCGTTTCGTACATGTTGACTGCAAGCAAGTCATTGATAAGCAACAGGTGTATTAGACCCATAGCCATAATTTAATCGCTCGCAAATGTGCTCGTCCTCCCATTGATTAGAGTGCTGGTATACAAGCGATAATTCGTCATATCCGGCCGACACACAGTGTGTTAATATTCAAATATTCTATAAAAAAAATTGATTAATCGTTTAACTGATAGTTTAACAAGAAAACAAAAAGAATAGTGTGCAGCGCACTGATAATTTAGCTACTGTGATCCTCACCTTCACTCAACTAATTATCATAATTGCTACAAATTATCATAATTGTTTTCCATTTAGTCATCAAATAATAATGCAACTGTGACCTCAAATCCCCAAAATAATGTCACCACTGGAACCCCCGACCCCATAAAACCCTATGAAGTGGTATTGCAAGATGGCTTGTGTCAATTATTTTCCACCTTTTTGGGATGCATGGAAAATACCAGGGAGAGGGGTTCCGTTTGATGATCTCCTAAAGATCCACAAATCACTCTAAAATCAATCTTAGCATAACATTTGCACAGAATGACAGAAAGTATAACTGCAAAGAAGAATGATATACGGAAATGATTATTCACAAATGTGCAAGGATCTAACATATTGTAGCTTCGCCTTACTCACCATGGCCCTTTGCATGTTTGGGTCGGATGGTCTGCCTTGCCCTTAACCATTAGCATATTTTTATTTATAAGGCCAGTGGTTCTCAAACTTTTTACACCAAGTACCACCTGAGAACGTAGCTGGCTCTCCAAGTACCACCATATGACGGCGTTAAAATACAGTCTATTCAGCTATGCACAGTTCACGCAGGAGGCAAATGTATTCCTAATACCATTATTTATTGTTAACTTTAGTCAGACACAGCCACAATGTACAAAGGGATAGCACTAGAACTAGCAAACGCTTCCACACAACTCATACAATGCAAGAGGCATTGAGAACATAATAACTAACATTCTCACATAGCAAGTGAGAAAATTAAGAACAACTGTATTTCAGCAAATGTACTTAATTCTCTCTCTATCTCTCTCTCTCTATCTCTCTCTCTCTCTCTCCCTCTCTCACACAGCAAGCAATTGTCCGTCATTCTCTCTCACACTCACTCACTCACTCACACACACACACACACACACACACACACACACACACACACACACACACACACACACACACACACACACACACACACACACACACACACACACACACACACACACACACACACACACACACACACACACACACACACACACACACACACACACACACACACACACACACACACACACACACAATTATTTTGTTACAAAAACTTAATTTCCTGCATTCTGGTGCAGGAATTTTTGAATTTTTACCCTTTAAATGCCAGTGTTTGTGATGGGCATCACAAATTATTGTAAAAAATAAAAGAAAACACATATTCAAAAGTAAATTTTTCTGGGGGGGATTATTACAGGCTAGGCATGTGTCAATGATTAGCAGCAACACATATTTTGATGGATTTTTTGTAATGTCAGATTTAACACAGATTTTTTATCTGACATTACAAGAAATCTAAAAATAAATGGTTATGATCAGGGCTGAAGTTGAATTAAAGATTTATGACTGTTTAGACTGCATTACTCTCTGTCACAGTGATCTCCTGGTTGTTCCCCACTTAGATTATCTAACTATCGTGCTGCCTCAACCAGAAACACTGGCCTGGCCTGCTTCTAAGTTCAGTGGCCTGACTGTAAAAAAAAATATATTTTTTTTTTTTTTTTTTTTTTCACTTTTTTGGAAATGTTTTCAGGTACCACCAGCAGTACCACCAAGTAGTACCACTAGTGGTACGCGTACCACAGTTTGAGAACCACTGTATAAGGCTATTCTTGGTTTGCTTCCATCATACCTATGGATCTACATTATTTAAAAATGTATGGGAAGTTATTGTCTTTACTCCTAGGACCAGGGTGCGATCCACGAGGGGAGCCCGGTCCGCTATAGCTCCCCTAGATCAGACATCAGCTCCCCTGCAAACTTGATTTGCGATTTTTTGGGGGGTCTCTAAATTACTGAAAATAAATGCTACTTTTGCCATGCATTTCTCATTTTTCTGTAATTTTCTGTATCATCATCGTGTATAATAATAAACGTATGCTATTTTGGATGTATGATTAATGATTTGCGCACTAATTCACACGTAATATGGCAACATGCATGCTATTCTTGCAATTACCATTCAGAGCGTGGCGGCGCTGCAGCCTGCACGGCACACATCAAACTTGACCCACTTTGTATGTAACCTGTGCTGTGGCTGTTACTTGTTGACACAGACAGTGATCGTTTTGACAGCCAGTAAAATGTCTAAACGAAAACAAGTAAGCCTAACCAATTTTGGTTTCACGAAGACAGTGAAGCTGACAGAGCAGCAGGAGGCGGGAATCGGATCATCTACAGGCGCAATTACACCTGCGGCTGGTACTGCTCCGGTGGCCGTGGGGACTATTATTAGTATTACAACGATCGGAATTTTTTTATCATGGAATGTGCTGTGGAAGCCCAGCCCAGACCGTCCAGACGGCCGGACGCGGACGGTAAGTGAGTTGTCTACTCTAACTCTACTCTACCTACTACAGGCTACAGACTAGTAACGTCTGCGATTACACAGTCCGACTCCTGAGCACTCCTCGCTGAGAGGCCCCCCCCCCCCCCCCCCCCCCGACGCGGCTCACCCAAAGATCATGCTATGGATCGCACACTGCCTAGGCCTTATGCCTACTATCTGTCCCTAAAGCCTGTACTGGATTGGGAAAAAGGGGGTTTAAGTATGTTGCTCCCTCTACGTGGAAACAGTTGCAAAATTATCAGAATCTTTGGTAGGTGGTCTCATTGGATGCATTTAAAGTTATTCTTAATGACTTTGAGGCAGGGACATCTGGCTGCAGATGTTTTGACTGATTTATATTGCCCCTGTATGAATCCTGATGTCGATGACTTGTGATGAATATTTTTTTATTCTGTAATTTGTTCTTTATTTTATTGTTAATTATTATGTTTTTATATCTGGTTTTAGAGCCAAACACAGTACTACATCAGGCATCCCTCTGGTTACAAATTATATTATATAAATAAACTTTACTTACTTACTTACTATTATCTCAGCATTAGATAAGAAGAAACTATGTGCTGCCCTCTTTGTAGATTTGTCAAAAGCCTTTGATACAGTTAACACTTTCAGTGCCCTTGATTAACATTGAAAACCCTGTTGAATGCCATAATCCACTTCAATGTTAGCGTTTAAAAACGCCTAATCTATGTTCTGTTTCATGCTAGCTGCCGCTCAGCGTCATATTGCATATATCTCGCTTCAGCGTATATACACTGAATACATTTCAAAAAGTACCTTTACATGCCAGCATTCATCTGGCCACACCCCCATCCGCTTACCTACATAAGCAGGGGTGGGGCCACACACTCATCTCCTTCTCAAATTTCATCCACAAGCTACGTGCTGCTCACATGCCCACTTGACGTGGAGAAAAATATTTAGTCTGAGGAAAGGAAGAACAAGGAGATACGTTGACATCATATCTTTATTTTCTCTCTCACTATTTTCGAGAAAATACAGCGATATTGTCTTCGTCACTGGAGTGTCTGGAAGATGATGATCATTCTAAACCTCCACCGGTTTTTTCGTATTAGGAGCTCATGCCGCTGACATGCTTCCCAACTACAATCCTCCTTGCTGCGGCTGGATGGGGTAAAAACCCTCCAGCAACACAGCTGGACTGTAGGACGCACCGACTGTTGTGAGAAGCGGTGGTTTCCAGGTTGGGTATGTACTGTTTTGCTGGCGAGCTCTGGTTGTTGTTGATGCTATGGGGGTTAGCTAACAATTTACGAAACGCCGACCCCAGGCTAGGGTCCTCTGCTCGGCTTAAAACGGCGATCGGAGGATCTTGGCCTGACGCCCATGATGGCTAATCTAGTGGCCCGCGCTAGGTTCTGGTGATCCCAGGATTCTAGAGCGGATGCTTCTCTGTCCCGTGTAGGCCCCATCTTTCATATACAAATGAAAGTTTACCCTAACGAGGAAATGTGGGCATAAGATCTTCTTTATCGGAAGTTCCATGCTCAAAGGGCCCCGTGTGTGTCTGGCTCACCGTTGACAACTGTGTTCTGACATTTCTTTTTCTTTTCCCTGTTAGGGAAGGGATTGGGACAGCGGCCTGTCTGAAGTGTGGCTTGTTATGTCATTGTATGCAGTTCAGGTGATGGCTGGTTAGCTTGCGTGCTAGTTATGGACTACTGCCAGTCAGCTGTTAGCTGCGGCGTTAGCTCGCTGTGTTTACCAGGCTGGTATACGTTAGCTTGTTGCTATCAGCCGATCGGCTGTTAGCTTAATGCTACACTGTTGAACGTTCTGTGACTATAACATTCCTTAAACACTCTGACTACGACGTCATCTTTGACAGAGGATGTTAGTCGAACCTACCGGGAGCCCGGCCGGCGAGGACTGCGTCAACATGGAGAACCGTAGCGGGACGCTGCCCTTGTCGTCAACACAGGAATGCTGTGTTTACCGTCGGTGCCCCGTTAGCCAGACTGCAGTTCACTTGGCCTACGCTCACGGTAGGAAGGTCCCGACCAGACCTTAAACACGTCTTCTTCCTTCCCTTCTAAATGTTTTGTAATAACGATGTTTTCCAAAACGGGTGTTGCTGCAATACATTGAGGATACGACGCGTGTTGTGTGTGAATTGTCTTGTCACTGGTATAGCTTCTCCATACAAATCGGGTTGTTGTTACATGTGTAAAAATGATCTGGTTAGTTGTGTTGAGAACATCATGTGTGTTCATGTACCGTGTACTCACAACTAAGGGGGTTAATTAACCTATAAAGCTATGCTTGGTGACATATGAGTGAAGAATGAATTATTTTCTCAGCCTGTAATGACAGTGTGTCACATGAACAGTGTGTTCACATATTAACAGGTTTACCTGTTCAACTGGGCCGTATCAAGGGTAAGGTAGGAGGGGTGTTCCCCCCGGTTCCCTGGGGCTTCCCCACCCTCCTCTCAGACATGATGTTTACAATATATTGTGTCACTGTGTTGTGGGGATACGATGTAACCCTTAGCTTAGTTGCTGGGGTTGTGCTAAACCGCTTGAGAAACTATATTTTCCTAAAGAAAAGATTGTTTGGTCACTTTTCGTGTGTGCTTAGCAAGGCCTGTGGCCGATACTAATCGAGAATTATGTATTCTCTCGTTATGAAAAACGGCGTTCCTCTGTAGCAAGAGTGTACTTGCCATTTTTTGTGGTGATAAAGGGTTGTGTGTGTCTTGTGATCTATAACTGGGTTAGGTTGGCCACAGAAGCACATGTGTAAGTCTGGTACCGGGGCTCTTAAGGGGGCCCTCTCTATTCTGTGTTTTTTCCTTAGTAAAAATCAGATAGCAGGTTAGCACATGAGCTGTGTGAAGCTGTTAGACACTTCATGTAGCTGACTATGACTGTGTCATGCTCTTTTTTGTCATTACATCGTATCATGGGTGTGGGGTCGTAAAGGGGTGAACTGGTAATCCTTTCCTCCCCTTTTGATGGGCAGAGGTTAAAACCTCCTGTCCTTCAAGGTTCCTGTCACGTTGCAGTTCGGCACGTTACAGGGTAAGAGGGGGGGGGGTTTCCTGGTCCCACGCCCTGGAAGATTGGGCGTGTGCACCGCAGAAATTCCCCTGCCATAGAGTACGTCACTGTGCGCGTCTCTGTTGGTAAGACTTCCGTGAGTTGTTCAGGTCCATATGATGGATCTGTTTCAGGGAGTGGTCAGGGCTCCTCCTCACGAAGCTCCTACTCGGGCCTTCTGTGAGTTAGGACTCTCCTTCCCTGTGAGGGAGCTTCCTCAGAGTTCAGAGCCTCCTCCTCAGATTGTCAAGGTGAGTAGAACTTCAAAAAGGAGTCCTGCTCTATTGTGTGTGTATTCGATTCAATTCGATTATTGAGTGTGTATTGGTTCAGTGCCTCCTCCTCGGAGAGCCCTAACCCAAATTTTACATGGCTCAATGTTGCAATATATTCTTTTCAATCTATACATCTCGCGTGGGAAGTCTCTCTGGGGATTTCCGTCTCCTCCCTATGGGAGGGGGGTGGGATGTAAAAATGTAAAAAAATTTACCCTCAGCGGCGTCACGAGGGATTCATGTCAGTCTGTGTTCTTTCTTTTTTGAATAAAAAGAGGAAGGTACATGAAGCACGCCGGCTCCATGTCGTTCTCCCAGGCGACTTGGAGGAACAACGTTTGGTGTCTTGCTAGACTATCCATTGATGTGTTTGGGTCTCGACGCATACATAGTGCTGTTTCTGTGACAGAATCACACAGGGGCTAAGTGCGCCTTGGTTGCTTGTTAAAACAGCGTTTTTATAGGGCAACTGGAATGGAGTTTTGTCTCTTCCGAGCGCCAGTTTACTAGGTTGTCTCGATGAATTCTCGTTCATATTTGGGGGATGTTAACGGAATAGATCTGAACATAGGTAGAGGGGTCTCACGCCCTTGGGGTGGGCCACTGAGCACGGTCTAAATGGGGACCGTCTGGGTGGCTCAGGTTACAGCCTGTTGCTTGGTTTCCCCAGTGCGCTGCCTGCTTCCGTTGGTTAACCTTTTTTGTGTGCTTACGGCCATACTGACTGCCTGTTCTGCAGGGTCAGTGTGCCAGGCGGTGTGCTATTGGGGGGGAAAGGGCCCGCTCTTGGAGGGGCCTTATCCGAATACGCTGGCGATGTGGGGGGCGGTGTCACTAAGTGACCACCTGGTGGGGTCTTGATGCCTGGCGTCATTGACCTCTCCGGGCCCCCGCTTTTCAGGGGATCCAGTCCTTTCAGTGGGTCTGGGTCTTCCTTCGCGCTCCGCTGCTACAGCCTTGCCACGGGGTTGGGTTTGCTCTTAACCCCGTGTTTTCTGGGGGCAGTAACGAGGTTGTTCCTTCCGTTCGTTCCCGGGTGGCATGCGGGTTGTGCGTGTGTGTAGTCGTGGGGTCAAGCCACGGTCTGCTCACCCTGTGCGTTGAGTTGCTTGAGTGCCTCTTCGCACGGTCGGATCCGTCGCCCTCCCGTGAACCTCCAATAGGGGGGGTATCCTCCATTAGGGAGGGTCGGGGGGGCTCGGCCCTCCCCGGTCTGATGGTTGTGGGGGGCCTCAGCGCGGTACATTTGTTGAGCTTCTAGCTCCCGCTCAGCTCCTGCTATGCAATATGACGCTGAGCGGCAGCTAGCATGAAACAGAACGTTAGGTTATGTATATAACCAAGTTCTGTGAATGCTAGTGACGCTCAGCGTCTAGACGCCGCTGCAGCCCTTGATTTTTCATTGTGGTGAAATTTGTTGGGAAGGAGATGAGTGTGTGGCCCCACCCCTGCTTATGTAGGTAAGCGGATGGGGGTGTGGCCAGATGAATGCTGGCATGTAAAGGTACATTTTGAAATGTATTCAGTGTATATACGCTGAAGCGAGATATATGCAATATGACGCTGAGCGTCACTAGCATTCACAGAACTTGGTTATATACATAACCTAACATTTTAAATTATGGCTATGTGTCTAATCTGCCCGTCGCTTATCAATGACTTGTTTGCAGTCAACATTGGTGAAACGGATTGTTTTTTTATCGGTTCATTTTCGTTTGATAGCATTTTGAAAAGCCCTCGTTTTCAAGGAAAATATAAAGATTCCGTGATAAAAGATTCTAGAATACACAAAAACGTTGTCATTTTTCAGCCTATTTATGAATCGTTTTCAAATAAACGCTAGATTATCAATAGTATATGTGTACGTATGCACGCTATATAGGCGATCTGAAAAATCGATTCTCTTATTTCCTCATCAGCGATCACAGCCAAATCACACATAGGGAAAAAGCGTATATCTCCGTGAAAACAGGTCTGATTATCCTAAAACTGGTAAAATAGATTCCTTACCTGAGATCAGATGTTATCCAAAAAGATTATTCCAATTCCTGATCGCCATTCCAAATATCGATCACGCTTATTGATTGATTATTGGCTGCTGTGAATATATATTCCAGGCCAATTTCCGTCCCGCAATCACTTCCATGTTCATCAGACGGCTTGCCAGCTCAAGGCTCCACCTCTAGAGATCTACAGATCCCAGGTCAGTCTAAGCGACTGACCTGCAGTTACACAGGGATAGACGATTTTCCCAAATCTGAGCTCCTGATGGGGCTGGTGTACCAACGGGAGACTCGGTTGATGAAATATGAATTCAGATCGCTAATAAAAAAATAAAACGATAATTGTCGTCGTGGGCATTCAGGCATTGGGCTGATAAAACGAGTTATGACGTCCGTGGCACTCAATGTGTTAATCACTACCTGCTTCTAAAATCTACCGTTGGCTTGGATGGTAATGCCTGTGTCTGGTTTTGGGATTATCTATCTTCTAGGCGTCAGTATGTGAAGTTGGGTCAAGCTCAATCTAAATTTTTGTCCATATAAACTTTATAAAGGTATGCCGCAAGGTTCCGTTTTGGGTCCTGTCCTTTTTACGATCTACATCAATCATATTGTTTCTTCTTTGTACAGATGTAATTTCCATTTTTAAATTTTTTTTGGTCCCAATTAGTCGTTGTGCCAATTCCCCCCCCTCCCCTACCTGGCTGCTGTATGCATGTTCTCCTACGAGTCGGTACAAGGGCGTCCCGAGTCGATCGCACGCTTCCTCCGAGACGTGCGCCGACAGCCAGTGACGTCTTTTCACTTGGCAGCGAGGACTCTCATTGGTGAAGTGTAACGCGTGGGAGGGCACGCTATCTCCACCAAGTCCTGCCCCGCTTAGCAAGCGCCGAGACCTGACCTGTAGGCGTTGCTGTCCACAACGCCAGATTCCCACCCGCCAGCTTCCCCACCCCCTAATACTGCCAATTGTATTAGTGTGAACGGCCAGCCAAGCTGGTGGCAACGCCGAGAGCTGGGCTCAAACCCAGCATCTCCTGCATTGGTGACGAGCGCAATCTCCGCTACGCCACCTGACCGCCAAGGCCAGATTAAGAATTCAGAGGCCTCTGGGCCAGACTTTTGTGGAGGCCCCCACACACACATACACGTGCACGCACACACAGTGGCATTTTGTGACATGTGGGTGGTGAGCTGGTTGGCTACAACCTTTTCTAACACCTTTGATGCAAAAGGCAGCTTGGAGATGGGTCTGAAATTGTTATGGATGGTGGGGTCTAGGTTGGGCTTTTTAAGAAGTGGCTGTACGACTGCCTTCTTAAAATAGATTGGGACAGAACCAGAGGCTAGGGATGAGTTTATGATAGTGACTAGACTGGGGCCAACAGAGCAAAAAACGTCCTTGAACATGGATGTAGGAAGGATGTCTAGGGGGCTCGAGGAGGTCTTCATGGAGGTGACTAAAATGGTGAGATCATCCAGAGAGACAGGTAGGGAAATTGCTCAGGGATGCTTGAGTGGTGGGATGGAGGGGAAGGGGGGATAGCGAAGGAGTGATGTTTGCCATTATGTTTGCAACCTTGGTGACAAAAAATTTAAGAAAGCGGTTACAGTCCTCATTTGACAGCACTGGTGTAGGAGGAGGGGGGGGGCTGACAAGCGTGTTAATGGTTGACATAGGCAATATTCTTCCATGGTAGAAACAGCATGATCCTTTCAATTAAGGATGTAGGGGATTGTACCAGAGGGTGGCCAGCATCATGAAGATATGAGTTAGGCAAAAAATAAATGTTCTCCAAAAAGATTACTTCTGCCATTATTTTAAGAGGGTGACGGTATGTGATTATTTCTGTTGCTACATTATGTGATTATTTCTGTTGCTACTGTATGTGATTATTTCTGTTGCTACATTATGTGATTATTTCTGTTGCTACTGTATGTGATTATTTCTGTTGCTACTGTATGTGATTATTTCGGTTGCTACATTATGTGATTCATTATGTTGCTACATTATGTGATTATTTCTGTTGCTACATTATGTGATTCATTATGTTGCTACATGATGTGATTCATTATGTTGCTACATTATGTGATTGTGGTGTGGGGTCTCCAAGGTAGAGTCCTTCGATTATAATATATAATTAATAATTAATAAATAATTATTAATTATTATATTACAACAGTAATTACCTGCAGACTGAGTCAGCTGTCCCTGCAGGGCTTCCGTACTCATGTGGTCCTCCGCTGCCCTGCTGTGGGTTCCTGTAGCCTTGGGCCCTGTGGAGCTGGTACTTGTAGTCCTGTGTGGTTTTGTAGTCCTGTCCCGGAGCTCTGTTTGTGAGTGTCTGGTCAGTGTGTGATCCTCCTTCACTTCCCCGACGCTCATATCTTCCTCCTCCTCCCCGGAACCCTGCAGGATACACAAGGTCAAAGGTCACGTCCAAGATAGAACAGACACTTGTTATTGTCATCATCATCAATCAATCAATTTCAGGATTTGTTTCATTTTGATTGGAACAGAATTGAACTGATTCCAGATGTTGAAATGGCATGAAAGTTATTTTATGATGGGTTTATTTCAATTGTTGATAGACACGCCCCCTTCTGTAGATTTAGAGTTTTAAGGGGAGGGACAATTCCTGGTTTTCACTTGACCTCTCCGATCTTATTCATGAACGTAACTTGGCCTGGGTGATAGCTAGGAAATCAAGGTCTGACTCTGATTGGCTTGTTTTTAGACAGCTTCGTAATAAGTGCACTTCTTTTATTAAAAAGGCCAAGTCTGAGTTCTATTTGTCGGCGACTACGACAACTTTAAATGATCCTATATATTTTTTTTTATCTGTTCAATCCTTGTCTGTAACTGTCTTACCTCCATGTGTGATGAAGGATTCTGTTTTTTTTTGGGACCATTTTCAGGGGGAGAGGACTCATCAGAGGACGGGTTATAGTCTGGATCGCCAATATCGTCATCATAATCAGTGTCTTCTTCATGGTGTGGATGTGTCTGCTTGGCATCTTCAGCAACACTCTCCTCTTCACTCTCCTCTTCTTGGCATGGTACATGCTGCTCCCTCTCTTTAACCACAGTCCAGTGGCGGCTCGCCACTGGTGGCGCTATGGGCGCCGACCTACCTGTTAAATGAGAGAAGAATAAAAAAAAAAAACTTTTTTGTTTTTTGTTTTATAGCCCTATAAATAATATAAACATGTTTAAAATGAATAATATTTACTCGTTTTAAGTATGTTTGTATTTCCAATGCACAATATAACGTTATTATCTAAATTAAAAAAACAGCGTTTTCATGGGCAGGAAGTGACGTTTTTTTTTATTTTTTCGTATTTCTCGCCTGGGCAATAAGCGATAGCGCTCTGACTGCGCGTCACAGTTTGATCGCTGTCTCCGTCACAGCCAATCAGTGCATACGGCGTTGTGCGTTGAAATATGACTATTATGTTGGAATCCGAGCGCTATTTGAAGCGGTCTAGGCAGCAAAAGTGAACTTCCGTGAAGAATTTCCATAGCCGCATTTCGCGGAGACGCTCTCTGATTGGCCGACGCGATGCCAGTTTTTTTCCATAGCCGCATTTCTCGGGTTGGTTTACAGAGAGCAGTTCAGTTGACTCGTCAACAACAACAGCAAGTAACTACACTGAGGCTAAGCTTAGGCACTCTTTCAAAGTTGGTTAAGGTTAGAGTTTGTCTTAGAGCATGGCGATAGAACGCCAGGTAGTTTGCAGGCTGTTCGAGGCGGACATGGACAAAGGCACAGCTCTTCACTCACACAGCTTGCAAGCTATAATATGGATGCAGTCATGGAGGGACATGTATGGACAATGGGTGGACATCAACACAGGCTGGATGGACAATGACATGGAGTGGATATACTTTATCAACAACAACAAGCCAACAACAAGGTAGATTAGCGATCTTAACTCTAGTTTAATACATGATACGTTGTCTACTGATGCCGCATAACGTTGTAACGTTACAGTACTGCTAGCTGTTAGCTCCGTTAGCCGGCCACTTTTATAATTCCTGAGTAACGTTAACGTTTAAACGTTATGTCGAGGTCATACAATACTACAGTCGACATAAGGTTAACGTTACCCCGTTTCCATGAAGTGTTTAAATAGCAGCAATCTTGTTGAAAATGTAACTTTACTAGTAAAATGCTCTCGCTCTCTCGCTCTCTCTCTCTCTCTCTCTCTCTCTCTCTCTCTCTCTCTCTCTCTCTCTCTAATTTCGCTGCATGTGGGACATAACCACTCAGACAATGAATGGTAACTTGTTTAAAATAACGAGCTTTACAAATGTGTTTATTATTGAATGGTTCTGACATCATCTGAGAGAGAGTGAGAGAGCGAGAGAGAGAGAGAGCGAGAGAGCGAGAGAGCGAGAGAGAGAGCGAGAGAGAGAGAGAGAGCGAGAGAGAGAGAGAGCTGTGCGTGTTTGTGTTGCTGCTGATGCATAATGAATGAATGGTGAGTTGTTTAAAATGACAACATACATGTGTTAATTATTTGATTTGATTGATCCGAGAGACAGAGAGAGATTGCTCCAGAGCATCTCAGATCATTACATTTTCAACTCGACCTATTAACGAGAACTGCGACCTACAAGGCACCAGCGTCAGCGGCCGCTACTGCCACAGTCGCATCGTCCTTTTTATTGGATGAGGCCCGACTGGTGTTGGAGTCAAGTGACTCTCCTACCAAAAAGGAAAAACTGCAATTAAGCTACTGAGTACTTATATATATATATATATTTATTTATTCCACTGTCTGTCTGTACATACCTGCATATAATAATTTTACATATCTGTAGATGCTGTAGCTATATCTGTACTACAAGGCCAGATTAAGAATTCAGAGGCCTCTGGGCCAGACTCTTGTGGAGGCCCCCACACACACATACACGTGCACACACGCACAGTGGCGTTTTTATATGTAAAACATTGGTGGGGCAGCCACTAACCAAGGCTACATACCAGGCAAACTACAGTAATCAAAATGACAGTAATCGTTGTTCGCACCACATATCAGGCATAGGCTACAGGTAAGCCTGCATTGTTAGTCGTGAAAGCAAATTAATCTGTCCACGCTGAATTAAACCCTCTATTTTCCTCAGACTTTCCTTTTTTCTATCCATGGTTAGCTTACTGGGGGGTTGTGACGTACTGTATTTTAGTTGATGAAATATTTTTGTTGACTAAATATTTTAGTTGATGAAATATTTTTTCATTTCAGTGTCACAGTATGACATTGATCTCCAAAACAAGAAAAAAAATTAAAATAAAAAGTAAAAATAATTTTTTTTTCAGCCCCTAGTCACTAGAGGCCCACGGGCCGCGGCCCAAACGGCCCGGTCGTTAATCCGGCCCTGCTGACCGCCCTCCATTTGTATTCTGATGATACAATTGTGTACTGTATTGCTGATTCTGTTCAGTTGGCCATTGAGAAATTGCAGCTTTCTTTTGATGCTCTTCCGGAGGCCATTGTTAATCTTGAATTTGTTCTTAATGCTAGTAACACAATATTTATGTTGTTTTCAAGAGCCAGAAATATTGACTTTGATAATGTGCAGGTACAGTCAGTGGCTCTTGTATAGAGAGAGTCACTGAGTATAAATATCTTGGCCTGTGGCTCGACGGGAAATTTACATTTAAGTTCCATGTGGATAATCTTGCCTCTAAACTGCGACAGAAAATTGGTTTCCTGTACAGAAACAGATCCAATTTTCCTCTAATTAGTAGAAAAAGAATTTTTGTTCTTATCAGTTTTGGAATATGGGCTAGAGGATGAACAAAAATATTGTGAAAACATAAATCAATTCAAATCTAGAAAAAAAAATCTATTTTCAATAGGTACAGAAGGGGAGAATAGCTTTAATTGCATTTAATTAACCGGTTAAGCGTTAAGGTCCCCCTATAGGGGGACCCTGCTTTTCTTTATCATAAATCGATCAATATAGACCGTATTAGATCCCCAATTATCATAGCATGGGGTATCATTGGGAAGCCACACTCATTGGTTACAACCCTGTGCAAAGATATTCGAGATCGCCAAATAATTGACGGAGCTAAAGCCCCGGGAGTCGGGGATGGTAATGTGTACTTTTGCGTACTTTGGGGCACGCCTCACATATCGGCATGTAACTCGAGAACCGCTGAACGGATTTTGTCACCTGAAAGGGAAATTGACAGGCAACAAATAGGGCTTTAATTCTACCTATATATTGTATTAAAAGAAATGCACACCCGAGCCACTAGAGGTCGGCAAAGAATCGTCCACATGTGGGCCCTTGGATGTTAAGAGGTCAATGTTTTTAAATATTTTTTTTTGTAGCCAAGAGTAAAGACCATAACCCTATCAAAAACAGTAGTCAAAGTGTATATTTACATTATATTTACCGATGTTTTATACGATTTATCGGAAATACAAATTTATCGGAAAATGCTAATTATCGTAAAAAACGCAAGAAATTACTAAATCCAAATTCAACCATGCAATTGGAAAGAGGAGCATTTTCCCTATCCATAGATGTATGATTTGGCCATAATAAGGTCAAGGTCAAGTTCAAGGTCAAATATGAATTTATAATTGAGTCGATTATCATTAATTACTGTATCTACAAATCCTTCTGTTTTTTTTTAATCTTTTTTAATCTTTTTTCCCCTCCTTTTTCCTCCGATTTTCTCCCATCCCAATGTTAGTCGTTATGCCAATTCCCAATCCCCTTCCTGGTCGCTGCGCACTTACCCCCCACAGTCGGTCTGGGAGAGTGGAGGCTATCACGTATCACGTGCTTCCTCCGACACACGTCTAGCCAATCAACCGCTTTTTTTCACCTGGCAGCGCGGACTCTCACTGAGAGGATGTAACGTGTGGAAGGATCACACTACCCCCCTTAGATCCTATCCGCGCTGAGCAGGCGCCCCGACCGAACTGTAGGAGTCGCTGTTTACAACGACCCGGACCCACCCCGCCAGCTTTCCCACCCTCTAATACAGCCAATTGTATTAGTGTGAACGGCCAGCCAAGCTGGTGACAACGCCGGAGCTGTGAGCTGAATTCGAACAGGCGAATCCAGCGTCTCCGGTGTTGGTGACGAACGTAATCTCCGCTACGCCACCTGACCGCCCTTACAAATCCTTCTGTTTAATCATCTTCCCGTGGTTCATTTGCTTCGATTTTTTTTACACATGATCTCAATAAGGTGGTGAATGAGCTCAGTGAGCATTTTCTCCTACCCGTATACATTTTTGATCATCATCATCATCAAAATCATAAATCATAATGAATCATAATTAATTTATTCATTACAGACACAATATTACTAGTAACAGACACAATATTTCTGACACTGGAGATACATACCCCCAGGTCCCTAGATGTTCCTAGATACCAAGAACATGCAAATTGACCTTGCAGAAGTGGAGCAATCTTCCATTTACTTAGGCATGTACCTTTAGGCAAACACAGTCTACAGATTAACAGGTTAATAAACATGTAATGTAATGTATAATGTGTACTATATGTAAGTACGGTAATGTGTACTATACGTATGTATGTACTATGTATGTAAATGTAAATATATATATATATTTTCTTAACGTAAGTCTTCAGGGGTAGGGCCCGACAAGCCTAGTGCTTCTCCCTATCCCTTTTCGGACAATGCTGCAATAGCAGCTGGTAAAACGTTGGCGATTTATAGAATGACCATTGTTATCTGTCCAAAACCCGAAATAAAAAATAACTGAACTGAATATGGTGATGTCATTTATAGGCATGCTGCGGCATCAGCTCTTAAACCTCTGGATTCTGCATATCACTCAGCTCTTAGGTTTATTAATGGTGACAGATATGATACTCACCATTGTGTCCTGTATGATAGGGTGGGTTGGCCTTCTCTTGCAGAAAGGTGCAAAAAAACACTGGTATTTATTTAGATCTTTTAATTATTTTAAATGTTAATTTTTTTTAAATTATTATTACTCTTTTGTGTTTATTCTCTTACTCTTTTTCTGTGAATATTGCTTTTATTATGTATTGTTTACATTTGTACAATCGTCGTTTCTGTAAATGAGGGAAACTTCAGAAGCTTAAAGGGGAACTATCTTATAAATGGCCTTTTTCAGTGTTTAGCATTGTTTCCTAGCTATGTGGACTTATATTAATAGGATCTATGTCTCTAATTCTCATATTGGCACATTCTTCCAATTCTCCTCTCACAATATTCACCCTCACTGAACTGAGTCATCTGAAAATGTGCATATCTGTGACGTCAGAGATTTCTCAGCTGCATAATAATGTGGCAGTTGGTGTGGCAGTTGGCACCAGGCCACACAGTGGTTGGAGCTAGGGATGTCCCGATCACGTTTTTTTGCTCCCGATCCGATCCCGATCATGTGATTTTGAGTATCTACCGATACCGATCTTTCCCGATCCGATCAAAAAAAAAAAAAAATCTTATTTTTTTTTATTTCAATTTTTTATTCAACAAACATGACCATGTTTACGTCTTAAACTCATACTGAGGTCTTAGTTTTGGTTTTAAATTGCATATCATCATTAATTTATTTATTGTCACACAGAGCAGAAGAATTTTGCCAAAACAAACCAATAGTATCCAGCTGCAGAACGGCAGACCAGCCACACTCTCAGACCCAAACGCATTTCCTTTGATTTAATTATACATCAAATGATTTATGTCAAGGATTGCAATGCCTCGCTTGAATGAAGTTAACTTTTCACCTGGATAACGTCAAAATTCAGGGTGAATGTAATGTGAGAAATTTGGAATAAAAAATATTAAATAAAAAATTGTATTTGGGTCTGAGAGTGTGGCTGGTCTGCCGTTCTGCAGCTGGATACTATTGGTTTGTTTTGGCAAAATTCTTCTGCTCTGTGTGACAATAAATAAATGAATGATGATATGCAATTTAAAACCAAAACTAAGGCCTCAGTATGAGTTTAAGACGTGAACATGGTCATGTTTGTTGAATTTAAAAAAAAAAGTAAAAAAGAAGAAAAAAAATCACTTTTTATATTATTTTTTTGCCGATCCCGATCTTCGGAAAATCACGTGATCGGCCCCGATCCCGAGATCGGATCGGGACATCCCTACCTGTGTTGTATAGACAAGGACTCTACAGTAGAGGTCTGCAAGCCCGAAGGGTCCCGACACCATGGACAGATTAGGGCCAGGGCCGATTTATTTATGCATAGATGGGGTTTGGGTAGGGCTCGGGCTCATTTTATTTGTCTCGCTTCATTTTACACACAAGTCGTGCGCGCACACACAATCAGGCCCTCGCGTCGTGTTTCCATCAAAGCAACAAGCTAGACCGCTGAGAGCGTGCGTGTCGGAGATGGAGAAGCTTCCTTTGCTAGCTAGACTCGCATGCTATGTGTTGAGTAAACCCGCAAGCAGCAGCTGGAGCAAGCGATATTTCAGCAGTGCAGGGAGAACGCTGGAGGAGAGGAGAACAGCTGAAGCCATCAACGGTGGATGCCATTATTTTCCTTCAGAGCACCCGCGAATGTACAGCAGAGTGGAATAAACTGTAAAAGGTTTTGCATGATTGTTCTTGGATTTAGCCGGTTGGCGAAGATTTGTGAGTTGTTAAAGTTATTCAACGCAAGAAGTTTTTGTTGCCGAAGTTCATCTAACAGTGAAGTGGTGAGTCCATCCTGATTTACTCAAATTAATTGGCCTTTTGGTTAGAGTGTTTTCGGTACGCTTTAGTGTCATGTCTGTGGGCATGTAATTGTTGCCGTTGTTAGCCGCTGAGCTATGTCGTTATTGCATTGTGCATTTCTTGTCATAATGTAGCATTTGTGTGTAACGTAGGTAGTCTGTGTGTGTGTGATGTCCATCATCACATCGTAATATTGGCCTCAGGCTTAAGTCGGGCTATGGCCGAATAATTGCTTAACTTTTCAGGCTAGGGTAGGGCCGGGCCTGAATGCTACAGGCTTGGGCCGGGCTGGGGCAGACATGGCAGGCCCATGCAGACGTCTACCCTCTACAGCCTTAATCAATAGGTGACAGAATAATCATTTTTAAGAATTCGCATAGGTAAATTCTTAACCTCACATCTAGAGACTTAAAAAGATGTCTAAGAAAGAGAAAGAAAGTAATATAAAAAGAAAGAAACATACTGATATCCTGGTGGTCTGTGGGCTCCTCCTTCAGCCCAGTGGACATATCCATGGTTGGGTCTAGTGTGTCCTGAGCCTCCTCTATTTTAATCATCAGTAGGTCGCTGAGTGGATCTGGAACAGAGGGAGACAGAAACTAAGTATTTACAGTGCCATGAAAAAGAAAATTTGCCCACTTTCTGATTTCTTCTGTAATTACAGATCTTCTTTTTTAATAATCAGTAGGTCTCTTCAATCTCTGGACCTAAAGATTTCCCTATGGATTAATTCTGAACTGTATTTGACCAGGGACCAGCCATATACAGGAGGGGCTACCAGCTAGTGCAAGACAGTCATAGAGAGTAATGAAACACATGGCCATTTAGTTTACTTTCCATCCATCAGACTCTTCAACAATGTATGTGAAAATACCACACTTTGTTATGGTAAGACAAATAGACTGAGACGTCATGGAAAGAAAGAGGAGCGAAAGCTGTGGACACAGAGACATACAACTGTGCTGCAACAGAGGATGAACAACAAGAGAAAATAAAGACAATAAAAAGAAAAGTAACATACTGATATCCTGATGGTCTGTGGGCTCCTCCTTCAGCCCAGTGGAAATATCCATGGTTGGGTCTAGTGTGTCCTGAGCCTCTTCTTTCTTAATCATCAGTAGGTCGCTGGGTGGATCTGGAGCAGAGGGAGACAGAAACTAAGTACTTACAGTAGCATGGAAAACTATTTGGCCACTTTCTGATTTCCTCTGTAATTACAGATTTGTCACACTGTTTTTTTTTTATTAATCAAAATTACAAAAAATCTAATACAGGATGTAATTGAGTCCTGAGCCTCTTCCTTCATGATTGATATGGAGTTGGATGTAGATCTGGAGCAGAGGGAGACAGCAAGCAACTAAGGAAATACTCCAGTATTTACAGTATTATTTTACAAATTATTATATTTATATACTGAACTTTATTTAAAATCAAACATACTTCCTTTTTTCCATTACATTTATTTAGGTTAAACAAGACCACTGACCCCTTTAGCTAAGGCTTAATACATCACAGTCTTGCAGCTTAGTTCTCCTGGTTGCTATTCAATCCAGCAGGGAACCAGGACAAAGGTGTTCCATTTATAAAAGAGATACCAGAATAAAGTGCTCCAAAGAGTTAGGCTGAATGCAGGGCTGTATGTTAACTTTCTTTGCACATAGCACTGGTGCTACAGAGGTTGATAGTTTTTTAGCACTGGCCAAAATATTGTAGCACAAGTATAAAACGTGTTATATTTGTAACAGTCACAAATGTGCCTATTGTATTTGTGTTATTTAGTTGCAGTCAGGGAACAAACTTTAGATTTAAAAAAGGCAGATTTTTTACCAGCCAAAAATTATAAATTGCTTTTTAGTATATCGCCATGTGTTATTATTACTATAATACTCTCATATGCTATTTTCAATTAATATCATAAACAACATAAGGAATATTAGCATAATTTTGAGTGGACTGAAGGAATGAGTCAGCGTTAATAGTTTTAAATGCAAATAATTTATTGAAACATAGAAGTGGGGTCGGTTGGGACACACACACACAATGGGGGACCCTGATGTAAACGAGACGAAAGTCTTTCTCTGATCTGCATCCCCTTAACAATTGTGTGTATTGAGCCGTACTGTATTGTACCCATTCTGCAATCTGTTAAATAAAGTTTTCATTCATTCACACTGTTTCAACTCACCACCCCTGCATCATATTGTAGTCTAGTCTGTCTTCAAACTTCCACTCCTCTCGACACACACACACACCCTTTCCCCAGTCCACACTGTCTCTATGGCTCTGCCTCTGATCAGGATTAGCTTGTTAGCTTATGCTAATGTAACGTTCATTTCGGGCGATGTGGGCATAAAGGAATGGCGACGATGCAAAGCGTGTTAGATGCATTTGACCCATTGTGAGAAAAAAAAACACCACTGACTTATTTCGGATTGCAAAATAGCCGCACTGCTGTGCAGCCCCGCTCGGCTGAGAGCAGAAGGCAGGAGCACGGTCTGGGGCGGATATGACATCGCGGAGTTGCTATGGGTTTTTTCAAAATAAGAGTATCATATGAACCTGACCGTTGCTAGCTGCCGGAGCCCAGATATTATGACTGGAGCTGCGCTTAGGCGGAAATGAGACCTGTGACAGGATTTTCAAAATAAGAGTATCAATATGAACCGAATGCCTATCGCACCAGTGCTACTGAAGTAAATCCATTCATCGCACAGACCGCTGTTGCTGTAGCACGTGCGATATATATGTCGCACTGTACAGCCCTGCTGAATGTGAACAAGAGTTTGATCAAATTAAAGAATGAGAGGAGAGAAAGCAATGGAGACAAAGACCGAGACATACAAACATGCTGGAGCAGAGGAAGGAGAAGACTAAATCAAGATAAGAGAAAGAAACAACATACTGATCTCCTGGTGGTCTGTGGGCTCCTCCTTCATCTCAAAGGAAGTCTCCTTGGGCGGCTCTAGCGCGTCCTGATCTTCTTCTTTAATAATCAGTAGGTATCTGGGTGGATCTGGGACAGAGGGAAACACAACTCAACATACTAGTTAAGCATTACATCACGCGCAGGAGTGGGTTGTGACAATTAGACCATGCCTAGGGGTGGTCGTTAGACCCCCCTAGGCATGGTCTAATTGTCACAACCCACGACTACAAGTGGTGTAATGCTTTTATACAACTGGCACATTCATCCAACCTTATTGCTATACAATAAACACACATTAATTGAAGATTTATTGAAAAAACCATCCGCCAGAAAAAGTAGTTCCCACAAAAAAAAAGGGAAGTTGCCTCCATGTGGAAGCAGCTCGGAAGTGCATCCAACTGTTCTCAGTAGGACATCCAACAAACTAACACATCCAACTGTCTTTCAACTAGGCATCCAACAAACTAAGACATCCAACTGTCTTCCACCTAGGCATCCAACAAACTAAGACATGCAACTTTTCTTTAGTTTTTAACCAACTTTCTATAGAACTTCATTCTTAGATGCTTCTATAGAAAGTAGGTAAAACAAATTAAAAAAAAAAGTTCTCTTTGCCCTATATATTTTTTTTAAACCTACTTTCTATAGAAGCAGCTGGGAGGTGCGCTGTTTTAAGTGAGCGTGGGTTATTGAATTGATTGATTGCTAATTTTATTACTGTACACCTTGTTTCCAACTGGTTAAGTTTAGGCCCGTTGTAGAACGAGACGAAAGTATTTCTCTGGTCTGCATCCCCTTAACAATTGTGTGTATTGAGCTGTACTGTATTGTACCCATTCTGCAATCGGAACTTAAATCCCCCGTCCCAAATATAACGTGCACAACTAACCGGATGTTGTTTGTTCATCCCACTCAGCACGCAGCCACGCTGAACGAGAGCTGTAATTCAGCATAGCATATTAGCCTTAGTATGACGAGTGCAATACTAACTGACAAGCCAGAGCTAGAAGATGCTCCCACAACATTCAAGTCTCCCGTTTGGGATCATTTCGGATTCCCAGTTAACCACAGTAATGGACAAAGACAGGTGGATCGCACTAAAGCTACGTGCCGGCTAGCCCCTTTCGTGACTGTGATGCAAGCCTTGCATCACAGTCACGAAAGGGGCTACGTGCCAGCATTGTTCAACTTTATTGCAAACTTTATCACGCATTTGAAACGGCATCACCCGAATGTGAATACCACTGGTACAAGGAAGAAACAGACCCTAGTGCAAACCCAGCTCCCCGTGGCATTCAAGCAGCATCTCGCTATTAATTCAGACCGGGCCAAAGCAATAACAAACGCCATAGGTGTTTTTATAGCAGCAGATCTGCGACCATACTCCGTTGTCGAGAACACAGGGTTTAAGCACATGTTAAAGGTAATAGAGCCCCGCTACCTAGTTCCCTCTCGTCTGTATTTCAGCCAGCAAGTCATACCAGCTCTGTATAAACAAGCACACGCTACAGTTGTCCACGACTTATCCAAGGCATCTGCTATATAATAATCTTCAGATTTACTTTACCACTAGAACAGCCATGGAGAAAATGTCACTGATTCCCGCCGGAAGGAGTCAGATGACCCCACAGCTTATATGAGAAATATGAGAAAAATAAACAGTGTAAACTATATAATTACCTCTTAATATAAAAATATGAGGTTTACCACAGGTTTGAGTGACAAAAAAAAAGTAAAAATTAAAAAAAAATAATAATAAATAAAGATATTATAATTATTATTTTTTTTGGATGGAAGAGCCACACATTGACGGGCAAAAAGCCACATGCGGCTCACGAGCCATGGGTTGGCCACCCCTGCACTAGACGCTCGCAAAGTGCTGTGACTTTCCACATATATTCCATATATATGTGGAATAACGTTCTAATTACATTTTCCTGAAGTCATTTTGAAATTTCAGAAACCGTGCCAGATAAAACGGGTACTTTTAGGAAAAGTCATTGAGTGACAGAGCTGGAGTTCGACCGAGTGACGAGGATACATTTATTGAAAATGCCTAGGGGTCATTTGACCCCTTGTCGGTAGGGATGGGAATTGATAGGATTTTATCGATACGATTCCATTATCGATTCTGCTTATCGATTCGATTCTCTTATCGATACCTGATCAATTTATAATTTAAATAAATAAATTGGAAATGCAACAGAACTAAGCTGGTTAGAATAACAACATGCAACTTGACATTTCTGATTTGTCATTGTTGAGCCCCCATGTCAGGGGGGACAGTGGCTCGGGAGGTAGAGTAGTCGTCTGGCAATCCGGAGGTTCCCGGTTCGATTCCCGCTAGGGATGTCCCGATTGCCTTTTTTTGCCCCCGATCCGATCCCGATCATGTGATTTTAAATATCTATCGATCCGATCGTTTCCGATCCGATCTTTCACATTAGTAATCAATTTTGACGAATTTTTGTCAGGCTGAATGTAATAACAAAAGCCTCCGCGCGCGCCCCTCTGTTGCCTATAGTCCGGGGCGCGAGCGCGCCAGCGCGGAGGCTTTTGTTATTACATTCAGCCTGAGAAATGTGCTTCTGCTTCATTATGAGAAATATTAAAAGTTTCAATATATGTTTGCACATTAGTATACATTCAGTGTTCGACTTACGTAATGGTCCATTCTGGTCTGAAACGCCGACGATAATCCTCAGTCACGGCAAATAATTGACGTTATCCTCCAGGTGAAAAGTTAGTCTGAAAACTTCGCCTCCAGCCTGTCCTCCTTGCAAACATTGCAACTGGCTTGACTTTCTATTTTAAAATGCTTAGTTCCAAACCTCTGACATTAAGTCTAGCTGCTCAAGTCAGTGGATATTAACCGTGTTTCGGGAGCGACGTGCTGTTGTTGTGGCAGAACACCGGTCTAAATTAAAGGGGATGTGTTTGTTGCAACGGTGTAAATGAAAGGGAAAGTGTTTGTTGTGGACAATTATTCTGCTCTGTGACAATAAATACATTAATGATGATATATTATATGTAATTTAAAACCAAAACTAAGGCCTCCGTATGAGTTTAAGACGTGGACATGGTCATGTTTGTTGAATAAATTTTTTTTTTTTGACTGCCGATTTTTATTATTATTTTTTCCCAATCCCCGATCCTCTGAAAAGCACGTGATCGACGCCGATCACGTGATCGGATCGGGACATCCCTAGTTGGAGCCCAGCCTCAAAACGGCTTAAGATCTTGAGGTAGAAAAATGCTGTTTTTGAGTACTTGATTAGAAATACAAAACAATGAATTTCTTTGAAAAAAGAACTTACAGAGGTGTTCCATAGACATAGACTGTAAAAGTGCCCAAATAGTGAAAGAAATTGTAAAATAGTTCCCCTTTAAGATTTTTAAATAAAGGTTGAAATGAAATATCTGCAAACGTGTTAATTGTGCCATTGCCTGTCTTGGCTAGGGCGCTCTTGCAAAAAAAAGAAAAAAAATCTCAATGTGAATTATTGTTTTAAATAAAGAGAGAATTTAGAGCCTTACCTCCTCCTTCATTCACAGTTCCTTTAAGTCCTGGTGTTTTAATGCAGTCAATCAAGTAGACAGACTCCTTTTGCTCCTTTTGTCCCAGCTGAGAGAGGTAACTGCAAGACGCCATCTCCTCCACTCTACTGGATATCAGTGGGGCTGTGGCCTAAAAATACCAGATAAAAAACAGTAACAATAAAGTGGTCTGCACACGGCGGGCGACAGACGTCGCCTGGCGATGTGATCGCCTGTCGCTCAATGACAATCGCTTAGCCCCCCACACCAGAGGCGACCGTTCTCAGGTATAATAAGCTATGTGTCGCTCTGTTTAGCTGGGGGTGTTTCCCCCCGGGAGATATAGGAGGGCGGACCGCCGGGACCGGACGTTAGTTAGGTTGTTGTGAAGCGGGTTAGCAGGTAGCTGTGTTGTGCAGTACGAGAGAGTATTAACCTGTAAAACCCATATTGAGCTGGAATTAAACCACTATATACGAATACAACCTCTCCTCATTCTTCCTGACATTACTGCATGCCTGATCGCTACGATACGTTCATTACCAACTGTAACTGAGGGGTTACAAAACCCTGACTGTATTAAAGATTGTGATAGATTAAACCACTGCTAGTTATGTACTTTAATTACTGGCCAGACAGTACATCAAATATAGATGGTGAACACCCACAAGAATACGGCATTGACACAGAAATAGTATTTGAGGGTAATTTATTATTATTAGGCAACGTTAGGTTACAGAATGAGAATTAGGGTCGCGCTTGTATGGCGAAGAATATACGTAAAGTCAGTCAAGAGCATGAGTCACTGTTATGGTTTGACACCGACCCCAAACGCAACGACACAAGAGAGTAGGATTCAGAGTTGCCAAAAACAGGGGCTTGTTTATTGAGACTAACTAAACAGCACAGAATAGGAAGAGTCTAAACAAGACTGGACTTCAAGCAAGGATGAATAGTTCTGCTGCTCTGCAGCTTCTCCCGAGGTGGTAGTAGGGGGTAGCAGATGCTGACGTCAGAGCCGCTCTGCAGACTTCTCTCGGCAGAATCTCCGAGGTGATGCGGAACCGAGAGAGAGAGAGAGGGAGCGAGTCAACACAGGGTGCAGGTAGAACGAGCAGGAGAACAGGAGAGGTGACTTGTACCCAAAAACAAAAGTTCCCAAGTGAACTAATCTTCGTGTAAACACACACAGTGAGCAATGTTCCAAAACACAATCCCAAGTGAAAAATATCTTCGGTGCAAAAAATAGACACTGAGAGCGAAGTCCAAAATACAATCCAATGTGATAATATCTTCGGTGTGATAAACACACAGTGGGAGATGTTAGGTCAAAATATTATCCCAGTGAAACAATCAAAAAGGCAACCGCTGGGTGAGTGACTGTCTGATAAAAAGGTGGTAATCTTCAGTTTTATAAAAACACACGAAAACGGAATTTGATCAAGACAGTCATTAAAAACTCACCCAGGCGTTGTGCGTAAAGAGCGCTGGAACAGCAGCGGAGCGAGCGCGTCGCCACGGGGAAAGGGTGTCCAAGAGGAAGGCTTCTTGGATATCCTGGAGGTAAAGCACAGGGAACAACAGCAGCAGCAGGAACGGCGAATGCAAACAGAAAATATCAAAACGATCCAACAAAACTTGAGTGGGGAAACGGGGTATAAATAATACGGGATTGATTGATTGACAAGCAGTGACAGCTGGGGGATGTGATTGAAAAGCGTGTGGACGGGAGAGAACCAATCAACGACGTCTCTGGGAAGAAGCGTGTGAATGGGGGAATGAAATGATTAACAGAAACAAATGGAAAACAGAGCGAGGTGGTTTAAAGGAACAGAGCGAGTAGGTGAGCAAGGACAGAAACCTCACAGTCACTAAGAATAGCAGGAATCCTACGATGGGTCTAAGTTGACACCACCTGTCGTATAGTAGCAATTATATAGGGCAACACTGGTACCGACTGAGACAATGGGTTCCCTCCGGGGTGTAAGGCCTGGAGGGTAGAGGAATGTTCGGGTACTCCGTCTGATTCAATGAGGAATAAAGAGACTCCAGGTACAGGAGTCGGTCCTTGTAAACTCACTTGATCAGCAGCAAAAGCAATAATTGTAATCCAAATGCCCGACAGCATTGATGACAGCTAGCCAGCCCCGTCCACGAGGCAGGCCCGAGTTGTAATCCTCACAAGGTTGAATCCCAAACGATAGTGGAAATCAACGATGCTCTTCTCCGGGTACCACGTCCCAAATCAATATAATCCAACCAGGAATGGTTCTGCAATCGCCGACGCCGATTCTCCTGTGTACATGTCCAACGGTTCTCCGCCTAGGACTCCTCGGGTGTGGGCGACGTATTTAGGCCACCCAGCCTGGTTAAGTGCACTAGCTAAAGACACGACGAACCGCTGGGTAATGCTACACACGAAAGAACTGTGGCCGCACGATATACAATAAATGCTTGACTATTTACTTCACATTAGATTAAGTCGAACTCAACGTTACTTCATTAAACTCTGACACTTTATCATTCTATTCGCACGCGGTTCTCAATGCTCTGTTAGACGCAAGGTTGCTCACTTCACTGCACGTTGACTCGTGGTGAAGGTGGGTAAGGTACTGAACGTAACTGAATTGAACTAAGCGACTAAGCACGGTGTGCGCACCTTGCGCTGTATTTATACTTAAGTGAATATCTAGTCCCAACCTCAGTCCTTGTCTCGTATCACTACGCTGACTCCGGGCATGTTCCGACATGCCTGCAGTTGTCTTTGAACTTGCCGTTGGGGGCTTGCGCGCTGGCGCCTGGGGGCGCTGTCCAATAGGAGAGCGAATATTACTCTGGTCTGAACGCAGGTAAAGGGATATTCCGTGTATATATATAAATAATATACAAAGTATATCAAACAATAAAGGGATATTCTCAGTTTAATCTGGCCCTTCACAACAGCCGCCTCCTAATTAGTCCGCACCTAATTAGTTAAAGGAAGACAGATTAATAGTCCAGTCAACTGCTCAACGTCTGTTGTGGGGAGTAGGGCAATCTACAAAGTCAGTGGGTCATGATCGTCATCAGGGGAGTCAGGGAGCCTCGGCAACTCTATCAGCCTCGCCACGGGTCGGGTGTAAGTCCGCCCCTGGACAATAACTTCTGCCGCTCTGACCTTTTTCCGTCGGCACCAGTGATCACTTTGCTTACGCGGCCGGCCGGCCACATAGCTCGGGGTAGTGACTGGTCTATGATCATAACGACTGTGTCCACTTGTAAGTTGTCTCTATCCTTTACCCATTTCTGGCGGGTTTGGAGAGACGGTAGGTAGTGGAGGAGGAAACTGTTCCAAAACTTGTCAGCCAATACTTGACTGTACCTCCACATTCTTCGGCCGTTCGCTTCTTCGGGTCTGTACACCGTCTGTGGAAGCGCGGGGTCCAGCCGCGCCATCAAGAGAGTGTTGGGGGTGACTGGGTCGACATCTGCTACATCACTTGAGACGTAACCGAGGGGCTTTGAGTTCAATACTCCCTCGATCTCCGTGAGGACTGTCGTGAGGACTTCTTCAGC
Organism: Notolepis coatsorum; assembly: GCF_963971535.1. Taxonomy (NCBI): domain Eukaryota; kingdom Metazoa; phylum Chordata; class Actinopteri; order Aulopiformes; family Paralepididae; genus Notolepis; species Notolepis coatsorum. Next base: position 87,246,129 of record NC_140179.1, on the reverse strand, counting down.
CACGGTCTGGGCCCCAAGCACGGCGTACAGAGCTGTCTTTATGGAACGTACTTCTCTTTCCCAGGTTCCCCCGAAGTGAGGGGCGTTCGGGGGTTAAACTGGAAGTCGATCTGAGAAGGAGCGAGGTGGGTCTTAAGTTCTGGACCCATGGCTTGGAAGCTCTCTCTCAGCTCTCTTTCTCCGCCTTTGAAGTTTGTCCCGTGATCAGACAACAACGTAGACGGTTTTCCTCTTCACGCTGTGAATCTCCGGAAGGCCATGAGGAATGAATCCGTACTCATGGTCGGAAGGAGTTCTATGTGTATTGCTCGGGTGGTCATGCACTTGAATACAATGCCCCACCTCTTCTCCGTCCCTCTTCCTTTCTTCACGTAGAGCGGGCCGAAGCAGTCCACGCCCGTGGAGTGAAAGGGCTTCTCGCAGAGTCGGAGGCGACAGGGAGGCAGGTCTGCCATCATGGGTATACTGGGCTGTGCTCGCCACTTGCGACAGTCTAGACAGGTCCGCTGGAAGCGTCGTACTGCTTCTCTTCCTTGCAGTATCCAATAGCGACGTCGGATCTCAGCGAAGACTCTCTCTGCCCCAGCGTGGTGCACATCCTCGTCGTATTTCTTTATGATGAGCTCGGTGACCTTGTGTCGGCTGTTGAGGACTATAGGAAACTTGACGTCATCCGTTAAGTCCGGGGCCCGTCTCAGACGACCACCCACCCTGATGAGGCCATGGGTGTCGCGCTCGGGGGCCAAGTGGAGCAGTCTGCTGTCTGACGGGATTGGCTTTGTTCCCTGCAGGCAGTCTAGCTCGTCGGGGAACGAGTCTCTTTGGGCTCGCTGTAGTAGAAGGAGTTCTGCCTCTTCGTAGTTCGATGCGTTAATGTCGGTAGTGGGGGGAACCTCAGGGTGGTGCCACAGGAATGTCTTTAGCTGCGCACTCTCAAAGGTGAGGCAGTCGTCTATGTTAGGGTCAGTGGGGACTGGGGTGTGCGTCAACCCACAGAACATAGATTTCTTGATCTCTGCCTCCTCTTGACTAGCCTCCCGAGGGGTGGGGGTAGGCCACTCTTCCTCCGGGAGCTTGAGGAACTCAGGACCGTCACTGTAGATATTGTGACGTGTGAGGTCATCTAGGGACATCCCCCGTGTGATGACATCGGCTGGGTTCTGTTTCGTGTCCACGTACCCCCAGCACGCTGATCCTACTAGGTCTTGAATCTCTGTGATTCTGACTCCCACGAAGACCTTGTATCTACAAGAATCGGACTGGATCCATGTGAGTACGGTCATGGAGTCTGACCACAAGATTGTTCTTTGCACCGGGATGGTGAGTTCACGTTGGATTAACGTGGCGAGTTGCGCGCCTACCAGAGCTGCGCAGAGCTCTAGACGCGGGATCGATTGTTGCTTGCGGGGGGCTATCCTTGAGCGAGCCAGGATGAAGGCTGTGTGTATTTCTCCTCCCTCCTCTCGGGCCCGCAAGTAAGCCACCGAGCCGTAGGCCACTTCTGAGGCGTCGCTGAAGACGTGCAGGTCCATCTGGCACGTCTCCAGCCGCACTGTGGGTGGGAAGTAGCTTCGGCGTATGTTCACATTTTGGAGCGAGCTGAGTTCTCTCTCCCACTCTCTCCAGGTGGAAGCTAGATGGTCGGGTATGGGGTCGTCCCAGCCTTGTTCCTTGTCCCACAGCTCTCGTACAATCATTTTCGCCCGAGTGGTGTAAGGTAGGATACACCCCAGCGGGTCGTATTGACTTGCGAGTGTTCTGTATACGCTCCGTCTGGTGGTCGGTAGAGGGGTCGACCTTCCCTGCTCCGTGGTCAGGGGTGTGTATTTGTAATGGAGCGAGTCTGTTTTGAAGCGCCAGACTAGGCCCAATGTCATTTCCTGTGCTTCACCTGGGGTGGTCGCCATCCAGGTCTCGCTGCTTGCTGCCTTTGTCTCTGGGGAGAGGCTGCGAAGTACTTGAGGGTCACTGCTGGCCCACTGCCGGAGATCAAAGCCGCCTTTGATCAGTGAGGCGCGGAGCTTGAGCAGGAGGGCTTCGGCTTCTTCTGGCGTCGAGACGCTTTGCAGACAGTTGTCCACGTAGAAACTCCTCTCTACACTTTGTCTGACCTCCTCATCAGCTTCAGGGTCTTCTGTCACATGTTTTTGCAGTGCGAACGTAGCACAGCATGGGCTGCATGTGGTTCCGAAGGGGAGGACCTCCCATTGGTAGATGGATGGTTGCTCATCTTTGATCCTTTCTCTCCATAGGAACCGCAGCAAGGGCTTGTCCTCCTCCACTAGTCGCACCTGCAGGAACATCCCTTTGATGTCGCCGCTGATGGCCACCTTGTCTTGGCGGAAACGTAGTAGTACGCCGAGGAGAGAGGGGCCGAGTGTCGGGCCGGGCAAGAGTTCTTTATTCAGATTCTGTAGTCCGATCTGGTAGCTGCAGTTGAATACAATGCGATCCTTGCCGTTGTGGTGGACCTTGTGGTGGGGCACGTACCAAGATTCGATCGTCTGGTCGGCCTCTTGAATGTCAATTTTCCCACTGTGATCAGCTTGTCGATCTCAGCGCGGTACACAGTGGCTTGAGTGGGGTCTTTGGCTAGACGCTGCTCGATGTTCAGTAGATATCGCTCTGTCGCTTCTTTTGAGGCGTGGAGGGTGGGCATACCCTCTCGCCTCAAGAGTGGAGTTGCGTATCTCATCACTCCATTGACCTCGACTCTCTTTGTCCTCTGCTCGAGGAGGGCTATGGCATAAGTGTCTTCCTTTGAGCGAACGAGTTTCTTTTCATTCTTAAAGGGCATCGCGTCTAATGTCCATAGCCTCTCGACGTGCTGCAGGAGGGTGGTGTCTTCTTCGCTTATCCTCGTGTAGAGCATGAGTCACTAAGAATAGCAGGAATCCTACGATGGGTCTAAGTTGACACCACCTGTCGTATAGTAGCAATTATATAGGGCAACACTGGTACCGACTGAGACAATGGGTTCCCTCCGGGGTGTAAGGCCTGGAGGCGTGTTGCTTTTTAACAGCGGAGCAGTGCAAGAATGTGACAATTTGACCATGTGTCACACGCCCACCCGTCGCCTTAGGTCTGCAGATGCCAACCTCCTAACACCTCCCACGACCAGGCTCCGGACCTGGGGCGACAGGGCCTTCGCTGCTGCTGCCCCCTCCCTCTGGAATGCCCTCCCCAGCCATATCCGTGATGCAAACACCCTGACATCTTTTAAATCAGCCCTCAAAACTCACCTTTTCAATCTTGCTTTTGACCTCTAATTCTGTCGGTGTTATTTTATTTTATTTTTGTCATGTATTATTTTTGTTCTGTTTTTTTGTTTTGCCATAGTTTGTCTCTCCTGCCCATGTAAAGCGTCTTTGAGCACCTGGAAAAGCGCTATATAAAATAGATGTATTATTATTATTATTATTATGTGACCGCGGCAACGCGGGAGAGCGGCAGTGCGGAAATAGGCTGTCTCTAAGACAAACTCTAACCTTAACCAGCTCCTTAACAGCGCCTAAACTTAACCGTGCTAACCTTAACCAACTCCGAAACAATGCCTAACCTTAACCTTAACCTTAACCATGCCTAACCTTAACCTTAACCATAGAAAGAATATTGCCATTCTCTAAGACAAACTCTAACCTTAACCAGCTCCTTAACAGCGCCTAAACTTAACCGTTCTAACCTTAACCAACTCCGAAACAATGCCTAACCTTAACCTTAACCTTAACCATGCCTAACCTTAACCGGCGAAAGAATACACGTAAAAAAAAAATCACGTTAAAAAAAAAAAAACCATGGGATTCGAACTCGTCAACAACGGACCGCAGGACCGCAGGACCGCTGCGCTGCCAGGTGAGCTGAGCGCCGAATGAAAATCAATGGAGGATTAGGGCGGTTACATAATTCCTCAAGCTCTGCCGCTCCGCTCCGCGGCAGAGCTCCGCTCTGCGGTTGCCGCGCCTGCCGCGGGGCGTGTCGCAGCCAATCAGGGAAAACGCGGAAGCAACGGCAGCACTGCTCCGCTGTTATTAAGCAATAGGCGGCCTGGAGGGTAGAGGAATGTTCGGGTACTCCGTCTGATTCAATGAGGAATAAAGAGACTCCAGGTGCAGGAGTCGGTCCTTGTAAACTCCCTTGATCAGCAGCAAAAGCAATAATTGTAATCCAAATGCCCGACAGCATTGATGACAGCTAGCCAGCCCCGTCCACGAGGCAGGCCCGAGTTGTAATCCTCACGAGGTTGAATCCCAAACGATAGTGGAAATCAACGATGCTCTTCTCCGGGTACCACGTCCCAAATCAATATAATCCAACCAGGAATGGTTCTGCAATCGCCGACGCCGATTCTCCTGTGTACATGTCCAACGGTTCTCCGCCTAGGACTCCTCGGGTGTGGGCGACGTATTTAGGCCACCCAGCCTGGTTAAGTGCACTAGCTAAAGACACGACGAACCGCTGGGTAATGCTACACACGAAAGAACTGTGGCCGCACGATATACAATAAATGCTTGACTATTTACTTCAAATTAGATTAAGTCGAACTCAACGTTACTTCATTAAACTCTGACACTTTATCATTCTATTCGCACGCGGTTCTCAATGCTCTGTTAGACGCAAGGTTGCTCACTTCATTGCACGTTGACTCGTGGTGAAGGTGGGTAAGGTACTGAACGTAACTGAATTGAACTAAGCGACTAAGCACGGTGTGCGCACCTTGCGCTGTATTTATACTTAAGTGAATATCTAGTCCCAACCTCAGTCCTTGTCTCGTATCACTACGCTGACTCCGGGCATGTTCCGACATGCCTGCAGTTGTCTTTGAACTTGCCGTTGGGGGCTTGCGCGCTGGCGCCTGGGGGCGCTGTCCAATAGGAGAGCGAATATTACTCTGGTCTGAACGCAGGTAAAGGGATATTCCGTGTATATATATAAATAATATACAAAGTATATCAAACAATAAAGGGATATTCTCAGTTTAATCTGGCCCTTCACAACACCAACGATTGGACAAGTATTGTTATGCAGCTGCTGAGAGAGTGTTTTTTTCAAGACGCAAACTGTTTTGTTCTCAACCATAATTTTCTTTGGACAATAAACCTTACAAACTACATCAGCTGCAGCCTGGACATTAAACTCTGTCAACATCCACAACTTCTTTTGTTACCCGAGTATAAAAACACTAGTAGGTGCATCGTGGCGCATTGTTCATTTATTAGTTAATGACAAGCGGCCACTACAGCTTCTCAAACTAACGTTATTTATTTAAATTGTTCCCGTTAATAATAATGAACATAAGTAGCATGGTAATAATACGTAGGTTATTGATCAATGAATGTATTGAATGATACATTAATGGTGTACAAATGATACACCAGTAGAACTTCTGTACTACTTCTACTTCTACTTCTACTGTATTTCCTCATTGTCCTGCCTGCCGTCGCCTCAAAAATAGGATCGAGGCGATTTTTAGCGAGGCGACAGAAATAGCTGCGCGACCGTCGCTTCAGAATCTCCTGCCGTGTGGGTTCTCTCATTCATAACAATGAAGGCGATACAATTCTGTCTGTCGGCTCGCTAAAAAAATCGGTCGCCTGGCTAAAATCGCTCGCCGTGTGGGGACCCCTTAAGAGTCTTACAATGTACAACGTTCACACTCCCCAGAGTAATTGTAGAAGCATTTTCTATGCTTCAAGACCCAGCATTTAGTGACGTCACACTGAGACTAGTTCAACATATCATGTCACTGTGAAGCATTTAGTGACGTCACACTGAGACTAGTTCAACACATCATGTCACTCTGAAGCATTTAGTGACGTCACACTGAGACTAGTTCAACACATCATGTCACTCTGAAGCATTTAGTGACGTCACACTGAGACTAGTTCAACACATCATGTCACTCTGAAGCATTTAGTGACGTCACACTGAGACTAGTTCAACACACCATGTCACTCTGAAGCATTTAGTGACGTCACACTGAGACTAGTTCAACACATCATGTCACTGTGAAGCATTTAGTGACGTCACACTGAGACTAGTTCAACACATCATGTCACTGAAGCATTTAGTGACGTCACACTGAGACTAGTTCAACACATCATGTCACTGAAGCATTTAGTGACGTCACACTGAGACTAGTTCAACACATCATGTCACTCTGAAGCATTTAGTGACGTCACACTGAGACTAGTTCCAACACATCATGTCACTCTGAAGCATAGGAAATGTTTTCTGCTGTGGATGATTACAACTTTTGCCTGCAGGTTATTGTGTGGTGGAATAACACTTTTGTCTCATGACCTCGTTTGCTGCCTGTCTGAAGCTTCCCGGTTCACTCAGAACCAGGCCAGAACTCAGACCACGGTACTCTGTGAGTTAAGCTAATGGCATCGCATCAACTATACTTGTCATGTGTGAGGGCTATATGTTTCTGCCCTGATCAGGCGCTCCTAGTGTGACGTGTCTTGTCTAGCTGTAGTTCCCTGTCATGGTGTTGTAGTCCTTATTGTTCTCCCCTCAGCTGTGCCCACTTGCAACCCAGGTGTGTCTTGTCTCGTCATCCCCTCATGTATAAGTATTCTGTCTTCCCTTTAGTCTGGTGCTGATCCTGTCTGTGTAGTATGTGTCCTTGTCTGTCGTTACTTTAGTTTATTCTTCATTTCATCCATGGTAATTATTTCATATAAAACTACTTTGACTGCCGTCTCCTTGTTGTGTTGCATTGACTCGACATCGAGCTTAAAGAATGTCAATGACAACGTAACAATACTACTCGCAAGTATTTCATACCACTTAACACATTCTGGGCCAACGACGTATATATACGCGTTAAGCTTGTTTTGGCTTTTATTCCATTTTAATATCCTACTCAATGTCACAGAGCGGCTCTGCAGATTTACCCTACTCTTGGGATTTGGAAAAGTGCATTACCGGCCAGATCCTGGTAGCCTTTTTTTTTTTCTTGGGTGAATTTTCCTGTTAGCCTGAAGCTATGCCTGTAGCCTGGAATACTTTTTTGGACTCTGAATTCAGTATGCAGTAAAGGAATATAGCATCAGCCAATGGACATATCGATCTACCAGATGGCGATCAATAACTGGGAAATCCTTTTTGGGATCCAACGGTAAGAGCTTTTTCACGTAAATTACAGCCCGATCAGGCCTTGCTTTGATAGCCAACCAGCCGATCAGCGAATAAGGCTACAATAACCAATGCCGTTATTGGTAATCAATAATCAGAAACGACGTCCCCTGCCCCCCCCCCCTTTCATGCATTCATGGTGGACCATGATACAGATCATAGGCATTTTGATATTTAGCTCTAGCTTGTGTAGGGCCGAAACGCCATTCGATTTAACGTTATTAGCTTAGCGCCCTGTATCTCGCCTTCCAGGAAATATCCTAGACCAATCCCATATAACGCTTATATTCACCACGGTATAAAATGGGAACGTATTGATGAAAAAATAATTTATTTAAGGCATATTGAAGGGACGGTTTATAGTGTCAATTGACAATGACAATGGACAGATAGCAATAATATAAAGTATAGATTTAGCTCTGCAAACAACCTCACGCACAATGAAAGGTTGTTATGATAAGCTGGACTTATAGAGTGAGATTAGACGGATCCCAGTGGCCCCGAAAGTGTTAAGAGTCCAAAAATCCAAACTATCCCTTTAACTCACAAGTCAGACAAGCGTTTGGCCATGCCATGTTTCCCCACATGCTCGGGTACAGGATGGGCCAAACAGGGTATTATGCTGCTTGGAGTTTAATCAAATCACATGCTCTCTTGGTGTCAGATTTTAGCATTGGGGAAATCCCCCCCAATACAGTTATCCTGTTTTAGCCTGGCATGGCCTGATCCCCATATCAATACATACCTGGAAGACAATCGTTCACTAGGTCAAACTTTGAATTTGTTCATAACATATTCACTTATGCTCAACCAATGCTCAACCAATGTATTGAAGAGTATACTCTTTGTTTAGATTGTAATAAGGCGGGGGGGGGGGGGTGGACAGATAACTGGTTTGCCAGCTAACCACTTGTTTGAAATCAACCAGATATTCATAACGGTTCATTTGGAAATGATTTTGATACCGATATCAAATAGATGTCATATCACATTGTAACTGGTATTGGAAAACTCAATACCATAATAATGTCAAAACTAGCAAAGAGTCTACCCAAAAAGAGTAGATTCCTGAACTCCTACAGTCTAAGGTCGCTTTCACACCTGAGCTCTTTGGCCCGCCTTAATCGAACCCTGGTTAGTTTCCTCGGATAGTACGATTGGTTTTGGGTGGTGTGAAAGCTCATTCGAACTATGGTGTGGACCAAACACGTGAACTCAGATGTAGCTCTGTAGCCAAAATGGCTAATATGTGCCCACTTCTATCATTGGAGTGGATGTGTCAACTCTGCTTGACTCCAATGGTAGGGGTCTCCAGAAACCCTGAAGTCCTGCATCCACTAGTCAAACCTAAGAAACATATGTGATGTATTTTGTTCATCCACTAGTCAAACCTAAGACAGATATGTGATGTATTTTGTTCATCCACTAGTCAAACCTAAGAAATATCTGGTGACATGATATTTTGTTCATCCACTAGTCAAACATAAGAAAGATATGGCGATATATTTTGTTCATCCACTAGTCAAACCTAAGAAGTATCTGGTGACATGATATTTTGTTCATCCACTAGTCAAACCTAAGTTAAATCTGGTGATATGAGATTTTGTTCATATAGCCCAACCCTAAGCATAACAACTGAAGCATAGTCAAGTCAAGTCAAGTCAAGAGTTTTAATTGTCACGGCATACAGGTATACAATGAAATGCGGGTGGTCTTGCCCGCAACGATGTGCAATACAGTGGTACATATAATAGAATCAAAAGAAGAAAACAACATTGTGCAGTAACAGGTAACAGGTAACATGGAGTGACATCTCGGTATCTGTACATAGTTATTTACAGAGCATATGGGACATGCTAGTTAGCTTTGGTAGTGCAATACACTGTTCCTGTTATTCTAATTTAAAGTGTCCTTTCCTTTGGCCATAAGTGTGCGTGTGTGCGACATGAGTGTGTGCCCGCTCATGTTAAAGTGTTAAGTGGCTGCTCGTGTGTGAGCGTGCACAGTGTGCGTGTCGTGTGTGTGTTCATGTGTGCTTGTGTGTGGACAGTTCAATGTTCTGAGCACTCAATGTTCATTGTTCATGGCTCTGATGGCCTGGGGGAAGAAGCTGAGCCTAAGCCGCTCTGTCCTAGTAGCTGGGGTTCGCAGGCGTCTGCCTGACCTCAGCAGCTGAAACAGGCTGTTATTGGGGTGGTGAGGGTCTTTCATTATCCTGCAGGCTCTGGATTTGCACCTCTTGTTGTATAGAACCTGCAGGGGGGGTAGTGCAATACCCGTGGTACGCTCGGCTGAGCGCACCACTCTCTGTAGGGCCTTCTTGTCCTGTGCCGTGCTGTTTCCATACCAGGCAGTGATGTTTCCGGTCAGGATGCTCTCTACAGCTCCTGAGTAGAAGGACTGGAGTATCTTTCCCGATACTCTGAACTTCCTTAACTGTCTCAGGTGGTAGAGACGCTGTTTCGCCTTCTTTACTACTGTGTCTATGTGTGTTGACCATGTCAGGTCCTCTGAGATGTGGACCCCCAGGTACTTGAAGCTGCTCACCCTGTCCACGGTAGCCCCGTTAATCATCAGTGGTGTGTGCGTCTCCTGCTGTCCTCTCCTATAATCCACGATCAGCTCCTTGGTTTTACCAATGTTCAGGAGCAGGCTGTTGTCCTGGCACCAGCGTTCCAGTACCTCAACCTCCTCCCGGTAGGCCTTCTCGTCGTTGTCCGAGATCAGCCCCACCACCACCGTGTCATCTGCGAACTTCACTATGGAGTTGGAGCTGAACTTGGCCACACAGTCGTGTGTGTAGAGTGAGTACAGCAGGGGGCTCAGAACACAGCCCTGGGGGGACCCGATGCTCAGGGTGATGGTGTTGGAGGTCTGACCCCCCACCCTGACCGCCTGGGGTCTTTCGCTCAGAAAGTCCAGTACCCAGGCGCTCAGGGCGGAGCTCAGACCTAGCTCGATCAGCTTGTCCACCAGTCTGGTGGGGACTATGGTGTTGAACGCTGAGCTGTAGTCAATGAACAACAGTCTCACATAGCCCCCCTTCTGACGGTCAAGGTGCGAGAGGGTGCTGTGCAGTACCTGGGAGACCGCGTCGTCGGTGGACCTGTTTGTCCTGTATGCAAATTGCATAGGGTCCATATCACTGGGGAGGGAGGCACAAATGTGGTCCTTGACCAGCCTCTCGAAACATTTCATGACCACAGAGGTGAGTGCCACCGGTCTGTAGTCATTTGAACATGTTGGGGAGGGTTTCTTCGGCACAGGGATGATGGTAGACATCTTGAAGCAGGCAGGGACCACTGACTCCGCCAGTGATTGATTAAATATGGCGGTGAACACAGGGGCCAGCTGGATGGCACAGGTCTTGAGTATGCGTCCTGTTATGCCATCTGGGCCAGCAGCCTTCCTGGTGTTCACCTGCATAAATGCTCTTCTCACACTGTGTTCCGACAACGAGAGAGCGTCCCCCCCCCCCCCCGCGGTTGCCCCCCCCCCCTCCACAACAGCCGGCGTGCCAGTGACGTCACTAGCCGGAGAGCCAGCAGCGCCACTGTCTACACCAAACCGAGCGTAGAAGATGTTGAGCTTGTCCGCGAGGGAGGCGTCGTCGCTCCCCATTGAGGGGGCGCTGACTTTATAGTCAGTTATTGTCTTCAGTCCCTGCCATAATCCTCTTGTGTCGTTTTGTGCCATTTGTGTCTCCAGTTTATCAGCATATGTCCTCTTAGCAAGTTTGACAGCCTTGCGTAGAGTATAGACTGAAGCCTTATACTCCTCCATGTTTCCTGACTCTCTACCCAGGTTGTAGGCGGTGGTACGAGAGTTCAGAGCTGCTCTAATAGTGCTATCCACCCACGGTTTCTGGTTTGGGAAAATCCGCACCGTTTTCCTGGGGACAATACCATCGGCTATTGTTGTGATGTAACTCACCACTGTGTCTGCGAGCTCACTGACGTCACTGGCGCTTCCTTTGAACATATCCCAATCCGTGTCTGCAAGCACGTCCTGGAGCATGGCCTCTGATTCGTCGGCCCACTTCTTTGTCTCACGTGACACGACGGCGTCACGCGATCTCTGTTGATATGCCGGAAATAGCAAAATGGAGTCGTGGTCGCTCGAGCATAATACCACCTCAGAGAGCAGGTGTTGGCTAGGACTGGCTATGTGGTCATCTTTCTTGTCTGCAGCTGGGGAAACAGCTCGGGCATGTTTGTTGGGGCCGTCACTGAGGTCATTCTTTCCCTGGGACATCTTCACTGGACACGGCTCTGTAAAGTCCATACAGACAAAATCATCATTTAAAGCAAATGAAACATTTCTGTTATAGCAATTGTACACTAGAAATGTAGTAATGTCGGCGGTTAGGTGGCCGAGCGGAGATTGCGTTCGTCACCAGCCCCGGAGCTGAGCTGGATTTGCCTGTTCGAATCCAGCTCACAGCTCCGGGGTTGTCACCAGCTTGACTGGCCGTCTGCACTGATACAATTGGCTGTATCAGAGGGTGGGAGAAGCTGGCGGGGTGGGTCCGGGTCGTTGTAAACAGCGACTCCTACAGTTCGGTCGGGGCGCCTGCTAAGCGCGGATTGGACGTGAGGGGGATAGTGTGGTCCTCCCACACGCTACGCCCTCTCAATGAGAATCCGCGCTGCCAGGTGAAAAGAAGCGGTGATTGGCTGGACGTGTGTCGGAGGAAGCACGTGGTAGCCTCCACTCTCCCAGATGATCTGACTGTGGGGGGTAAGTGCGCAGCGACCAGGAAGGGACTGGGAATTGGCATACGACTAACATTGGGATGGGAGAAAATCGGAGGAAAATGGAGGGGGAAAAAGACAAAAAAAATAAAAAAAAAAAAATGTAGTAATGTCATATTACTTTAGCAAAAATTAGGGATGTCCCGATCCGATCACGTGATCGGGGCCGATCACGTGATTTTCAGAGGATCGGGAATGGAAAAAAAATCTGGAGTAAAAATTTTTAAATGTAAAATTTTATTCAACAAACATGACCATGTTCACGTCTTAAACTCATACTGAGGCCTTAGTTTTGGTTTTAAATTACATATCATTCATTTATTTATTGTCACACAGAGCAGAAGAATTTGCCAAAACAAATGCATTTCCTTTGATTTACACCGTCGCACGACAGTGACGTGTGCCGAAAATAGCAGATCTCACAACGTGTTGCTCCCGCAAGTAAACACCGGCAGGTTATGTCCACCTGATGACTCGGAGCAGCTACACAAAATGTCAGAAGTTTGGAAGCATTTTAAAATTGAAACCAAAGCCAGTCCAATATAGCCAGTTGCAATGTTTGCAAGGCGGACGTTCAGCGTTATGTGACTAGAAAGGAAAGGAATGGGGGACGTCTGGTCCTCTGCCAAACAGCTGTTTTGAATGCCTCGTTTGAATGAAGAAAGTTCACCTGGATAACATTCGCTTTGTGAGGATTATTCGTCTGCGTTTCAGACCAAAATGGAGCAAATCATTACGTAAGCCGAACACTGTGAATGTATACTAAATGCGCAAACAGATTGAAACTTTATACGAATATTTCTCGTATGGTGAATGTAATGCGAGCCGCCATGCTCGACTGGGGCTATATGATAGCGTCAATATATGAGCTACCTTGCAGCTAGCGTTAGCTAGTGCTGGCTTTAAAGTCACTGTTAGCTTGCATGGTATCATCCAACGCTAGCTCAGCAGACAGTGAAGTGATACTACTGTAATGTATAGCTACGTGCCTAGCTAGCGTTAGCTAAAAGAGCCCTCGCAGTGAATCTTTCATGACTCTGCAAGCTAACTAAGCTTGTGTCGTTTGCTAACAAGCTAACTGGCGTGAGGCAGCTAGGCTAGGTAACATTAGCTAGCTATTAATAAATACGATTTAAAATTTAATCTGACAAAAATGCGTCAAATTGGTTACTAATGTGAACGATCGGATCGGGAAAGATCGGTATCGGCAGATACTCAAAATCACATGATCGGGAGCAAAAAAACGTGATCGGGACATCCCTAGCAAAAATATGTAATTTCATAAAGTCTGTAAACAAAGTTCTCTCTGCTCCCAATTTGTCTCTTGCTCGTCTTTTCCTCATGCTTGTTTTGATTCTGTAGGTGTGGGGGGGGGGAATACATTTGTATGCTCCTCTCTTACACATCTTTGTAAACAAACTACTGCTTTCTAGTGTTGCCTCCTTAGAGCTGCTTGTCTGATCATAGTATGGCGAATGTGTGGGTAGTTTTGTTTACTAAAAGGATATAGAATATTAGACACAGGAAAAGAGTTCAACAATATGTCTTGTATTTATTGAAAGGATTGATTGATTGATAACTTTATTAACAGATTGCAGAATGGGTACAGTACACACAATTGTTATGGGGATGCAGACCAGAGAAAGACTTTCGTCTTGTTTACATCAGGGTCCCCCATTTTCAATTCATCATAGGATCAGAATGACATTTACGTAGGGTGGTCCATGGAACACTTGCCTTTGAGAACCAATGGTTCTCAAGCCGTAACGGCACATGGGGCAGGAGCCTATCTCCTGTTTCCGTAGCGTGAGGCAGCTTGATGTACAAGTACACCCCTTGGACATGACGCTGGTATGTCGCAAGGACTTCCCCCCAAACCAACCCTTGATGCTGAGTGTCAAGCAGGGAGGCTATGGGTACCATTTTTAAATAGTCTTTGGTATGACTCGGCCGGGGCTTGAACTCCCAGCCTCCCGAACTCAGGGCGGACACTCTACCCACGAGGCCACTGAGCCGGTTGAGCCATGGAACACTTAAACAGACATTAATGGCATGACAAAAGAATAACCAGGAAGGGGATAGAGAAATATAGTAGGAAATAAGAGAATAGAGAGATTAAAGATAGAAGTCCAGAAAGACAGAAAGAGAGCGTCTGACTCTAGACCAAGAGGAGTCCAGCCAGAAAGGAGACACCAGAAAGAGAGATTGAGCAAATGTCCTAGCCCTCCTTATTATGCTCTGTGTTTCCCTTATATGCATTCAGCCGCTGCTATGAACTAGAGGGGTTCCCAAACTTTTCAGACCGGGACCCAGAAAATAAGGCGTCAGAGAGCCGCGGCCCAATGCACATCGTCAGGCTTTTTTTTCTTTTTTTTTTGTCATGCAACCGATTTTTTAAGCCAAATATCACTTCAATCCTATTAAGTTAGTTCAAGTTAGTTATTCATTTATATGTGCTATTTATGAGAGGGCTAACTTGTTGCAAAATAATAATGATAATAATAATAGCCTCATTAAAATACTATTGTTGCTTCGGTTGTTTTCAGCGTTTTAGGTGCATAATCTGTTATTTAGTTTGAAATGTTCGTTGAAATAAGTAGATTTTTCGTTTTTGTTTATTTATTAAGTTAATATAAAACCATATAGTCACATTTTAGAATACAATAGAATAGAATTTTAGAACACAACTAGAAACACTGTCCTGGCCTGCTTCTAAGTTCAGTGGCCTAAAGAAAAAAAAAGAAAAAAAAAATGGGGATTTTTTATTTATTTTTTAATCATCTGGCGGCCCTCCCGTGGCTGCTCGCGGCCCACCTTTGGGTAGCGACCCCGACTTTGGGAACCACTGTAGACCAGGGAGGGGCAACTGGCGGCCGACGTTCCATGCGGCCCCAGGCCAATATTTATAAAAAAAAAAAAAAAAAAAAAAAAAAAAATTGGTATTCGACTAAGAAGAGTTGGCAGTCGACTATGGCTCCTTTCGATCGATTAGTCGACTATTTGACTAGTAGGGGTCAGCCCTAGTGTGGACATATTCAACGCTGTTGAAAGTGCCGTGCAGCAATATGGGGGTTTTGATAAACTGTCCGCTGTTGTTACCGATGGAGCACCCGCAATGAAAGGAAAACGCACAGGATTCACGGGCTTCTAAGGCAGAGTGGCGTTGAGTGTCCAATGCTGCACTGCATTATACATCAAGTAAGTTCGCTAACATAATTTCCATCTATTGTGGGTCACTAATAATGACCAATGCGAGTCGAGTGTAGTCAAATTATATGCGAGAGTCGTTAAATAGTTTTTCTTTTTTTTTTATCTGATATAGGAGGCTCTCTGTGCCAAGAAGCTTGAATACAGCCATGTTATGGATTTGGTTACCAAGGTTACCAATCTAATTTCTCAAACATGAAGCACATCAAGTCAAAGGAGAGAAACAGGCTGTCAGATGAAACATTATTTCATCTGATGCAGATCGCATGCACAAACATTGAAGTTGACATTCCTGCTATTGTGCGCCAACAAGAGAGACCACAAGTGTCTCATTAAAGACAGGGGGGGGGGAGATGATGAAGAGGTGTAGAGGGGGGGAAGGAGATGATGAAGAGGTGTAGAGAAGGGGGGGGAGAGATGATGAAGAGGTGTAGAGAGGGGGGGGGGGAGATGATGGAGAGGTGTAGAGAGGGGACCATTATTATTATTATTATAACCATTATTGACCCACTGTGGGGCGAGGGTGAATGTCATGCCAGTTTGATAAAGGGTCAATGGGAGGCATGTAGTATTGCACTTTACTTTACTTGCACTTTACTTGTTTACTTTTGTAGTGTTCAGATAACACTAATAACACAAACACAAAGCAGCATTCCTGCTGCATTTCACTACAACAGTAAATCAAAAGTGCAATAATAAATGATTTTGTTAAATGTATAAACTTGTATCCTGCTACTAAACAAAACATTCCTGAATGCTTCATATCCATAACATGCATTTCAGTGTTATAATGTTTTGTTTAGTAGCAGGATAAAAGTTTATACATTTAACAAAATCATTTATTATTGCACTTTTGATTTACTGTTGTAGTGAAATGCAGCAGGAATGCTGCTTTGTGTTTGTTGAGCAGTGGGCTTTAAGTTCATACATTTATTTTATTAGAAGCCTTAATTATAATTGATCATTTTTGTATATATTTGGGGTTACACAGCAATACTTTTAAATTCAGCTGTTTATAAATTCATAAAGTTGAAATTGCATTACGAAATGCATTTGAAATGGAATAAAAACAAAGTTACAACAAATTATAATTGTTTATATACCTTATTTATCACATCTGTGACTATTATGGGCTATTTGAGTGATGGGGTACTACTGGCGGGACTGCCGATAAACAATGCGGCCCCCCAGATTGATTGTGGAAATGTTGTGGCCCTCACCATATACAAAGTTGCCCACCCCTGAACTAGACTATTAAAAAAATAATAATAAATAAAGAATTATAATATTCTTTTTTTAAATGTTTTTTTTATCATTTCATTTGGGCTGTGGAGGGTGCTTAATGTCTGAAGGAGTCGACTGAAGGCTTCTTGTCCTCTGCAAAAGCATGCAATTGGTCCACCAGATGGATATATCTTGATAGTTATCTAGTGTGTTCATTAGACAGGTGAAATCCTCTTCCAGTGCCTCTGTGCCAGTTTTCTTAGGCAGTTAGCCTTGCTGGTATGCTCACCATTAGCGTTACCCACGCTTATAGGCCTCTTTGCTTTTGGAAAGAGTTTTTTTTGTGCATTAGACTAATAGTGGAGCGGCATAGCTCAACATATCAAACCAATTGTTCATTTTGTGATAAAAGCACCAAATTTGGCAGATGTGTTGATAGATATATTGGGAACAAAACTATATTGGGGCGATACAAACCATAGATATATATAGAACACTAGATAGCTTAAGGCGGAGTCACCAGCGTCACTGAACCGCCACCATCTTGGGAGAGTCAGCCTTGAGTGAGAGTGAGTGAGCTGCACAGACAAAAATACTCATAACTCGCTGAAATATTGACGGATTTACAAACTGGTTGGTTTGCTACAAACATCAAAGATGTAGTTATGATACTGCATACTTATAAAAAGAAATTTTTTTAAAGATGTTTTTTTTTTACAAACCGCTTGAATCATAGCCACGTTAATAATGCTTGTAATAAACCAAACCGTTTGTAAATCCGTCAATATTTCAGCGAGTTATGAGTATTTTTGTCTGTGCAGCTCACTCACTCTCACTCAAGGCTGACTCTCCCAAGATGGTGGCGGTTCAGTGACGTCGCTCTCCATTGGCCGGCAGCGCGGGCAAGCTATCTAGTGTTCTATATATATATCTATGTTACAACTATGTTACTAGCACCCTGGTGGCCGTGGCAGGCATTTTTCAAAATGGCCACCAGCGCTTGGTCAAACTTTCCTATCCCATTGGATTTGCATGAAATAACGGGTATAATATTGATCCCTGATATTGATATTTGTAGGAAGCAACCCTTTCGATGTCAGTCCCTCCAGCAGTAACAAGTGTGGGAAGATCAGTTGGGAGTCTCTTCCCATTTGAGAAGAGCATAAACTTTGATTTGCCAGCATTTAACACAAGAGATAGGATGTATATTATTTATGAAACTGAAAATATAGGTGTTTTACTTTACCATCATCCTCATCAACCGTGCTCTCCTCCTGTCCTCTTATCTCGACTGCGGCGGCGTCGTCGCTCTGTTCAGCGCTGAAAGCACGGATGCCGATTAATACTCTCCTGACCCGACTACGAGGTTAATCGGATTATGGAAAGCAGACATCGTGTTTTTAATACAATACATGAGAATATGTATTTTCATTCTATTCTATAAACAGTGAAATAACGTCTAACCCTGTCAAACTGTTCAGCGGCACGATCGAACGTTCTTGTCATGAGCTTAAAGAGGATTCCAACATCACTGCACTTATGTAGAAGCCCATAAAAATATAATAATTTTTGTACACATGATCTCAAGAAGGTGCTGAATGAGCTACATTTTTCATGTCTGGTCATTTTTAGCATGGTGTTATAATTCACCATCAAAGATAAAAATAATAATAATAATAATAATAATAATAATAATAATAATAATAATAATAATAATAATAATAATAATAATAATAATAATAATAATAATAATAATAATAATAATAATAATAATAATAATAATAATAATAATAATAATGAATATTGATATTCTCTGTTGGTTCATTACAATTTACTCAAGCCTAGTAACAGACACAATATTTCTGACACTGGAACATTCCCTGAGATCCATAGATGTCCCTAGATACCAACATGCTAATGGTAATGGACCTTGTAGAAGTGGAGCAATCTTCCATTTACTTAGGTTACGTATGTTTTTTTAAGCAAGTTTTCTGAAAATATGGCTAGGGCTTAAAAGGTTAAGACCATATTGGAATAACATGTATGAATTCACCGTCTTAGACCATATAGGAATAGCATGTATGAATGAGAGATAGAGAGAGAGAGAGAGAGAGAGAGAGAGAGAGAGAGAGAGAGAGAGAGAGAGAGAGAGAGAGAGAGAGAGAGAGAGAGAGAGAGAGAGAGAGAGAGAGAGAGAGAGAGAGATTCATTCTGAGAGTGGTGCATGTTACAAATACTGACTGAACATGGGGCACAGGAAGAACATTATGTCAATTCTTAAAATGGGAGGAGTAAATCTTATCAGATGGGTCTCTGTATGTTCTGTGGTCTGATGAGAACATTTGGGAAGCCTAGAGAAGTCTGATGCCATCTTTCTCTCTGTGAGTCTCTACTCCATCTGCTGGGCTTCAAGAATAACTACACACAGCCTGACCGCAACCACAGGAAGGAACGCCACATCTCACATTGCTGTTGAAACTTTAGTGGACCAACAGTTCTAGAAGTTAGTGGACCAACAGTCCTAGGAGTTAGTGGACTAACAGTCCTAAGAGTTAGTGGAC
The DNA here is from genome assembly GCF_963971535.1 of Notolepis coatsorum. Lineage (NCBI taxonomy): Eukaryota > Metazoa > Chordata > Actinopteri > Aulopiformes > Paralepididae > Notolepis > Notolepis coatsorum. The sequence goes on along the minus strand of NC_140179.1, from coordinate 87,227,243 downwards.
CAACAGTCCTAGGAGGTAGTGGACTAACAGTCCTAAGAGTTAGTGGACTAACAGTCCTAAGAGTTAGTGGACTAACAGTCTAACAAGTTAGTGGACTAACAGTCCTAGGAGGTAGTGGACTAACAGTCCTAAGAGTTAGTGGACTAACAGTCTAACAAGTTAGTGGACCAACAGTCCTAGGAGGTAGTGGACTAACAGTCCTAAGAGGTAGTGGACTAACAGTCCTAAGAGTTAGTGGACTAACAGTCCTAGGAGGTAGTGGACCAACAGTCCTAGGAGGTAGTGGACCAACAGTCCTAGGAGGTAGTGGACTAACAGTCCTAGGAGGTAGCGGACCAACAGTCCTAGGAGGTAGTGGACTAACAGTCCTAAGAGTTAGTGGACTAACAGTCCTAAGAGTTAGTGGACTAACAGTCTAACAAGTTAGTGGACTAACAGTCCTAGGAGGTAGTGGACTAACAGTCCTAAGAGGTAGTGGACTAACAGTCCTAAGAGTTAGTGGACTAACAGTCCTAGGAGGTAGTGGACCAACAGTCCTAGGAGGTAGTGGACCAACAGTCCTAGGAGGTAGTGGACTAACAGTCCTAGAAGGTAGCGGACCAACAGTCCTAGGAGGTAGTGGACTAACAGTCCTAAGAGTTAGTGGACTAACAGCCCTAAGAGTTAGTGGACTAACAGTCTAACAAGTTATTGGACTAATAGTCTAACAGGTTAGTGGACTAATAGTCTAACAGGTTAGTGGACCAAGAGTCAATACCGGTCTCTACCTCGTCCAACACTTGGGTCGCTCCTGCTCCCTGCTCTCCTCTCTTTCCATCCCCTGCTCCCTTCTTCGTTCCCTCTCCTTGCTCATTTGTCTCCATTGCAGCTGTTGGGGGGAAATACAGTTTAGTATAAATATACAGTATAGATTTATTGTAGAAAAATCTATATGCTTACACATCAAGATCCTTAAATATACAGTATACATGTATTATAGAAACATCAAGATCAGATCAGAATTCAAATATAATTCACACATGTTGTTTCTATAGCCTAATATTATGAGTATTATCCCTCATGGGAACATTTACATTGCAGCAAGACTCATCACACAATATCCCATACTGAACAGGAATATAATAAATATAGTGCTCAACAAATCAATCTTAACTATATTCATAGGACATACTTGACTCCTATAAGACTGAACAAAATGGGTCTTAAACAAGACTCCAAATGCTCCTTATGTACAAATGGGGACGAGGGGACCTTTATGCACATGTATTGGGACTGCCCACCAGTTAAGATATTCTGGGAAGAAGTGACCCAGCAATTATCAAATCTCTTAATTCTGAATATACCTGTACACCCCTCTATATTACTGCTGAATGATGTTTTTGAATATGCAGTAGCTATACAACAAAAGAGATTGGTTTTAGCTGGTATTACAGTGGCTAAAAAACTGATAGCATCACGATGGTTTCAACCGGAAAAAAATTGCCGAAAGGTCTGGATTCTTACATATCTCGATGTGATTTATCTAGAAATATCTACAGCAAGAATTTTGGGTCTCAATGAATCCAAATTGACAATGTGGTTAGAAGTGGTGGAGAGAATAAAAGCTAGCATTTAATGGTAGTATTTGGTTAGGAGCGAAGGATAATGGATGGATTATCCATGGGGGGGTCCAGGGCGGGGGGTGCGAGCAGGAGCATATGTGTGTAGGGGAATAGATAGCAGGTATTAGGGGTATATCTTGTATAAGACATTTATTCAAACGATGAGTTAACTGATGTACACTGTTTTACAATGCTTGTATATCTAATCGTGTGTTGTCATGTTTGTTTATGTGTTTGTTTAAAAAATAATTAAAAAAAAAATACAAAAAAAATATATAGTGCCTGCCTTTATAACGTTTTACATACAGTCGTTTTTGCCTTCAAATAGCACTACTTTACTAATTTCATGTTTTTTTTTAATGCTATTGTAACACTATTATATGTTATGGTGGTGATGCACTGGCCAACGTTTTGGGTCAGATTCTACAGCTCAGTTTAGATTTGTGAATGAAGTCTCTGAACTCACTGAATACCAGCGAGACTATAGTGATGTATAGTTACTCCATCAGTCCATACATATCTGGATGAAACAGTACTGTATGTCTGTATGTCATAAATGGCATGATGAATTGAAAATGGGGGACCCTGATGTAAACAAGACGAAAGTCTTTCTCTGGTCTGCATCGCCTTAACACTTGTTTGTATTGAGCCTTACTGTATTGTACCCATTCTGCAATCTGTTAATAAAGTTTTCAATCAATCCTCCTGGCGTGGCACTACTCCATAGACGGTGAATAGTGGAACAATTCCTAGGACACAATAGCCCCTTTCGCACATGGACTGTACTCCTGATCTTAACTGCAAACGTTCAAATTATTATGATAAACTGAGTGGTTGTCGGAACACAAGCAGATCATTGTTCACAGAATACACACAGCAAGCGAGTGAGCATATTGATTAACGTCATAGATTAATCATGTTATGTAATATGTACACAACGATAGTTAAATTATACACTGCAACATTATAAGTTGTTGTATTGTATATGATCCTCTTTTTTTTGTATACAGTCCAACCCCAAACAATCCTTTAGCAAACAATAAAGACTACAGATCAAGTCTGTTAGGAGCCCGGATCTGCCGTCCGTAGTGTGACATATCTGGGGGCTTTGCTGGGGTGGTTATCGCCTTATCGGATGAACAGGTGGGCTGTCTGCCTGCCTAGCCGCATACCTCGTTACCACACCCAGCTCTTAGTATCTCTGGTCCCGCCTGGCTCAAGTTATATGGGGGTCGGGGACCCTGATGTAAACAAGACGAAAGTCTTTCTCTGGTCTGCATTCCCTTAACAATTGTGTGTATTGAGCCGTGCTGTATTATTGTACCCATTCTGCAATCTGTTAATAAAGTTTTCATCCATATCCACCCCTGCTGCTAAAATGGCGTCAGTGCTCCTGTTCCCGCCTCTATACCTGTTGTCTTCATCAGTCAAAACATCAGAGAAACCAGCGAATTGTGGATAAATAACTGATGGATAATATCGACAAAAAAAGGAATGAAGTTCGAGGTTAGCGACTAAAACAACCTACACCACCAAACCGTGTGTTATTATCTAACTAGCTTTGCTTTATTTTCATAACTTAAAAACCGTCCGTCCGTTTCATCATGTTGTGGATGGAGTGATGTGTCTCTCGAGGCGCGTGCCTGTAGTTTAATTTAAATACTATGCAGACCCGGTTGGGCGGCGGAGTTATGTATTAATCTGCCAGTATAATTTAAATAACATCATGACTAACTCCAATTAAGAGCCAATAACAATGGCTCAGCTACAGTTACAAAATTAATTTGTGTAATTGCCAGTAGTTTATACAGTTTACTTATGCACACATTCATTTTTAAATGGTTTGCTTCGCCCTCACTGCAACATAAGCAGCAAGCAGATGATCAAATGGAGCGCACCTACAGTGAGTGATCTTCTCGGCGGGGTCAAGGGGGGGGACTAATATTTAATTAACCACAAGTGAATGAATGAATGAATGAATGAATGAATGAATGAATGAATGAATGAATGAATGAATGAATGAATGAAAACTTTATTTAACAGATTGCAGAATGGGTACAATACAGTACGGCTCAATACACACAATTGTTGAGGGGATGCAGACCAGAGAAAGACTTTCGTCTTGTTTACATCCCCCCATGTTCAATTCATAGTGGGTCAAGTCAGCCCGATGAGAGAACATATCACGTGTGACTATTCTGACCGTATAGCCTTGACTACAGACAGGACAGCTAATATAAGAGGTTGGCAGTCGACTACGGCTCCTTTCGATTGATTAGTCGACTAGTTTTGGTCAGCCCTAGTAATTTGTAAACAGATTTGTTATTTGACTTGCCACAAATCTCACCCCACTTATTGTCTAGTGATTGATTCCGTATTTACAGGTGAAGACCTGAGGAAAAGGCTGCAGGGAGACAATGCGTGACGCATCTCAGCATCAATGGGCCCCTACCAGTGAATTCCCCGACCAAAGAGCCCTAGAGCTTTTCTTTCAAAAGCCCAGGAAAATGAAATGCTCTAAGGCAGAATGTAGCCTATGCCACTGAGACTTCTTAACACTTTCCGTGCCAGCCATGCGGTGCCTTTGAACCCTGTTGCGTGCCAACAGTCTATTGAATGACAGAACGCTCACATTTGTGAACGCACAAACTATATCTTAAATTATGGCTATGTGTCTAATATGACCGTCGCTTATCAATGATTGTTTGCAGTCAACATTGTCGAAACGGATTTTTCGTTTTATACCATTCCGTTTTATACCATTTTGAAAAACACAATTTTTTTGAACGTTTCAGAAAAAGAAATTAAGATTCTGCAGGAATCGCGCTTTACTGGAATACACAAAACACGTTGTAATTTTTCGGCCTATTTATGAATTGTTTTCAAATAAACGCTAGATTATAGATAGTATATGTGTTATGGTTTGTAACCGACCCCAATCGCACAACACAAGACAGGTATGAGAGTAAGCCAAGAACGGGCATTTATTGAAAACACTCAGAAAAACGGCACTGTCCCTTTAAGGGAGAACACCAATACTGGATAAACAAGAAAGGGAAAAGGCCCAGTGCCTTTAAGAGGCGAGCTGGCTAAGGGGAAGGCAAAGGGAAGGCTAAAGGAAACAGGGCCGGGGCAAGGGAAGGCAGGAACAGGGAGGACTAGGAGGACTGGACAGGGAGGACTAGGAGGAACTAGAGAGGGGAGAACAGGGACAAAGGCCCGCGGAGGCGGGCTGGGGAGAGGGAGGACTGGAAGGACTAGATAGGGAGGACTACTGGGACAGAGAAAACAGGGTGAGGCCTTGGAACAGGGCGAGGGCTGGAGCTGCATACTGGGACAGAGAAAACAGGGTAAGGCCTAGGAACAAGCATTAATGAATGTTGCTGCTCTGCAGCTTCTCCCGGGATGGTAGTCTGGGGAAGCAGGTGGGAACATCAGAGCCGCTCTGCAGACTTCTCTCGGCAGAACTCCGAGGTGGGTAAACGGAACCGAGAGGGAGAGAGGGAGTGGGTTAGCTCAGAGTGCAGTTGGAACAGAGCAGGTGACAGGAGAGGTGACTTGTAACCAAAAACAGAGTTATCCAAGTGACTGAATCTTCGGTGTATAATAAACACTGTGAGCGAAGTCCCAAAATACAAATCCAGGTGATAATATCTTCGGTGTGTAAACACACAGTGGGCGATGTTAGGCCAAAATATAATCCCAATGAAACAATCCAAAAAGGGCTAAACGCTGGGTGAGTGACTGTCTGAATAAAAAGCTGGATATCTTCAGTGTTATATAAACACACGAAAAACGGATAGGATCAAAGACAGTCATAAAAACTCACCCAGGCGCTGTGCGTAAAGAGCGTTGGAACAGAACGGAGCGAGCGCGTCGCCACGGGGAAAGGGTTGTCCAAGCGGAGGTCTGAGTGGTGCGCGACTTGCTTAGAGTACGCGCCGGTACGGAGGGCGCATCTGGCGCGGAGGTCTGAGTGGTGCGCGACTGCTTGGAGTGCGCGCCGGTACGGAGGACGCATCTGGAGTGCGTCTGCGCGGAAGAGCGCGCCAGGCTCGGAGGTCTGGATGGTGCGTCTGGGCGTCTGCTGCGCGGAGGTCTGGATGTGCGTCAGGACGTCTGCTGCGCGGAGGTCTGAAGTGGATCACTGGGATACCTCCCGTGGAAGTCTTAGAGAGCGCAGTCCAGTGTCTCCCTCAGGCAACGGCGACAGGAGGCGAAGGCTGGAGCACATCTCACGCCGGAGATGAAAACAGCATAAACAGACAGTGGAACTCCTGAAGGAGTCTAGGTGATAGAGAATATGATACCGAATGATACGGCATGTTACGGCACGACCCGACAAGGGACAGAGGGGAGAGCGAGGTACTTAAAGCCCACAGGGGAACTAATTAGAATGCACCACAGGTGCGTGAAGGTAATTGATACTTGAAACTAAAAGTGTGTGTTCGGCGCCAGACCAATCAAACACATAATGACAGGTAGTCCAAGGGTGTGGTTGCTGAAGAGCAAACGAACGCGAGGGTGGGGGCTAGTGAGGTGAGGAGAATGCAATTGATAACAGTAGGCTTAAAGGAACAGAGCGAGTAGGTGAGCAACAGGCTTAAAGGAACAGAGCGAGTAGGTGAGCAGCGGACAAAACCTCACAGTACCCCCCCCTCCACGGGAGCCACCCGGCGACCCAAAAATACAGACAGAGTGGCAGGGGACAAAACAAGGCAAAAACAAAAAGTACTGGGCCAAGCCAGCAGGGGAAGCCACAACAAAAGTGGGGCTAGCAAAAGAACAGGGTAGCCGAGGGGTAACTAGGGTAGCCGAGGGGCAACCATGGTAGCTGAGGGGCAACTGGAGGAGCTGAGTGGTAACTAAGAGGAGCACCGGGAAAAAGGGCCAGCAGAGGGAAGGTTAGCTGCCAAGGCACCGATAGCTACAGGGCCTATGCTGGCTGTACTGCTACATCAACATAGAGGCTGCGCTAGCTGCCGGAGCTAGGCTAGCAGAGGGAAAGGGTAGCTGCCAGGGCACTGATAGCTACAGGGCCTAGGCTAGCTGTACTGCTACATTAACATAGAGGCTGCGCTAGCTGCCGGAGCTAGGCTGGCAGACAGGGCTGGACCAGCATGAGAGAACAAGCTAGCTGGAAGGACAGTCCTAGCTGTGGGGAACTGACCTTGCTAGCTGAAGGGGCAGTCCTAGCAGTGTGAGAAAACTGACCCTGCTAGCTGAAAGGGCAGTCCTAGCAGTGGGAAAAAACTGACCTTGCTAGCTGAAAGGGCAGTCCTAGCAGTGGGGAAACTGACCTTGCTAGCTGAAAGGGCAGTCCTAGCAGTGGGAAAGCTACACAAAAAGTGGAGGCCATGCAGAGGGACCGGGTTAGCTGCCTGGGCATGGCTAGCTACAGGGCCTATGCCAGCTGCAAGGGCTGCATTAACATAGAGGCTGTGCTAACAGCCGGGGCTAAGCTAGCAGACTGGGGCCATGCAGAGGGACTGGGTTAGCTGCCAGGGCATGGCTAGCTACAGGGCCTATGCCAGCAGCAAGGGCTGCATCAACATAGAGGCTGTGCTAGCAGCCAGGGCAAAGCTAGCAGACAGGGGCCATGCTGGTAGTAGAGGCCTAACAAGCTGCAGGGGAGCTAACGAGGCTAACAGGGAACCAAACAGGGGAGTCAACAGGCTAACAGGGGAGCTAAACAGGGCTAACATAGAAGCTAACAGGGCTAACAGGATAGAAGCTAACAGGGCTAACAGGGGAGCTAACAGGGGAACTAGAGGGAACAAGAAAAAAAAAAGGCAAACTCAACCTACACCGTCTGTGCTGGCTGGGGTCGTCGATTTGGTCGGGTCGTACTGTTATGGTTTGTAACCGACCCCAATCGCACAACACAAGACAGGTATGAGAGTAAGCCAAGAACGGGCATTTATTGAAAACACTCAGAAAAACGGCACTGTCCCTTTAAGGGAGAACACCAATACTGGATAAACAAGAAAGGGAAAAGGCCCAGTGCCTTTAAGAGGCGAGCTGGCTAAGGGGAAGGCAAAGGGAAGGCTAAAGGAAACAGGGCCGGGGCAAGGGAAGGCAGGAACAGGGAGGACTAGGAGGACTGGACAGGGAGGACTAGGAGGAACTAGAGAGGGGAGAACAGGGACAAAGGCCCGCGGAGGCGGGCTGGGGAGAGGGAGGACTGGAAGGACTAGATAGGGAGGACTACTGGGACAGAGAAAACAGGGTGAGGCCTTGGAACAGGGCGAGGGCTGGAGCTGCATACTGGGACAGAGAAAACAGGGTAAGGCCTAGGAACAAGCATTAATGAATGTTGCTGCTCTGCAGCTTCTCCCGGGATGGTAGTCTGGGGAAGCAGGTGGGAACATCAGAGCCGCTCTGCAGACTTCTCTCGGCAGAACTCCGAGGTGGGTAAACGGAACCGAGAGGGAGAGAGGGAGTGGGTTAGCTCAGAGTGCAGTTGGAACAGAGCAGGTGACAGGAGAGGTGACTTGTAACCAAAAACAGAGTTATCCAAGTGACTGAATCTTCTGTGTATAATAAACACTGTGAGCGAAGTCCCAAAATACAAATCCAGGTGATAATATCTTCGGTGTGTAAACACACAGTGGGCGATGTTAGGCCAAAATATAATCCCAATGAAACAATCCAAAAAGGGCTAAACGCTGGGTGAGTGACTGTCTGAATAAAAAGCTGGATATCTTCAGTGTTATATAAACACACGAAAAACGGATAGGATCAAAGACAGTCATAAAAACTCACCCAGGCGCTGTGCGTAAAGAGCGTTGGAACAGAACGGAGCGAGCGCGTCGCCACAGGGAAAGGGTTGTCCAAGCGGAGGTCTGAGTGGTGCGCGACTTGCTTAGAGTACGCGCCGGTACGGAGGGCGCATCTGGCGCGGAGGTCTGAGTGGTGCGCGACTGCTTGGAGTGCGCGCCGGTACGGAGGACGCATCTGGAGTGCGTCTGCGCGGAAGAGCGCGCCAGGCTCGGAGGTCTGGATGGTGCGTCTGGGCGTCTGCTGCGCGGAGGTCTGGATGTGCGTCAGGACGTCTGCTGCGCGGAGGTCTGAAGTGGATCACTGGGATACCTCCCGTGGAAGTCTTAGAGAGCGCAGTCCAGTGTCTCCCTCAGGCAACGGCGACAGGAGGCGAAGGCTGGAGCACATCTCACGCCGGAGATGAAAACAGCATAAACAGACAGTGGAACTCCCGAAGGAGTCTAGGTGATAGAGAATATGATACCGAATGATACGGCATGTTACGGCACGACCCGACAAGGGACAGAGGGGAGAGCGAGGTACTTAAAGCCCACAGGGGAACTAATTAGAATGCACCACAGGTGCGTGAAGGTAATTGATACTTGAAACTAAAAGTGTGTGTTCGGCGCCAGACCAATCAGGTAGTCCAAGGGTGTGGTTGCTGAAGAGCAAACGAACGCGAGGGTGGGGGCTAGTGAGGTGAGGAGAATGCAATTGATAACAGTAGGCTTAAAGGAACAGAGCGAGTAGGTGAGCAACAGGCTTAAAGGAACAGAGCGAGTAGGTGAGCAGCGGACAAAACCTCACAATATGTGTACTTATGCACGCTATAGAAGCGGGCTGAAAAATCGATTCTCTTATTTCCTGATCGCACACACACACACGGGACACGTTGATATATCTGTGAAAATGGCTCTGATTATCCCAATACTGGTAAAATAGATTCCTTACCTCAGATCAGATGTCCTCCAAAAAGATTATTCCAATTCCTGATCGCCATTCCAAATATCGATCACGTTTATTGATCCAACGCTGGGTACTGGAAACACTTATTCTCCGCTGTTCTGCGGCTCGTCGATGACTGGGATTGGCTCCGGTTACATGCCTGAGGAGTAAAATGTGGATTCTGGACTATTTTATTCTCATGAGTTTCATTCAATCCAATCCAATGGGGTGCAATACCATCTGGAGAGACGATAGGGGGCGGTATTTTCCCAATGGAGCTCAGAGAGAGTTCCAGTGGTAACGTGAGGCTAGATTGATGAAATATTAATGGAAATCGCTAATAAATAAAAAACGATTAAACGAGGCTGCTCAACGTTTTGGTTGACATCGACCTGCATTTAATGTGACGCCGATCTGCATTTTACTCTGACGACTCGCTCCATGCCAAGTGAGAGTAGGGCAGGATCATGATTAAATGGGTAGGAGAAGAAAAAAAATACGTCATTTAGCTGACACTTTTATCCAAAGCGACTTACAAGTTCTGTACGACAGGTCATCAGGAAGGATACAACTCTATCAGCTGAGTAACAATATCCATCAAAGTGTTGCGTGTTACAGTGTAGGTTAGTTTATTAGGACAAGTGCATGACAGTAAGGTTAGTTAGGGTTATAATTTTTTTTTTTTTTTTTTTAGATAATGGTTGAAGAAGTGCGTCTTTAGTCGACGGCGAAAGATTGGACGGGATTCGGCTGTCCTAACTGGGGTGGGTAGTTCATTCCACCATTGTGGGGCAAGGACTGAGAATAGGCGGCTTCTCTTTGATGACCCTCCCGGAGTTTGAATAGTTGTAGGTCTAAGGCGGCCAGAAGATGCAGAGCGTAGGGGTCTTGAGGGTGTGTAGTTAGAGACCATTGACCGGAGGTAGGCGGGAGCGGTTCCCTTTGCCGCACGGTATGCTAGGTCGAGGGCCTTGAAGCGGATACGTGCAGCAATGGGGAGCCAGTGCAGGTCCCTAAGAAGTGGGGTGACATGGGCCGACTTCGGTAGGTTTGAGATCAGGCGGGCCGCTGCGTTCTGAATGAGTTGAAGAGGCTTGGTGGCAGTGGCCGGGAGGCCAGCTAGCAGTGCGTTGCAGTAGTTGAGGCGGGAGATGACTGTTGATTGGACGAGGAGTTGGGTGGCTTCTTTTGTCAGGAAGGGGCGGATCCTTCTGACGTTGCTCAGGAGGAATCGGCAGGTTCTGGTTGTCGCTGCGATGTGAGCAGAGAAGTTCAACTGGTCGTCGAGGACAACACCAAGGTTCTTGGCGGTCGGGGACGCGGTCACAGCTGCATTCTCGACTGTGATGGAGAGGTCGGTCAGGGGGGAGGATTTGGCCGGCAGGTGGAGCAATTCTGTTTTGCTTAGGTTCAGTTTGAGGTGGTTGGTCGTCATCCAGGCGGAGATGTCGGACAGACAGGCCGAGATCCGCTCAGAGATGTGGATATCTGAGGGAGGGAAGGAGAGGAAGAGTTGAGTATCATCGGCATAACAATGATATGAGAAGCCATGAGACGTGATAATGTAAACGTAGGCAGTGAAGGATGTCTAGGTTTTTCAAAGTGTATATAATGTAAAATATTGGTGGATGACAGCTATAGCCATCTCAGAGAAGGAAGACAACAGAGATAATCAGTATGTTAGCAGCAGTCTGTCTCCACGATAGTAAGCAGGGTGTGTGAATGCCAAGGTCATCAGCAGGTTCGTAATCAAAACATTGCACTGAGCAGGCAGGCAGAGAGAACTATGGAGAGTTTGAACGGACGTTTAGTGTGTGGAAGGTGAACAGCGTGTCACAAAGCAATGAGAAGAGAGGCCGGGCCTGTCGTTGCTATGACGAGAATTTGAACCGATTTCACGGGAAGGGGGGAGGAGAGGACTGGAGTGCCACAATGACAGGCTTTTGGGATAACAGCCAGGCCGCGATGACCACCGAGCGGGGTGAAAGGAGAGATAATTAGAATAATGAATTTAGTTTCTTCCCAAGACTTTTCAAGGACAATTACAGAACTGGTTTCCATCTGATTACGAGGTTTTGTTTATGGAATAAACAACGTTTTCCAAGAAAGGTATGAAGTGGCCAGTGTCGAATTCTTATGATTATGGATTGCATTAAAGGGGAATGACAAAGATTGTACAGCCAGTATGACAAGGTCGACGTCGGAGAGAGAAATAAACACAACGCAGAACTACACAAACACAGATGAAGAGGTGATATAAGGCTGATTATGATCAAATCCAACAGCAGGTAGATGACGCTAAATTTCGTTTTACTATCGCTAATCGTCACCCATTCCAATTCATATACATTTGGACCATGTCTTTTTTCATCATCTGAAGAAACTTGAGATGTTTGAATGGCTTTTTTTTTTTTTTTTTTTTTTTTTCCTCCTGATTTTTTCTGTGTTTTTTCCTCCCATCCCAATTTAGTCATTATGCCAATTCCCCCCTCCCCTACCTGGTCGTTGCACGCATGTTCCCCCTACTGGTCGGTCTAGGGATCCCTGAGGTCTACCACATGCTTCCTCTGATACATGCGGAGACAGCCAGCGGCTCTCTTTTCACCTGACAGTGCGGACTCTCATTGGTGAAGTGTAACGCATGGAAGGTCACACTACCTTTGGCTTTTCTAAATGAAGTGTGTAAAACTGCCAGTTTTATTTCGAAATATTGGAAACGGAGATAACATACTCTTTATTTTGACATTGGATGACGACGACATGACAGAAGTTGAACAGCGTGGGAACATTTGTGTAAACATGTAGAGACATGTAGGAAATTGGTCCGCGGAGGTACGCTAGACTATGAAAGCTCAAAGTGTCCACCGCGGAGTCCGCTCCGCGCACTGTCCGCCTGACCATGGGAGTCATCAAGTGAACATATCTTGTATTTGGTACAATAAGTCCAATATTGAGTAGAATTATCTTATCCCACTGGCAGATCATTTAGCTTTTTTCTGATTTTGGTCAATTTAATCTTGTTTTAAGAAAACAAGATTAACATTATCTTAAAACAAGATAAAATTTACCAAAATCAAGAAAAAAAAGCAAAATTATCTGCCAGTGGAATAAGATCATTCAAGATAATTCTACTCAATATTGGACTTATTGTACCAAATATAAGATATTTTCACTTGATAAGATTTCATTTTTTGCAGTGTACAAATATGCAGCTACCTGGGCCTCCAGAGCACTTCTAGTGTCAGCGGACACACCAAAAACATCCTAGCAAATTCACACGCACATGACTCCATGAACATGAACATGAATAACCTAAATAATACTCCGGCAGTGTGCGCTAATATGGATTCCGGCAGAGTGCACGGAGCACAGCACCGCTGTTGAATTTATTTTCAGGGGAAACACCGTCTCTGCTCTGTCCATAGGCGTATGTGGTTGGTGGCCAATCCCAAACAAGGCATCTGTGCATTTTCCCACCAAACCTAGGTTCAAATGCATAGCTTATGTGCTTTTGCTGACGCGTTTTCTCCCCTAGCCCATTTTGCTACATGTTGGCCCAGAGATAACTAGGGAAATGCACAGGTGCTTGGCCTTGACACAGACACACCACTGAACTAAGGAGAGGCCTGAATGAACTTACAATATGTCATAACTCATACTCAATATTAGGGATGCTCGATATTGGCTTTTTTTTTTACCGATACCGATATAGTCCAACTCTTACGATTTAGTGCTTGAATGCCCACCATCCACTTCAATGTTAGCGTTAATATTGCCTAATCTATGTTTTAAATTATGGCTATGTGTCTAACCCTAGCCCGTCGCTTATCAATGACTCATTTTCCAGTCAACACTGTCGAAGCGGATTGTTTTTTTATCGGTTCATTTCCGTTTTATAGCATCTTGAAACGCCCTCGTTTTCAAGGAAAATAAAAAGATTCCATAATAAACGGAATATTCTAGAATACACAAAAAACGTTATAATTTTTCGGCCTATTAATGAATCGTTTTCAAATAAACGCTAGATTATCGATAGTATATGTGTACGTATGCACGCTGGGGCCGCAATCTGATATTTGATCTGATATATTTCCTGATCGCTCGCACAGCCAAACAGCCATATCACATATAGGGGAAACGCTTATATTTCCGTGAAAACAGGTCTGGTAAGACTGGTAAAATAGATTCCTTACCTGAGATCAGATGGTATCCAAAAAGATTATTCCAATTCCTGATCGCCATTCCAAAAATCGATCCTTTTATTGATCCAACCTACATACTGTAAAACACATATTACACGCTGTTCTGAGGCTCCACAATGACTGGGATCATCTCCGGTTACATGCGTGAGAAGTCAAATGTGGATTCCGGAATTTTTTTTTATCATCCATTTTCATCGAGTCCATTACAAAAGGGTGCATTACCATCTGGGAGACGATAGGGGGCACTTTTTTCACATCTGAGCTCCTGATGGGGCTGGTTTCCCAACGGTAGACTCGGTTGATGAAATATGAATTCAGATCGCTAATAAAAAAAAATTCACGCTAATTGTCGTGCTGGGCATTCAGGGGGCGGACTGCTAACACGTGTTATGTCGTGGCTGGCATTCAAAGTGTTAATTTCCGATACCGATATCAACCGATACCGATATATGCAGGGTTTCCCCCAGCAAAAAACTGAATAATTTCAGGTAATTAACATTACATATCTCTTGTCGTGTAATAACACAACATTATGCATACTTTGACAATAGATAAAATAATAATTTGTTCTTACTTGCCTGGGTAAATAAAGGTTAAATAAATGTAAAAAAAATTATTTGAAAACCGATAGATATTTTCCGATATCAAATTTTTATGCCAATATCGGCCGATAATATATCGGTAGGCCGATAATATCGGACATCCCTACTCAATATTCTATATTGATAATGATTGTACCTAATAACATTTAATAATAACTTTTAACTTAGATCAATGTCCCCAATAAGGTAAATAATAAGTACAAAGTCACTGAATATTCAAGCCGGATAATAATTTCCCACAAACGCAAACAGCAAGTCAGAGCTAGAAGACCTACCAGAGGAAGACAGCCGGGGCTGTTTTTTTCACAATCAAATATTAATTTCCACAATTTTCACTACTGCTCCTGCTATTTCTTTTCCATAAAAGCTACACAAACGCTGCTCAACTGCTGCTTTAACACTTTCAGTGCCGGCCTCCGTTTCCTATTTACCCCGTTGAATGCCGCCACCCACTTCAATGATAGAGCTCTCATATTTGTGAACGTATAAACTATGTCTTAAATTATGGCTGTGTGTCTAATGCGACCATCGCTTGTCAATGACTTGTTTGCAGGCAACATTGTCGAAACAGATTGTTTTTTAATCTGTTCATTTCCGTTTTATACCATTTTGAAAAACGCTTGTTTTATGAAAGTTCCAGAAATTTTTTGAAGATTCTGTGATAATCGCCCTTTAGTGGAATATACTGGAATACACAAAAAAGGTTGTAATTTTTCGGCCTATTTATGAATAGTTTTCAAATAAACGCTAGATTATCGATAGTATATGTGTACTTATGCACGCTATAGAAGCGGGCTGAAAAATCGAGTATCCATTTCATGATCAGCACACACACACATAGAGCCCATGTTGATATATAGGTGAAAAAAGTTCTGATTATCCCAAGACTGGTCAAATAGATTCCTTACCTCAGATCAGATGTTCTCCAAAAAGATTATTCCAATTCCTGATTGCCATTCCAAATATCGATCGCGTTTATTGATCCAATGCTGGGTACTGTAAACACACATTCTCCACTGTTCTGCGGCTTGGCAATGACTGCAGTAGGTTCGGGTTACTTGTCTGAGAAGTAAAATGAGGAAGCAGGATTTTATTTTCTCCATGCTTTTCATTCAATCCAATGGAGTGCAGTACCTCTAGGAGAGACGATAGGGGGCGGTATTTTCCCAATGGAGCTCAGACATAGACCTAGTGGTAACGGGAGGCTAGATTGATGAAATATGATGGAAATCGCTAATAAGCCCCCTCTAACCCCCCCTAGGCCTCTCTAACCCCCCCCCCTAGCCCTCACTAACCCCCCTAGCCCTATCTAACCCCCCCTAGCCCTCTCTAACCCCCCTTAGCCCTCACTAGCCCCCCCCTAGCCCTCACTAGCCCCCCCTAGCCCTCACTAGCCCCCCCTAGTCCTCACTAACCCCCCCTAGCCCTATCTAACCCCCCTAGCCCTCTCTAGCCCCCCCTAGCCCTCACTAACCCCCCCCCTAGGCCTCACTAGCCTCCCCTGGCCCTCACTAACCCCCCCTAGCCCTGTCTAACCCCCCCTAGGCCTCACTAGCCCCCCCCTAGGCCTCACTAGCGCCCCCTAGCCCTCGCTCTGACCTTCACTGGAGTTATTGTATATGGACTCTGAGGAAGCCCACTAAAGCGCTCGTTTATAGTTCAAACCACAATGGAGCCTAATATTTACTATTGGAATTTAATTATCCCTATGCAAACCACTGAAATATAATTTATATCGAATTATTTGCTGTATATACTGTATATATATAGTATATTACATAGTGTGTGAATTATTATAATACTTTTTTTCAATGAAGAAACCATTTGTATGAGTTGTACTAGTACTGTATAGGCATATCTTTCTTACACGCATGGCTTCAGATTGGGTTCCATAAGCCTCGTTACCACTAACCACACTGGTGATGTTACCATTTAGACCTCTGGACAAAGTTAGGGACTCTGGAGAGGGTTGTCCCACTGTGAAACTACATGTGTCATCATTATGCGGACATGAAACACACAGAACTAGACTAGGAAACCCCGGTATGTACACTGGAGCACCTCACTTCTGTCGTCAGCAGTGGCGTCAATTCAGTAACATAGGTATGGCGAGGAGGGAGGGTGGGGCCAAGGGGGGGGGGGGGGGGGGGGGGGGAATTTTCCTTAGGTACGGTTTTGAGGTGTGTGTTCAATAGAATGTAGTATCAAAATGGGTTACTGAATGCTGAACTGCACTGTTATCATCACTAAGCCATTGTAAGACCTTACCTGTGTCCCTTGCCTCTGCTGCCCTTTGACAAAAAAACGTCTGTATGTCCATTTTCCTTAATTTAATTTTTGGCATATTTGAGTTAGTCACCTAGTAAAAGTCACCTAGTAAAAGTGAGATAATTGACAATAATAATAATAATAATAATAATAATAATAATAATAATAATAATAATAATAATAATAATAATAATAATAATAATAATAATAATAATAATAATAATAATAATAATAATAATAATAATAATAATAATAATAATAATAATAATAATAATAATAATAATAATAATAATAATAACTTTATTTGTATAGCACTTTTCATACAGAGGTTGCAGTTCAAAGTGCTTCACAACAGTAAAAAATACAGGCATAAGCGGGCATAAAAAAGATAGACAGGTAGCAGGGTATGGCAAATCACAGTGTTTCACATAAGGATCTAGCATCCCAATAGGCTCTCCACTTACAGTTTTCAGTAACACAAATAATAAAAATAGTTTAAAATGATTCAGTTTAAAAATAGTCTAAAAATTATAAAATAGAACGGACATAAAAAATACAGGCATGAGCGAGCATAGCAAGGTATGGTAAATCACAGTGTTTCACATTAGGATCTAGCATCCTAATAGGCTCTCTATTCAGTAATACAAATAATCACAGTGTTTCACATTTGGATCTAGCAATTAATAAAAATAGTTTAAAATGATTCAGTTTAAAAATAGTCATCAGTAAGAAGTAAAAAGTGCAATAACTGACACATGAATTTGATAGGCAGTGTATAAGAGTAGGCAGGGTAAGAATAGTGCAGGTAAGTACAAGTTGTGTCAGGATATCCCTGATGTTTCCTCTTGCCACTAGGTGGTAGCAGATATCTATCAGTGAAATGCCTGAGCAAAGAGATTTTAAGCTGTCTTTTAAAGATGTCTAGCGAGTTGGCTTCCCTAATGTTTTGGGGTAGTTTGTTCCATAGTTTTGGGGCATAGTTGATAAAGGCTGCATTACCGATCCTCTTTTGACTGCTTCTGGGAACCTCTAGTAGTCCAGCAGCTGATGATCGCAGTGTTCTTGCTGGTGTGTAATTTATTAGAGTGTTGGCGATGTAGCTAGGTCCCTGTCTATTTAGAGCTTTGTATGTAAGGAGAAGGACCTTAAAGTCAATTCTAAATGTTACAGGAAGCCAGTGTAAAGCAGCTAATACTGGACTAATGTGCTCTCTCCTTTTGGTTCTAGTTAGCAGTTGGGCTGCAGAGTTTTGGATTAGCTGAAGCCTCTCTGTGGTTTTCTTAGGGAGACCTGTGAAAAGTGCATTACAGTAGTCTAACCGGCTAGATATGAATGCATGAATTAGCTTCTCAGCGTCGTTCTGATTAATAAATGGTCGTACTTTTGCTATATTTCTGAGATGGAAGAACGATGTTTTCGTCACTTTACTAATATGAGAATTGAAGTTCAGTTCTGAATCTATGATAACCCCAAGACTAGTGACCTCAGATTTGATCCAAGGGGTTAGTCCCCCCAGGTTCTTTATTAATGTTTCTTTTTTAGTTTTGGAGCCAGTAAGCAGTCTGTAATGGAGCTAATCGCTGTATCATTTGGTTCAGCAGATATGTACAGTTGTGTATCATCCGCATAGATATGGAAATCTACATTATGTTCTCTGATGATATCACCCAGCGGTAACATGTAAAGGGAGAAGAGTAAAGGACCTAAGCAACTCCCTTGTGCAACTCTATAGTTGTTGTCGTATATATATATATATTAAATATGTGATCTCCTAGTTTAACATAGAATTTCCTCCCTCTGATGTATGTTTTAAACCAGCCAGCACATGCTCTGAGACACCGACATGGTTTTCAAGACGATCGATTAGAATATCGTAGATAGATAGATCGATTGTATCAAATGCTGCACTGAGATCTAACAGGATAAGGATGGAGATCTTATTCTCGTCAGAGTTTAGTCTGAGGTCACTGATTATTTTGGTGGGGCAGTTTCAGTGCTATGATATTTTCTGAATCCTGACTGAAATTCTTCTCAGATGTTGTTTTCTTCAAGAAAGGAATTTATTTTAACTGAAACTATCTTTTCAAGTACTTTACTAATGAATGGTAGGTTGGATATTGGACGATAATTTGCCATTTCATTACTATCCAAGTTAGGTTTTTTTAGTAATGGCTTTACAACTGCTGTTTTAAAGGCATCTGGGAAAATACCAGTCCTAAGGGAAGTGTTTATGATATCTAGCACAGGGCTTGAAACACTATTACTTACAAAGATCAATAACAGGACTAGATACCTAGCCAGAATCTCAAATTTTTTAGATCAGTCAGCGATGAAGATTCTTGCTGGAGCACTCATACAGTGTCACTATGACTATGCGTGTGGCTCCTGGTACAACAGTGCCCCCAAAAGTCAGAAAATAAAACTACAGACATCACAAAACAAGCTAATCAGGGTAATACTAAGGCTACCTGCCCGAACCCACCTTGACCCATCTCACTTTGAGATCATGAGATGGCTT
Source organism: Notolepis coatsorum (assembly GCF_963971535.1). Taxonomy (NCBI): domain Eukaryota; kingdom Metazoa; phylum Chordata; class Actinopteri; order Aulopiformes; family Paralepididae; genus Notolepis; species Notolepis coatsorum. The sequence goes on along the minus strand of NC_140179.1, from coordinate 87,208,345 downwards.
AAGGTGGAAGACAGAGTAAACCAGATAGGGATGTGCCTAGTTCACAGAATAGTGCATAGGGTAGTGCCAGTGTACTTTAACAACTACTTCAACCGAATCAGAGACACCCATGCATACCAAACTAGGCGCAGCTCAACTGACTTTGTGCCAGTCAGATTCAGGAGCTGTATGGGGAAGGAGTCATTTCTGTATTCAGCAGCTATCTATTGGAACAGTCTGCCCAGTGACCTGAAAATCGTAGACAATGCCGTTAGATTCAAGTCCAGCCTGAAGACATGGCTCAAAAGGGACTATACTTGACCTAGACACTTAGCCTAAGGCACCCTTGCATGTTGTATGAGTCTGTTATGTATATAAATGTTAAATGGTATATGTGATGTGTTGTGATGTCACATTTTGTATGATGCATGTATTAAGCATCACACTCCCCCACCCCCCTACAAGGACCACAATGGAAATAAGCTCTGAGCTTTTTTGTGTTTCATCCTTGGCAGTATATCCTGACTGTGCTCTTCTGTCACATGTTTATTTTTTATATTGTCAAATAAAGTCATTCATTCATTCATTCATTCATCCTGAGGAGGGAAATATATATAAAAGGGGCACTTCAGCTAAATAAAACAATGCTGATTTATTTTGCACATAATCTCAAATACCCCAAACTGTTGTAAATACAGTACTTTTACCTTACCACTAGATGGCACTATCAGTCAATACCACCTCTGCTTGTAAACAGATATTTTAGTACTTCCTGTTCATGCTGTAAGTTGTGTCTCAGTATGGTGTATAGTGCAACAAGCGAATAAAGCTCTGGAAATATACAACAGGTTATGGGCCCAGAACAACGCTAAGAAGCTACACAGAGTTTTGTGTGAGATGAACAGTGTTGTGGAATTTCACAATGGATGACAAGCTATTTATTGACCGGCTGAGCGGACCAGAGAACTGGGCAACATGGAAGTTTCAGATGGAGCACTTGCTAAAAGCTAAAGGACTATTGCTGTCTGAGTCAGAGCAACAGTCAGTCAGAGAAGAGCGCTATATAAATCCAATCCATTATTATTATTATGGGGTATGCTAATTGAGACGGATACATTAGCTGCAGATGCTAATGCTCAAGCACGGGCTGAGTTTGATAAATGGAGAGAGAAGGCATTCTCTATGTTAGTGCTGAATGTAAGTACACCCCAGTTGTACCTGATAACAAGCTGCCAGACTCCAAAAGAGGCGTGGACCACGCTGAAAGGCCATTTTGAGAGAGATATTTTGGCAAATAAACTGTTTCTGAAGAAAAAGTATTTTCGATGTGAAATGAAGGAAGGAGATGGTTTAACTGAACATTTAAAACGGATGAAGGAGCTGACTGACCAGCTATCAGCAATAGGAGCTGTAATTGAAGAGGAAGACCAAATTGTAACACTTTTGGGTAGTTTGCCACCATCACTAGAAACAAAGATTGACAGTCTGACACTCCAGTTTGTTAAGCAATCATTAACAAATGAAGAGCAAAAGCAAGTGAATGCTAATGTTAACTCAAGTAGTGCTACATCAGATGGTGCATCAGCCATGTCTTCACGATTTCGAGGAAATGTGCAGAATAACTCCAGTGGTGGTCAGTCAATGGGAGTAGAAAGAGCAAGCACATGGAGGTGCTACAAGTGTGGAAAAGAAGGACATATTAAAACCCACAAGGCCAAAAACCTGATGTATTACGATGATGAAGATTCATCTGAAAGTGCCTTTGTCGCCAGAGAGGCAACCCCGACTGACAGACCACAACATGCTGAGTGGTTAATTGATTCTGATTCTGATCAAAGCACATGACATGTGATAAAAAAGTTCTTCAAGGATACCAGCAATTCTCAAAAGCACAGTCTGTGAGACTCGGTGACGGCAGGGTGGTTGAAGCCCTAGGAATTGGACATGTCAACATGAAAATGACTTTTAAATCAAGTGATGTAAAAAATGTCACAATGTATGTCGTGCTGTATGTTCCAAAGCTATCTGGGAATCAATCAATCAATCAAATCCTTTATTTAACCAGATAAGCATCATTGAGATTAAAATCTCTTTTTCAAGAGCGATCTGGCCAAGCAAGGCAGCAGAAAGTTTCAACATAAAAAAGAACATCACAATAAAATACAGATAAAACATTTACATCAAGCTCCAATTTCAGGCAAGTTATCAAACAGGCAAATGATCAAACACAGTTGCACTGACCAAGGGAACTGAGTTCGTAGGATTTTAAAATGGCTTTGAATTCTCCGAGGGTGACCAGTCCTGGTAATTTTAGGTCCTCCTGTATCTTGTTCCAAGATGAAGGAGCAGCATATTTAAAAGCCCTTTTTCCCAATTCAGTTCTCATATGGGGAACTTCCAGTGTTAGAACAGCTTGAGAACGAAGGGCATACTTATATTGCTTTGTGCACAGAAGCACACTTAGGTACGAGGGAACCAGTTTAAGCAGAGCTTTGTGCACCAGAGAGAGCCATCGAGAAAATCGTCGTATTTGTAGAGATGGATAACTTGCAATGGTATATAGGGTGCAATGGTGCACTCGATTTCCACATCCCGTGACAAAGCGTAAGGCAGAATGGTACACAGTATCAAGCTTTCTAAGGTACTGATCAGGTGCATACATATAGAGTAAGTCACCATAATCGAGTAGTGGTAAGAAGGTGGTCGAGATCAGGTGACTTCTCACTTTAAGTGAAAAACAGGACCTGTTTCTGAAAAAGAAGCCGAGTTTAAGCTTCAGCTTTGACACAAGTTTGTCTATGTGAGATTTAAACGTAAGGTTCTCGTCCACTGTAATGCCTAGATATTTGTAGGAAGCAACCCTTTCGATGTCAGTCCCTCCAGCAGTAACAAGTGTGGGAAGATCAGCTGGGAGTCTCTTCCCATTTGAGAAGAGCATAAACTTTGATTTGCCAGCATTTAACACTAGCTTAAGCTGGGTAAGATGTGACTGAACAATGTCAAAGGCAGATTGCAAGAACTCCATCGTTTGCACAACACTGGGAGATGAGCAATAAATTACTGTGTCATCAGCATAGAAATGGTAAGCAGCATTAGACAGGTTGATACAAAGATCATTTACATATATGGAGAAGAGTAGAGGTCCCAGTACGGAACCTTGTGGTACACCCTTAAGTACAGGGAGGAAAGATGATGATAAACCAGCAGACTGTACACACTGTGATCTATCCGTCAGGGAATCTATTCTCAGTGGGGGCTGCTACCAAGAAAGGAAATACAGTGCAGTTCAGGAAGTCTCGCTGCTACATATACGTGGAAAAGATAGAATTCTTCATGGAATGGGAACACAAAGAGCTGACGGGCTCTATCAGCTGGATGTTGAAGGAAGTTCATCTGTCTGTCATAGTGCATCAGTAGCAGCCAGCCTGTGGCACCAGCGCCTTGGTCACACCACCAAGCTGAAGGAACTAAAATATCTGGTGAATGGAGTGGACTTCTCTGCAGAGAAAGAGGTTCCCTTCTGTGAAGGATGTGTGGAAGGCAAGCTGGCTAAAAAGCCATACAAGTTGATTGGAGAAATCCGTTCCAAACGCAAGATGCAGCTGATTCACAGTGATGTCTGTGGTCCCATGTAGACTGAATCTGTAAGTGGAGCAAAATATTTTGTGACTTTCATTGATGATTACTCTAGATGCTGCAAGGTATACTTTCTGAAACAGAAGAATGAGGTGTTACACAAATTCAAGGAATTTGAGAAAACATTCTCAAATGAGTGTGGGCAGAGTGTCATGAGGCTGAGAACAGACAATGGTGGCGAGTACACATCAAAGGAGTTTCAAGAATATTTGAAAGCTCAAGGCATCCACCATGAAATAACTGTACCTCACTCACCACAGCAAAATGGTGTTGCAGAAAGAAAAAATAGGACATTAGTTGAAGCAGCTAGAAGCATGCTGTCACATGCTAAGTTGCCGAAGATGCACTGGGCAGAGGCTGTAGCCACCGCAGCTTACATACAGAACAGGCTGCCCACATCTGTCCTGAAGCAAGAGACTCCCTATGAGAGATGGTATGGAAAGAAACCTGACATGAGTCACATGAAGGTGTTTGGCTGTGTTGCTTATGCACATATCCCAGATTCAGAGAGAAGGAAACTGGACAAAAAGGCTGTGAAGCTTCGTTTTGTGGGATATGCAAACAATGCCAAGGGTTATCGCCTGTATGATGAAGAGAAAAGGAGAATTCTAATCCGTCGAGATGTCATCTTTGATGAATCAAACTTCAACTGTAAACAGGAAGTAAAGGGCGAGATGACGATTAAAACAGGTGAGAGTGAAACACGTGAAGTGAAGAACGAAATAACCATTAAAACAGAGGAGTGTGAAACACAAGATGATGAGGTCGATAGCACTGTCAGAACAAGCGGCAGAATCAGAAATGCTCCAAGGAGATATGGATATGATGACTTTGTTGATACAGTGACTGTTGATCATCATGCCAATATGTGTCGTGTGACAGAGCCAATCACACTGAAAGAAGCAATGGTGAGTCCTAATGCAAAGGAATGGCAGGAGGCTGCTGATTTGGAATATGAGTCGCTGCTGGAAAATGAGACATGGGACTTAGTGGATTTACCAAGAGAAAGAAAGACAGTAGGATCAAGATGGGTGTTCAAAGTCAAGCATCACGAGTGGAGAGATACAAATGCAGACTCGTCGCCAAGGGCTACTCACAGTTGTATGGTGCTGACTATGATGAAACGTTTTCACCTGTGGTACGATTCAGCTCTATTCGTACATTACTGTCCTTTGCTATTCAAAACAATCTACAGGTGCACCAGATGGACGTCATAACTGCATTCCTTAACACTTTGAGCACCACTCACGGCTAATCTCGGGTTTACGATAGTGACGTTGAAAGCCACGTCACGGCTTTTCTCTGATTATTTTTTTTTTTTTTAGCGATCTGAAATCATATTGCATCACCCGAGCCTACCGTTGGAAATCCAGGGGCCGCCGGCGATCAGATGTGAAAAAAGCGCCCCCCTATCGTCTCCCAGATGGTAAATCACCCTTTTGGAATGGACTCAATGAAAATGGATGGGGGGAAAAAAATATTCCAGTCCACTGATGCAGCCGGAGTTACCAGAGTTAATTCTGGAGCCTCTGAGCCGCGGCGAGCATGGGTTATACTGTACACACGTTGGATCAATATACTTATCGATTTTTTTTTTTTTTTTATATTTTTTTTATTATTGCAAAACAAAAATTATTAAAAGTCAGTACTCAACACACAATGCATAATGAAACTTTCAGTAAAGGTGGTTAAAATATATGCAAGTACAGAAACAAGATAAAACAAAAATAGTCTATAATAACATTTTAACCGTATACAGTGTATATCCAGCGAAATTACAATTATATAAATGTTAGTATATAATATACCCCTAATACCTATTTTCTAAAACCCTACACACATATGCTCCAGCTCGAACCCCCCCCTCCCGGACCCCCTCTTGGATAGTACCTCCATTATCCCTCACTCCTAACCAGACACTACCATTATAAGCTAGCTTTTATTCTCTCCACCACTTCTAACCACATTGACATTTTGGATTCATTGAGACCCAGAATTCTTGCTGTAGATATTTCTTGATATATCACATCGAGATATGTAAGAAACCACACTTTTCGGCACATTTTTTCCGGTTGAAACGAACGTGATGCGATCAGTTTTTTAGCTACTGTGATACCCGATAAAACCAATCTCTTTAGTTGTGGATTCACTGCAAACTCAAAAACATCATTCAATAGTAATACCGAGGGGTGTACAGGTATATTCCAAGATACGAGTATTGATAATTGTTGGGACACATCTTTCCAGAATGCCTTAACTGGTGGGCAGTCCCAATACATGTGCATAAATGTTCCTTCGTCCCCATTTGTACATTGGGAGCATTTGGAGTCTTGTTTAAGCCCCATTTTGCACAGCCTTATAGGAGTCAAGTATGTCCTGTGAATATAGTTCAGATTGATTTGTTGATGATCCGGGTTCCTTGATGTAAGTCGGACATTTGCCCAGGCTCCTTGCCAATCAAAGTCATTTTCCAGGTCTGGTATATCCCTCCTCCAGACAGTGTCTAGTTGAAGGGTTTCATACGAGGACGTTAGTAATTGATAATAAAAACCTGATACAAAACCTCCCAATGTTTCTCTTTCATAGAAAAATTTGTGGTATCTGTGGTGTTCAATTGGTATGAGTAATGGAACACCGTGAGACCTCAGACAAAGTCGTAACTGTATGTAAAAAAGCCATGTGGACTCGGTGAGGTTAAACTTTGTGCATATTTCGACATAACTACAGAGGCCCTGGTTATTAAAAATATCCCCTAATGAGTGTATGCCTTGCTCTTCCCATATAGGGAATCTTATAGGGCGTTTTCCCATTAAGAGTGCATTGTTATTGAATATGGGAGTGTGATTATGCCATTCTTGAGGGTTAGGATATTTCTTTTGTGTTTCCCGCCATGTTCTGATTGCATGGGTAATTATTGGGCCAAATTCTCGCTCACAATGCTTGATTGAAAGTTTAGTGTGTGCTATGTCTTTCAGTCTCTGTGGGGCTACTATGTTTTCTTCTAATTCTCTCCAAGATACCAAAGCCTGGGGGTCAAACCATATCTTCAGTGGTCTTAATGTGAAGGCCTTAAAATATTGTAAAAAATCTGGAACTGCCATGCCACCGTCTGCTTTATTTCTCTGTGCGGTGGATCTTTTTATGCGAGGTGGTTTGTTATTCCAAATAAATTTGTATGTGGAGGTTTGTAATCTTTTCCAGTAGCCCTCTGGAGGAGGTAACGGAAGTGTTGTGAAGGGCCAGATTAAACCGAATATATATATTTATTATATATATATATTTAATTGTATTTGTATATTCTCTAATATTCCTTGATATCCCTTGTATATTCCTTGTACAATATGCATTGAATATCCATTCTAGCCTACTGAACATCCCATAATAGTCTCCATTCTACTATTGGTCGAGACCTTGGTGCCAGGCTGCCATACCCCCCAGACCCAGTTCAAACGTACCGCTCAACATGTACGAACAAGTCCTAGTTCCGCGTAGGAATCTGGCTACCGCACCACTAATGGGACTATTTGTTCATAGTGCGTATATATACTGCGCTACTAAAGTAGGACTTCCTTTTCAGTCCAGTTTCTTACCCTCCAATAGAGTCACAGACGTAAAGCCTCCCCGCGACGCCACGTGTGGGAGTAAGGCCAAGTTCGGCCTACCATCGGTATTGAGACATCGTGTATATTAATATTTGAATAGTCATATTTGGCACTATATCGTCGAGTTGGACGTAGTCTATTAAGCTAATAATAGTCTGTTAATATATAGTGCTTCGTGCGGTGAGAATACTACCGTAGTCAGTACCCCATCGTTTCGGGCAGAAAACTGGCTGTTTATCCAGGATGATCGACCCCATGTGAGATTGCACCCGAGGAGCCCCAGAGCCGACGAGCGAGTGGACCTGTATACCGGATTATTCTACCGACGACAGCCCGCCTTCCCAGGCACGGATTATGCTTTGTATACGTTGATTATTCCATGGATAAAGACCCCCGACACTGCCGTGTGTTGGAACCCCCCCCCCCTGGAGAGGACGCAAGGTGAGGAGACGCTCTGCAAGACGAGGTCGCTTCACGTCTCTCCCCCGTGGACCGGAGAGAGCCGGCTCACAGAGAGTCCATCTGCTTTCATCTGTGGTCCAAGGATCGCCGGCGCATTGAACGGCACTACAGTGGGTTCACCTGGGATACCCTTGGCCGGATGAGGCAGTCGGACTCTACCCCCCCCCCCTTCCTACTCCTGTCGGCTTACAAGCGACCGGATTAACCCCCCCTAGTGTATCCAGTCTATAATCATTAAAGTATCATTGCTGTTATTCCTTAACTATTCCAGGTCGTATATGTACCACCTGCGCCTTCAGAGATTGGACATTCTCTATTGATATACCGACGAATACTCTTGCCATAAAAGTGCATACTAATTCCCATTCATAAATGTGATTGATTTGATTAAGTGCTTGCTCTACACACCATCGCTGTGTAGAAATAAAGACCTATTTCTAATTCGTACATTTGTGTTGGATCCGTTTCATCTACGTGACAGTGTTCATCATAATATATTTATGCCGAGTACTGGGTGGCCGAATATTAAGTACAAAGGTAGTGGTACTAAGTATCATATCTAGTAATACAGTCAGGGAATTGTACCCCTCAGTTACAATTGGTCCTTCGAGCCGGAGGGTAATTAGTGTAATATTAATATAGTGTTATTAATATTGAAATGGCCTATGATGAACACTCCACGAAACGATCCTCCTAACCAACGCCCGCAGCGCGAACGACGGCTCCCTCAGTACTTAGAGGCTTACGCTGTCAGTCAACAACCTAGTCTTCTACTAACAGTAAACGCGGTAAAACTAGAAAGTAAAAGTATGTCTAACCCCAACGCCCAGACTACCCCGACCATAGAGGCCCCTACGGGTTCTAATGTAACTGACCAAGTTCACGGTGGGGACCAGTGGGAACCAGACATGACTTCACACCCCGCCAGTACTGAAGAAGTAGTCCCCGATGAGTCCCGGGAGGAATACAACGCTACCGAGAGAGAACTCGGCACGGAAGAAGACGGGGAGAGCACCGTGGAGATAGAGCTCCAAGGCTCCGCAAGGAGTACCCCGAGGGAAGGCTCCCCTATACAACCGCCTTCTCCCAGCGAGGCAGAGAGGACCCTACAGCAGGCCTTCCTCATCAGCCTGAACGCCGCTGCTGAACGCGACCGACTGCAGATCCAGCAGCGGAGCGAAGAAGAGCATATACGTCTAGAAATAAGACGCATTCAGAGGGAAGAGAATGTGGCCCGAGACCGAGCAGACAGCCAGCGAGCAGCTGCTGGTGCTCTACGGGACGCAGAGCGCGACAGACAGCAAGCGCAACTAATAGAACAGCTGATCAGACGGACAACACCCTCTCCCTCCGCCAGAGGCTCCAGGAACTCGTCTAGACACACCTCCAGGGCGGCATCCCCTAGCCGAGTAAACAACCCTGAACTTGACCAACAGACGAGGTCTATACCCCCCACAGACCACCTCCCCCCACCGGTCCAAGCGAGACCTAGCAACCGGGAAGGAGCAGCATATCCTGTGGAGAGGCTAAACCAGAGACTACAAGCACTGGATGACCTAACTGAAGACGAAGAGGAAGAGGAGGAGAACCACGCCCGACGACAGCACAGTACTCTACCGGACCAGGAGGTCCGGTACAGCCCAGGCTATACTCCCGCGGAGCTGCGCTACAGACCCCCGACTCTATACACGGGTGAGCACGACGCACGACCCGCACCGAGGAACAGCACCTGGACAAGCGGGCCATGGTACACTGCCGGTACCAGCCCATACCAAGGAGCGGGAGGAGACTCGCCTAGGAGGCCTCTCCCCCAACGCTCGCCGATGTATCCACAGTCAGCGTCATACATTGGCACGCCTATGGTACCCGACTTCACCCAAGAGAACCGGGCCCAGTATACAGAACTCCGCATGTGTCTGGAGACCATGTTGGTGGATGTATTGGATGAACGCCACAAATACGCCATCCTACTGAAGCACTTAAAGGTACCCCGCGCACATAATATAGCGCTCGCCTACGCGACTTCCACCACCCCATACACAGCAGCGCTGGTAGCATTGGACCAGAGGTATGGGCGCATATGGGATTACGTGATCCAGGAGATCCGACACATCGACCGCTTACCCCCAGCAATAGACAATCGAGCACTGGACGACCTGTCCATCAGAGTGCAGTCCCTGGTAGGGATGTTGGGAGCGCAGAGAGAGAAGGGGAGGCATGAACTTTACGCCAACTCAAATGTGGAAAGGATCTTGGAGAAGCTGCCGCCCGCTCGACAGGAGCGTTTTAGGCGGCAGAGAGACCACCGAGACCCGAATGGCCCCGAACCGAACCTCCTCGATCTAGCAGACTTCCTGGCGAGAGAAGTCAGCAGCCTACGGCTAGATACATTCGGACGGAGCACCCCTGGCTCCAGAGAAGGAACCAGACGACTAAATGATGGAAGAAGATCGGTGACTGTGATGCACCAATCGGAGTCAGTACCGAGCAGCAGGAGCCACAGTACCCCCTCCAGAACGGAAAAGTGGAAGATAGTGTGCCCCTACTGTGAGAAAGAACACTGGCTAGCGCAATGTGACTCCTTCCCCAAGCTGAACGCGGAGGAAGCAAGTCAATGGATAAAGTCCAACAAGCGCTGTTTTCGCTGTGCGCGCTCACACATGGCAGCCGAATGCCGCTTAAAGAAAAGGTGCACCAAGTGCGATGGAGCCCATCTGGACATACTTCACGACAGTAACAGACGGCGCCCTTCACCCGCACCATCCAGCAGCAAAGCGAGCGTCATGTACATCGATCCCGCCAGCAGCAGTGGAGCCCGAGTACTCCTAAAAGTAGTGTGTGTGACACTAAGCTACCAGAATAAAGTCCTGGACACTTACGCCGTCCTCGATGACGGGTCAGAGAAGACCCTTCTGCTCGCCTCCGCTGCGGCCCAGCTAGGGCTGCGGGGAAGCGAAACCCAAATGACAATTCGGACAATAAGACGAGATTTGAAGACGATAAAGGGCGAGAATGTCTCATTCTCTATCGCAGCAAGCGGCCAGCCTGAGCGACGGTACCAGATTACAGACGCTTTCACCAGCCAAGAGATAGGACTGTCGCGGTACACATACCCCGTCGCCAAGCTGATGGAGAAATATGCACATCTGCGCAAGTTACCGATCCCGCTCATAGACAATGCTATGCCGACCCTGTTGATAGGCTCCGACCATGCAGACCTCATTGTCCCGATAGACCGGGTTCATACCGGACCCCGAGGCTGTCCTGCAGCAGTCGAGACCCGTTTGGGATGGACTCTCCAAGGCCCGCTCGCCAAATCTCTCAACCGAAGTACAGCCACTAGATGTCTCCACTCCCGAGTCACGGAGGGAGAAACCGCACTCCTGCAACACGTAGAGCGGTTATGGACCTTGGAACAAATGCCCTTTAAGAACGGAAAGAAAGACATTCGCTCTAAAGATGACATTTACGCCATTCACCTCCTCGAGACAGGGACCAAGAGAGTCCCGGTCAACGGCATGTTGAGATACGCCACGCCACTCCTGCGGCGAGAAGGAATGCCTACTTTCCACGCCAAGACAGACGCCACAGAACGGTACCTGCTGAACACGGAGCGGCGCTTAGCCAAGAACCCCGCCCAAGAGAGTGTATACCGCGCTGAGATTGAGAAGCTCATCACAGCGGGACACGTCACAAAGATGGACATTAAAGAGGCTGACCAGACCACTGAATCGTGGTACGTGCCTCACCACAAGGTCCATCACAACGGTAAAGACCGCATAGTATTTAACTGCAGCTACCAGATCGGATCCCAAAATCTGAATAAAGAGTTACTGCCCGGTCCCACACTCGGCCCCTCCCTACTCGGCGTTCTACTCCGCTCCCGCCAGGAAAAGGTGGCCATCAGCGGGGACATTAAAGGAATGTTCCTGCAGGTGAGATTAGTAGAGGAGGACAAGCCCCTGTTACGGTTCCTATGGAGAGAGAAGCCAGGAGATGAGCACCCAGCCATCTGCCAATGGGAAGTCCCCCCCTTCGGAACGACGTGCAGCCCCTGCTGTGCTACATTTGCACTACAGAAACATGTAGCAGAGGACCCAGCAGCGGACGAAGAGGTCCGACACAGCGTAAAGAACAGCTTCTACGTAGACAACTGTCTACAAAGCCTTTCAACCCAGGAAGAAGCCGAGGCTCTCCTAATTAAACTCCGCGCCTCATTGATCAAAGGCGGCTTTGATCTCAGGCAGTGGGCCAGCAGCGATCCGCAAGTACTGTGCAGCCTCTCCTCCGAGGACAAGGCAGCCAGCAGCGAGACCTGGATGGCTACAATCCCGGGAGAAGCCCAGGAGATGACCCTGGGATTGGTGTGGCGATTCAAAACAGATTCGCTTCACTACAGACACAAGCCCCTGACTACGGAGCAGGGAAGGCCGGCGGCGGCGCCGACCACCAGACGGAGTGTGTACACAACACTCGCCCGACAATATGACCCGCTAGGATGTATTCTACCGTACACCACCAGGGCAAAAATGATTGTACGAGCATTGTGGGACAAGGACCAGGGCTGGGACGACCCCATTCCCGCACACCTTGCATCCACCTGGAGAGAGTGGGAGATGGAGCTCCACTCACTCCCAGGCGTTAATATGCGCCGAAGCTACTTCCCACCCACGGTGAGGCCAGAGACATGTAAAATGGACTTACACGTCTTCAGTGACGCCTCAGAGGTCGCATACGGATCAGTAGCCTACTTGCGGGCCCAAGAAAGGGGGGGAGAGATCTACACAGCATTTGTCCTCGCCCGCTCGAGAATAGCCCCACGCAAGCAACAATCTATCCCACGTCTAGAGCTCTGCGCAGCCCTAGCCGGAGCGCACCTAGCCACGCTCATCCAACGTGAGCTCACCATACCGGTGTCTAGAACAATCCTGTGGTCAGATTCCACGACAGTACTCGCCTGGATCAAATCGGACTCATGCAAGTACAAAGTCTTCGTGGGAGTCAGAGTCACCGAGATTCAAGACTTAACCGAAGAGTTAACCGGAGAAACAGAGTGGCGCTACGTTGATACAAAACAGAACCCAGCTGACGTCATCACCCGGGGGATGCCCCTGGATGACCTCACCCGTCACAATGCTTACAGTGACGGCCCCGCATTCCTAAGACTCCCGGAAGGACAGTGGCCCATGCCTATCCCGAGGGAAGCAAGTCCAGAGGAGGTGGAAAATAAGAAGTCTGTGTTCTGTGGATTGAGCACTGTTATCTCCGCAGACCCCAACACACTCCTGATGGGGCGGCTAGATCCTGCATTACCCCAGACAATGTACCGGCCTGAAGAAGCGAACGGCCGACGAATGTGGAGGTACAGCCAAGTATTAGCCGACAAGTTTTGGAGCAGTTTCCTACTGCACTACCTACCGTCTCTACAGACCCGCCAGAAGTGGGTAAAGGAGAGAGACAATTTGACAGAAGGAACAGTCGTCATGATTATTGATCAATCACTGCCCAGAGCTATGTGGCCGGCCGGCCGCGTAAGCAAAGTGATCACCGGTGCCGACGGCAAGGTCCGAGCAGCTGAAGTGCTCGTCCAGGGTCGCACTTACACCCGTCCCGTGGCGAGGCTCATAGAACTGCCCCGACTCCCAGACACAATCGATGATGACCATGACCCTATAACCCTATGACTTTGTGAAGTTGACTGACCCCTACAGCAAACCCTTATGTGTAAATAGACAACGCGATTAATCTGTCTCTGCTTAACTGATTAGGTCTGGGACCAATCAGGGGGTGGCTGTTGTGAAGGGCCAGATTAAACCGAATATATATATTTATTATATATATATATTTAATTGTATTTGTATATTCTCTAATATTCCTTGATATCCCTTGTATATTCCTTGTACAATATGCATTGAATATCCATTCTAGCCTACTGAACATCCCATAATAGTCTCCATTCTACTATTGGTCGAGACCTTGGTGCCAGGCTGCCATACCCCCCAGACCCAGTTCAAACGTACCGCTCAACATGTACGAACAAGTCCTAGTTCTGCGTAGGAATCTGGCTACCGCACCACTAATGGGACTATTTGTTCATAGTGCGTATATATACTGCGCTACTAAAGTAGGACTTCCTTTTCAGTCCAGTTTCTTACCCTCCAATAGAGTCACAGACGTAAAGCCTCCCCGCGACGCCACGTGTGGGAGTAAGGCCAAGTTCGGCCTACCATCGGTATTGAGACATCGTGTATATTAATATTTGAATAGTCATATTTGGCACTATATCGTCGAGTTGGACGTAGTCTATTAAGCTAATAATAGTCTGTTAATATATAGTGCTTCGTGCGGTGAGAATACTACCGTAGTCAGTACCCCATCGTTTCGGGCAGAAAACTGGCTGTTTATCCAGGATGATCGACCCCATGTGAGATTGCACCCGAGGAGCCCCAGAGCCGACGAGCGAGTGGACCTGTATACCGGATTATTCTACCGACGACAGCCCGCCTTCCCAGGCACGGATTATGCTTTGTATACGTTGATTATTCCATGGATAAAGACCCCCGACACTGCCGTGTGTTGGAACTATGTGAGAATGCTGTTCATCGACTACAGCTCAGCATTCAATACCATAGTCCCCTCCAAACTCATAGCCAAGCTCAGGGACCTGGGCTTGAACTATGACCTGTGCCAGTGGGTCCTGGACTTCCTGACGGGCAGACCCCAGGTGGTAAGAGCCGGCAACTGCACCTCCTCATCCATCACGCTCAACATAGGGGCCCCCCAGGGCTGTGTTCTGAGCCCCCTCCTCTACTCCCTGTACACACATGACTGCGTAGCACAGCGGAACAACAACACCATCATCAAATTTGCTGATGACACAGTAGTGGTGGGCCTGATCTCTGCCAACGACGAAAGGGCCTACCTGGAAGAGGTAGAGAACCTGTCACAGTGGTGTCAGGAGAACTGCCTCTCCCTGAACGTCAGCAAAACAAAAGAGATGATTGTGGACTTCAGGAGGTCGGGGGTCAAGGACTACAGCCCCCTCAGCATCGACGGGGCACCAGTTGAGAGAGTGAACAGTTTCAAGTACCTCGGAGCCCACATATCCGAGGACTTGACATGGACCACACACATTGACAGTGTTGTGAAGAAGGCACGACAACGCCTCTACTTCCTCAGGCGCCTAAGGAAGTTCCAAGTCAGTCAGAAGATCCTTAGGAACTTCTACTCATGTACAATAGAGAGCATCCTGACCGGCAACATCACCTCCTGGTTTGGGAATAGCACTGCACAAGACCGTAGCAGACTACAAAGAGTGACACGTTCAGCCGAACGCACAATTAGAGGGGGGCTTCCCACCCTCCAGAACATTTACAACAAGCGGTGCAAGGGGAAGGCTAAGAGAATTATTAAGGACTCGAGCCACCCGAACAACTGCCTCTTTGAACTGCTGCCGTCAGGCAAGCGATACCGGAGTCTTATGGCGAGCACAGAAAGACTCAGAAGGAGCTTCTATCCCCAGGCCATCAGGCTGCTAAACGAACAATAATCGCTAAACGAACAATAATCACTATGCAACAACCATCAAATGCACACAGCACACACACCCACACGCACACACTCACTCAAACAAACAACTCACTGCAGCACCCACTCTCCACACTTTAGATCACACAAACACACTTACACTTTATATTTATTGATAAAGGATTTGCACTACAACTCGTACACCTACTGTGAATTGTAACTAAACTGCACCTCGTCCATTTATGCCTTGCACTATGTAGTATTGTATATTAGTACACTGCACAGTATTGTATATTGTATGGTAACTACGTCTACGAACATTGTACATATGTCTAAACTGAACACTGTGACCTCTTTTTTTACTTCTAATTTTTACTATGTTTTTATTTCATACTTATCTTGTCATGCACAGTCTC
Organism: Notolepis coatsorum; assembly: GCF_963971535.1. Taxonomy (NCBI): domain Eukaryota; kingdom Metazoa; phylum Chordata; class Actinopteri; order Aulopiformes; family Paralepididae; genus Notolepis; species Notolepis coatsorum. The sequence goes on along the minus strand of NC_140179.1, from coordinate 87,192,723 downwards.
TGGAGCGCAACAGTAAGAAGCATTTTGTACAAAAGTATTCTGTACTTCTGTATGACAACTATTAAAGAAACTTAAACTTAAACTGGAGAGGACGCAAGGTGAGGAGACGCTCTGCAAGACGAGGTCGCTTCACGTCTCTCCCCCGTGGACCGGAGAGAGCCGGCTCACAGAGAGTCCATCTGCTTTCATCTGTGGTCCAAGGATCGCCGGCGCATTGAACGGCACTACAGTGGGTTCACCTGGGATACCCTTGGCCGGATGAGGCAGTCGGACTCTACCCCCCCCCCCCTTCCTACTCCTGTCGGCTTACAAGCGACCGGATTAACCCCCCCTAGTGTATCCAGTCTATAATCATTAAAGTATCATTGCTGTTATTCCTTAACTATTCCAGGTCGTATATGTACCACCTGCGCCTTCAGAGATTGGACATTCTCTATTGATATACCGACGAATACTCTTGCCATAAAAGTGCATACTAATTCCCATTCATAAATGTGATTGATTTGATTAAGTGCTTGCTCTACACACCATCGCTGTGTAGAAATAAAGACCTATTTCTAATTCGTACATTTGTGTTGGATCCGTTTCATCTACGTGACAGTGTTCATCATAATATATTTATGCCGAGTACTGGGTGGCCGAATATTAAGTACAAAGGTAGTGGTAGTAAGTATCATATCTAGTAATACAGTCAGGGAATTGTACCCCTCAGTTACAGGAAGCATTGAGCTGAAGAAATTGATTCTTGGTAATACATCCATCTTAACTATTGATACCCTTGCCTGTACTGAGTTTTTAAGTTTTGCCCACCTGTCCAGGTCGTCTTTGATTTTGTTCTGTATTTTTGTGTAATTGTGCTTCACCGTTTGTCTTATGGTGGGAAATATTTCCACACCCAAGCATCTAAAATGTTTGACCATGGGTATCGCACCTGGGAGGGTTGTGTCTTTTTTTGCACTGATGTTAAGAGGAAGAAAAGCCGACTTAGGCCAATTTATTTTAAATCCCGATAAATCACCAAAGTTCTCTATCAACTTGAGTATATGCGGCAATGTGTTGTTGGGGTTTTGCATGAACAATATTACGTCGTCCGCATATAAACTAATTTTATGTTGTGTGCCCTTGATTACTATTGGTTCTATGTGTTGGGATTGTCTTATAAATTGTGCTAAAGGTTCTAATGATAGATCGAATAGTCCGGGACTAAGAGGGCAACCCTGTCTGGCTGAGCGTGATACCGGAAAGATATCGGAGATGAATGTGCCTGTTGTAATCCTGGCCGATGGGTCCTTGTATAGTACTTTAATCATATCAATGAATCCTTTTCCTAACCCCATCCTTTCTAATACTGCCCATAGAAACGACCATTCCAACCTGTCAAATGCTTTCATAGCATCCAGGGATAGCATCGCCTTAGGTGTGGTGTCCTCTTTGTCTGCGTCTAGTACGTGCAGTATTCGCCTTATGTTATCATTGATCAGGCGACCTTTTATGAAGCCTGTTTGGTCCGGATGAACTAAAGACGTCATATGCTTTTGCAATCTGATGGCTAATATCTTAGAGTACAGTTTGACATCGGTTCCGAGGAGGCTTAAAGGTCGGTAACTACCGCACTCAGTGGGGTCTTTGTCTTTTTTGTGAAGAACTGAAATGAGTGCGATATTTTGGTGTTTATGGAAGCTTCCCTCTTTGACTGAGTATAAGATCATATTTAGTAATAAGGGTCCAAATATGTCCCAGCAAGAAATGTACATTTCTGATGGGATACCGTCAATTCCCGGAGCCTTGCCGTTTTTCATTCCGGATATGGCCTTCTTGAGTTCTTCTAATGTGATCGGTGCTTCTAACTGTTTAGCGTCGTCCTCCGAAAGTTTAGGGAGAGTAATTTGATTAAGATATGTGTCTAATTTGTCTTGATCAAAGGTCGTCTCTGAATTATACAAATCGGAGTAGAATTGTTTGAATGTATCGTTTATTATTTTGGGTTCTGTTACTAGAGCTTGTTGTTTCCTAATGGCAGTTATATCTGCACATTTTGCATTAATTCTTAGTCGCATGGCTAATAGGTGACTAGGTTTAGATCCTTGGAAGTACTGCTGTTGTCTTGTGCTGCGTATTTGCAATTCCGATTTTTGTCTGTATATTGCTTTGATCTCTGTCTTTAGAATGTTAACTTGGTTTTCTAGTCTAGTAGAGTTGTTGTATTTTAAAGAATTAAAAAGCGTTGAGTAAAGCGTTTCCATTTCAGACAGTTTTGTGTATTGATTTTTGCGCAATATGGAGGAAAATCTATCCGTGAAATCCTTGATCATACTCTTTACCGACATCCATAATATTCTGGGATCTTGCACCGAGTTTGCATTATCCCGTAGGAATACTGTGAGAGCTTCTTTAATTTGTGTAATGATTTCCTTGTTGTTAAGCAGCATAGAATTAAAACGCCATCTTGGGGCCCGGGAAGATAGTGTACCAAATGTTGCTTTCAGGATTAAGTAGCAGTGATCTGATAGCGCATTGGGTGTCATTTCCACTTCATATTTATCAAATATTCTCGGGGATGCAAAGACGTAATCAATTCTGGATAGTGTGTTGTGTCTCGCCGAACGACAGGAGTACTTGCGGGTCATGGGATTAAGTGAACGCCATAAATCAATTACCCCTGTTGATTTTGACCAATCTTTTAATGCTTTAGATGAATTTTTTTGTTCGCTGGAAAAGGTAAGGTAAGTTTTGTCCATCCTTGGGTTCCAAATGGCATTAAAATCCGCACCTATTATATATGAGTACTCGGGATGGTTTAACATTTCTCCGGTTAGTGAAGTGAAGAAACCCACTTCGTACAAATTTGGGGCATATACCGCTGCCAACGCAATTTTCCTGTTATTGTGTATAATCCTAGCTATAGTTATGCGCCCCTCAGCATCCGACCATACCCCTTTCAATTCGATATTTAATTTGCGTCTGACGACTATGGCTACCCCTCTAGTTCTCGTAACAAAAGAAGAGTGACTAATATTATGGTATATGTTATCCGCTAACGTATTTATGTCTTCCTCTAAAATGTGCGTTTCGCTTAATAGAGCCACGTCCACATGTTCTTTTTTCATCAGTGTGAGCACGCTTTTGCGTTTGTGTTGTTTGTTTATCCCACCGGTGTTCCATACCATTATATTCAAACTAGCCATAATCTATGCATGTTTTTGTGTAGTTTTTGGTAATGCTTCTGGAGTGCGAAGCTACAATAGATGTACATCCAATTAATGAGGTCCCGTTGAGAGCTGAGCTTAAAAACATATATATATACAAATAAAAATCCCCTATTTTCCCCTCACCCAGAAAGTCGTACAGGCCTGTGTCCCAAAAACACATCCTCCGCGATTGACTTTCTCCCATAGTCCACCGGATTGCCCAAACTGAGCATTGTAATCTTAATCTTCCTATGCTAATTGCCATAGGATCTAACATTTCCATTCTATTGCAATAGAATGTCGCTTTTGGTCTTGCACCTTCCCTTACTGTAATGAAGTATTGTGATAAATGACAAAAAATAAAAAATAAAAAAAGAGAACAAACTTTCATCGACATATTCATTTGAACCCTCTACTAACGTGTGGGGAAAAAAGGAAAAAAGGAAAAGATTGTAGAGCAATATTGACACCTTAATGTGAAGAACAGTGGAAAAGAACAATGTAAGTTAAAATATATATAAAAAATAGAGTAATGAGAAGAAAAAATTAAATAAAATAAAAGTTAAAGGAAAGATATAGATAAGGAATGAGAGATAGAATAATTATCAACGTGGAGAAGCCACTAGAACCGAATTAACAGATTAGATAAGATAGAAAAGCAGAGCCTTTTAGAGCTTCAATGTGCCAGTCACCATCAATGGAGTGATTACTTAAATTGTTAGAATAACCTTGTAGTGTTCATACGTTTAGGTGTGGTTAATTTTTTAAGTATTATTAAGGACTGATTGAACTTCATTCAATTGATTATCTGCTATGTGTATACACACCGGATGTTTATTGTTAGAGTTGTAGGCCTTCGTTGTCATGGTGCCTTATATTCTAGAAGGTTGTAGAGTATACTAGTGCAATAGACTATTTTTATGTTCCAGAATGATCTAAGAGACCCAGGGCATTTGAGCGATAAACCCAGAATATTCCAGATAGATCTTTTTGCAATGATATGTATTTTTCTCCCCAGAGACCAGAGTCTGAAATTATAATGTATTACGAATCGTATTATACACAGTACATATTGTTATAGACGGCTTGCATATCGTCTGCTACCTTGATGAACACAATAAAGTCACTCTAACACTGGTATACATTGAGAAAGAGGCTTATCTGTTTCCGGCATTGTCGTCCTGCCTTGGGTTATTTGCTCCATTTCGATTCAGAAAATCCTCAGCTTCTTTAGGTGTGTATACACCAGACCTGTGGCCGTCACTGCCCACGAATGATAACAGCGCCGGGTATGATAACCTTGGCTTGTGACCAGATTTGAACAGCTTTTGCATCACCTCCTTGTATGGTAGACGTCGAATGATGGCTTCTTTGCTCAAATCTTCGTAGATAAATATTGATTTATCACCATAATTCAGATTCCCACGTTGGATGCGAGCAAATTTGATGATGTCATCCCTTGTTGTAGTCTTCCGCAGAGTAACAATGATGACTCTTGGCCCGATGTGTCTTTGCCCCCGAGAACCGATTCTGTAAACATGGTCCACTTCTGGCACTGTGTTTGGATCGTTGTTACCCAAAATCGTTGATAGCACTGTTGGAAAGTTGGCATCTTCGCAGTTTACTGCTTCATCAAGCCCTACAATGCGGATGTTATTCCGCCTGTGGTAGCGTTGGGATTCTAGTAGCCTCTCCGTCGCTTCGTTTTTAAGCAATTGTATTTCCCTCCGGTATTCTTCTTTCACACTTTCTATCTCTTTTTCCATCTCTGTCATGCCACCTTCGTTCGCCTTGACTGCCCGTGTAATTTCTGTCACCGTATTCTCCACTGTCGTGATTCGCATGGACTGTACAGCGACCGCTCTCATAACCTCTTCGAGTTTAGCATCGATGTGTTCGAATTTAGTATCGATGTGTGCAACGTGTAATTTGAAAGCGACCATCTGTTCTTTTATCAGGATAGTCAGAGAGTTGAAGTCGGGTTGTGTAATTGCACTGCTTGTGTCGGTTGATGTTATGGGTGCAGTGAGGGATCCGATGGATATGTTTGCTATTATCTTCTCAAAATCACCTGCTTTATCCTTCACGGTACTTTTTCCTGTCGTTCCTGTTATGTTGTCATCTATTGTCTCCCTCTCGGGGCCAGTGGTCCTTGGTCCCGGTGTATTCTCCTCTATATTCCCCACGTCGGGGCTTGTCACCGACGGATCTGCCGCAGCGTCGCCTGTTATTTTTCTTGAACGTGTTTCAATCGGCGCCGTTGGAATTGCTGTTTCTTGTTTCTTTCCACCCTTTTTCTTATCCTTATCCATGTTGTCTTTTGATATAGTTAGTAGAAGGTCTTATCAATACATACGATGTGGTTTAATCTCTTTTGGTATTGTCCAAATAAGGTTTTTAAACGAAATTAACGTTAACGGGAGCGGAGCTATAACCAAATGCGTGTGCTACATATTGCAGCTAAACCGGATCTCTGGATTTTTTCTAATGGTGATCAGGAATTGGAATATACCATTTGGATACCATCTGATGTCAGGTAAGGAATCTATGTTATCAGTGTTAGGATAATCAGACTCTGTTGTGAAGGATCAGATTAAACCGAATATATATATTTATTTATGGATATATATTTAATAGTATTTGTATATCGTTTGATATCCCTTGTATATTCCTTGTACATATACACTGAATATCCCTTTAGTCTACTAACAGCCCATAATAGTTTCATTCTCTCATTGGACAAGAACTTGGCGCCAGCAGCCAAGCCCCTTGGTTCAAGTTCAATCGTGCCGACGAACATGTCGTTACTAGCCCGGTTCCGCGTAGGAATACGTCTGGCGAAATACGAATGGTACTATTTGTTCACAGCGCATATATATATGGCGCAAGTAAAGTAGAACTTTCTTTTAGTCCCTTAGCCCTTAGTTCTTTACCCTCCAACCTAGTGGCAAGACGTTAAGCCTCACCCACGATACACGTGTGGTGCAGTATGGTCAACTTGGCCTCAGAATGGCATTGAGACATCGTGTGGATGAATAGTTAAATTGTCATAGTTTGGCACTATACCGTCGAGTGGGACGTATTTCTATTAAGTTAATAATAGTCTATTATGTATGGTGCATCGTTCGGTTAGAGTTATACAGTGAGTAGTACCCCCCATCGTTTCCTCGCGTTATCTAGAGTCTTAACCAGGCTGGGCAGACCACGTGTGGTGCTTTCATCCGAGGAGTTCTGGGCTAGGACGAGTGGACCTGCACATTGGATTACCTTACCCGGACGACGGCGAGCCCTACACGGCTTGGATTATCTACTTGCTTTGGGTGCTTTGATTTATGCCATGGATAACAGCCAACACTGGTGAGTGTTGGAACTACCCCCCGAGAGGAGTCCAGGTGAGACGGCGCTCTACCCCGAGTGAGGTCGCCTCACGTCTCTTCGTTGTGGACCGGCAGCTACCGTCTACAAGAGGGCCCAACTGTATTCATCTGTGGACCAAGGTTCTGTGGGCACCGTGTTCAGCACTCTGAATTCTCCCAAGAAATCGTTGGCCAGATGGGATATCGCCGGCGGCTCTCCTAACCCCCCCCCCCCTACTGACTTACAACCAGCAGGACCCCCCTTTAGTATATCCAGCTATAATCATTAAGTACCATCGCTATAGTTCCCTAAAGAACCAGGTTGTATACTTGCTTCCTGCGTAACCAGAGATTGGACATTCAATGTTGATTTGCCTACGAATACTCATTTGCCTTACAAGTGCATTCAAATCATAAATGTCATTAAGTGAACGTTGTATATACCCTTTGCTATATATTAAATATTCGACTTATACATTTGTGTGGACTTGGTTTCATGGTGGGAAAGTGTTCATCATATCTATATCATGTACTGTGTGGCCAGTAGTTAAAGTACATAAAGCGGTAGTGGTTTAATGATACCATACTTATCAATACAGTCAGGGAATTGTACCCCTCAGTTACAGACTCGTTTTCACAGAGATATACGCTTTTTTGTGATATGTGCTCTAGCTGTTTTACTGTAAAATCCATGAGGAAATGAAAGCTATTATCAGCGTGCGGCTCGAACGTGCGTGCGTGCACGTATACTATTGATCATCTAGCGTTTATTTGAAAACGATTCATAAATAGGCCGACAAATATCAACGTTCTGGAATATTCCAGTAAAAGGCGATTATCATAGAATAGGTTGTTTTTCACCTGAAAACGGGTGCTTTTCAAAATGCTCTCAAACGGAAATGAAGCGATAAAAAACCAATCTGCCTTGGCAACACTGACTGGAAAATGATTCTTTGATAAGCGACGGGCAGATTAGACACATAGCCATAATTTAAAACATAGATTAGACGATATTAACGTTAACATTGACGCCGATGGTGGCATTCAAGGGACTAAATGTGAATTAACCCACGGCACTCAAAGTGTTAATGGACACCTGGAAGAGGAAATCTACATGGAGCAACCAGAGGGCTACATCAAACCAGGGGAGGAACACCTGGTATGCAAACTGAAAGAATCGATCTATGGACTGAAGCAGTCTCCTCGCTGCTGGAGCAAGGCTTTCACACAGTTCATGATGGAAATTGGATTCAAACAGAGCACATCAGACCCCTGTGTGTTTGTGAGATCAAGACAACAGCTTGAAATACTCGCAGTTTATGTTGATGATCTCATTCTGATAACGGAGTCGACTGAGAGCATGAACGAGCTGAAAATGGCTCTCAAGGAGCGCTACAAGATGAAAGACATGGGTGAGCTCTCCTATATCCTGGGCGTCTCAGTGATCCGAAATAAGAACAGTGTATTTCTTCATCAAAAGCAGTACATTGAAACCATTCTTCAGAAATATGGAATGGATAATGCGAATCCTGTAGCAACTCCTGCTGATGGCAATGTCAAATTGAGGAAAAGTGATGGTGTCAGTAAGCCAGTGCACCAACATACCTATCAGTCAATGGTAGGAAGTCTGCTGTATGCTGCAATGGCCACACGACCAGACATAGCTCAAGCAGTGAGTGCTGTGTCAAAGTTCAATGCAAATCCAGATGCTTCACATCTGACTGCTGTGAAGAGGATACTTCGATACTTGAAAGGGACAGTGAACCTTGCTCTCAAGTATGAGCAGTCAGACTCTGGAGCTTTGATTGGATTCTCAGATGCTGACTGGGCTGGTGAGCAGGATGACCGCCGCTCAACAACAGGCAACATCTTTCTGTGTGGAGGAGCGGTGAGCTGGCTTAGCAAGAAACAGGCAACAGTTGCACTTTCAACAGCAGAAGCTGAGTACATCGCACTCAGTCAAGCTGCTCAAGAAGGTGTCTGGCTGAGACGACTACTGAGCGATCTCGGAGTGGAGGCTACGTCCACAGTGATCCTGGAAGACAACCAAGGAGCCATCGCAATCGCGAAGAATCCCGTGAACCACTCCAGGACAAAACACATAGACATTCGCTACCACTACATCCGTGAATGTGTGCAGAATGGGCAAATAGAACTGCAATATTGTCCAACAAATGACATGACATACCAAGCCACTGACTAAACAGAAGTTTGAGTATACTTAGGGGAGAGATTGGACTTTTTCCTATTTAAATAGAGTGGTTATTTGTGCTTGACAGGTGAACGCCGAACGCTGCCTGGTCAAAGCAAGTCTGAAAAAATGTGAAAAAGAGTTCCAGTAAAAGCATTGTAAAAAGTTTTTTTTCTTGAAGAAAAAGTTTTTTTTTTTGTTGTTTAAAGATATTTTTTCTTGACGTTTCTTTTTATGAAGGAGAGCATGGCTCTGTAATATTATTTAAAGGAACTTAATGCCATTGTAAAATTAAGTGGGAGTGTTGTCATATTATTTAAAGGGACTTGAATGCCATTGTAAAATTAAGTGAGAGTGTTGTAAATACAGTACTTTTACCTTACCACTAGATGGCACTATCAGTCAATACCACCTCTGCTTGTAACCAGATATTGTAGTACTTCCTGTTCATGCTGTAAGTTGTGTCTCAGTATGGTGTATGGTGCAACAAGCGAATAAAGCTCTGGAAATATACAACACAAACCTCTTTTGCACACATTCATTTAGTTTGACCGTTTGCTTGAATGTGGCCATCAGTGACATAATCGGGGACATTGAATACTTGTGTTAATTACAGCACCATGAAATGATGTATGAAAATAGACACCTTATAAGGGACTGCTACCTTACCATTTCATTGAGCTGTAATTAACACAAAATATATTTAATTTCAGTTGATACAGTGTATTTGAGTTGTATACTTTGGGTCAAGTGACAGCATTGTCTGTCTTTGCAAAGCCCTGCCTCCTGCTTGTGCTTCTGGGTAAAAAGGTCTCGTGTCGCCCCGTTTTCCCCACAGGGTGTGATGGAAATCTACCAACACACTTCTCTCTTTGTTTCACTCTTTGGGGCGACAGTGGCAGTGAGAGCGCTTGTCTGGACATTGGAAGGTCCCTGCCCCGGTTCCAGTCCCCCTCATTTCTCCCGATGAGCAGGTTGGCACCTTGCATGATGGCCTCTGCCGTCAGTGTGTGAATGTGAGGAACTAAATTGTAAAGCGCTATATAAATGCACCATTTACCATTTTTCTGACACACATGCACAATATCACCCTCTCTCTCTCACACACACACAATTGCATCACTCCCAGACTATCTACATACACTACACTCTCGCTCTCTCTCTCTACACATAGCCTTAAACTTGTACACATAATTATGCACACACAGCTGTCTCATAAGTATATGTCATTATTAGGGTTGGGACGATATATCGATCTAATTATCAATGATCCAATAGGATCGATGCAACGTAAAAAGATCGGTTCATAGCGATACTCTTATTTTGGAAATCCTGTGGCGAGTCTCATTACACCCCTTCCTGACAGAGCGACGCGAGCGAGAAAAAGTGATTAAAATGTATTCGTTTCAATCAGACTATCCTGTGTCTCTAGTTGAGCGATTACGCGGCAGAGTCCCACCCCTAAACACTTTTTATTGGTCGAGAATCGCAAGCTGCTTTGCCCCCTGTTCCAGGTAACACACACACACAGACACACTCGGACACGCGCTGCGTCATATCAGGACAGTGTCGTGCGCGATTTCGTCTCCAGTTCGCTCGCTCGCTGCCTGTCAGGAACCGGTGTTACGCACAAGCGCAACTCTGGCAGCTGGATTCGCGCGAGATCATTGAGAGAGGAGCGAAAAGAAAGGAGAACCAGCCCCTTGATGATAGTGCCAGGTACAACATGTACCCAACAAAGGGTCTCCATAACACCAAACCCTGTGACACCCGGGCCGACCCGGCATTTCTTCCCCCGAAAAAAGCACAAGTCCCTCAGGGTAACAGAACAGCAGATCTGTGTCCCCGGCGGACAACGGGTTAACTGACCTGGACCAGCGTGACCAGAACCAGTCCCGTGCCCTAACCACGCCGACATCCGCACTCCAAGAGAGGGGGTAGGTACGCGTGTCGATCTAAAACATGAAAAGAGGGCGCCACCCAGACGGTCCCATTCGTACCGCGCTCAGTGGCCCACCCCAAGGGCGTGAGACCCCTCTACCTATGTTCTGATCTATTCCGTTAACATCCCCCAGACATGAACGAGAATCCGTCGAGACCTAGTAACAGGCGCTCGGAAGAAAAAAAACCCATCCCTGTTGCCCTATAAAAACGCTGTTTTAATAACGAGCAACCAAGGCGTACTAGCCTCCTGCGTGATTCTTATCAGAAATCAGCACTATGTACGTGTCGAGACCCAAACATCAATGGATAGTCTAACCAGACACCAGACATTGGTCCTTCAAGTCGCCTTGGAGAACGACAAGGAGTTGTCGTGCTTCATATTCTTCACTCTTTTTATTATTAAAAAGAAAGAAACACCGACTGACATGAATCCCACGTGACGCGGCCGAGGGTAGAAATTGTTTACATTCTTACATCCCGCCACCCTCACCACAGAGAGGAGACGGGAATCCTCAGAGAGACTTCCCACGTGAGCCACAGATTGAAGAGTCACGGTAACATTGAGTCATGTGACCAACACACTCAAGTTACACGTATATCGAGCGTAGTAGAACAGTAAGTTCCTACTCTCTGCCCCGACAACTTGACAATGACAGACCCTACATACGGGTCTGAAAAAACTCACGGAACCCGTCGTCCAATAGAAACGTGCCTAGTGACGTTTTCTATGACGGGGGGAAACCCATGACTCAACCGCCCGTGATAGGTGCGGAGTCAGGGAAACCCTCCCCCCCCCCCCCCGTGCCAAGCTGCCTAACAGCTTGGCCCTGACCGAATGAAAAGAGAGGCCAAGAACCCCCCCGACCAATCAGAAGAGGGAAGGAGGGGTTTATCCGGTACCCCCTCGCAAGCCCAACCCTTGCATACAACAACAACAAATAGCCATATGATACCTTAAGTAGCCAGTATGCTAATGAACAGCGCAAAGCTAATTCAATGCACGCTAGCCACAGACACGTCTGTGAACAGGGTTTATAACAAGGCCAAGTTATGTATGTGTGAACCCGACACCCGTGTTTATGTTGCAAGACACAGAAAATCTGATAGAGAGAGAGAGCGGCCTGAACCGCGGTACCTTTTCACACACAAGCATTACTGCAGACCAACACAATAGTGTTGCGGCTCAATATCACTGTTTAAGCAACAGAGCACACAACTAACCTCTACCTTTATGTGAAGACCTCCTTCAGGTCGAGGCAGAAAAAACCTTTTTCAACCGAGTGTAAGCTGCAGGCCTTGCTTAAGCTCTAACATGAATGTAGCGACTAACAAGACTTTAAAGTCTAGCCCTCCTATCAAGGAGGGACTCTTTATATCTCATAAACAAAATCATATTTGGGCCGGGAAGGGAACAGGGGGGGACCACAGAGCGAAAAAGTCATTTCTTTCAGCGACGCCTGCCACGAGCCGCTCGTGACTTGCCACCCCGGGGAGCCCCGGAGGGACGGTAAAGGATAGGAGGCTGGTCACGACGATCCCTACCGTCACCTCCGGGCGTAGATGGGCCGGCTGCAGTGGCGGAGGCGCCCTCTCTCCTCCTGGCCTTCTTTGCCGAAGGTCCAGCAGTGGCGGTGGTAGCAGCGGCGGCTACGGCGGCGGAACCCCGATGACGAGGCTGCCGTCTGACTCCACCGGCGACATCGGGCAGGGGGAAATGAGGCTGGAGCACGGAACGCTCCTCCTGCATCTCCCTGCAGGTCGAGGTCATCAACTGCAGTGCCGACCCGAAAAGTCCAGCATCGGAGAGGGGTGCCGTCAGAAGTGGAGTCCTCTTCCTTTCTGGCACACGCGCCTGCTCCAGCCAAAGGTGGCGCTGGACTAGAGTGGCCAGGGCGCGTACTTTCCCAGCGGCGATGGCCTCCGGCTGGATCAGATGCAGGATGGCTCCTGCCGACTGGGCGAGCTGATCATGTTGCAAATCAGTCAGCTCCATACCGCCCGTCAGTATCCCGGACATGAATCTCGCCAGCTGCGCGATGTTAGAAGTGGCAGCCAGAGATTGAGTCGCGGAGATAAATGACTGGTCACTCCAGAAAACCAACCGCCTCGCCGATTTCCCTTGGGGAACCGGCTTCCGTAATGGCTCCCACACCACCTCAGGACAAAGGAGAGCTGCCATCGGCCTATCAAGCCGAGGCACCCCCTCCTTCATGTCGTCTACCAAACCCACCACCCTCGTGACTTGCACGTAGGCGGGGGTGAGGCCCATGATGTGGGAGACCACCTGTCCCTGACGGACGTAGGCCTCCATTGAGGGGAAAAATGGACAGACAACGTCCACTCCTCTCACAGGACGGCGTTGCCATAGATGACCTATGAGATCATCAGGAACAGGAACAGGCAGTGGCTGCGGCAGCGGCACGCCGTTTGGGCCTGCCGCCGCCGCCATGGGCTTGGGGAACAAAGCATGCAGTTCCCCCTGCATACTTTCCCCCACCGAGCTCGCATCCCTCACATGCAGCAGACTACTGGTTACAGAGCCACATTCTGATGTGGCTGATAGCAGGGCATCCCGCCGCCGAGTCGGAGGTTCTAACCCAACATCTGCGTACGAGGAACCCCAAGGAGACCTCTCACCCCCCTCCAGTGTTACCTGGACGGGCGGCGGACATGTCTCCACCGGGGCGTCGAACAAGAACCCGTCCGCTTCTACCATGTAGTCCTCTGTTTCCATTGGCCATGGAGAATCAGACGCATCCTCATCCGGCTCCAGCAACTCACCAAAACCAGGCCGTTGCGTCTACAAGCCACCATCTTGCGACAGGAGCGAGCCGACGCAAAAAGTTTGCGTCTCAAATCCTCCGCCACCAGAGGAGCCGGCCGCCCAACAGCGGACAACTCTCCGGAGGCAAAGGAACCAGAGCCGGAACCAGGCCATCGCACAGGAGACGGCGCTGGTGCACCAGCTCCTTGGAGAGGCAAACTATCTATCGGACGCCTACCGGGCGCGGCTGCCGACCACGAAAGAGGCCTCAACCCCGCTCCAAGATGCACGACAGAGGAGGCAATGGAGAACCGCTGGTGAAGGGTGACGTTGCTAGCGCGACCCTCCGAGGTAAACATTATGACTTAGCTTTTTTCTTTTAAAAATGTATGAGAGAAAGAAAAAAGCAAGAAAAAATTTAAACACGTAACTCAACTTTCTTCAGCTAAACAACCTCGTCAAGTGGGGTATACAACAGGCACTTCCTTGTGGTGAAAGTGAAGAAGGAGGCAAGTAGGTGACCACACACAGGTCTGCTTATGAAGGTAGCGGATAGGGGTGTGGCCAGACGGATGCTGGTATGTAAAGGTACATTGTGGATTTTTATTCAGTGCTGTGCACGAAGTGAGGTTAGTGCAGATGACGCTGAGCGGAGCCAGTATGATATAGAACCATATTTAGTTACTTTTCTAGTTACAGTAACGACTAGAAGAGAGAGGAGGGTTCATCCTTACTGATTGTGTGTTGATTGGTTGGTAAGAATGACATCAATGTTTCCAAACCAATAGTAGGATGTTTTGATATGATGCAGATCTAAGTATATAAGGCTCTGCTCGCTCGCTCAGAGGGGGTTCGAGATTTTTATAGCAACAGACAAGGTTGAGCGTTGTACTGGAACCTAGTCTGTTTATTTTTCAGAGTAAAGTCCCTATGACAATACTCTGTTTTTTAGATTCAAAGAGCTATGCTAAGCTCTTAGCTAAATCTTTTAGATGATTTCTACAAGAGAGTTTTTTATTGTTCTTTTAGACATGTTGTTGTTATATTATTATCACTGGATTGGAGTTTTCCAAGACAGAATCTTTGTAACTTACCTTTTCTAATTAAACCAACTTTGTTAAAATACTTTTATCGAATTCGTGGACTGCTTTCATTGTGCTGCTCTATCACAATGTTTCAAGACGCTGGCCGCGCTCTGCGTTCATCTGAGGTAACACGGTATTATATTATATTCTGAAAGCCATACAGATTAAATAAATTGCTGGTTACTGCTTTTAGCTAAAGTTATATAAATGATATAATATATATATATATATCAAAATGTTTTGCTTGCAAGCACCAGTATCTCTAGATGTGACGGGCCTATCAGATTTATGGGGACTGGGGAGTCTCGGCCTAGCATTATAGGCTTTTCCTATAATGATGATAATGATGATGATAATGATAATGATGATATATAATTATTATTATAGGAAAGGAGTTTTCCGAGCAAACATTCGGTTTATTACAAACAAAGAAGAGGTTAACAACTCTTCTACGCTTACAGTATATTTCATATGAACTGGATACAACTAACTAGTGACTATGAAATAAGCGTGATTAGGATTAGTAATTGACTCGAGAACTTGGCGAGTTTAGCACCTCGCTGGGGGATATTGAGCGGGCCGGCCACAGGGTTCTATCTCGAATTGGTGTTGAGATAGATAGAGACCCCTGTAGCTCTTATCAGTGTGTCAGTAGACTACTCTTTTAGAAACGTTTAATTAATTTAAGGCTACATCATGGCATACTGTTGGACATCTCTCTCACCCCACCTAGACTACTCATAATTACTGCTGGCGGTTTGAAGCCCACATTTGAAAATGCAAAAAGCACTATTACAGCTTACGGCACTGACCTTCGGAGCAATGAGCTTGATGATTTGTGAGATGGTGAGCCCCCTTCCTGAAAACAAATAGCAATCAACAGAACAATAGATGTGAGTATGACACTTACTGTAAGTATGACCTCAAGTGCGTGCAAGTGGGCCTAAAGGCTTGAATCGCGGGATCGGCCAAAATCACAACTCGAATCAAACTTAATTTGAATAATCCGATAATCAAACTGTAAGTGGAAGTGAGTTTGAGTGTATTGAGTTTTAAATTTGAGTGATAAATTGAAAGATCTCTCCGTACAAGTTTTGGTGTATTTTGTGTAGGGCTGTACCGAATGCTTCGAAGCTTCGACCATAATGTTTACATTCGAATTCTAAATCAACATTCGAATTTCTCATTTTTTATTTAATCTTTTTTTTGTATGCGTCTATTCAATCTGTTTAAACCAATGGGTGTTTTCTTCACAGTTGCAGTTAAAGATTAGGCTACACTAATATTATAATATTATACTATAGGACGTCACCATCACTTTCATACCAACCGTGCCCTTATTGGATTATTTATGTTGACGAAACTGATGAGTTATATTCATTAAAGAAAGTTGATTTAATAAAAAAAAATACTCATTAATCAGATTGATCACTTTATTCTAATTGAGGATTTAGTTTAAAAAAATAAAAATACTTTTTTTTAGGTAAATATCTTTTTTTATGGACATTCGAAGCTTCGTTCGAATACTTCAATAGAAGCTTTGAATGTTAAAAAATGACATTCGGTACAGCCCTAATTTTGTGTGATAAAGGAGGCCCGGTGAGCCTATGAGGAAGTGCATCTTGAGCATCTACTGTGTCTAGGTTTAGGTACAGTTTCATAGACATCAGGGTTATTTACTAGCAGGAGTGGGTGGATCGGGACCAGGATCCCAGTTGATGTCTTCGATGGGGATTGCCGGATCATCGCCTGGAGAATGAATGAATGAATGAATTCACACACACACAATATATTACATGTACATATCTTCATGTGAAACAACAATGACGCAATTGTGTGCATGTGCCAGGTCTCCCAAGAAGCTATTTAAAGCTTTTGGAGGGAGCCTGATCACAAATATAGACAAAATATAAACAACAAAAACAAAAACAAAACATACGTGGGTAGGCTTACACACCTACCTACTAACTGACATACAACATAGATGCATAAATACAGACAATTTATATACCTAAGTTATGATTATATTTAGAGATATGATTTAAGCAGTTCCTCTTTCAGTGATTTTTTGAATGTTTTGAAAGATTTAGACAGTTCCAGACTCTCGTCGAGCTCGTTCCAGATCTGTGGGTCCCTGCATGCTATGCTTAGGCACATTGAGTTTTCTCCTCTTGCCAAAGATAAGATGCCTATTTCTTGTGTTGTGGATGTGCAGTGGACGGCAGACTGGGACAAGCTCAGACAGTCTGTGATTCATGTTGTTGACAACTTGATACATAATTGATGCGTTTTGGTGTATGTTAAACTCAGCGAGCCTCAGGAGACCAAAGTGATGGAACAAAGGGCGTGAGGGCGCTTGATACCCGGACCATGACACTACTCGGATCGGCTAAAATCACAACTCGAATCAAACTTAATTTGAATAATCCGATAATCAAACTGTAAATGGAAGTGAGTTTGACTGTATTGCGTTTTAAATTTGAGTGATAAATTGAAAGATCTCTCCGTACAAGTTTTGGTGTATTTTGTGTAGGGCTGTACCGAATGCTTCGAAGCTTCGATCATAATGTTGACATTCGAATTCTAAATCAACATTCGAATTTTTCATTTTTTATTAAAAAAAAATGTAATATTTGTTTTGTATGCATCTATTCAATCTGTTTAAACCAATGGGTGTTTTCTTCACAGTTGCAGTTAAAGATTAGGCTACACTAATATTATAATATTATACTATAAGACGTCACCATCACTTTCATACCAACCGTGCCCTTATTGGATTATTTATGTTGACGAAACTGATGAGTTATATTCATTAAAGAAAGTTGATTTAATAAAAGAAAATACTCATTAATCAGATTGATCACTTTATTCTAATTGAGGGTTTAGCTTAAAAAAATAAAAAGCTTTTTTTTATTTTTTTTTTTATTTTTTTTTTTTTTTACTTTGGCCATTCCCCTGGCTCTTTTTAGCATTTATCGCATTTACTCTGGTCAAGAATGACCGACAGAAACAGGCTGAAGGGGTACAGATGGGGGGGAAGACACTCTTGGAAAGGCACGGCTGCAGTCCGGGATTCGAACTCGCTAAACCCCAGATCCGTGACGAGCACGGTTGTCCCCGGCGCCGAAATAGCGCTCGAGGTACGTGGTGAGCTACTGGAGCTCCCCGGTAAATATTTTTTTTATGGACATTCGAAGCTTCGTTCGAATACTTCAATAGAAGCTTCGAATGTTAAAAAATGACATTCGGTACAGCCCTAATTTTGTGTGATAAAGGAGGCCCGGTGAGCCTATGAGGAAGTGCTTCTTGAGCATCTACTGTGTCTAGGTTTAGGTACAGTTTCATAGACATCAGGGTTCTTTACCAGCAGGAGTGGGAGGATCGGGACCAGGATCCAAGACGATGTTTTCGAAAGGGATTGACGAATCTTCTTCATCGCCTGGAGAATGAATGAATTCACACACACACACAATATATTACATGTACATATCTTCATGTGAAACAACAACGATGCAATTGTGTGCATGTGCCAGGTCTCCCAAGAAGCTATTTAAAGCTTTTGGGAGGGAGGGAGCCTGATTACAAATATAGACAAAATATAAACAACAAAAACAAAAACAAAACATACAACGTGGGTAGGCTTACACACCTACCTACTAACTGACATACAACATAGATGCATAAATACAGACAATTTATATACCTAAGTTATGATTCTATTTAGAGATATAATTTAAGCAGTTCCTCTTTCAGTGATTTTTTGAATGTTTTGAAAGATTTAGACAGTTCCAGACTCTCGTCGAGCTCGTTCCAGATCTGTGGGCCCCTGCATGCTATGCTTAGGCACATTTGAGTTTTCTCCTCTTGCCAAAGATAAGATGCCTATTTCTTGTGTTGTGATGTGCAGTGGACGGCAGACTGGGACAAGCTCAGACAGTCTGTGATTCATGTTGTTGACAACTTGATACATAATTGATGCGTTTTGGTGTATGTTAAACTCAGCGAGCCTCAGGAGACCAAAGTGATGGAACAAAGGGCGTGAGGGCGCTTGATACCCGGACCATGACACTACTCGTAGTATTTTCTTTTGTAAGCTTTCAAGTTTCTTGAGATGGCTGGGGTAAGTGTTGCACCATATGACAATAATTAATGAGGGGTTCATACAAGGTTTTATATAGAGTGAGAGGGGCAGGCAAGGGAAGAAAATGATGTATTTTACAGAATAAGCCAACATATTTGGACAGTTTTGTTTGTAGATATTTTATGTGGCATTTGAAATTTAGTGACTCATCAATGACGACCCCCAGGAATTTTCTGGACACCACTCTTGACAGCTCCTTTCCATAAATTTTTATGCACATAATTGTGCACATCCAATTTGAGTGGAAAACAATACAGTTTGTTTTGCTGAGATTAAGTGATAATTTATTGCATTTAAACCAGGTGTCCACTTTTTGTAGTTCAGTGTTGAGTAAATCTTGTAGCTTGAGTGGATTTTTATGTCACAAAAACTAATTTGTATCAGCGAATATTACTTTGTGCAGAATTTCAGATGAGTTGACAAAGTCATTTATATATAGAATGAATAGTAAAGGCCCTAGAATTTACCCCATGGGGGACCCCTTATTTGATGTCCATTTTTATTGATTTGTGATTGTTTATATCGACATACTGTTGCCTACCATGTAAATAGCTACTGAACCAGTTGAGAGCCAGACCCCTTATGCCATAATGGTGCAGTTTCCCAAAGTAGAATAGTGAAGTCAATGGTGTCAAAGGCCTTTGATAAGTCCAAGAAAACGCCCACCCCACAATCGCCCTGATTAATAGCATCATTTATTTTTTCAATGAGGTCTAATATTGCCATATATGTTGTTCTCTTTTTCCTAAAGCCGTATTGAGAACTGGTGAGTATATTGAGCTTGGTAGTGTATTCGCTTAATCTGTTATACACAACTCTCTCATACACTTTGGATAGAGCCGGTAAAACGGATATCGGACGGTAATTATTGATACTATTTGTCACCCGATTCATATATGGGTATTATTCTCCCAATTTTGGTATTTATTAGCACCACACCATGAAGTAAGGACAAATTAATACAGTGAGCGAGTGGTCCGACTAATATTGACTATGGCAATATAGTCCAAACAGGGCCAATGGACTAGCTGGGAAAACCTGGAGCATCGTAAGCTCACATGGAAGGATCTTTGGGAGATGGAAGGAAGCCAAATCAGCTTCATCATCAGAGCCACCTATGATGTTCTCCCCACGCCCAAGAACTAAACCAGTGGTTTGGAGAAGATCCTTCTTGTGCGCTTTGCCAAACCCCCGCAACACTGAGGCACATCCTCACCGGCTGCAAAACCAGTTTGTCCCAAGGGCGCTACACCTGGAGACACAACCAGGTCCTAAGACAACAGGCAATCACCCTGGAAGGAAGGAGAACTACAGTACCAACAATGCCCTCCCTCCCCCAATGCCTAGACACTCAAACACCACTTATTTTGTAAGAGCAGGACAGCTCCCAGCAAAGCCATCTGCAAGAGTGGAGGCAACCCTCCTGGACACTGCCCGGGATTGGAGAATGCAGGTTGACTTGGACCAGAAACTAATCTTTCCACCTGAGATCATTACAACTAACCTCAGGCCGGACCTGGTCTTGTGGTCAACCTCCCAGAAGTCTGTATTCATTGTGGAACTAACTGTACCATGGGAGGCTGCAGTTGGTGAAGCATATGAACGTAAACGACTGAAGTACTCCGACATAGCAGCCGAGGCAGAACAACGCGGCTGGCGTGCCCAGGTGCTTCCGGTGGAGGTTGGTTCTAGAGGATTTGTTGCCATGTCCACAACCAAGCTTCTTAAGGGGATGGGAGTGCGAGGACAGGCGTTCCGACAAGCTGTCAAAACACTGTCAGAGGCTGCCAAACGAAGCAGCAGATGTCTATGGATTAAGAGAAAGGACCCCAACTGGGCTGCAAAATGACCATCAAGGGGTAAAAGCAGAGGGGGGCACACCTGGGACGCCAGGTGTTGCCGTTGAGCCCTTCGGAGGTGTCGTGGGCCTGTCAACGAAACACCAATGAAGGAGGGTGCCCACCTGAAGACCCCAGTGAAGCTTTTACCACTACCCCATCAGTGCATGTGAGCGGATCGGAGCGTGAGCGGCGCGGGGAGCGGAGCGGGCGGTTTTGACGTGAGCGATGAGTGGGTTTTAAAATGTGTCGGCGCGACGTCCGGAGCGAGAGTTTTCCTCCGCTCCAATCCACTCCAGGCCGCTCACAGTGGTTTAACACTGATGTTAATATACATGTAGTACAATGCCAAAGCAACAGATGGCGATGTACAAACATGAAGGCCATTTTCAACCAATGAGAAGGGTGAACCTGTGATATCCTGTTCAGGCTTTGTCACTCACTCCTGTTAGAAAAAGTATCGACGCCATTGTTGTTGTCGTTAGCTTACATGCTAACGTTAATGGCAGCGACCATAGCATTGTGGCTCGGCTAGCTATCATCGCTTAATAGAGCTAGTGAATGGATAAACAACGTTATTTAAGAGAGAGAATAGGGATTGGCATCCTGTCACATTATGCAAAACACGCCCCCTTTAGTTTGATTGGTTGTAGCCACGCCCCCTTTTCTGATTGGTCGAGGATTCAAGGAGGCGGGACATCCGGTTTCGAGGGGAGGGACATCCGGTTTCGGAAGGGGAGGGACATCTGGGGTCATAAATCATCTCAAAAGGGGGCGTGGCTACAATCAATCAAACTAAAAGGGGCATGTTTTGCATAATGTGACAGGATGCCAATCCCTATTCTCTCTCTTATTTAACATTACAGAATTGGTACAATTACAATGCGGCTCAATACAAACAATTGTTTAAGGGCCCAGGGGGTGTAGACTGTTGTAGTTTGAGCTAATTTACACCATGCTCCAACAAAAATTAAAAATCTGCCGAGCAATCTGGCGCGGGGAGCGGGGAGCGCTCGATTCAAGGTGAGTCGTGAGCGAGCGGAGAGCGACTTGGGGGCGGGGTCAACATGAGCGATTAGCGGAGCGGACCAAGCTTTAAAGAGCGAAGAGCGGATTTCTCGGCCGCGCCGATCCGCTCACGTGGCCTGTACCCCATTCAAAAAAGTGCTGATTATCTAAGGGATTGTAATATCTAGTCCTATAAGCTCAACTGGCTATTAGGATTTTGCTGCAAATTCCATCAGCACCGGCTGTGCGAGTGTCCTTCATCTTCATGATAATGTTGAATAGTTCATCATGGTCAGTTGGTTTCATGAAGAGAGTTTGGATAGTTACCTGATAAATACTGTTTAAAAGACACACCCCCGGGATGGCTAATTTTATTCGCCAGGTCTTCACCAATGGATGCAAAGTAGGTATTGAATTTATCAGAGAGATCCTGCTGAGACATGTTTGCAGGGTCAGGGAGCACTGATGGTTTTTGTCCCTATTCAGTACTTTATTTAGAACTGACCATGTCATTTTTACTGCTCATGACAGTCTTCTCAGGAATGGTGTTATGAATGGAGTCAGTTATTTCATATGCAGTATCGGGATCACAGGCATCAGTGTTTCCCATTGATTACCTAGCCTCTGGCAGCCCGCCACAGTCTAATTAGTCCCACCACAGTTGTATAATGAACCAAAAAAAAAAGTTATTAATTCTTTTTTTACTATTTATTTTTTAAATATAAAGTTTGCCAATAGGGATGTATCAGTAGTATTGGCAGTGGTAGTAGTCGTAATAGTAGTCCAGTATTTTTTATTTTCTAAAAAATAAACCAGGTAACCGCTTTTGCTTCATTTCTTTGATGGCTCAAATGTCTGTGGTTCCCAAACCTCTCCTCGAGACACCCCAGCCGTTCCATGTATTTGTTAAATTCCACCACCAGCACACCTGATTCAACTAATAAAGGGCTAGTTAAGTTGAATCAGGTGTGCTGGTGGTGGAATTGAACAAATACATGGAACGGCTGGGGTGCTTCGAGGAGAGGATTGGGAAGCACTTAGGCTGGTAAAGCTATGCCTCCTAAAGTGTGCAAACGGAAGTACAGGAAGTACCGGCTACAGGCTTTCCGGTTTCGACAAAACAATTATAGAAACATGTGAAGTGCACAATATTTTCTTGTTTAAGCCACTGCAATGGCTTTGCCTGAAAAATTTACTACATGACCGGGACGTTCTAGCTTGTTTGCCGACAGGATTCGGGAAAAGTTTGGTCCGTTCAGAGGGAGCTTCCAGGGGAAGTACATACACCGGAAATTCTACCCCATACACACTTTCGGCCGTAGTGCTTTACCAGTCTTTATCTCACGGAGGAGATCAAACTGGGAACGAGGTTAGGAAGCACTACTGTAGTCTAGTTGATTTTGTGTTTTGAGCACAAAGTTCATCATAGATCTAGCCTCTTTATTTTGCTCTCAAAGTGCACCAGATTGATGCATTTAACTTTAAAATGTACAAAAAAAAGTTACGGGGGGCATGCCCCCGGACCCCCCTAGAGGGGCCAAGGTTCACCCACCAGTCTCACAGAATCCTGAGGGAAACACTGATCACATATACATTATACAGCATTACAGGCCTAGTTTATATATGGAATCAAGGGTTTCACCACCAGTCAGAGCCGTGCGTGACCAATCCGACAAAAGGTCTGCATTACTTTTCAAACACCATGATAAATCCACCTTTCAAACACCATACTAATTTACTTTTCAAACACCATGATAAATCCACCTTTCAAACACCATGATAATTTACTTTTCAAACACCATGATAATTTACTTTTCAAACACCATAATTTACTTTTCAAACACCATGATACATCTACTTTTCAAACACCATGACAATGAGGTGAAATAAACATTTTAAAGGTGTATTGTTCCCCGTGTGTTTTTATCATAGATGTGTGGTTATACTATTAATCTGTATTGTCTATGTTATTCTAATGTTAATCTTAATCAAGGATGAAGACTATTTCATGACGCATCATAGCTTTTTGCTCACTGCTGGGGTCCCATGTTGTGCAGTAGGTGCCCTTTTTTTCTTGTCGCCCTTCAAACTGCCTGAGTCCGCCACTGCCAGAACTGGTGTCCATCGGCTCTTCTACCTCCTTGACAGGAGGAGCTGAGCTGCCATTCACCTCTGTGGCCATTCTCCTATATGGACAATGTCGTGACGTCAAAGGTGAAATCAGTACAGAAAACGTGTAATTATAAGATTCAATACCAACACAATCTAAATTCATTGATTGATTAATTGAAAACTTTATTAACAGATTGCAGAATGGGTACAGTACAGCTCAATACATACACTTGTTAAGGGGATGCAGACCAGAGAAAGACTTTTGTCAGTAACGCTTCAATACTGCCACCTGGTGGCTGATGGGCGAGTTGCAGCTCGGTCCGTCCCCTAATTCCGTCCGGCCACTCGTTTATTGTCGCGGGACTCAATACACACACTGTGGATATAGATCGTTGCCATAACTCAATAATCTACATGATTTGGGCGTGTATTAGTAATATACAAACCGGAAATGGATCGCCTCGATCCACATCACATAACTGGGATCTGTTTGCTCCACTCTCATCACCCAACGGTAAGAGGAGAGTGACGTGAGTTTCAGCGTTTTTGTTTATCATTTTCGATACAAACTGCTCTGATCAATATATCACCCATACTACATAAATCATTTAACGTCGGTCACGGAATTATAAACGACCCCCCCCTCCGTTCACCCGCGCATGGTCAGTCATAACGTTTGGGACCATGTACAGTTGACATTTTTAATATATTGTTGATTGGTATCAAACGGCATTTGATAATCTAATATATGCATTTATGTCTATATCTCACGTTCTAGGAAATACTGCAGAAAACGATAAAAACATATTTATACTCTAGACGGTATTTTCATATGAATGTGTGAATGGAAAAGTAAAACGTTCCTACATCCTGAACGATAGATAATCGATGTTGAAATGGCCATAGTAATGTCAATTTAGCAATACAATTTAAAAAGTTATAGCCCTGCAAAGAAGGTGAACATCTCCATAGACTTATAGTACTGGCAGAGAATGGTATAAGATGATCAAAGTGGTGGCAAGGAATGGGTTAAGAGGATGCAGACAGAAAGACTTTCGTCTTGTTTACATCAGGGTCCCCCATTTTCAATTCATCATAACATATATGACACACACGACA
The DNA here is from genome assembly GCF_963971535.1 of Notolepis coatsorum. NCBI lineage: Eukaryota > Metazoa > Chordata > Actinopteri > Aulopiformes > Paralepididae > Notolepis > Notolepis coatsorum. Next base: position 87,167,977 of record NC_140179.1, on the reverse strand, counting down.
TACAGATAGACAGTTTGAAACTATTTGAAATTGACCGGTACCCATCAGCATGTATAAGCCCTTCAAGTAATTATAGGTTTATTTATATAGGAAAATTCAGGATAGGATAATGACCAGCACTAATGTTAATGTAGGTCCAAGCTTTTGGAATTAAATGTCCACTTTGAATCGGCAGCCATTACAAACATGTCACGTGACAAGGGGCTCAACGACATGTGGTGCATAGAACACGTTCAAAAGTAGCATATATACCTTTTCACCTAGCGAGGTTAGAAACGCCTCAAAAGATTAAATGTCTTGGCATAGTTACGTTTATCTCAAGTAAAGCCGAAACAGTGGCTGAAACGCTCAACAGTTGAGATGTTCGGTCATTACCCCTCCTACCCAACCCCCCCCCCCCCCCCCCCCCCCCCCCACTCCTACCCAACCTCCCCCCCACTCCTATCCAACCCCCCCCCCCCCACCCAACCACCTCCAATGTACAGTCCCCCCCCCGACCTACCCAACCTCCTCCAATGTACAGTTTCTACGTCAAATGTATATACTTTTTTCTGGACTCTTTTCGTATCACAAACAGTACTGTATTTGCAAATCTGGTATGTCATAAATGTATAGATGTAGCAGTACTGTCTATCTGTATGTCATGTATGTCATATATGTTACGATGAATTGAAAATGGGGGACCCTGATGTAAACAAGACGAAAGTCTTTCTCTGGTCTGCATCCCTTAACAATTGTGTATTGAGCTGTACTGTACTGTACCCATTCTGCAATCTGTTAATAAAGTTTTCATTCATTCATTCATTCATTCATTCATTCATTCATTCATTCATTCATTCATTCATGGTAGCTGCTCCAGCTAACTTACCTCTGGTCAAGGCCCAGTCTGGATGAAAAGTGGCAGAAACGCCCAACACATCAGATGTGCGGTCAGTAGATGAATACAAGCAGAGTTTACTGTCTGTAACAAAACGGAGACGTTTATTTGAACCTGTTCAAATAACAAACTGTGGTGGATTTTGACGTCTCCAGAGATGCTTAAGTAAAATACAGAGACAAGAGACAGCCGGAATACTCACGTTAAATGAACACAGGTTTAATACAGTACATCCGTACGGAGGGACATCTAGTCTGGCAGAGTGCATATAATTGATAGTCAGGTCTGCCAGAGTAAAAGTGACGAAAATGCAAAAGTGTAATGTTTTTATAACACAGTCAAAATAGATACGCCTTCTTTGATACATTCCTTAGAACTCTGGGAGGGTCCAAAAGGCTTCTAACAGGCGACCTTGACAAACCTTATCAGGCCAGATGAATGGTGCCCTGTTTTAAACAGAAGAGAACAAAGAGCGGAGGGGGAGGAGGAGGAGGAGGTGGGAGAGGAGGAGGGAAGGAGGAGGAGGAGGTGGAGGAGGAGGAGGAGGAGGTGGGAGATGAGGAGGGAAGGAGGAGAAGGAGAAGGAGGAGGAGGTGGAGGAGGAGGAGGAGGTGGAGGCCAGATGAATGGTGCCCTGTCTTAAACAGAAATCCAAAAGGCTTCACAAAGAGAGGAGGGGGAGGAGGAGGAGGAGGTGGAGGAGGAGGTGGGAGAGGAGGAGGAGGTGGAGGAGGAGGAGGTGGGAGATGAGGAGGGAAGGAGGAGGAGAAGGTGGAGGAGGAGGAGGAAGAGGAGGAGGAGGAGGAGGAGGAGGAGGAGGAGGAGGAGGAGGAGGAGGAGGAGGAGGAGGAGGTGGGAGATGATGAATGGTGCCCTGTCTTAAACAGAAATCCAAAAGGCTTCACAAAGAGAGGAGGGGGAGTAGGAGGAGGAGGAGGTGCAGGCCAGATGAAATTACACTTCACATTACCCCACTTTGTGCCATTTTTGGCACATCCTGGTAATTTCAACCATCAATATCACTAAACCACAGTCCCAAGACACTATGCAGAACATCAAATCAATCAACATCAATACATCACAATTTCATACTTGGCAGAAAGTAGCACGATAATTCTAAGCAGGTAATTGTAAAATGTTGTAGTCTTACGTAGAATACAAAAAACAACCATTATAAGCACTAGGTAGAACAATAAACCAATACATCATAATGACACACTCGTAAAATGTTGTAGTCTTAGGCAGAATAAAAAAAAAAAAACATTATAAGCACTAGGTAGAACAATAAACCAATACATCATAATGACACACTTGTAAAATGTTGTAGTCTTAGGCAGAATAAAAAACAACCATTATAAGCACTAGGTAGAACAATAAATCAATACATCATAATGTCATACTTGGCTAAGTAGGTAATTGTAAAATGTTGTATTCTCAGGTAGAATAAAAAAAACCAACCACAATAAGGTAGAACAATAAACCAATACATCATAATGTCATACTCGGCAGAAAGTAGAACGATAATTCCAAGCAGGCAATTGCAAAATGGTGTATAGGTAGAATTAATTTTTTTTAATAAAAAACATAATAAGTAAGTTCAGGTGCAAATTAAAAGGGGGAGGAGTCCCGAGCTGGGGACAGATGCAAATTAAAAGGGGGGAAAGAGTCCCGGGCTGGGGGGGGGTCCTAGGCTGGGGCAGATTGAAAAGGGGAGGAGTCCTAGGCTGGGGGCAGATTGAAAAGGGGAGGAGTCCCGGGCTGGGGACAGTTTAGTCGCTGGCGCCTTACTTTAGCGAGTGAACATAACCATTAAGTACAGAGGAACTAATGAGGCGTAGAGAGACGCTCAGGAACAAATAATCCTGTTCTATCGATAGTTTACTCTTGCAATTAGAGGTAAGCAGGTGGAAAATGAGAGTTTTCAAAACAAATGGAAAACAATAAACAGAAAAGGAGAGAAAAAAAATTAAAAAATTAAAAATTAAAATAAAAACGTGGTATCACATCTATAAAGCGCTTCTCAGTGACCCGAAGCGCCGACAGCAGTTAATACGAAACAAAGAAAATAAAATTAATGCCTGGTGTAATTATTCTGTTTATTTATCGATATATGATGTGAAAATTAGAGATTAGAGAAAAAAAAAAAAAAAAAATTTAGACTTGCGGTTTTATGGCGGTTTTATTGCGGTTTTATTAACATGGAAGTGGATGGGATGAAAAGTGACGCTAGGGATATGGGAGGTACCCTATATGACTTTTATTGCGGTTTTATTAACATGGAAGTGGATGGGATGAAAAGTAGGGATATGGGAGGTACCCTATATGACTTTTATTGCGGTTTTATTAACATGGAAGTGGATGGGATGAAAAGTGACGCTAGGGATATGGGAGGTACCCTATATGACTTTTATTGCAGTTTTATTAACATGGAAGTGGATGGGATGAAAAGTGACGCTAGGGATATGGGAGGTACCCTATATCAGCGGTTCTGTGCCGCGGAGAGCTGCCAGGGGTGCCGCGAGATGCCTGATGGGAATGTTTCTTTAAGAATATAGAATGACAACTATTTAACTAAACAAATAGTCTATCTAGTGCTTCATGTGTATACAATAATTGCCTAATCTAATAACATGAACTAAAAAAGAAATCGATCAAAATGTCTTCACACGTTTCATAAAGTTATTATAGAAACTTTACCAACTTAACGTCCGCGGCAGGCGTCATTGCTTTTACCAACAGATTTTCCAACGCATTTCCAGAGCAGTCGCATTCGTGTGACGTCACATCACGGGTCCTATCTCCGTTACAGAGCCGGCTCGCGGCTCTGGTCCGTTATCAAGGAAATGATCAAGGATCAAGGAAGCGGCTGTCGTGATAATAATCACTAAATGCATTCAGTGCTGGATCTAATCAAATGGATTTATCGAGACACGTTATGGAAAGTTCAAGACCGGATCACACAGCTTCTGAAAAGTGCTAATTACACGCGACGGTGATGGGCTACTCGCCAAGTGCAGACCAAGTGAGTGTATCAGCTGCTGTGTTTAGCCCCTTTCGTGACTGTGATGCACCGAGTGAATCCACAGTCACTTGCTCCTCAATAGGAAACCAACGTGTGTTGACCATGAAGGACTGGTTCTGACCTGAACCGTTCGTTATACAAGAATCACAGAGACGTTTCAAAGGTGCTCACAGTTGCACGAGGGTTTCGGACAGAGATACGGGATGGTCAGAAAGCTCTGCGTTGCTAATAAACATTGTATTGCTGACCATTGCTCTCAAGAATGACAGGATGTGATGTCATAATCAATCGTCACCTCGCGCTCGGTTTGGTGTAGACAGTGTCGCCGCTAGCTCTCTGGCTAGTGACGTCACTGGCGCGCCGGCTGTTGTGGAGGGGGGGGGGGGAAACCGCGGGGGGGCGGGGACGCTCTCTCGTTGTAGGAACACAGTATGAGAAGAGCATTTATGCAGGTGAACACCAGGAAGGCTGCTGGCCCAGATGGTATAACAGGACGCATACTTAAGTCCTGTGCCAACCAGCTTGCCCCGGTGTTCACTGCCATATTTAATCAATCCCTGGCGGAGTCAGTGGTCCCTGCCTGCTTCAAGATGTCTACCATAATCCCTGTACCGAAGAAACCCTCCCCAACATGTCCAAATGACTACAGACCGGTGGCACTCACCTCTGTGGTCATGAAATGTTTCGAGAGGCTGGTCAAGGACCACATTTGTGCCTCCCTCCCCAGTGATATGGACCCTATGCAATTTGCATACAGGACAAACAGGTCCACTGACGACGCGGTCTCCCAGGTACTGCACAGCACCCTCTCTCACCTTGACCGTCAGAAGGGGGGCTGTGTGAGACTGTTGTTCATTGACTACAGCTCAGCGTTCAACACCATAGTCCCCACCAGACTGGTGGACAAGCTGATCGAGCTGGGTCTGAGCTCCGCCCTGAGCGCCTGGGTACTGGACTTTCTGAGTGAAAGACCCCAGGCGGTCAGGGTGGGGGGTCAGACCTCCAACACCATCACCCTGAGCATCGGGTCCCCCCAGGGCTGTCTTCTGAGCCCCCTGCTGTACTCACTCTACACACACGATTGTGTGGCCAAGTTCAGCTCCAACTCCATAGTGAAGTTCGCAGACGACACAGTGGTGGTGGGGCTGATCTCGGACAACGACGAGAAGGCCTACCGGGAGGAGGTTGAGGTACTGGAACGCTGGTGCCAGGACAACAGCCTGCTCCTGAACATTGGTAAAACCAAGGAGCTGATCGTGGATTATAGGAGAGGACAGCAGGAGACACACACACCACTGATGATTAACAGGGCTACCGTGGACAGGGTGAGCAGCTTTAAGTACCTGGGGGTCCACATCTCAGAGGATCTGACATGGTCAACACACATAGACACAGTAGTAAAGAAGGCGAAGCAGCGCCTCTACCACCTGAGACAGTTAAGGAAGTTCAGAGTATCGGGGAAGATACTCCAGTCCTTCTACTCAGGAGCTGTAGAGAGCATCTTGACCGGAAACATCACTGCCTGGTATGGAAACAGCATGGCACAGGACAAGAAGGCCCTACAGAGAGTGGTGCGCTCAGCCGAGCGTACCACGGGTATTGCACTACCTCCCCTGCAGGTTCTATACAACAAGAGGTGCAAATCCAGAGCCTGCAGAATAATGAAAGACCCCCACCACCCCAATAACAGCCTGTTCCAGCTGCTGAGGTCAGGCAGACGCCTGCGAACCCCAGCTACTAGGACAGAGAGGCTTAGGCTCAGCTTCTTCCCCCAGGCCATCAGAGCCTTGAACAATGAACATTGAGTGCCACAGAACACTGAACTATCCACACACAAGCACACATGAACACACACACGACACGCACGCTGTGCACGCTCACACACTAGCAGCCACTTTAACACTTTAACATGAGCGGGCACACACTCATGCCGCACACACGCACACTTATGGCCAAAAGGAAAGGCCACTTTAAATTAGTATAACAACAGGAACAGTGTATTGCACTACCAAAGCTACCTAGCATGTCCTATATGCTCTGTAAATAATTATGTACAGATACCGAGATGTCACACCATGTTACCTGTTACCTGTTTATTGCACAATGTTGTTTTTTTATTGGATTCTATTATATGTTGTACCACTGTATTGCACATCGTTGCGGGCAAGACCACCCGCATTTCATTATATACTTGTATGCCGTGACAATTAAAACTCTTGACTTGACTTGACTAGAATAATATTTCCAGCGTGAGACGCAAAGCTGAATTTTCACACAAAATGGACAAGTTTTTGACTCGTCCATCGAAACAGGTTACAGTTACCAATACCAATTCAGTACCTTCCATTACCAATTCGACTGCTGAGATTGACCCAGTCTTGGACACAGAAGATGATGACACAGAAGCTGTTAATAATAAAAAACTAAAATGTTCGGCTAAACCAAAACTGGCAAAATGTTGGAAATATGAAGATGGTTACCTTAATTATGGCTTTGTTGTATTCCCTGGGAGCAAAAGCTCACCACAACCACAATGTGTCATTTGTTCTCAAGTGCTATCCAACAAGTCTTTGGCACCCTCCAAGTTAATCAGACATTTACAGACAAAACATGGCCATTACATTATAAATACATGATTTTCTGTTTGAGAAACTATGTTATTTTTATGGAAAACAGTGCAGCTGCAACAGATAGCACTTTATTGATATTTTTCTGTATTTAAAAAAATAAATACATGATTTTCTGTTTGAGAAATGGTCACACTATGTTATTTTTATGGAAAACAGTGCAGCTGCAACAGATAGCACGTTAGTGATCCTTTTCTGTATTTAAAAAAAAAATACATGATTTTCTGTTTGAGAAATGGTCACACTATTGCTATATTTATTTATACATTTAGACCTGAAACGCCTGCTAATAATGCATTATATAGCCTGCATATACACACAAATGTGTTTCCCGGTTTCAATGGGTTAAATGAACGTTATTTTGAAAGCAAGCACTTTTGTCATCATTGTAGCAAAAAAGACAGGACCGGAAAAGTCTTTATCGTATGTAGGGGTGCCCTGGAATATTTTTTTGGACACAGGGGTACCTTGGCAGCAGAAAGGTTGAGAACCCCTGCCCTATGACTTTTTAATATGCACACTGGCTTCTGCAAACCGTGTGTGCATTGGTGTGTTGCAGTGGCGGTTGGAATGCCCCACGGGCCCTGAGGCGAGATTGACAGCTCTTGACAGCTCGGGCCAGCTCGGGCCCCCCCCCACCACCACCTGACCCGGCACCGGGACATCCCTCCCTCCTCCCACGTGTGCGCAACACGGACATTAATAAGAACGCTTCAATAAGGAAAGTCACGGAGCATGGAGGGTCATAAAAAAATAAAGTGATCAAATCGCTTTTGTCTTCTCTCTTCTACTGTGAAGCCAAGCTTGGTCATGCAGGTCTCTCTCCCATCTCTCTCTCCTATGATCCCAATATCTCTCACACACAATTCTGGAAATTCCTGGAATAGTGGAATAAAACAGGAAAAACGTTTCAGCACCACGGAGAGTGTTCTCTGCACTGCCGCCGCGGTATATAAAGCAGCCCAGGCTCGCCACAACAGTGGATTTAAAAGCCTTTTATAGATAATTCATTTGTATCACAACGGAGTCACGGATCTAGTCGTGCCACGTAGCATTATGTAGACAAAATTCATATAGAATAAACAAGTCTAAAACAAAGACTTTTAAACGAAGTTTAGCCTATTAAATCATTTTATAAGCATTCGTTTATTTGCGGTCTGTGTGAGAACTGAAGCAACCACCATCTGCAGAACACCAGCCCAGCTCTCTCTGTCCCCACGCTGGCCGTGAGGCCGCGGTGGTATATAAAGTCACTGTGACTGAACTGCTTGGCTGTTCTGAATCTGACTGGTGGTTATGCCTGTAAAGTGCAAACAAAGGCCGATAAATGATCTCTAAAAACCAAGTATGTTATTTACATTAATAAGCGCCATGGCTGCTGGGCCGCCGCCGCCCTAATAGATGTATAAATATACGTTTATGGTAAACTGTAATCTCATTATCTGTCCAACAGTCCAAGGTTACCTGCTGCTGCATGGTAGTTGACACACCGCGGCTGAAGGCAGTGTCCGTGCCGGGCATGTTGTCGGGTGATCAGGTGAAGGGCTTGTTGTTGTTGGGGATGGGAGGTCAGGAGGAGGAGGAACGTCGGCACGAGGCCCTGTTACTTTTATAACAAATGCGTCTAATTTAGGTAGCTTTGCGTTCTTCTCGTCCCGTTCTTTTTTGTCTGTTCTTTTTTGACGGCCACATTTATGTTTGTAAGGCTTAGGCGGCATGGTTGCGGAATATAATGGATCATTCACTTTCACTCATTGATGATTTCACTCGCTGTAAGAGACAGACGTCTGCTGTTCGTTTTAATTTCCGCACCAGGTAAATTGTCTCATGACGCAATGATGCATTGATTGCTGGGTAATGTTGTTGTCCTCCAGTAACAAGTCAGATTTTGCACTGGAGGCACAACAGGAGAGACAACATTTCCCAGCAATCATCATTCTTTAATTTATTTTAGGCTACAATCGGGAAGAATAGGAGGGCCTATTAGTTTCTATGTCAAATGTATATACTCCCTTTTCTTGACTCCTTCTGTATCACAAACAGTACTGTATTTGCAAATCTGGTATGTCATAAATGTATAGATGTAGCAGTACTGACTATCTGTATGTCATGTATGTCATAAATGTCCTGATGAATTGAAAATGGGGGACCCTGATGTAAACAAGACGAAAGTCTTTCTCTGGTCTGCATCCCCTTAACAATTGTGTGTATTGAGCTGTACTGTATTGTACCCATTCTGCAATCTGTTAATAAAGTTTTTAATCAATCAATCAAGCCTGACAGCGTGGGGACAGAGAGAGGAGAGGAGAGGAGAGGAGAGGAGAGGAGAGGAGAGGAGAGGAGAGGAGAGGAGAGGAGAGGAGAGGAGAGGAGAGGAGAGGGGAGGGGAGGGGAGGGCTGGGCTGGGCTGGTGTTCTGCAGATGGTTGCTTCAGTGTTCTCACGCAGACCACAAATAAACGAACGCTTATAAAATGATTTAATAGGCTAAACTTCGTTTAAAAGTCTTTGTTTTAGACTTGTTTATTCTATTTGAATTTATTTGACATAATGCTACGTGGCACGACTAGATCCATGACTCCGTTGCGATACAAATAAATTATCTATAAAAGTGCCCTATCTTTTAAATCCATCCACTGCTGTGGCGAGCCTGGGGCGAGCCTTTATCGCTACCGGGAAAACATAGGGAGAACATAGGGGGCCCGGGGAACATAGAACCCTTTTGGAACATGGGAAACATAGGGGGCCCGGGGAACATAGAACCCTTTTGGAACATGGGAAACATAGGGGGCCCGGGGAACATAGAACCCTTTTGGAACATGGGAAACATAGGGGGCCCGGGGAACATAGGACCCGGGCCCCGGGGCATGGCGCAATGCAGTCTGTCATCCAGTCCCACAAACGAACGGCAACTCCATTCAGTCCCGGGCCGGGCCCGGGCCCTAGACCCCCCGCGGGCCCTAAGGCGGCTGCCTCAGCCGCCTCGCCTATATATCCGCGGCTGGTGTGTTGTTTAACTTCCCTTGTTGTCGTTCTCAGTAGCAGTCACAGTGGACTACAATAGCAGTCGTCTTCTCCCTCCTTCACACACAGAACGATATATCTGTTGCAAGGAGGCTGGAAGCCGTTGAATACAGTAGCAGTCAGGTGTCTTCTCACTCCTTCACACACAGAACGATATATCTGTTGCAAGGAGGCTGGATGCCGTTCAATACAGTAGCAGTCAGGTGTCTTCTCACTCCTTCACACACAGAACGATATATCTGTTGCAAGGAGGCTGGATGCCGTTGAATCTTCTCACTCCTTCGCACACAGACCGATATATCTGTTGCAAGGAGGCTGGATGCCGTTGAATCTTCTCACAAGTAGCTTGCCCATCACTAATGCACGCTACCCACAGATAACTGTGAACAGGGTTTACAACAAAACCAAGTCGCGTGTGTGTGTGTGAATCCTACACCCGCATCCATGTTGTACACAGAAAAAACACTGATAGAGAGATCGAACGGCTGAGCCGTGGTACGTGTTCATATGAGCATTACTGCAACTAACACAACAGTGTTGTAGCTCAACATTACTTGTGTAAGCAACAGACTATACAACTAGCCTCTACCTGTATGTGGAGTTTCAGGCCGAGGTAGAAAACCTTCCTATAACCGAGTGTAGGCTGCAGACCTTGCTTAAGCTCACAACACGAACGTAACCCCCCTCTCAATGCATACCAGTGAAGATTCACACTTTGCAACCTCATCATATGTTTTGGTGAAGAAACACACAGTTTGTTAACAAAAAATACAGTCCCCCTTTAGAGGGGACTCTTTATTTTACGAACAAATAATATGAGAGGGCCGGGGAGGGGTAAACAGAGGGGACCGCAGGGGAAAAAAGTCACTGGGTCTAGCGGCGCCTGCCGCCTCGAGCCGCTCGGGATTTGCCACCCCGTGGAGCCCCGGAGGGACGGTAGACAATCGGCGGCTTGTCACGACGATCCCTACCGTCTCCTCCAGGCGCAGATGGGCCGGCTGCAGCGGTGGCGCCCTCTCTCCTCCTGGCCTTCTTCGCAGGGCCAGCAGTGGCGGTGGTAGCAGGAGCAGCCACGGCGGAGGAAGCTCGACGACGTGGCAGCCGTCTGACTCCACCGGCGATGTCGGGAGGGGGAAAATGAGGTTGGAGCACGGAGCGCTCCTCCTGCATTTCTCTGCACGTCGAGGTCATCAACTGCAGGGCCTTCCCAAACAGTCCAGCATCGGAGAGGGGTGCCGTCAGAAGGGGAATCCTCTTCTTCTCCGGCACACGTGCCTGCTCCAGCCAAAGGTGGCGCTGGACTAGAGTTGCCAGGGCACGCACTTTCCCAGCGGCTATGGCCTGCGGCTGAGTCAGATGCAGGATAGCTCCTGCCGACTGGGTGAGCTGGTCATGTTGGACATCACTCAGCTCCGTGCCGCCCGTCAACACCCCGGACATGAATCTTGCCAGCTGCGCGATATTAGACGCGGCAGCCAGAGATTATGTTCCAGAGATGAATGACTGGTCGCTCCAGTAAGCCAACCGCCTCGCCGATTTCCCTTGAGGAATCGGCTTGCGTAACGGCTCCCACACCACCTCCGGACAGAGGAGCGCGGCCATCGGCCTATCAAGCCGTGGCACGCCCTCTCTCATACCTTCGACCAAACCCGCCACCCGCGTAACTTGTACGTAGGCGGGGGTGAGGCCAATGATGTGGGAAACCACCTGGCCCCGACGAACATAGGCCCCCATTGAGGGGAAAAATGGGTAGACAACGTCCACCCCTCTCACCGGGCGATGCTGCCAGAGATGACCTATTAGATCATCAGGGACAGGAACAGGCAGTGGCTGCGGCAGCAGCACGCCGTTTGCGACTGCCGCCACCGCCATAAGCTCGGGAAACAAAGCCCGCAGTTCCCCCTGCAGACTTTCCTCCACCGAGCCCGCATCCCTCACATGCAGCAGGCTTCGACTGGTTAAGGAGCCACACTCCGATGTGGCTGATAGTAGGGCATCCTGCCGATGAGTCAGAGGTTCTTCTCCAACATCCTCAAACAAGGCGCCCCAAGGAGACATTTCACCCGCCTCCAGTGTTACCTGGACGGGCGGGATACATGTCTCCACCGGGCCTTCAAATAAGAACCCGTCCACCTCTACCATGTAATCCTCTGTCTCCATCGGGCAGGTAGAGACCGACGCATCCTCACTGGGCTCCAGCAACTCACCAAACCCAGGCCGTTCGCGTCTGCAAGCCACCATCTTGCGACGGGAGCGAGCAGACGCAAAAAGCTTGCGTCTCAAATCCTCGGGAACCAAAGGAACCGGCCGCTCAACAGCGGACGATTCCCCGGAAGCAGAGGAACCAGAGCCAGGACCAGGCCATCGCAGAGGCGACGGCACCGGTACACCAGCTCCTCGGAGAGGCAAACTACCCATCGGACGCCTACCGGGCGTGGCTGGCAACCACAAAAGAGGTAACAGCCCCGCACCAGGACGCACGACGGAGGCGGAAATGGAGAACCGCTGGTGGAGAGTGGCTCTGCGACTCTCCGAAGTAGACATTATGACTTAGATTTTTCTATCGAATATTTATGAGAGAAAAAAAAAATAAGCACAATGTAAACACGTCTCAACTTTCTTCAGCTAACAACCTCGTCAAGTGGGGATCTACCGAAGGCACTTCCTTGTGGTGAAAGTGAAGAAGGAGGCGAGTAGGTGACCACATACCTGCTTATGAAGGTAAGCGGAAGGGGGTGTGGTCAGACGGATGTTGGGATGTAAAGGTACATGGTGGAATTTTTATTCAGTGCTCGTGCACGAAGTGAAGTACAGTGCAGACAGGTGCTGAGCAAGCCATTAACGACATAGAACCTTCTGTAGTGTGGTAGTGAAAGGGTTAACCTTCTGTAGTGTGGTAGTGAAAGGTTAACCTTCTGTAGTGTGGTAGTGAAAGGGTTAACCTTCTGTAGTTTGGTAGTGAAAGGGTTAACCTTCTGTAGTGTGGTAGTGAAAGGTTAACCTTCTGTAGTGTGGTAGTGAAAGGTTAACCTTATGTAGTGTGGTAGTGAAAGGTTAACCTTCTGTAGTGTGGTAGTGAAATGGTTAACCTTCTGTAGTGTGGTAGTGAAAGGTTAACCTTCTGTAGTGTGGTAGTGAAAGGGTTAACCTTCTGTTTTGTGGTAGTGAAAGGTTAACCTTCGGTATTGTCGCGGTGAAAGGGTTAACCTTCTGTATTGTGGTAGTGAAAGGTTAACCTTCTGTAGTGTGGTGGTGAAAGGTTAACCTTCTGTAGTGTGGTAGTGAAAGGTTAACCTTCTGTAGTGTGGTAGTGAAAAGGTTAACCTTTTGTAGTGTGGTAGTGAAATGTTAACCTTCTGTAGTGTGGTAGTGAAAGGGTTAACCTTCTGTAGTGTGGTAGTGAAAGGTTAACCTTCCGTATTGTCGCGGTGAAAGGGTTAACCTTCTGTAGTGTGGTAGTGAAAGGTTAACCTTCTGTAGTGTGGTAGTGAAAGGTTAACCTTCTGTAGTGTGGTAGTGAAAGGGTTAACCTTCTGTAGTGTGGTAGTGAAAGGGTTAACCTTCTGTAGTGTGGTAGTGAAAGGTTAACCTTCTGTAGTGTGGTAGTGAAAGGGTTAACCTTCTGTAGTGTGGTAGTGAAAGGGTTAACCTTCTGTAGTGTGGTAGTGAAAGGTTAACCTTCTGTAGTGTGGTAGTGAAAGGTTAACCTTCCGTATTGTCGCGGTGAAAGGGTTAACCTTCTGTAGTGTGGTAGTGAAAGGTTAACCTTCTGTAGTGTGGTAGTGAAAGGGTTAATCTTCTGTAGTGTGGTAGTGAAAGGGTTAACCTTCTGTAGTGTGGTAGTGAAAGGTTAACCTTCTGTAGTGTGGTAGTGAAAGGGTTAACCTTCTGTTTTGTGGTAGTGAAAGGTTAACCTTCGGTATTGTTGCGGTGAAAGGGTTAACCTTCTGTATTGTGGTAGTGAAAGGTTAACCGTCTCTAGTGTGATAGTAAAGGGTTAACCTTCTGTAGTGTGGTAGTGAAAGGTTAACCTTCTGTAGTGTGGTAGTGAAAGGGTTAACCTTCTGTAGTGTGGTAGTGAAAGGTTAACCTTCTGTAGTGTGGCAGTGAAAGGTTAACCTTCTGTAGTGTGGTAGTGAAAGGGTTAACCTTCTGTAGTGTGGTAGTGAAAGGTTAACCTTCTGTAGTGTGGCAGTGAAAGGGTTAACCTTCTGTAGTATGGCAGTGAAAGGTTAACCTGTAGTGTGGTAGTGAAAGGTTAACCTTCTGTAGTGTGGCAGTGAAAGGTTAACCTTCTGTAGTGTGGCAGTGAAAGGTTAACCTTCTGTAGTGTGGTAGTGAAAGGTTAACCTTCTGTAGTGTGGTAGTGAAATGTTAACCTTCTGTAGTGTGGTAGTGAAAGGTTAACCTTCTGTAGTGTGGTAGTGAAAGGGTTAACCTTCTGTAGTGTGGTAGTGAAAGGTTAACCTTCTGTAGTGTGGTAGTGAAAGGGTTAACCTTCTGTAGTGTGGTAGTGAAAGGGTTAACCTTCTGTAGTGTGGTAGTGAACGGGTTAACCTTCTGTAGTGTGGCAGTGAAAGGGTTAACATTCTGTAGTGTGGTAGTGAAAGGGTTAACCTTCTGTAGAGTGGTAGTGAAAGGGTTAACCTTCTGTAGTGTGGTAGTGAAATGTTAACCTTCTGTAGTGTGGTAGTGAAAGGTTAACCTTCTGTAGTGTGGTTGTGAAAAGGTTAACCTTCTGTAGTGTGGTAGTGAAAGGTTAACCTTCTGTAGTGTGGTAGTGAAAGGGTTAACCTTCTGTAGTGTGGTAGTGAAAGGGTTAACCTTCTGTAGTGTGGTAGTGAAAGGTTAACCTTCTGTAGTGTGGTAGTGAAAGGTTAACCTTATGTAGTGTGGTAGTGAAAGGTTAACCTTCTGTAGTGTGGTAGTGAAAGGGTTAACCTTCTGTAGTGTGGTAGTGAAAGGTTAACCTTCTGTAGTGTGGTAGTGAAAGGGTTAACCTTCTGTTTTGTGGTAGTGAAAGGTTAACCTTCGGTATTGTCGCGGTGAAAGGGTTAACCTTCTGTATTGTGGTAGTGAAAGGTTAACCTTCTGTAGTGTGGTAGTGAAAGGTTAACCTTCTGTAGTGTGGTAGTGAAAAGGTTAACCTTTTGTTGTGTGGTAGTGAAATGTTAACCTTCTGTAGTGTGGTAGTGAAAGGGTTAACCTTCTGTAGTGTGGTAGTGAAAGGTTAACCTTCTGTATTGTCGCGGTGAAAGGGTTAACCTTCTGTAGTGTGGTAGTGAAAGGTTAACCTTCTGTAGTATGGTAGTGAAAGGTTAACCTTCTGTAGTGTGGTAGTGAAAGGGTTAACCTTCTGTAGTGTGGTAGTGAAAGGGTTAACCTTCTGTAGTGTGGTAGTGAAAGGTTAACCTTCTGTAGTGTGGTAGTGAAAGGGTTAACCTTCTGTAGTGTGGTAGTGAAAGGGTTAACCTTCTGTAGTGTGGTAGTGAAAGGTTAACCTTATGTAGTGTGGTAGTGAAAGGTTAACCTTCTGTAGTGGTAGTGAAAGGGTTAACCTTCTGTAGTGGTAGTGAAATGTTAACCTTCCGTATTGTCGCGGTGAAAGGGATAACCTTCTGTAATGTGGTAGTGAAAGGGTTAACCTTCTGTAGTGTGGTAGTGAAAGGTTATCCTTCTGTAGTGTGGTAGTGAAAGGTTAACCTTCTGTAGTGTGGTAGTGAAAGGTTAACCTTCTGTAGTGTGGTAGTGAAAGGTTAACCTTCTGTAGTGTGGTAGTGAAAGGGTTAACCTTCTGTAGTGTGGTAGTGAAAGGGTTAACCTTCTGTAGTGTGGTAGTGAAAGGTTAATCTTCTGTAGTGTGGTAGTGAAAGGGTTAACCTTCTGTAGTGTGGTAGTGAAAGGTTAACCTTCTGTAGTGTGGTAGTGAAAGGGTTAACCTTCTGTTTTGTGGTAGTGAAAGGTTAACCTTCGGTATTGTCGCAGTGAAAGGGTTAACCTTCTGTATTGTGGTAGTGAAAGGTTAACCGTCTCTAGTGTGATAGTAAAGGGTTAACCTTCTGTAGTGTGGTAGTGAAAGGTTAACCTTCTGTAGTGTGGTAGTGAAAGGGTTAACCTTCTGTAGTGTGGTAGTGAAAGGTTAACCTTCTGTAGTGTGGTAGTGAAAGGTTAACCTTCTGTAGTGTGGCAGTGAAAGGTTAACCTTCTGTAGTGTGGTAGTGAAAGGGTTAACCTTCTGTAGTGTGGTAGTGAAAGGTTAACCTTCTGTAGTGTGGCAGTGAAAGGGTTAACCTTATGTAGTGTGGCAGTGAAAGGTTAACCTGTAGTGTGGTAGTGAAAGGTTAACCTTCTGTAGTGTGGCAGTGAAAAGTTAACCTTCTGTAGTGTGGCAGTGAAAGGTTAACCTTCTGTAGTGTGGTAGTGAAAGGTTAACCTTCTGTAGTGTGGTAGTGAAAGGTTAACCTTCTGTAGTGTGGTAGTGAAAGGGTTAACCTTCTGTAGTGTGGTCGTGAAAGGTTAACCTTCTGTAGTGTGGTAGTGAAAGGGTTAACCTTCTGTAGTGTGGTAGTGAAAGGGTTAACCTTCTGTAGTGTGGCAGTGAAAGGGTTAACCTTATGTAGTGTGGTAGTGAAAGGTTAACCTTCTGTAGTGTGGTAGTGAAAGGGTTAAACTTCTGTAGTGTGGTAGTGAAATGTTAACATTCTGTAGTGTGGTAGTGAAAGGGTTAACCTTCTGTTTTGTGGTAGTGAAAGGTTAACCTTCGGTATTGTCGCAGTGAAAGGGTTAACCTGTATTGTGGTAGTGAAAGGTTAACCTTCTGTAGTGTGGTAGTGAAAGGTTAACCTTCTGTAGTGTGGTAGTGAAAGGTTAACCTTCTGTAGTGTGGTAGTGAAAAGGTTAACCTTTTGTAGTGTGGTAGTGAAATGTTAACCTTCTGTAGTGTGGTAGTGAAAGGGTTAACCTTCTGTAGTGTGGTAGTGAAAGGTTAACCTTCCGTATTGTCGCGGTGAAAGGGTTAACCTTCTGTAGTGTGGTAGTGAAAGGTTAACCTTCTGTAGTGTGGTAGTGAACGGTTAAACTTCTGTAGTGTGGTAGTGAAAGGGTTAACCTTCTGTAGTGTGGTAGTGAAAGGTTAACCTTCTGTAGTGTGGTAGTGAAAGGTTAACGTCCACTATTATCCCTGTACCCAAAAAATCCAAGCCTGCTTGCCTCAACGACTACCGCCCTGTAGCTCTCACCTCCATAGCCATGAAGTGCTTTGAGAAGCTAGTAAAGGGCTACATCTGCTCCTCCCTCCCCATCAACATGGACCCCCTGCAATTTGCATACCGCCCCAACAGGTCCACGGAGGACGCCATATCCCATGTGCTGCACACAGCAGCATCACACCTGGACAAGAGGCAGGGGAACTATGTGAGAATGCTATTCATCGACTACAGCTCGGCATTCAATACCATAGTCCCCTCCATACTCATAGCCAAGCTCAGGGACCTGGGCTTGGGCTATGACCTCTGCCAGTGGGTCTTGGACTTCCTGACTGGCAGACCCCAGGTGGTGAGAGCAGGCAACTGCACCTCCTCATCCATCACCCTCAACATAGGGGCCCCCCAGGGCTGTGTTCTGAGTCCCCTCCTCTACTCCCTGTACACACACGACTGTGTGGCTCAGCGGAGTAGCAATACAATCGTCAAATTTGCTGACGACACAGTGGTGGTGGGCCTGATCTCTGCCAACGACGAGAGGGCCTACCTGGAAGAGGTCAAGGTCCTGGCGGGATGGTGCCAGGAAAACAGCCTCTCCCTGAACGTCAGCAAAACAAAGGAGATGATTGTGGACTTCAGGAGGTCGGGGGTCAAGGACTACAGCCCCCTCAGCATCGACGGGGCACCGGTTGAGAGAGTCAACAGCTTCAAGTACCTCGGAGCCCACATATCCGAGGACTTGAAATGGACCATACACATTAACAGTGTGGTGAAGAAGGCACGACAACGCCTCTACTTCCTCAGGCGCCTAAGGAAGTTCCAAGTCAGCCAGAAGATCCTTAAGAACTTCTACTCATGTACAATAGAGAGCATCTTGACCGGCAACATCACCTCCTGGTTTGGGAATAGCACTACAAAAGACCAAAGCAGACTACAAAGAGTGACACGTTCAGCCGAACGCACAATCGGAGGGGGGCTCCCCACCCTCCAGAACATTTACTACAAGCGTTGCAAGGGGAAGGCTAAGAGAATTATTAAGGACTCGAGCCACCCGAACAACTGCCTCTTTGAACTGCTGCCGTCAGGCAAGCGATACAGGAGTCTCAAGGCGAGCACAGAAAGACTCAGAAGTAGCTTCTATCCCCAGGCCATCAGGCTGCTAAACGAACAATGAATGAACACTACACAACAACAACCACCAAACACACATAGCACACACATCCACACGCACACACTCACTTTAAACAAACACACTGTAGCACCCACTACACACACTTTATAGCACACACCCACTTTAAACAAACACACTGTAGCACCCACTCCCCACACTTTATATTTATGGATGAAGGATTGCACTACAACTCGTACACCTTACTGTAAATTGTACCTAAAATTGTACCTCATCCCATTTCTGCTTTGCACTAGATAGTACTGTACATTAGTACACTGCATAGTTGTGTATTGTATATTATATGGTAACTCAGAACATTGTACATATGTCTATACCGAACAACTGTGACCTCATTTTCTTCTTCTAAATTCATGCTATATTATGTTATTATGTTATTTGATACTATCTTGTCTAGCACAGTCTCTGGAGCGTAACAGTAAGAAGCATTTTGTATGAAAGTATTCTGTACTTCTGTATGACAACTATTAAAGAACTTGAACTTGAACTTGAACTAACCTTCCGTATTGTCGCGGTGAAAGGGTTAACCTTCTGTAGTGGTAGTGAAATGTTAACCTTCCGTATTGTCGCGGTGAAAGGGTTAACCTTCTGTAATGTGGTAGTGAAAGGGTTAACCTTCTGTAGTGTGGTAGTAAAGGGTTAACCTTCTGTAGTGTGGTAGTGAAAGGTTAACCTTCTGTAGTGTGGTAGTGAAAGGGTTAACCTTCTGTAGTGTGGTAGTGAAAGGTTAACCTTCTGTAGTGTGGTAGTGAAAGGTTAACCTTCTGTAGTGTGGCAGTGAAAGGTTAACCTTCTGTAGTGTGGTAGTGAAAGGGTTAACCTTCTGTAGTGTGGTAGTGAAAGGTTAACCTTCTGTAGTGTGGCAGTGAAAGGGTTAACCTTCTGTAGTGTGGCAGTGAAAGGTTAACCTTCTGTAGTGTGGTAGTGAAAGGGCTAACCTTCTGTAGTGTGGTAGTGAAAAGTTAACCTTCTGTAGTGTGGTAGTGAAAGGGTTAACCTTCTGTAGTGTGGTAGTGAAAGGGTTAACCTTCTGTAGTGTGGCAGTGAAAGGGTTAACCTTATGTAGTGTGGTAGTGAAAGGTTAACCTTCTGTAGTGTGGTAGTGAAAGGGTTAACCTTCTGTAGTGTGGTAGTGAAAGGTTAACCTTCTGTAGTGTGGTAGTGAAAGGGTTAACCTTCTGTTTTGTGGTAGTGAAAGGTTAACCTTCGGTATTGTCGCGGTGAAAGGGTTAACCTGTATTGTGGTAGTGAAAGGTTAACCTTCTGTAGTGTGGTAGTGAAAGGTTAACCTTCTGTAGTGTGGTAGTGAAAGGTTAACCTTCTGTAGTGTGGTAGTGAAAAGGTTAACATTTTGTAGTGTGGTAGTGAAATGTTAACCTTCTGTAGTGTGGTAGTGAAAGGGTTAACCTTCTGTAGTGTGGTAGTGAAAGGTTAACCTTCCATATTGTTGCGGTGAAAGGGTTAACCTTCTGTAGTGTGGTAGTGAAAGGTTAACCTTCTGTAGTGTGGTAGTGAACGGTTAACCTTCTGTAGTGTGGTAGTGAAAGGTTAACCTTCTGTAGTGTGGTAGTGAAAGGTTAACCTTCCGTATTGTCGCGGTGAAAGGGTTAACCTTCTGTAGTGGTAGTGAAATGTTAACCTTCCGTATTGTCGCGGTGAAAGGGTTAACCTTCTGTAATGTGGTAGTGAAAGGGTTAACCTTCTGTAGTGTGGTAGTGAAAGGTTATCCTTCTGTAGTGTGGTAGTGAAAGGTTAACCTTCTGTAGTGTGGTAGTGAAAGGTTAACCTTCTGTAGTGTGGCAGTGAAAGGTTAACCTTCTGTAGTGTGGTAGTGAAAGGGTTAACCTTCTGTAGTGTGGTAGTGAAAGGTTAACCTTCTGTAGTGTGGTAGTGAAAGGTTAACCTTCTGTAGTGTGGTAGTGAAAGGGTTAACCTTCTGTTTTGTGGTAGTGAAAGGTTAACCTTCGGTATTGTCGCGGTGAAAGGGTTAACCTGTATTGTGGTAGTGAAAGGTTAACCTTCTGTAGTGTAGTAGTGAAAGGTTAACCTTCTGTAGTGTGGTAGTGAAAGGTTAACCTTCTGTAGTGTGGTAGTGAAAAGGTTAACATTTTGTAGTGTGGTAGTGAAATGTTAACCTTCTGTAGTGTGGTAGTGAAAGGGTTAACCTTCTGTAGTGTGGTAGTGAAAGGTTAACCTTCCGTATTGTCGCGGTGAAAGGGTTAACCTTCTGTAGTGTGGTAGTGAAAGGTTAACCTTCTGTAGTGTGGTAGTGAACGGTTAACCTTCTGTAGTGTGGTAGTGAAAGGGTTAACCTTATGTAGTGTGGTAGTGAAAGGGTTAACCTTCTGTAGTATGGTAGTGAAAGGTTAACCTTCTGTAGTGTGGTAGTGAAAGGGTTAACTTTCTGTATTGTGGTAGTGAAAGGGTTAACCTTCTGTAGTGTGGTAGTGAAAAGGTTAACATTTTGTAGTGTGGTAGTGAAATGTTAACCTTCTGTAGTGTGGTAGTGAAAGGGTTAACCTTCTGTAGTGTGGTAGTGAAAGGTTAACCTTCCATATTGTTGCGGTGAAAGGGTTAACCTTCTGTAGTGTGGTAGTGAAAGGTTAACCTTCTGTAGTGTGGTAGTGAACGGTTAACCTTCTGTAGTGTGGTAGTGAAAGGTTAACCTTCTGTAGTGTGGTAGTGAAAGGTTAACCTTCCGTATTGTCGCGGTGAAAGGGTTAACCTTCTGTAGTGGTAGTGAAATGTTAACCTTCCGTATTGTCGCGGTGAAAGGGTTAACCTTCTGTAATGTGGTAGTGAAAGGGTTAACCTTCTGTAGTGTGGTAGTGAAAGGTTATCCTTCTGTAGTGTGGTAGTGAAAGGTTAACCTTCTGTAGTGTGGTAGTGAAAGGTTAACCTTCTGTAGTGTGGCAGTGAAAGGTTAACCTTCTGTAGTGTGGTAGTGAAAGGGTTAACCTTCTGTAGTGTGGTAGTGAAAGGTTAACCTTCTGTAGTGTGGTAGTGAAAGGTTAACCTTCTGTAGTGTGGTAGTGAAAGGGTTAACCTTCTGTTTTGTGGTAGTGAAAGGTTAACCTTTGGTATTGTCGCGGTGAAAGGGTTAACCTGTATTGTGGTAGTGAAAGGTTAACCTTCTGTAGTGTAGTAGTGAAAGGTTAACCTTCTGTAGTGTGGTAGTGAAAGGTTAACCTTCTGTAGTGTGGTAGTGAAAAGGTTAACATTTTGTAGTGTGGTAGTGAAATGTTAACCTTCTGTAGTGTGGTAGTGAAAGGGTTAACCTTCTGTAGTGTGGTAGTGAAAGGTTAACCTTCCGTATTGTCGCGGTGAAAGGGTTAACCTTCTGTAGTGTGGTAGTGAAAGGTTAACCTTCTGTAGTGTGGTAGTGAACGGTTAACCTTCTGTAGTGTGGTAGTGAAAGGGTTAACCTTCTGTAGTGTGGTAGTGAAAGGGTTATCCTTCTGTAGTGTGGTAGTGAAAGGTTAACCTTCTGTAGTGTGGTAGTGAAAGGTTAACCTTCTGTAGTGTGGTAGTGAAAGGGTTAACCTTCTGTAGTGTGGTAGTGAAAGGTTAACCTTCTGTAGTGTGGTAGTGAAAGGGTTAACCTTCTGTAGTGTGGCAGTGAAAGGGTTAACCTTCTGTAGTGTGGTAGTGAAAGGTTAACCTTCCGTATTGTCGCGGTGAAAGGGTTAACCTTCTGTAGTGTGGTAGTGAAAGGTTAACCTTCTGTAGTGTGGTAGTGAACGGTTAAACTTCTGTAGTGTGGTAGTGAAAGGGTTAACCTTCTGTAGTGTGGTAGTGAAAGGTTAACCTTCTGTAGTGTGGTAGTGAAAGGTTAACCTTCCGTATTGTCGCGGTGAAAGGGTTAACCTTCTGTAGTGGTAGTGAAATGTTAACCTTCCGTATTGTCGCGGTGAAAGGGTTAACCTTCTGTAATGTGGTAGTGAAAGGGTTAACCTTCTGTAGTGTGGTAGTAAAGGGTTAACCTTCTGTAGTGTGGTAGTGAAAGGTTAACCTTCTGTAGTGTGGTAGTGAAAGGGTTAACCTTCTGTAGTGTGGTAGTGAAAGGTTAACCTTCTGTAGTGTGGTAGTGAAAGGTTAACCTTCTGTAGTGTGGCAGTGAAAGGTTAACCTTCTGTAGTGTGGTAGTGAAAGGGTTAACCTTCTGTAGTGTGGTAGTGAAAGGTTAACCTTCTGTAGTGTGGCAGTGAAAGGGTTAACCTTCTGTAGTGTGGCAGTGAAAGGTTAACCTTCTGTAGTGTGGTAGTGAAAGGGCTAACCTTCTGTAGTGTGGTAGTGAAAAGTTAACCTTCTGTAGTGTGGTAGTGAAAGGGTTAACCTTCTGTAGTGTGGTAGTGAAAGGGTTAACCTTCTGTAGTGTGGCAGTGAAAGGGTTAACCTTATGTAGTGTGGTAGTGAAAGGTTAACCTTCTGTAGTGTGGTAGTGAAAGGGTTAACCTTCTGTAGTGTGGTAGTGAAAGGTTAACCTTCTGTAGTGTGGTAGTGAAAGGGTTAACCTTCTGTTTTGTGGTAGTGAAAGGTTAACCTTCGGTATTGTCGCGGTGAAAGGGTTAACCTGTATTGTGGTAGTGAAAGGTTAACCTTCTGTAGTGTGGTAGTGAAAGGTTAACCTTCTGTAGTGTGGTAGTGAAAGGTTAACCTTCTGTAGTGTGGTAGTGAAAAGGTTAACATTTTGTAGTGTGGTAGTGAAATGTTAACCTTCTGTAGTGTGGTAGTGAAAGGGTTAACCTTCTGTAGTGTGGTAGTGAAAGGTTAACCTTCCATATTGTTGCGGTGAAAGGGTTAACCTTCTGTAGTGTGGTAGTGAAAGGTTAACCTTCTGTAGTGTGGTAGTGAACGGTTAACCTTCTGTAGTGTGGTAGTGAAAGGTTAACCTTCTGTAGTGTGGTAGTGAAAGGTTAACCTTCCGTATTGTCGCGGTGAAAGGGTTAACCTTCTGTAGTGGTAGTGAAATGTTAACCTTCCGTATTGTCGCAGTGAAAGGGTTAACCTTCTGTTTTGTGGTAGTGAAAGGTTAACCTTCGGTATTGTCGCGGTGAAAGGGTTAACCTGTATTGTGGTAGTGAAAGGTTAACCTTCTGTAGTGTAGTAGTGAAAGGTTAACCTTCTGTAGTGTGGTAGTGAAAGGTTAACCTTCTGTAGTGTGGTAGTGAAAAGGTTAACATTTTGTAGTGTGGTAGTGAAATGTTAACCTTCTGTAGTGTGGTAGTGAAAGGGTTAACCTTCTGTAGTGTGGTAGTGAAAGGTTAACCTTCCGTATTGTCGCGGTGAAAGGGTTAACCTTCTGTAGTGTGGTAGTGAAAGGTTAACCTTCTGTAGTGTGGTAGTGAACGGTTAACCTTCTGTAGTGTGGTAGTGAAAGGGTTAACCTTATGTAGTGTGGTAGTGAAAGGGTTAACCTTCTGTAGTATGGTAGTGAAAGGTTAACCTTCTGTAGTGTGGTAGTGAAAGGGTTAACTTTCTGTATTGTGGTAGTGAAAGGGTTAACCTTCTGTAGTGTGGTAGTGAAAAGGTTAACATTTTGTAGTGTGGTAGTGAAATGTTAACCTTCTGTAGTGTGGTAGTGAAAGGGTTAACCTTCTGTAGTGTGGTAGTGAAAGGTTAACCTTCCATATTGTTGCGGTGAAAGGGTTAACCTTCTGTAGTGTGGTAGTGAAAGGTTAACCTTCTGTAGTGTGGTAGTGAACGGTTAACCTTCTGTAGTGTGGTAGTGAAAGGTTAACCTTCTGTAGTGTGGTAGTGAAAGGTTAACCTTCCGTATTGTCGCGGTGAAAGGGTTAACCTTCTGTAGTGGTAGTGAAATGTTAACCTTCCGTATTGTCGCGGTGAAAGGGTTAACCTTCTGTAATGTGGTAGTGAAAGGGTTAACCTTCTGTAGTGTGGTAGTGAAAGGTTATCCTTCTGTAGTGTGGTAGTGAAAGGTTAACCTTCTGTAGTGTGGTAGTGAAAGGTTAACCTTCTGTAGTGTGGCAGTGAAAGGTTAACCTTCTGTAGTGTGGTAGTGAAAGGGTTAACCTTCTGTAGTGTGGTAGTGAAAGGTTAACCTTCTGTAGTGTGGTAGTGAAAGGTTAACCTTCTGTAGTGTGGTAGTGAAAGGGTTAACCTTCTGTTTTGTGGTAGTGAAAGGTTAACCTTTGGTATTGTCGCGGTGAAAGGGTTAACCTGTATTGTGGTAGTGAAAGGTTAACCTTCTGTAGTGTAGTAGTGAAAGGTTAACCTTCTGTAGTGTGGTAGTGAAAGGTTAACCTTCTGTAGTGTGGTAGTGAAAAGGTTAACATTTTGTAGTGTGGTAGTGAAATGTTAACCTTCTGTAGTGTGGTAGTGAAAGGGTTAACCTTCTGTAGTGTGGTAGTGAAAGGTTAACCTTCCGTATTGTCGCGGTGAAAGGGTTAACCTTCTGTAGTGTGGTAGTGAAAGGTTAACCTTCTGTAGTGTGGTAGTGAACGGTTAACCTTCTGTAGTGTGGTAGTGAAAGGGTTAACCTTCTGTAGTGTGGTAGTGAAAGGGTTAACCTTCTGTAGTGTGGTAGTGAAAGGTTAACCTTCTGTAGTGTGGTAGTGAAAGGGTTAACTTTCTGTATTGTGGTAGTGAAAGGGTTAACCTTCTGTAGTGTGGTAGTGAAAGGTTAACCTTCTGTAGTGTGGTAGTGAAAGGTTAACCTTCCGTATTGTCGCGGTGAAAGGGTTAACCTTCTGTAGTGGTAGTGAAATGTTAACCTTCCGTATTGTCGCGGTGAAAGGGTTAACCTTCTGTAATGTGGTAGTGAAAGGGTTAACCTTCTGTAGTGTGGTAGTGAAAGGTTATCCTTCTGTAGTGTGGTAGTGAAAGGTTAACCTTCTGTAGTGTGGTAGTGAAAGGTTAACCTTCTGTAGTGTGGTAGTGAAAGGGTTAACCTTCTGTAGTGTGGTAGTGAAAGGTTAACCTTCTGTAGTGTGGTAGTGAAAGGGTTAACCTTCTGTAGTGTGGCAGTGAAAGGGTTAACCTTCTGTAGTGTGGTAGTGAAAGGTTAATCTTCTGTAGTGTGGTAGTGAAAGGGTTAACCTTCTGTAGTGTGGTAGTGAAAGGTTAACCTTCTGTAGTGTGGTAGTGAAATGGTTAACCTTCTGTTTTGTGGTAGTGAAAGGTTAACCTTCGGTATTGTTGCGGTGAAAGGGTTAACCTTCTGTAGTGTGGTAGTGAAAGGTTAACGGTCTCTAGTGTGATAGTAAAGGGTTAACCTTCTGTAGTGTGGTAGTGAAAGGTTAACCTTCTGTAGTGTGGTAGTGAAAGGTTAACCTTCTGTAGTGTGGCAGTGAAAGGTTAACCTTCTGTAGTGTGGTAGTGAAAGGGTTAACCTTCTGTAGTGTGGTAGTGAAAGGTTAACCTTCTGTAGTGTGGCAGTGAAAGGGTTAACCTTATGTAGTGTGGCAGTGAAAGGTTAACCTGTAGTGTGGTAGTGAAAGGTTAACCTTCTGTAGTGTGGCAGTGAAAGGTTAACCTTCTGTAGTGTGGCAGTGAAAGGTTAACCTTCTGTAGTGTGGTAGTGAAAGGTTAACCTTCTGTAGTGTGGTAGTGAAAGGTTAACCTTCTGTAGTGTGGTAGTGAAAGGTTAACCTTCTGTAGTGTGGTAGTGAAAGGTTAACCTTCTGTAGTGTGGTAGTGAAAGGGTTAACCTTCTGTAGTGTGGTAATGAAAGGGTTAACCTTCTGTAGTGTGGAAGTGAAAGGGTTAACCTTCTGTAGTGTGGCAGTGAAATGGTTAACCTTCTGTAGTGTGGTAGTGAAAGGGTTAACCTTCTGTAGTGTGGTAGTGAAAGGGTTAACCTTCTGTAGTGTGGTAGTGAAAGGGTTAACCTTCTGTAGTGTGGTAGTGAAAGGGTTAACCTTCTGTAGTGTGGTAGTAAAATGTTAACCTTCTGTAGTGTGGTAGTGAAAGGTTAACCTTCTGTAGTGTGGTTGTGAAAAGGTTAACCTTCTGTAGTGTGGTAGTGAAAGGTTAACCTTCTGTAGTGTGGTAGTGAAAGGTTAACCTTCTGTAGTGTGGTAGTGAAAGGGTTAACCTTCTGTTTTGTGGTAGTGAAAGGTTAACCTTCGGTATTGTCGCGGTGAAAGGGTTAACCTGTATTGGGTAGTGAAAGGTTAACCTTCTGTAGTGTAGTAGTGAAAGGTTAACCTTCTGTAGTGTGGTAGTGAAAGGTTAACCTTCTGTAGTGTGGTAGTGAAAAGGTTAACATTTTGTAGTGTGGTAGTGAAATGTTAACCTTCTGTAGTGTGGTAGTGAAAGGGTTAACCTTCTGTAGTGTGGTAGTGAAAGGTTAACCTTCCGTATTGTCGCGGTGAAAGGGTTAACCTTCTGTAGTGTGGTAGTGAAAGGTTAACCTTCTGTAGTGTGGTAGTGAACGGTTAACCTTCTGTAGTGTGGTAGTGAAAGGGTTAACCTTATGTAGTGTGGTAGTGAAAGGGTTAACCTTCTGTAGTGTGGT
The DNA here is from genome assembly GCF_963971535.1 of Notolepis coatsorum. Classification (NCBI taxonomy): domain Eukaryota; kingdom Metazoa; phylum Chordata; class Actinopteri; order Aulopiformes; family Paralepididae; genus Notolepis; species Notolepis coatsorum. The sequence continues at coordinate 87,141,558 of NC_140179.1, read as the reverse complement.
AGTGAAAGGTTAACCTTCTGTAGTGTGGTAGTGAAAGGGTTAACTTTCTGTATTGTGGTAGTGAAAGGGTTAACCTTCTGTAGTGTGGTAGTGAAAAGGTTAACATTTTGTAGTGTGGTAGTGAAATGTTAACCTTCTGTAGTGTGGTAGTGAAAGGGTTAACCTTCTGTAGTGTGGTAGTGAAAGGTTAACCTTCCATATTGTTGCGGTGAAAGGGTTAACCTTCTGTAGTGTGGTAGTGAAAGGTTAACCTTCTGTAGTGTGGTAGTGAACGGTTAACCTTCTGTAGTGTGGTAGTGAAAGGTTAACCTTCTGTAGTGTGGTAGTGAAAGGTTAACCTTCCGTATTGTCGCGGTGAAAGGGTTAACCTTCTGTAGTGGTAGTGAAATGTTAACCTTCCGTATTGTCGCGGTGAAAGGGTTAACCTTCTGTAATGTGGTAGTGAAAGGGTTAACCTTCTGTAGTGTGGTAGTGAAAGGTTATCCTTCTGTAGTGTGGTAGTGAAAGGTTAACCTTCTGTAGTGTGGTAGTGAAAGGTTAACCTTCTGTAGTGTGGCAGTGAAAGGTTAACCTTCTGTAGTGTGGTAGTGAAAGGGTTAACCTTCTGTAGTGTGGTAGTGAAAGGTTAACCTTCTGTAGTGTGGTAGTGAAAGGTTAACCTTCTGTAGTGTGGTAGTGAAAGGGTTAACCTTCTGTTTTGTGGTAGTGAAAGGTTAACCTTCGGTATTGTCGCGGTGAAAGGGTTAACCTGTATTGTGGTAGTGAAAGGTTAACCTTCTGTAGTGTAGTAGTGAAAGGTTAACCTTCTGTAGTGTGGTAGTGAAAGGTTAACCTTCTGTAGTGTGGTAGTGAAAAGGTTAACATTTTGTAGTGTGGTAGTGAAATGTTAACCTTCTGTAGTGTGGTAGTGAAAGGGTTAACCTTCTGTAGTGTGGTAGTGAAAGGTTAACCTTCCGTATTGTCGCGGTGAAAGGGTTAACCTTCTGTAGTGTGGTAGTGAAAGGTTAACCTTCTGTAGTGTGGTAGTGAACGGTTAACCTTCTGTAGTGTGGTAGTGAAAGGGTTAACCTTCTGTAGTGTGGTAGTGAAAGGGTTAACCTTCTGTAGTGTGGTAGTGAAAGGTTAACCTTCTGTAGTGTGGTAGTGAAAGGGTTAACTTTCTGTATTGTGGTAGTGAAAGGGTTAACCTTCTGTAGTGTGGTAGTGAAAGGTTAACCTTCTGTAGTGTGGTAGTGAAAGGTTAACCTTCCGTATTGTCGCGGTGAAAGGGTTAACCTTCTGTAGTGGTAGTGAAATGTTAACCTTCCGTATTGTCGCGGTGAAAGGGTTAACCTTCTGTAATGTGGTAGTGAAAGGGTTAACCTTCTGTAGTGTGGTAGTGAAAGGTTATCCTTCTGTAGTGTGGTAGTGAAAGGTTAACCTTCTGTAGTGTGGTAGTGAAAGGTCAACCTTCTGTAGTGTGGTAGTGAAAGGGTTAACCTTCTGTAGTGTGGTAGTGAAAGGTTAACCTTCTGTAGTGTGGTAGTGAAAGGGTTAACCTTCTGTAGTGTGGCAGTGAAAGGGTTAACCTTCTGTAGTGTGGTAGTGAAAGGTTAATCTTCTGTAGTGTGGTAGTGAAAGGGTTAACCTTCTGTAGTGTGGTAGTGAAAGGTTAACCTTCTGTAGTGTGGTAGTGAAAGGGTTAACCTTCTGTTTTGTGGTAGTGAAAGGTTAACCTTCGGTATTGTTGCGGTGAAAGGGTTAACCTTCTGTAGTGTGGTAGTGAAAGGTTAACCGTCTCTAGTGTGATAGTAAAGGGTTAACCTTCTGTAGTGTGGTAGTGAAAGGTTAACCTTCTGTAGTGTGGTAGTGAAAGGTTAACCTTCTGTAGTGTGGCAGTGAAAGGTTAACCTTCTGTAGTGTGGTAGTGAAAGGGTTAACCTTCTGTAGTGTGGTAGTGAAAGGTTAACCTTCTGTAGTGTGGCAGTGAAAGGGTTAACCTTATGTAGTGTGGCAGTGAAAGGTTAACCTGTAGTGTGGTAGTGAAAGGTTAACCTTCTGTAGTGTGGCAGTGAAAGGTTAACCTTCTGTAGTGTGGCAGTGAAAGGTTAACCTTCTGTAGTGTGGTAGTGAAAGGTTAACCTTCTGTAGTGTGGTAGTGAAAGGTTAACCTTCTGTAGTGTGGTAGTGAAAGGTTAACCTTCTGTAGTGTGGTAGTGAAAGGTTAACCTTCTGTAGTGTGGTAGTGAAAGGGTTAACCTTCTGTAATGTGGTAATGAAAGGGTTAACCTTCTGTAGTGTGGAAGTGAAAGGGTTAACCTTCTGTAGTGTGGCAGTGAAATGGTTAACCTTCTGTAGTGTGGTAGTGAAAGGGTTAACCTTCTGTAGTGTGGTAGTGAAAGGGTTAACCTTCTGTAGTGTGGTAGTGAAAGGGTTAACCTTCTGTAGTGTGGTAGTGAAAGGGTTAACCTTCTGTAGTGTGGTAGTAAAATGTTAACCTTCTGTAGTGTGGTAGTGAAAGGTTAACCTTCTGTAGTGTGGTTGTGAAAAGGTTAACCTTCTGTAGTGTGGTAGTGAAAGGTTAACCTTCTGTAGTGTGGTAGTGAAAGGGTTAACATTCTGTAGTGTGGTAGTGAAAGGGTTAACCTTCTGTAGTGTGGTAGTGAAAGGTTAACCTTCTGTAGTGTGGTAGTGAAAGGTTAACCTTATGTAGTGTGGTAGTGAAAGGTTAACCTTCTGTAGTGTGGTAGTGAAAGGGTTAACCTTCTGTAGTGTGGTAGCGAAAGGGTAACCTTCTGTAGTGTGGTAGTGAAAGGGTTAACCTTCTGTTTTGTGGTAGTGAAAGGTTAACCTTCGGTATTGTCGCGGTGAAAGGGTTAACCTTCTGTATTGTGGTAGTGAAAGGTTAACCTTCTGTAGTGTGGTAGTGAAAGGTTAACCTTCTGTAGTGTGGTAGTGAAAAGTTAACCTTCTGTAGTGTGGTAGTGAAAAGGTTAACCTTTTGTAGTGTGGTAGTGAAATGTTAACCTTCTGTAGTGTGGTAGTGAAAGGGTTAACCTTCTGTAGTGTGGTAGTGAAAGGTTAACCTTCCGTATTGTCGCGGTGAAAGGGTTAACCTTCTGTAGTCTGGTAGTGAAAGGTTAACCTTCTGTAGTGTGGTAGTGAAAGGTTAACCTTCTGTAGTGTGGTAGTGAAAGGGTTAACCTTCTGTAGTGTGGTAGTGAAAGGGTTAACCTTCTGTAGTGTGGTAGTGAAAGGTTACCCTTCTGTAGTGTGGTAGTGAAAGGGTTAATCTTCTGTAGTGTGGTAGTGAAAGGGTTAACCTTCTGTAGTGTGGTAGTGAAAGGTTAACCTTCTGTAGTGTGGTAGTGAAAGGTTAACCTTCCGTATTGTCGCGGTGAAAGGGTTAACCTTCTGTAGTGGTAGTGAAATGTTAACCTTCCGTATTGTCAGGGTGAAAGGGTTAACCTTCTGTAATGTGGTAGTGAAAGGGTTAACCTTCTGTAGTGTGGTAGTGAAAGGTTAACCTTCTGTAGTGTGGTAGTGAAAGGTTAACCTTCTGTAGTGTGGTAGTGAAAGGTTAACCTTCTGTAGTGTGGTAGTGAACGGGTTAACCTTCTGTAGTGTGGTAGTGAAAGGTTAACCTTCTGTAGTGTGGTAGTAAAAGGGTTAAACTTATGTAGTGTGGTAGTGAAAGGGTTAACCTTCTGTAGTGTGGTAGTGAAAGGTTAATCTTCTGTAGTGTGGTAGTGAAAGGGTTAACCTTCTGTAGTGTGGTAGTGAAAGGTTAACCTTCTGTAGTGTGGTAGTGAAAGGGTTAACCTTCTGTTTTGTGGTAGTGAAAGGTTAACCTTCGGTATTGTCGCGGTGAAAGGGTTAACCTTCTGTATTGTGGTAGTGAAATGTTAACCGTCTCTAGTGTGATAGTAAAGGGTTAACCTTCTGTAGTGTGGTAGTGAAAGGTTAACCTTCTGTAGTGTGGCAGTGAAAGGGTTAACCTTCTGTAGTGTGGTAGTGAAAGGTTAACCTTCTGTAGTGTGGTAGTGAAAGGTTAACCTTCTGTAGTGTGGCAGTGAAAGGTTAACCTTCTGTAGTGTGGTAGTGAAAGGGTTAACCTTCTGTAGTGTGGTAGTGAAAGGTTAACCTTCTGTAGTGTGGCAGTGAAAGGGTTAACCTTCTGTAGTGTGGCAGTGAAAGGTTAACCTGTAGTGTGGTAGTGAAAGGTTAACCTTCTGTGGTGTGGCAGTGAAAGGTTAACCTTCTGTAGTGTGGCAGTGAAAGGTTAACCTTCTGTAGTGTGGTAGTGAAAGGTTAACCTTCTGTAGTGTGGTAGTGAAAGGTTAACCTTCTGTAGTGTGGTAGTGAAAGGTTAACCTTCTGTAGTGTGGTAGTGAAAGGGTTAACCTTCTGTAGTGTGGTAGTGAAAGGTTAACCTTCTGTAGTGTGGTAGTGAAAGGGTTAACCTTCTGTAGTGTGGCAGTGAAAGGGTTAACCTTCTGTAGTGTGGCAGTGAAAGGGTTAACCTTCTGTAGTGTGGTAGTGAAAGGTTAACCTTCTGTAGTGTGGTAGTGAAAGGGTTAACCTTCTGTAGGGTGGTAGTGAAAGGGTTAACCTTCTGTAGTTGGTAGTGAAATGTTAACCTTCTGTAGTGTGGTAGTGAAAGGTTAACCTTCTGTACTGTGGTTGTGAAAAGGTTAACCTTCTGTAGTGTGGTAGTGAAAGGTTAACCTTCCGTATTGTCGCGGTGAAAGGGTTAACCTTCTGTAGTGTGGTAGTGAAAGGTTAACCTTCTGTAGTGTGGTAGTGAAAGGTTAACCTTCTGTAGTGTGGTAGTGAAAGGGTTAACCTTCTGTAGTGTGGAAGTGAAAGGGTTAACCTTCTGTAGTGTGGTAGTGAAATGTTAACCTTCTGTAGTGTGGTAGTGAAAGGGTTAACCTTCTGTAGTGTGGCAGTGAAAGGGTTAATCTTCTGTAGTGTGGTAGTGAAAGGGTTAACCTTCTGTAGTGTGGTAGTGAAAGGGTTAACCTTCTGTAGTGTGGTAGTGAAAGGGTTAACCTTCTGTAGTGTGGTTGTGAAAAGGTTAACCTTCTGTAGTGTGGTAGTGAAAGGTTAACCTTCCGTATTGTCGCAGTGAAAGGGTTAACCTTCTGTAGTGTGGTAGTGAAAGGTTAACCTTCTGTAGTGTGGTAGTGAAATGTTAACCTTCTGTAGTGTGGTAGTGAAAGGGTTAACCTTCTGTAGTGTGGTAGTGAAAGGGTTAACCTTCTGTAGTGTGGCCTTCTGTAGTGTGGTAGTGAAAGGGTTAACCTTCTGTAGTGTGGCAGTGAAAGGGTTAAGATGCTGCATCACAGAGTCTAGCTCTATCTCTCTCTCAGCTCGGTGGATGAAGAGACTCTCAGTCTCTCTGTGAGCTAGCGATGTAACAAATCTTGTTATCTGGAGTTCAGTCTGTCGTGGATTTTGACTAGTGGTTAATGAATGCAGAATAACACAGGACAGGCCTTATGAGCGCATCTAAATGTACAGACCATGACAGGTTCTCGGCCGGCATTACAGCAAAACTAACATGGTCATGCAAGAATCAAGTCATCAAATGAAGCGAGGAGAAGGTTCTGAATACTCACGATGGTTGGTTTATTTGAACAAAAAAAGGTTTGCATCCATGGAAGGTCTCTGTTTGACAGAGCATACTGTATACCGTATATAAAAGAACATGGTCTGCCAAAGCGAAAGCGAAAGAAAAAGCCTTGTGTATCACCTTATACAGTAAGCATAGCGAATGTATTTTAGAAGTGGGAGGCTCATTTCTGATTGGGTCAAGTCTTATATGGGCATCGGAAGACAGGTTTATGCAAGAAGTGTAAAAGGGGCCTTGCAGACGCTGACCTTGACTGTATGAGCCTTATCACAAAGAGAGAATGTGAAATTACACTCACAAGTCCCAGAGAGATTCTCATTGTTTCGCATAAGGACATAATGCTCGGTTTAGCAGAACCACTTCTCTTCTCCGGGGTTGCCTTTCTTTCTCACACTCTTCCCCCTACTGGCTTTAGTCCAACCTCATTCTAGCTTCACATCCTCTCATGCTCTTTTTATCTCCCTCTGCCCTTCTTTCACTTCCTCCTCCCTCAATCCCAATCTCTCTCTCTTTCTCCTTCTTTGTTGTCTTTTGGGTAAACCAGAGATGATAAGATTGCAGTAATCCAATCTGCTAAAAATATGCATCTCTGCATCAGCCTTTATATTCTTTAAATAAAATAAGATATAGCATAAGAGAAGTGGATGTACAGGTAGTGTATGGGCAGGGTAATAGTAGAAATACATAAATATAGGCAATACAATTCAATCTGGATATAAAAAAATGAGAAAAATAAACAGTGTAAACAATATAATTAACTCTGAATATAAAGATATGAGAAAAGGAAGAGGGAGAAACAGTGGAGAACAACACGGGCAAACCAAACATAAAGTAAACAGCAGCAGGAGACAACATGAGGACAACGCCCACGGAAGACAGGGCAGACTAGATATATATACACAGACTAATTGACAAACGAGACACAAGAAGGGCTGGTTACAACGAGACACACCTGGGATGGGAAGACAGAACTGACAGACTAGATAAAGCAATACAAGACAAGACTGAATAACAAATACACTAACTACAAACTGGAGACATAAACACTAAACAAGACAAGGGAATACAAAAGGCAACAGGCAAACTGGGAGAGACAACAAGAAGCGTTAGCTAATGGCTAATTTTATTTAGCCTCAACCAACGTTGCCGTTTTGTTCACGTGCTTCTCTCCTGTGTGAATTCTCTGGTGTCTATTCAGATTACCCAGTCGCCCAAAGCTCTTCTCACACTGGTCACAGGAGTAGGGCTTCTCTCCTGTGTGAATCATCTGGTGTCTATTCAGATCACCCAGTTGCCTAAAGCTCTTCTCACACTGGTCACAGGAGTAGGGCTTCACTCGTGTGTGAATTCTCTGGTGTGTTTTCAGATCACCCAGTTGCCCAAAGCTCTTCTCACACTGGTCACAGGAGTAGGGCTTCTCTCCTGTGTGAATCATCTGGTGTCTTTTCAGATGATACCGTTGACTAAAGCTCTTCCCACACTGGTCACAGGAGTAGGGCTTCTCTCCTGTGTGAATCACCTAGTGTGTTTTCAGATGATACCGTTGCCTAAAGCTCTTCCCACACTGGTCACAGGAGTAGGGCTTCTCTCCTGTGTGAATTCTCTGGTGTGTTTTCAGATGAGGCAGTTGATTAAACCTCTTCCCACACTGGTCACAGGAGAGACCTTTTCTTCCATCCAAGCCTCTTGGTTTCTTCCCAGGCCTGACAGGACAGCTATCTGGATGGAGATAGTGATGGAGAAGAGTGTCAGAGGAAGGAGAGAAAGATAATTGGTTATTTTATTCAGCTTTAGTTTCTATTCTAAGAGGTTTATAATGGTATGTATCTTGGTGTTATAGTTTAAGAACAGTGTAGTCCAGAGTCATCTACAGTTATAGACTTAAACCACTGTTTCATGCACCAGTTAGTGAACAGTTTCTGGAGCAGAAGTGGTTATCGTGGCTATGGTTAAGGTCAGTTTAATTTAGTCCAGGACTAAAGCCCCTTTAGTCTCAGGTTATGACAGATTTAAGTGTCACCTTATCGATAAAAGATTACATCACACTATGGGACAGGGCTTTTTTTTGTATTTCGGGGGCACTGAATTTTTATGATATACGGTAGGGGTGGGACGGTTCACAAAATGGACGGTTCGGTTCGTATCACGGTTTTGGGGTCACGGTTTTCAGTTCGGTTCGATATACGTACATTTTTATAAAAAAAAAGTTTACAGTGTTACAGTATTTACAGCCTTAAATAATGTTTGGCACACAAAGACCGAACTGACTGAAAAATATAGGCTACATTTGTAGTATTAACTTAGTGCAAACAGGAGGGCGAGATGCAGTGCTAGAGTAGTCGCACGCTCCCTGTGCTCCCGATGCCAATCTTATTATAGCAACTTAATGCTTGCCTAAAGAATTGACGAATGCCACTTTTACACTGAAACCACCCTGTCTGCTTAGACATTTCGTTTATGGTCGGATTTAATTTAAATGTCATTTATTAAATGAGTAAAGGACTACGGAGCCAAGGCCCTCCCGACACGCTTGTAGACATACAGCCAAGACGACGCATACGTCACACGCCGCCAACAGTCATGACAGACTCAGCGGAATTAAATCTAGGTGACCTAATGAAGGCTATTAAAGACGGGACTGATGTCTCAAACAGAATCGCCAAACAAGTGGATCAAATCCAATCTGCATTGACAGCCATGGATGGAAAGCTGACAGGTTTGACAACAAGAGTCGATACTATGGAACAGCGCGTCAGCGATGTGGAGGACCACACCCAACACGCTGACAGCCGACTCCTCAAATTAGAAAAAGAAATATCATACCTGACGGAGAGGAATATCGACCTGGAAAATCGCAGCAGAAGGTTTAACCTTAAAATCCACGGCCTTCCAGAGGGGAGAGAAGGTCCCGACCCAACCGCATTTTTCGAGACGTTCTTCTCGAACCTGTTCGGCCCTGACGCGCTCCCGAGGCGCATCGAGCTACAAACAGCGCACCGGGCCCCGAACACACGTCCACCTGCAGGCCGCCCGCCTCGTAATGTTTGGGTTCGCTTTCTCCGTCTCCAAGAGAAGAATAAAATTCAACAACTGGCTAGGGAAAAGCGGTCCCTCACATTTGAAGGTGCCAAAATCCAAATCTTTCAGGACATCCCACCGGCCATTCAAAAGATGAGAAAGGAGATGTTTCTCGAGGCCAAAATAGCCCTACAAGACAATGGCATTGTCTATAGAATGCGCTGGCCCACATCATTACAGATCGACTTCAAAGGGAAGCAGGTGATGTGTCATTCAAAAGAGGACGCTGATGTGTTTCTCAAGCAGAACAATCTTCATCAGAAAACTAATAAAAGCGGCCCAGCAACTGTTGAACACTAAGATGACAACCAACGTCAAGATAAGTGACTGTTCTATGAACATTTGAACTTCTATCTCTTTACTTAATTTTTTTTTCCACCCATAGACATTTGCCCATAGCCATATTTATATCTAATTAATGATCTACAGTGTTGAATTAGAGCAGTCAATTGGTTATATATCTCTGAACATTTGAACTGTCTTTTCTATTTACTTCATTATTATTTCACCAATGCTATGCCTACTATTATTGGAGGATAATCGATCACTAAAGAACTGCATAGGAGCCTACTGAATATTTATATTAATATATTTAATTAATGATCTACTGTGTTGAATTAGAGCAGTCAATTTGGTTATGCTGTACAGTAGCTTGTTGATTAATACAGTGCAGCTGTATTGGTTTAGTTTCGCTCGTCAAGCCTCTTGCCATACTTTAATATAGCAGGTTTTGTTTAGTGTTATTATTGTCATTATTATTATTACCATTATCATGATCAGCTTCACTACTGTCTTTTTTCTTTTTCTTTTATTATTATTATTATTATTGCAGCTTGTTATTCGCTTTTTTTCGAGACACTTAATCAAAGTATGCAAACTCTATCAAGTGAGTCACGCAACATACTTTAATGTAACGTGTTTTGCTTAGTGTTATTATTATTGTCATTATTATTATCACGACCATCTTCACTACTGTATATTATTATTATTATTATTGCAGCTTGTTCGCTTTTTTTTTCGTTAGCTCTCCAAGAACATGAATTTTTGACAATTAGTGTGGTACTATAGGCTTGTTTGCATGCACATGGCTATATGAATGTGTGTGAGTACACATACATTCCTGGACAGGCATGTGTGTGTGTGTATGTGCGAACACACAGTACGTATGCATTTATTATTATTTCTCCTAAAAAGCCTACTTACTGCACAGATAGGTGCAGCACATATACGCATGCATTTAATATGATCTCGCTTAAAGCCCATTCACTGCGTTGGTATGAATACTACATTCACTATTTTCTCTCCATTATGCATGGGCAGCAGGTGCACGCACACACTTATTATTTTCACTCAAAGCCCATTTCAGGTGTGTAAGTGCAGCATTAACGCAGGCACACGTGCAATACGTATATGCACTTTATTGCAGTTATTAGTTCATATAAAGTCCATCTGCTAAATATGAGACATTTACTTGTGGCCATATCTGATGCCATAGCTTGAGTTTATAAGTTTAGTTCAAAAAGTTGTAAAAATCTCTCTGCTGGACAGAGACCACGAAACTCGGGAGAGGGCAGGAGCTCCGGGCACCACACCACACGCGTATCTCAGCGGGAGATGCTTCGGCGTGAGGGGGGAGGGGGGAGGAGGGAAGGGAGAGGGGGGAGGAGGGAGGGGGGAGGAGGGAAGGGGGAGTAATGTTGTCTGTATCAGTTCTTTTTTATTTTTGTGTACTTGGCTTGGTCGCCCTATTGCAGTTTTATTTTATTGTTTTCAGTGTTTCTCATTTGCGGTGTACCCAGCACATCTACTCATTATCTTGCCGGTATTATGACCCAACCTAGATCAGCACAGCGGTCGGGAGGTGTACTTAGGTTTTGCAGCTGGAATTGCAGAGGCCTAAATCAACTGATCAAATGTAGTAAGGTGATACATCATCTTCAACATCTTGGCGCTAACATTGCTTTCCTTCAAGAGACCCACTTAAAGGGAACGGATCATATCAAATTAAAGAGGAGATGGGTGGGTCAGGTTTATCATTCGTCATTTCAAGGGAAATCCAGAGGGGTAGCCATTCTAATCCATAAATCTGTCAACTTTGTTTACTCCGATATTATCTCGGATCCTGGCGGGAGATTTGTGATAGTTATAGGACGGCTGTATGATGTACCAGTAATTTTGGCTAATGTATACGGCCCCAATTGGGACAATGAGAACTTTTTTCAAACACTGTTTGCCAGGATACCTGATATGTCAACACATTATCTGATTCAGGGTGGAGACCACAATGTCTGGATTAATCCTAGATTAGATCGCTCATCACCCAGGAATAGTGTACCTTCAAGATCTGCCAAAATCATTCATGCCTTTATGAATGAATTCAAGGTCTCTGACCCCTGGCGATTTTTAAACTCACAAGGAAGACAATATTCTTTCTTTTCACATGTTCATCAAACTTATTCTCGTATTGACTTTTTTCTGATTGATAATCGACTCATCCCATCACTACACTCCTGCTCTTATGAAGCGATCGTATTGTCGGATCATGCTCCAGTGCTTCTGGAATTGTGCTTCCAGGAATATAACAACTCGCCACCTCCCTGGCGCCTAAATTGCCGTTTATTGTCAAATGAGAATTTCGTTAATTTCATACACAACCAAATCGATTTTTTTATATCGACCAATAAGACCCCTGAGATTTCAGCATCTTTACTATGGGAGACATTGAAGGCATATCTGAGGGGTGAGATAATCTCATATAGCGCCTATGAAAGGAAGGATAGAAAAAGACAGATGAGTGACTTGACTAAGCAGATTAGTCAATTAGATAACATACATGCTACTCAACCATCCCCGGATGTCTATAAAGAACGTCTCTCCCTCCAAGCTAAATTTGATGTCCTCTCCTCTGCTTACGTGGAGGATCTAATGATTAAATCCAGACAGACGTACTATGAGCATGGAGACAAGTCTAATAAATTATTGGCCCATAAGTTACGACAGGCCTCTGCCTCACATCAGATCCCTCAAATCCAGACAACCAATGGTTTAACTACGGATCCCAAGCTAATTAATGAAGAATTTAAAAACTTTTATTCCTCCTTATATACATCTGAACAAACCTCTGACCCTTCTGCCTATGATAATTTTTTTAATTCATTGGATATACCACAGATAAACCCGGAGGCTGCCACAGGGCTGGAGGGACCAGTCACGATAGATGAGCTCAGAGAGGCCGCCTACTCTATGCAAACAGGGAAGTGTCCGGGGCTAGATGGTTACCCTATAGAGTTCTACAGGAAATTCTTTGATAAACTGGCACCCATTTTAATTGACATGTATGCAGATTCATTTAGGTCACTTAAGTTACCCCCATCCCTTACTCAAGCCTCGATTTCTCTGTTGCTAAAAAAAGATAAAGACCCCCTATCCTGTGGAAGTTATCGTCCTGTCAGTCAGTTGACGGTAGATTTAAAGCTTCTATCAAAGCTCTTAGCTATGCGCTTAGAACCTGTCCTTCCCACTATCATATCTCCAGACCAAACAGGTTTTATCCAGAACAGATATTCATTTTCCAACATTAGACGTCTCTTTAATGTCATATATAGCCCTTCCTCCACAACTAGCCCGGAGGCTGTCATCTCACTAGATGCGGCCAAAGCTTTTGACCGTGTGGAGTGGGGATATCTTTTCGACACATTGAAAAAGTTTGGACTGGGGGATAACTTTGTAGCTTGGGTGAAATTACTTTACACCTCTCCCACTGCCTCAGTAAGGACTAACAACACACGTTCAGCACAGTTCCATCTACACCGCTCCACGAGACAGGGTTGCAATTTGAGCCCACTCCTGTTCGATGTTGCCATTGAACCGTTGGCCATCGCACTTCGATCAGACCTTCGTATAAAAGGTATAATCAGAGGGGGTGTTGAACAGAGGACCTCCCTATATGCAGATGACCTGCTTCTATACGTGTCTGACATCTCCACATCTATTCCAGCTGCACTTGACATATTCACCCGATTTGGCCGTATTTCAGGGTATAAACTAAATTTAGACAAAAGTGAACTTCTTCCATTGAATGCAGAAGCTCGAAGTCATCCACTGCATAACTTCCCATTGAAAATTTCCCCCCATGGCTTCAAATATCTCGGTATCCAAATTAGGGATACATTTGGGGACCTATTCAAATTTAATTTTGGCTCTCTACTGACTCGATTTCAGGAAGATTTTGAACGTTCGTCATTATTACCTCTTGCTGCACGTATCAATTGCGTTAAGATGAACTCTCTCCCAAGGTTTTCTTATCTTGTCCAGTGCCTGCCTATCTTTCTTCCCCACTCATTCTTTCAAAAAATTGACAGCCTAGCGTCCAAATTTATTTGGAATAACAAAGTTCCCAGAATTAGTAAAGCTCTATTACAAAGGAGTAGATCTCTGGGTGGCATGGCTCTACCTAACTTCAGAGCCTACTATTGGGCAGCCAATCTCAGAATCATACAGCAATGGCTACAGTCAGACAAACCTCTGGTGTGCCCTATGTGGGTTGACATCGAAGCCTCATCTGTCAAACCTGCTTCACTAACCGGTCTTATACATGCCCCCATTAGTTCTCCATTGGCCCCCTACTTCAAAAATAGAATTTGGAATCAATTCAGACGCCACTTTGGGTTTAAAACTCTATCCCACTTGGCCCCAATAGCAGCTAACCCTTTATTTCACCCCTCATTGATGGATGGAGCATTCTCCTTATGGGCCTCACTCGGTATTAAAACACTAGGTGACCTATATATAGATAATGTTTTTGCCTCCTTTCAGCAATTATCAGAGAAATATTCAATCCATAGCCGACATTTCTTTCGGTATCTACAGATTCGTAGCTATGTCTGTAGCATTAACCCTATATTTCCCAACCTTCCAGAAGTAACACCCATCGACTCCTTTTTAACCCCGATGTCTTCCATCAAGGGCATGATATCGACTATGTACAATCTCATTCTCTCCTTATGTCCAACCACAATATTAAAAGTAAATGGGAGGAGGATTTAGAGGAGGAGATCTCGGATGACATTTGGGTTGACATTCTACGTCTTGTTCATTCTTCTTCTATTTGTGCAAGACACGGGCTGATACAATGCAAAATTGTTCATCGAGTACACCCGACGAAAGTCAGATTAGCCAAAATGTATGAAGATATCGATCCTATATGTGATAGATGTCATTCGGCCCCAGCCACATATACTCACATGTTTTGGACATGCCCCTCCTTGCACAGGTATTGGACAAATATTTTTGAAACCATCTCGGGAAGTATTGAGACAAATCTTGAACCAAATGTATTGACAGCGCTTTTTGGATACTCCCCACCTATGTTATCACTTTCAAAGCACAAAGCACACGTTGTGGCATTTACCACTCTACTGGCCAGGCGGCTGATTCTGTTTAAATGGAAGTCCGCTGCTCCCCCCACTCACCTTCACTGGATTAGAGACATACTATACTTTATCAAACTTGAAAAGATAAGATGCACTCTGAGAGGTTCTTCATCTATGTTCAAGAAAACGTGGGGTTCATTCCTTGTACTTGGATGATGTACAGTTCCATACTATTCCAGAATAACAATTTGTATGCTGCTTGTTGGTATTCATCTGTGTGAACGTTAATTCAACGTGAGTTATTTGATATACCGGATATACATTGGAGAAGCATATTTGGGTACCTAAACATGTGCTATATATTTGATATACTATGTATATACGTTTGAGACGACTGTCGGGCGACCAAGTCAGTGTTTTATTTGTATTATTATTTACTTTTGAACTATGTTTTATTTTTTTCTTGTTTTTTATTTTTTATTTTATTTTCTTCTGTTTAATGTTGTTATCTGTTCTATGTGGACAATGACAATACAACAATGTATATATACAGACATATACTTATAATGTCTATGTCCTCAAAAAAGTATAATAAACAAAAAAGTGGAAAAATAAAAACTTAGTGCAAACAAACAATATGCTCAGCCAGCACTAGACTTTCCTTTCTTTAATATAAACACAAAAAAACCATGTTTAAATTCCCTGATTGTCAGTTCTTAATGAAAAGATTAGTGTTCTGCTTGAAATTATTATGCATCTGTCTACATTTATTTAGACTAACATTATTTAAATATTGAGTGCAACTGTGGTGGATTACGTAATTCGGTGAGTTGGAACTATGGGTTGGCGCCGGGTCCCCACGGACATTTTAGTGTCACGCACCTTCAGCTCAGGCAATGTTATTATCAGCTCCGGTAGCTCCGGTAACGTTAGGAGGTGATGGCATGCAGTGGGAAAGCGGCAATAGTCCCGGTTGGAGTTAGTAAAACACAGTTGTATGTTAGCCTTCTTGGATGTTGAATAAACGCCTATCATTGTCTTTAAACACCCCGCCTCTCAGACTCCCATTTCCTCCTCTGCTAGCTAGTAGCTACGGTAACATTTCATTGACTGTATTACCTCGCGGGCTGATTCTATAGTTAAAACGTGCGTCGTGTTGTACAAACTGCTAACGCTATGGCAAGATGTGTGTATGCCTATGTAATGTTAATGGCTATGTTTTTAAAGTCGTAATGAAGATTGATTTAGATTGTGCTTGCCATTTGTACACAAACTGACTAGCACCTGGCTCAGCAGCAGCAGCAGCCAGTGCTCACCTCCGCCAAATGATTTTTTTT
Source organism: Notolepis coatsorum (assembly GCF_963971535.1). Lineage (NCBI taxonomy): Eukaryota > Metazoa > Chordata > Actinopteri > Aulopiformes > Paralepididae > Notolepis > Notolepis coatsorum. The sequence goes on along the minus strand of NC_140179.1, from coordinate 87,126,154 downwards.
TATTTGCGCGTCATCTGAACGTACGATACACAGACGCGCCATTACCGGATAAATATATATATATAATTAGTAAACTGTCGGGGGCATTTTGTGCCCCCCTTAACTGATTTTCGAGGGCATTTTGTCCATTTTCAAGGGCATTATGCCCCAAGCCCCCGTTAATTTCGAACCCTGCTATGGGAAATTTCATATACCGGTATCTGTAACAATATATATCACGATATAGTATGTTTTCTGTAAATTGGATGAAACATTGTCTACAAAATAACCACATAATCCATGACTACTTTTGATTAATAAAAGTTTAAACTAAATACAAATGAAAAGCATTTTCTCTTTTTATTTGGAAGCAACGTTGAACAGAACGTGATGCTCATGTTTCTTACTACAGACCCAGAGCCATGTACTGAATACCTCGTCACCTACGACTGAACTGCTGTACAGAGCCAGAGTCAGAACCATGTACTGAATACCTCGTCACCTACGACTGAACTGCTGTACAAACCCAGAACCATGTACTGAATACCTCTTCACCTACGACTGAACTGCTGTACACGGCACCAACACTAGGGCTGCAATTAACCATTATTTTGTTCGATTCATCTAAACTATTCATTTACCAGAAAAACAACAATTGATTCTATTTGCTATTTAATATTTTTTTATGTTTTACTAGTATCCTTATGCCGGCCCGCCTGGCATTTTCATCCGGCCCGCTGTCTCACCCAGGAGCAATTCAACTGGCCTGTGATAGAAATCAAGCGCACCTTGTGCAAATGTCCCGACGTTAAGCAAACGCTGAGCGTTGTCTGCACCGGCATCGTGTTTTTGTTGAATAAAAGTCAGTCAGTCGTCTGTTTTCACTCGACCCAAGTCGTGGTTATTCGTTTATCCAATTTTACTTTATCAGGTAGATTATTGTTCATTCATCAGCTTACACTGTAAAAAAAAATGCGTTAAGTGTAAATGCCATAGAAATACAATAAATTACTTTTGATCAAAATATTAACCACCAGGACCAGTTTAACCTAGAATTGCTAATCAGGTGACCCAAACGTCCTCTTTTGCCCGGACACGTCCACTTTTCACACCCTGTCCGGGGCGTCGGTGGGGTTTTCTAAATTCATGAAAATGTCCAGTCACACGCAAACGGAGGAAGCAAACAGATTTGATTCTGCTCACGAAGCCAAAGTGCAAGTGTACATTTACAGATGAACTGCAGAGGGAATTCCCAATGTACAGCCCCGGTTGGGACAAGAAGCAGTGTGCAACGCTTGACCATATGTTTCTGTGTGTAATAAAAAAGGTGCCAGAGATCTCAAAGCTCACATGGACACAGAAAAACATGAAAACGCATGATAAGACATTTTAAAAGCTGTGTGAGGCGAGAGTTTGACATCATGTATGCAGAGAGACATTTTTATTATTGAAAATTATTCATATGTTTTCATAACTGAATAAGCAAACTGGGACCCTGGAACTCTAAAGCTAGAAATCTGAATGAAAAGTTGCCGTTTAACTGCGGACAGGGCCAATTCTCCACTTGCACAATGTGGAGGCAGCATATCCGGTTACGTCACTGAATGCCCTGGTATGCATGTGACAAATAAACCTCTTGAATCTTCAGCGTGTAGGCTTCTTCCGGTCCCATCACAATAGATAGCCTTTAGCAACTTTTCTCCAGTCAACTTTATGGTCACTTTTTTTTTTTTTTTATTACTTTTAAAAATGATTTAATAAGCAAACATTTGTAAAGTGTGTTTCTCCGCAGGGTCTTTTAAGGTTTTTGGGGTGTATTTCATGTACAAAAGTTTACTGTTAGTTAGCCACATTAGCTCCGCAATACAACCAACAGTTTACCAGATTAACAGAAAGCGTTCCCAAGTTTCCAGAATATCAAACGTGGGTCTAACAGGTGCCACGTCGATACTAATTGAGTAGGGATGCACCGAATATTCGGCCACCGAAACATATCGACCAAAAGTAGTTAAAAAAGGCCCTTTCGGCTTTCGGCAAAGTGGTCGGTCTAGGGAGCCCTGAGGTCTATCACATTCTTCCTCCGATACATGCGGAGACAGCCAGTGGCTCTCTTTTCACCTGACAGCGTGGACTCTTTTTTTTTATCCACTTTTTCTCCCATTTTCTATATTTTCTCCCATCCCAATTTCGTATCATCCAATTCAACCCTCCCCTGTCACGAACGCCGTTTCTTGCCTCCCACAAGCCGGCTGCAATGTGGACTAAGTCATACATAGCACAAGTCCCCTCCGGTACTTGAGGTAACAGCAGTCGCATCTTTTCACCTGCGCAGCTCGATCTCTCAGTGGCGAGGAGTAACGCGTGGGAGGCTCACGCTGCCCCCGACACTTCCTGATTCTACTGCGCAGGCGCACCAACCGACCTGTAGGAGTCGCTGTCCACAACGCCCGATCCCCACCCATCAGTTTCCCACCCCCTAATACGGCCAATGTGTATTAGTATGAACGACCAGCTAATCTGAAAGCAATGTGGAGCGCTGGGCTCGAACAGGCAAGCCCAGCGTCTGTCATTCGTGGCGAGCGCCTTGCCCACTACGCCACGTAGCCGCCCTCTGACAGCGTGGACTCTCATTGGTGAAGTGTAACGCGTGGGAGGTCACACTACCCTCAACATTTCCTGTCTTTTGCTGTGCAGGCGCCCTGACCGACCTGTAGGAGTCACTGTCCACAACGCCAGGTTACCACCCCATCGACTTCCCTCCCGCTAACTCTGCCAATTGAGTTAGTATGATGGCCGGCCCAAGCCGGAGGCAACGCTGACACCCGGACTCGAGAAGAGAAAAAAAAAGGAATTATAAACAAAAAGTAAAGAGCAATGTATTTAGTTAGCAGACATGTCCAAAAAAGGAGTAGAGGAAAGCTAAGCTTATTGATCCCTACCCCCTTACATTTACATTTGTTCTTCCAGTAATTTGACTAGATATAACATAATTTAGTATAATACAATATACTTTTACTTATAGTACGAAAAGAAAAAAAAAAACTTGATAACTTCACTCCACAAACAGACATACGCATGCTTTTCAGCGTAGTGTGTACCATTGGTTGTTTAAGATTCCCTCCCTCTCTTAAATTATATTCTCCTTCCCTGTCTCTGAACCATTTTTGAATGTTGCCTGGGATTAGTTTGTATCTGGCTTTGTATACAATGAAGGCAGTTTTTAAATCAGCTAGGTCCATAAATTTCAATGTTTGTAGCTTTATAAATAAGTTATTGGTGTGTTCATAATATTCTACATTGTTGATTATTCTTATTGCATGGTGCATATTGGCTGTAGAGTGCTTTTGTAGCTATTACCCCACACCTCCGCACAGTAGTTCATATATGGTAGGAAGAGTGTACAGTACAGTGTATACAGTGTTTTTTGGTTTAGAATGTGTCTCATCTTACATAAAACACCAATACTCTGTGCCAATTTAGTCCTGACATATTTGACTTGAGGTTTCCAGTTGAGTTTGTGGTCTATTATTACACCCAGAAATGTATTCTCAAATACCCTTTCCAGTTTAATACTATCAATCATTAGTTCAACCGGTGTGTTTTCTTGTATATCACGTTTACCAAATACCATGATTTAAAAAATATATATATTTAATGATAATTTATTTGCATCAAACCACACGTTCAGCTTGGATAGCTCAGCTGCAACATTCTTTAAATAACTACAGCTCCAAACTGACCTGAATTTAAAGTTGTGTTTGTTTGTCACATAAGGTACATGTACGTTATAGTGAAACGCTTGGTTCTGTATGACCCTCCTGAAATTGTGCTTCATACATTAAAAAGTAAAAGAAATAAAGACCAAACACTACAAAATACACAATATTAGGGGTCTAACGATTAGACCCCACAGCGATTCGATTACGATTCTTAGGCAACGATTCAATGCATCATGAAATCTGATGATACATTTTCTATCAGTTAATTCCCCAAAATATTTTTATATATTTTTTTTATTATCTTTTTCCCCCTCATTTTTCCCGATTTCTCCCATCCCACTGTTAGTCGTTATGCCAATTCCCAACCCCCTTCCTGGTTGTTGCGCACCCCCCCCCCCCCGCCCCTACTGTTGGTCCGAGAGGCCGGAGACTGTCGCATGCTTTCCTCCGACGCATGTGCAGCCAGCTGGCAGCGCAGATTCTCACCGGGAGAGTGTAACGTGTGGAAGGTCGCACTACCTCTCTCCAGATCCTACCCTCGCTGTGCAGGCGCCCCGACCAAACTGTAGGGGTCACTGTCCACAACGCCCAGGACCCACCCACGGCTTCCCTCCCCCTAACTCAGCCAAACGAGTTAGTATAGCGATCAGCCCAAGCCAAGGCAATGCTGACTCTCCGGGAGTCGAGACCGCAGCCTCTTGCATTGGTGACGAGCACAATCTCCGCTATGCCACCTGACCGCCCCCCGAAATATTTTTAATACACAAATGTGGCTTTGGAAACTGATCATGATTGATTGAAAACGTTATTAACAGATTGCAGAATGGGTACAGAGGATGAAGACCAGAAACATTTTAGATTTCAGACATTTGATGTATTAAGTGATTAATGCCTAATGTGGCAAAGTTGTAGCCAACAACTACTAGGCCTAACAAAAAAGGCAGTGACATTGAACTACTGCTACAAAAGTAACAGTCACTTAACTTTAGCTTTTGCCCCCTTTATGTATACAATGCCTATGTTTTGGCTAGTGTTGCTCTTCTAAAAAAATTATCCTTTCAGGGTTGCCTATTGAAATACTGTACACCTCCAGTACAGAAACATTGTTTTATGAGTTTGCATGTCAGGTAGACCATTGATTGACAGTCGATTCTGCCAATTACGTCACACTGCTTGCACCCACCTCTGCTGTTCTTATCACCAATCGGAAGCACTTATTTGCTTTTGGAAAGTCCTAACCTCGTTCCCAGCTTTATCTCGTGAGATAAAGCCTGGTAAAGCACTACGGCCGAAAGTGTGTATCGGGTAGACTGTCCCTCCCCTGGAAGCTGCCTCCGAACGGACCAATCACGACACGGTGTTCATGAAAATGCATTCCCCCCAGAAACAACCTCGTTATCGCAGCCTCGTCCAGCCTCACGATACTACATGTTTTAAAGCCTGAGAGATTTAGGAGACCGTCCATTTAGACACTCGTTGAAAGTGAACATTAATTAACTTGAATAATTATTTAATTTTCATTTATTAATCCTGTAAGATTCAGATTGTTAGAAGTCAATGTTATAAAAGTAAGTGCCCGCAGTTCATCGTATTATATATATATATATATATATAGTGTACTAGAAATCCTTAGACATTTCTGGATTAATAAAGCATCCTGTGGCTTAAACGAGGAAATATTGTGCACTTCACACGTTTCGATAATTGTTTTGTTGAAAATGTCCGCTGATAACGCCATTGTCTTGTTTGAGATTTACGAGCGTCTGCTTGTTTTGTTTAGCTGGGGACTATAAACAGATCAGGGCTGAGCGGAAACGGAAAGCCTGTAGCCGGTATTTCTGTACTTCCGTTTTCACACTTTTAGGAGGCATAGCTTTTCCAGCCTAGGAAAGTCCGCCATTCCTCTATGCAATACTTTTCCGAGACAGTAACGTTAAGTTAATTTAACTTATTCTAGTCTCATCAATAGCAATAGATTTTAGAACACCTAGATATGGGGTGGGGATATGTAACGTTAATGCCACAATACGAATACCTTTGTTAATAATAACGTTGATGCAGTAGTGCATGTCGTTGTGTTGGCTGTAACGGACATGATGATAACATAACACTGCACACATTAAAAAAATTGCGATTCTAATCTATTATAACATTTTCAAATTGATGCAGTTGATCGTCACCTTAGGACCGATGCATCGTTACACCCCAATACAATACGAAAATGCAAATCTGAGACATGCTCCTTAAAAACCTTTTAATGGACCCGTCTCAAACCCTGCCCTCTTTTCTTGATCCTCCAATCACAACTGTCGCTTACCTCGGACAAACCAAGTTTGTCCGAGGTAAGCGACAGTTGTGATTGGAGGATCAAGAAAAGGGGCAGGGTTTGAGACAGGTCTATTGGCACCGAGCCGGCCCCCCGGGACGTTTTGAGGACGATTTGCCCACCGGAGCGACGCGCCACTTTGGCGACCTCTAGCGGCTCTGTGTGCATATTTTTAAATACAATATATATTGAATTAAATCCCTATTTGTTGCCCGTCGATTTTCAGGCGACAAAATCCGTTCAGCGGTTCTCGAGTTACATGCCGATATGTGAGGCGTGCGCCAAAGTCTTTAGCAGACTTTCCTTTTTTTCCCGAATACCACTCCCGACTGCGTGAATATTTTCCCTAATGGAGTTGCACTTCCGCGTTCGGTTTGCACAATCTGATTGGCCACTGACGTTTCTGGTCATGTGACATGTGCGCCAATCGTGTGACGCCCGTTTCTATCACCGGTTAAGCTTAGGCACTCTTTCGAAGTTGGTTAAGGTTAAGGGTTTGTCTTAGAGCAGGGCGATAGAACACCAGCCCTGATTCCAAACTCTAACCAACTTCGAAAGAGTTGCCTAAGCTTAACCGGTGATAAACTCGGCATAAGGTAGCTTTGCAGGCTGTTCGAGGCGGAAATAGGCGCCGAAACAGGCGTCACGCGATTGGCGCACATGTCACATGACCAGAAACGTCAGTGGCCAATCAGATCGTGCAAACCGAACGCGGAAGTGCAACTCCATTAGGGAAAATATTCACGCCTCCCGAGGCTCTAACTCAGTCAATTATTTGGCGATCTTATTTGGCGATCTTTTTGACAGGGTTGTAAGCAATGAGCGTGGGGATGAGCGAATCAGGGATCTAGATGAAAAGTCACAAGCGAAAACCGGAAGTAAAAAATGTGCCGAATGCATTAGAGTATGAGAAAATGGAAACCTGCAGAGCTTTTTTCCTCTCACATTTGACCAAAATCGCTCCCAATCACTCATTTCTGAACGGATTTTTATGAAATTTGGACAGATACTACACACGACTTCAGGTTATGGACACAGGGTGTTAGGGTAGGGCGATATGGCCTGAAAATAGACTCTCCGATTTTTTTCTCTTAACTAGAAACGCCAAGGAAATCATTCAAATAAGCTTTGTTTTTATTTGACACAAAGATTATCAAAACAAGATGAATTTCGCTATTGGGATTGAAGTGCAAACCAAACTTTCACCAATCTTCACTTAAAAAATATATATATATATTAGAGGTGGGCATAGATGAATTTTTCTAATCTAGATTAATCTATCTGCAATCCTGGATTTAATCTAGATTAAAATGGCTAAAATAATTATAAAAATCTGCCGAAGGCATTCAAAATATGTGTGTTCTACCCAAATAATGACCAGAAGTAAGTCCTTACTTTTTCTTTCCTCCTTATGTTTCTCAGGCCAGGTGGCCCATTACACCATCTCCCGTTTCCAAAATGCATTACAGACTGTTTGAAAACGTTTTTTGCTATGATAATTGGTAATGAAATATCAAAATAATGTTCAATAAGATGTACTTGTGTTTAATAAGTTGTTTTATTCAGAAGTTAACACAAATAAATAATATTACCAGTACAGTACAGTATCTAGCACACTCGGGAGCAAAACAGAAAGAAGCATTTCAAACTTGAACTATGTGACATGGCTTGACTCAATCAGTCCAATCTCTATTTCTCCTTCTTCCACCAGTCACTCAGGCAGACCAGCTTGTTTTATGTAGCGGTGTCTACTTATAGTGCCTATAATATTTTTCCCGTTGGGTGCCAGACAGGGCCAAACCCTGCCAATGCAAATCAACTGCTCCAGTGGAGTTGCTCAGTGGCCAATGGTGTCAACTGTGGTTGTACTGGGCAGCTCCCAGGTGTGAATGGAACTGTGTGAATGTGAAGCAGGGCGTTCCTGAAAAAGAGCATCTGTGCTCAGCGAACCTACCCTGGGTAAATAAAAGTAAATTTTATTTAAATTTTTTTTAGATTAACTGCATCAATTATATTATCGCGCGATACTAGTATCGCGTTAACGGCCCAGCTCTAATATATATATAAGTTTACTCTTGATCAAACAAATATGAATGTCCCTATTGGGATTAATAGTGCAATAACATGCTTTTTCATTTTTTTAAATCGTCCTAAATCATGCATTCGAATTCCCAGCCCTAGGTTAGGGTACCAATACTTACCATACCAATACTTTTTGGAAATATACTTTTGGATATTGCAACTACTACAGAAAAACGTGAGTACACAAGTTCAACTCAAGTTCAGACCTATGTTACTCTATTTCATTAGCACTAAAAGTGAATTTTCTTTATTGCATCAGAAACTTCAGAATGTTATCTTTCAAAAGAGACCAGGCTGATGCATGTGCTATATAAGTATAGTATTGGTTGCAAAAAAAGGTATGCAGTCCTCAAGTTCAAGTTAAAGAATTGCCACTTTTGGGGGCGCCAGTTAAGAGGTTAAAATGGAGAATTCAGAATTGTAGTAATCAAGAGGGAACAGTTGAATTTGCGATGAGTCATCAAGGTGTTTGTTAGGTCTTGTAACAAGTTATTTCAAAATGTATTTAAAATAATAAAAATCATTAACCACATTCTTATTCAATAATTAAATCAGGATGTCTGGGGTGCAGGACACCCGAATTCCCCTTGATTGAAAACTTTATTAACAGATTGCAGAATGGGTACAATACAGTACAGCTCAATACACACAATTGTTAAGGGGATGCAGACCAGAGAAAGACTTTCGTCTTGTTTACATCAGGGTCCCCCATTTTCAATTAATCAGGACATATATGACATACATGACATACAGATAGTCAGTACTGCTACATCTATACATTTATGACATACCAGATTTGCAAATACAGTACTGTTTGTGATACAGAAGGAGTCAGGAAAAGGGAGTATATACATTTGACGTAGAAACTGTACATTGGAGGAGGTTGGGTGGGGGGGGGTTTGGTACACTGGGATATTGACAACCATACTGGGTAATCTACATTGGAGGTGGTTGGGGGGGGGGGGGGGCACACTGTATAAACAAGCAAAACTGTACATTGAGGGGGGGGGGGGGGGGGGGGAGACACTGTACAAACAAACAAAATTGTACATTGGACTATTGACAAAACCATACTAGGTAAATGACTGTACATTGGAGGGGGTTGGGTTAGGATATTTACAGGGGCCAGTGTTGAATTGCAGTCTCCCGTAGGTGTCCCTTGAGAGGTTTTGAAAGTGGGTAGTGATCCACATTCCTTTACAGCTTTGTTACCTTCAACCTAGCATGTTACAGTGTGACCTCACTTTAACCGATCATACATTTCCATTCCTCTGAACCAACAGTAGTTAATGACCTGCCAATATCAAGTTAATATAAAACTAGAACAATAATAAAGTATACCTCCTGTGAAGCAGTAGTATTCCTCGCAGCCTCGTCTTGGGCCTTCCTCCTAGTCACAGGTAGACCAAACAGTAGATGCTGGCTGGTATTTCAGTAGCTGGGAAGTGTTGCACCCCCTGCCTGCATAGGGGGGAGTGAAGAATCAAACAAACACATGCTGTTGCTCTCATTTGTGTAATGAAATGTAACAATATCAAGATCAAACACATTCTGAATAGAAACTATAATATATAACACATACTATATCTTCAAACAATACCAGTATCAAGATCAAACAAAACAAAACATGTCCCTTCAACCAATCTCATTGAAAGGACCATCCCTATCCACAAGCTTAATTGACAAGAGAACAAGCATAATTGACAAGAGAACAAGCATAATTGAATTGACAAGAGACTGTGCTGCTGCATACTGTTCTAATTTACATGCTTCTCTGTATACAAAACATGCTAATACAATTCTCACACAGGAACAATATGAAACAATAATACATTCTTACCTGCATAGGGGAGAGTGAAAAACCACATAAACACACATGCTGTTGCTCTCATTTGTGTAATGAATGAGAAGCAGGTGTGCATTCCCCCACTAAGTAGTTTCTTGCAAGGCAAGTATAATTGAGCACCTATTCATGGATCACTTCTCAGACCCAAGCAACAGAAAACAGCATAAATGTAAACAAAGCATTTGAAAATAATAATATACTTCTTATACATTAAATAACAATAGAAAACAACTTATATATACACAAATCACCCGAAAATAATAATATACTAATAATAATAAACTATACTTAATAATAATATACTTTCATGAGTACTACACTGGAACAGTATGATGCTGGCTGGTATTTCAGTAGCTGGGAAGCAGCTTGCCTAAGAGGCAACAAGGATCTAGGGGAATTTGCGTTCACCTATTTTGTTTGCCAGGGGGGGGGGACTTGTGTGACCGACACGGCGGGGGAATCAGCCTTTGCTGCACCTCGGTGGTCCTTCCCGTTTGGCGTTCAAGTTGCGCGTTTTAGAGACAGGCATGGGTGTGGACGCAAACAAAAGGGAACAACTTCAACTCTAGGGAGAAATCACAATTGTTTCCCAAATACATGCTTCGGCCATCATTTGGAATGGCAAAAGTCTGGTGGTCAACCGGACCTAGCACATTTGGCGCCCTAGGCGAGGTTCACCACTGCGCCCCCCCCCCCCCCCCCCCCCCCCCAAATCAAAACATCGCCGCGCTACCAACCGGTTAACCCTTTTCACTGCGACAATACACAGAAGGTTAACCCCTTCACGACCGTCGGTTGTGTGATAGTAAAGGGTTAACCCTCTGTCGTGTGGCAGTGAAAAGGGTTAACAGTTATACAGTAAAGTACTACACCTTTATTTTTTACAAGTGTAGCAGGGTGGATTATCCCTGCTTTGTGGGAACGGTTGCTGGCAGTCACAAGGTAGCTGGACACAGTAGAGCTCCGTCTGACTGCACCCTCGTCTTTGGGCCTGGAGCGTCAAACTGGGGCCCGGTAGTGGGAGTGAATGGGGCCCGGGATTTACCAACCTGGTTTGGTACTCTGGTCTTCCTCGCCTCTCCGGGGCGGTCAGCAGTACTCCCCAACTCGCTCTCACTTCCCTGAATACCTCCATTAACCCTCCCACACCTAGTGACTGATATGCCTAAATAGATTCGTTCCTCCCACAAGCAGTACCCTCCCTTGATGACCACTAGAAACCTTACAATGAAAAGGGGAAAGTTGGATAGGAAGGGGTTAATTGTATCAAGGTTACCCACACCAAAAGAGTTAATACTAGGCACAGGAATGGACACGCACGCAGAACCCCATCTAATTCTTTATGTTATTTTGTACGGTTCAGTTACAAAGATTTAATAGGAGTGGTCGAATGGAATGAAGTCCTACTATTGCTCAGTTTGTAACTCAATACCTTATAGACACGTATATTATACACCCACCTCTGGATTAGTACCAGGGGTAATATACTTCAATGTGTTTGACTCATCACCCACGTCTGGGTCAGTACCCGGTATAATACCTCTATCAGGCTTTAATTATATGGCAAGAATAATACCTCTCTAAGGCTTTACTTATGATGCACCAGGTCTGTAACCTCCCCACAGGGAAAGGGTTAATTAGATGGGAAAATATTATTAAAGAACAAACACGTTATCACACTCAAAGGAAATCAAAAGGTGGGCCCACAATACCAAAACAAAAGTCCTATACTAATGCCGGCATGTAATGTTGATGGGGTACCCCTATGAACTGTAGTTAGCAACGTTAGCTTCACCCGTAGGCCGCATCACACTGTGTACTGTGCAATAAGATCCAGAGCATCAAAGCTCTATTGTACTCAACCAAGATGGCGGCCTCGCCGCGCCACCACCGTCCAGGTAGCAAGATGGCGTCGAACGCTCTCGTCTCGGGCGCTAGCAAGCGGGGCTGGAGCAGAGGGGCAGTAGCGGGCTGAGAGCGCGTGCTGGGTGATGGCGACCTCTGCTGATCCGGAAAAACTCCCGTGTTGGGCTGACGACAGCCGGGGCAGAGCGGACGTCCAACGCCGGCGACGACTGGTTGTTGACGGCCAGTGCTGGGTTGACGCGCAGCAATACTCTAGCCCTACCTTAACTGAAGCTACTCTCTGGGTCCCAAACAGCCCTCCTGCTATACGGTTATACTGTTACGCAACGTGGCTGGCTACACCACCGGTCTCTTCAGCGCCTCACGCTCTGTGTATACTGGAGTCAATATAGCCGTTAGCAACATGCTAAATATACCGCACACACTGCTACTATAACACGCTATCTATGGACGTTAGTCCTTGGGTTCGGTTTCTCTTACTCACGCACTATCACGGATACTCCTAGGATAACCCGTCACTAGCAAGTATGTCTCGTCACCCGTCGCTCGCTCCGGCGGGGCTCTCTGGCTCACTTCTTTAAACGGGGCTATTCCAAAGCACCTCCCGTTGTAGCTGCGACCGTTCACGGCTACATCCCACGCCGAAGAGAGCTTCCTGTTCCCCTCACCTCCAGGTGATTCCCTCTTCCTCGTTGCTTGCTTCTCTCCACGCTCCGCCTGCCACCTGCCGCCCCCTGCTGGCACCGCCACCTAGCCCCACAGGAAGAGAACTGGGTGGATCGAATATGATCCAGTGTTACTGTTTATAATCCATATTCCAGCCGGTAGGAGAAGGAGAAGCCTGCGTCATTGTCCGAGGGAATATTAATGGAAACTAGTTAATATGTCTTGGTGCACCAGGGGAGATAAAAGGCAAGTCAGCACTTCTGAATAATAGCCATATTTTCAGGGTGCTACACAAGTGTCATGTACAAAGGTCTGATGACCACATAGAATAGAAACTGGAGCAGGCTGCACATGAACAAAAAACAGCCCCTCTCAGTAGATGCTTTTAAAGCACAGTCCCGGGCAGGTAGGAAACAACACAAATGCGCTTTCAAAAGGTAAATGATATTTATTATCTGTGGCAGGAATTCAAACCTCCACATGCAATATGTATATATAAAGAAGGGGAAAAAAAACAACCCACAAACAATTAACAAACAGGGAGAAGGGTAAGGGGAGAACAAACAAGTAATAGGTCAAACACAAGTGTTGGCAAGGGCCAACACAGTATAAAATTCCCTTGGGGAAACAGTGGCAAAAATGGCCTAAAAGCCAACAATATGTATATAGATAGCAATCCCTTAACAGGGAAGAAAATAGGCACAAAGGCCAACTACATATACAAACCCACACAAAGTGGAGACAAAGGGCAGTATACATATATATGTGAAGATCCACTTAAAAGTGGTAAACGGCACAGAGGCCAACAATATATATAAAGCCACACACAGTGGAAAACAAGGGCAACCTCCAACGCTCTGGTCACTGGCAATTGACACAGTATGAGGCGCCAGGATGTGTGTGTGCTGTCAGGTATTTGTCCACCCGTCCCTCTCGAGGTGATTGCCATCATCTGTCATTCATTAGGCAATCAGCACTCTTCAGTGTAGGGACGGGCGGCACCTGACAGAGAAAGAGAAAGGGACAGCATTAGCTATCAGCACACACACACATCACATACAGAACATAACACATTTACATATACTGACCTGATGTTCAGATGGTGTCATAAATACAGTAATAATGGTAATGACCAACCCACGTACCCATGTACGTCACAACAAGCAAGAACAAGAGCTAAGAATAAATGTAAAGTGCACACTAAAGAATTAAAACAAATAAACAACTTAGCTAACACACAATAATAATAACAATAACAAACAATAAAAGAATGTGCAAATTTGCTTTCAAAGAAAATTAAGAAGAAATGTAAAGTGCACACTAAAGAATTAAAACAAACAACTTAGCTAACAATTAATAATAATAATAACAATAACAAACAATAAAATAACGTGCAAATAGAAGAAATAGATGCTTTAAAAGAAAATTATGTATTGTAAAATATGTTACACATATATAATCAAAATATAATATGCTAAATAAACAAACAAATAAATAAAAATTACAAATTCACTTTGTCTAAAGAACTATTTACATTCCACTCCATATCATCACACTTCAAGGTTAGCCTGTAGCTCCTACTGGTTTCCATTTACAGTGCAATCCTTCTGGCCTTCCTCGCAGCAAAGTCATCAATCACATCAAATTTTCCAACTCCTGAGCCAGCTCCTTCCCATCCAAATCAGATTGCCCTCCATGGTTTAAGGTGTGTACAAGTGCCTCTGCTTGCTTCATCAGCTCTTGGTGTGGCAGGTCTTGGCAGTTGTACAAAATTGCATCCCTTTCACCTTGGTGTAACGGGGAAGCCCGTGGGTATGTCCACAGTCACGGAAACAGGTGTGTTGACAAGTGACTGTGGCAGTGCGGGCTGGTAAATTAAACTCACTTCCCCATAACAGGGTTAACAGACGCATAGGTACGGTAGTTAGGAGTGAATTCACTTCTTAGTGCAGCGGCCTGTGTCGTCGCCCGCGGACGCAGGAGCCCCCTGTTCGACTCCCCCTCGGGACATTCTCATTTAACATCAAACACAACGCAGACCAATATGATCCGTCACAGTGGTGCCCAGTGACCCGGATGTCCTGAGGGGCGTGAGTTTAGGGAGGTGAGTGTAACGGGGAAGCCGTGGGTATGTCCACAGTCACGGAAACAGGTGTGTTGACGAGTGACTGTGGCAGTGCGGGCTGGTAAATTAAACTCACTTCCCCATAACAGGGTTAACAGACGCATAGGTACGGTAGTTAGGAGTGAATTCACTTCTTAGTGCAGCGGCCTGTGTCGTCGCCCGCGGATGCAGGAGCCCCCTGTTCGACTCCCCCTCGGGACATTCTCATTTAACATCAAACACAACGCAGACCAATATGATCCGTCACATTGGCACGTTTCTCGTCTTCTTCTTTTCTTCTCTTTTTATACTGGATGGCCGGATGGCTTTTGCCTCTTCATAGTTCTCTAACGTTAGTCTTTCTTTCCTCAACGCTCAATTCTATAAACACTTGACCGATACCCATCAATGCACAGCGCTCTAGCATGTTCTGACTGTGAACACCTAAAGCTGAGGCTCAGACCGACCGACCGTTTTAGATTTTTGGCTCATTTTCCCTTATGTTAGAATTTTTTGTATGTAAAAATAATGGTTGCAGATATAGAGGCGGGCGCCAAAACTGCGCCGAGCAAAAAGAATAATAATAATAAAAAAAAAAAAAATTAATTATTTGTAAAAAAAATATATATATATTTTGGTGCCCCCCTCTGGGTGGCGCCCTAGGCAACCGCCTATATCGCCTGTAGGAAGCTCAGCCCCTGGGTAAACGGCGCCTACAGGACTAGCTTCAGCCAACGTGATTGTGCCGTTCAGATTTTGAAGAGGATCTCGGCAGGATTCTAAGTTTATTTACAATAAAACCCTCTAAATCTACCTCAGTAGTTACCTGGGCCATGGGGACTGAAATAAAATCTAAACTATATTTAGCACCGTGAACGAGACATTTTTCATCCGTGCAAAATTCTGATTGGCTGGATAATCCAAACGGCAAGTGCAGTCGATTGTGAGTGCCTGGATGTGCGACTGAGGGCGGGGTCATCATTTGATTGACACATGGAGCACAAACCTCGATTTGATGAAAGTGGTGTCGAATAGAATTGTAGCGCACTGAATTGATTCATCGAGTGACTATTTGATTTGATTGCATTTTAAATCGGTTACACATTCATTTATTGATTGCATTTTAATCGGTTACACATTCATTTAATCGGTCACACATTAATTTATTGATTGCATTTTAATCGGTTACACATTCATTTAATCGGTCACACATTCATTTATTGAATGCATTTTAATCGGTTACACATTCATTTAATCGGTCACACATTAATTTATTGAATGCATTTTAATCGGTTACACATTCATTTAATCGGTTAACACATTCATTTATTGTTTTTTTGTTACTTCCACCCCTCATAGGCTGCAGTCACAATGGTAGCTGTAAACTCCCTGGGCTCATAGAATGGTCTGCACATCATGAGATATTCCACATTAGCAGTGACTCACAACGGCGATGATGTTTGTGCACCATGTTTTGTTTACATAAATGCACAAACCCCCACCTCTGGTTTTCCCAGAGCCATCAGCTGTTCTGTCCGGCCTGGTCGCCCTATTACTTTTACCAACGGATTTCCAGTTCCGCGTTCGCGTTCTGCGATCTGATTGGCCACTGACGTTTCTGGTCGTGTGACATCTGCGCCAATCGTGTGACGCCTGTTTCTTTCACCGGTTAAGCTTGTTAAGGTTAGAGTTTGTCTTAGAGCAGGGCGATAGAACACCAGCCCTGATTCCAAACTCTAACCTTAACCAACTTCAGCCGGCCGCTCCCTGCTCCTCGTCGGGGAGCTTAACCCTTTCACTGTGAAGGTTAACCCTTTTCACTGCCACACGACAGCAGGTTGACCCTTTCACTGCCACACTACAGAAGGTTAACCCTAAGGGTTAACCTTCCGTAGTGCGGCAGTGAAAGGGTTAAGATTGTAGATCACGCTGTCAGATTGTTGTAATCCAACAATATCGCCGGGTGTACGATATGAACACCGAGCCTTGCATTGTGCAATCGCCACCGCCATCGTGGGTAAGCTATAGGCTAGCTTGCAGCCAGATAGCTTTCTACTGAACGCACAGAGAGGAAACTGGTATCCATCTTCTTGTCTGACTCCGAGGACAATAAGTGCATAATAATAAAAAATCCCATAATGTTGGTGTGCTCCTCTAAGATACTATATGGTTCCTTACTGATCAAATCTGCCGACGAGAATGATCTTCTCTGGTGGTGAAAAAGGAAAGAATGATAGAAATGTGCCGCCAACAGTACATCCAGAGGAAACTATAGAGATTCAATAACATCACATTTTACCTCAATAAAACCTTTTATCTGTGTGTGTGTGCTAAAAAAAAAACCACTCCACTTTGGACATTTCCACTCTTATATAATTTTATTAGGTTGATTCTTATCTTCCATACAAAGGGGCGGGGTTACAGTGTTGGGAGGTATTACATCATTATTACATCATACACCAGTAATATCACCATGCTATCAAAGTAGTAAATTTTATACAAAAATACTTTACAGTGTCCTTGTCCCTTTGAAATAAAAATACACTTTAGTTGGATCTTCTGGGGTTTAAACAGTGAAGCTACGAGGTTCAACATCTAATGAACACTATTCTACTCTTTTAACCACTAGTTGAGTTGGCAGTGCTTTAAGAGGGCTGTGTGTGTGTGTGTGTGTGTGTGTGTGTGTGTGTGTGTGTGTGTGTGTGTGTGTGTGTGTGTGTGTGTGTGTGTGTGTGTGTGTGTGTGTGTGTGTGTGTGTGTGTGTGTGTGTGTGTGTTTGAGGTGAATCAGGAGGGTGCAAATATCTGCAAACACACACACACACAGGATGGGAGTGTGTCTCCAGTGTCTTGACTGTTCAGTAGTAGTTTAGTCAATCTGTCTTTCTATCTAGTTTGTCTGTCTGTTCAGTGTTCACAGGTAACCAGACCTGACCCTTATCTCTTTGAATGGGGAGTTCATCCGTGTCTAAGAATCTCTTTCTCTCATATTTCAAGTCAGTGGTAAATAACGAACACAGAACGGTTCATTTGATCAAAAAGGAACATTTTGTGATTTTGATATTTTTTCCACTCCCACTAGCAGCTTCGTGCGCTATCCAGTGGTTTCTGCCACATCATCGTTAGTTACCATGACAACCACTTACTACGTGAGTCACAGCCTTTTTGGCAGAGATGGTTATAAAACTAACATTTCAACTCAAGATGCGATCAATTATCATTTTCATACATAAATTTAGTAAATACTCATTAAATACAAATTAAATTATTGTCTCTGAATATGTTTGTTTTGTAGCAAGTTTAGTTGTTTGCCATCTTTAATGCTACAGATTTCCCCGTTCAAAACGACCACAGTGATCCGTCTCATCATGATATAGTCCGATTATGGACAGAACAGCCATGACTCCCAGCTAACAACACCGGCACCGATAGGCTAGTGGGGCTGAGAGAGGGCTGTTATTGGCCAGTTTAAATAGTGAGTACAGACGAAATGTTGACATCACCCTGAAACACATACACACAGCCACAGGTTGACTGCTTTTCTAACATGTCTTTGTGTGTGTGTGTGTGTGTGTGTGTGTGTGTGTGTGTGTGTGTGTGTGTGTGTGTGTGTGTGTGTGTGTGTGTGTGTGTGTGTGTGTGTGTGTGTGTGTGTGTGTGTGTGCGTGCGTGCGTGCGTGCGTGCGTGCGTGCGTGCGTGCGTGCGCGCGTGCGTGTGTGTGTGTGTGTGTGTGTGTGTGTGTGTGTGTGTGCGTGCGTGCGTGCGTGTGTGTGTGTGTGTGTGCGTGTGTGCGTGTGTGAACATAATTCATATATATTACATCCTCTTCAGCTCAGTTGCCATGGTAATAAAATAACAAACCAGACCACAGTCAGTCAAATAGAAAACACAAGGTGGGGGAGGGGGGGGGAGGCATGCTTGGCTTTCTGATTGGTGAATGTTGGAATAGTGAGTGGGGTCAGTTTGTCAAGGGAATCGATCACAGATGGGCAGGAAGTGTTTTCTTTGCTCTGATTGGTTCCAGCCAATCAGCTGACTCTATCTCGGGTGGCGTTAGTGGGAGGGGGGGGGGGGGGGGGGTTGGTGGCTACTGGCCAATCAGAATAGCCGTCTGAGTTTTAGTCCAGTGTGTTGCTACTTTCATGTGGTGTCTCGGACCAGATGTAGCCTGTGAACCATGTACCAAGTAAACCATGTTGGAAAGTTGGGAAATCTTTGATGCATGAGTTGCAGACTTATGATGTTTATGCTCTTTGACCGTCGTCGCCGCCAGCTCAGTCAGACATAGTTTCTGTGTTTTTAATTATTTACTTTGTTATTGACTTAATGTCTTTGACCAACTTTGGCACGTGAACGAACGCAAGTAGGTTGGATGAAACGTGTCACAAAACGATACTGGGACCGTCCGCGTTCCCGGGGACCAGGTGAACACACCATGTTGGTGTCAGTGTCCGACAGGAAACAAGTGGACTGGGCAAAGCGGAAGAGAGTTGGGAGGGGCTGCACTGGCCTTGTGTCACACACGCTCTCGCTCACAACACACACACGCTCACACACACAGGCGCACACACACACAACCACACAACCACACACACAAACTTAAACAAATGGACACAAAGTGTGGCCTGTCAACAACATGTAAACAGTATAAAAATTACATTTTGTGTTTTTCTTTCTTAAGTCTTCTCAGTAGAAGTATTATTATTATTATTCATATTATTATCATTATTCATATTATTATTCAGTGGTTCAGTCAAACAGTGGCTTCATGGCACAGAACATCCGTCTCTCCATAGAACCGTCTCTTTCTCCACAGAACCGTCTCTCTCTCTCCACAGAACTGTCTCTTTCTCCACAGAACCGTCTCTCTCTCTCCACAGAACCGTCTCTCTCTCTCCATAGACCCGTCTCTTTCTCCACAGAACCGTCTCTCTCTCTCCATAGAACTGTCTCTTTCTCTACAGAACCGTCTCTCTCTCTCCACAGAACCGTCTCTTTCTCCACAGAACCGTCTCTCTCTCTCCACAGAACCGTCTCTTTCTCCACAGAACCGTCTCTCTCTCTCCATAGAACTGTCTCTTTCTCTACAGAACCGTCTCTCTCTCTCCATAGAACTGTCTCTTTCTCCACAGAACCGTCTCTCTCTCTCCATAGAACTGTCTCTTTCTCCACAGAACCGTCTCTCTCTCTCCATAGAACTGTCTCTTTCTCTACAGAACCGTCTCTCTCTCTCCACAGAACTGTCTCTTTCTCTACAGAACCGTCTCTCTCTCTCTCCACAGAACTGTCTCTTTCTCCACAGAACCGTCTCTCTCTCTCCATAGAACTGTCTCTTTCTCTACAGAACCGTCTCTCTCTCTCTCCACAGAACTGTCTCTTTCTCCACAGAACCGTCTCTCTCTCTCCACAGAACTGTCTCTTTCTCCACAGAACCGTCTCTCTCTCTCCATAGAACTGTCTCTTTCTCTACAGAACCGTCTCTCTCTCTCCACAGAACTGTCTCTTTCTCTACAGAACCGTCTCTCTCTCTCTCCACAGAACTGTCTCTTTCTCCACAGAACCGTCTCTCTCTCTCCATAGAACTGTCTCTTTCTCTACAGAACCGTCTCTCTCTCTCTCCACAGAACTGTCTCTTTCTCCACAGAACCGTCTCTCTCTCTCCACAGAACTGTCTCTCTATAAAACTGTCTCTCTATAGAACCATCTCTATATAGAACTGTCTGTCTTTATAAACTGGAGTGTCTGTCCACAAGCTGTAGTCTCTCCTCCTGACATCACAACGTGTCCCTCTTCTCTCTCTCTGTCCACAAGCTGTAGTCTCTCCTGACATCACAACATGTCCCTCTTCTCTCTCTCTGTCCACAAGCTGTAGTCTCTCCTGACATCACAACATGTCCATCTTCTCTCTCTCTGTCCACAAGCTGTAGTCTCTCCTGACATCACAACATGTCCCTCTTCTCTCTCTCTGTCCACAAGCTGTAGTCTCTCCTGACATCACAACATGTCCCTCTTCTCTCTCTCTGTCCACAAGCTGTAGTCTCTCCTGACATCACAACATGTCCCTCTTCTCTCTCTCTGTCCACAAGCTGTAGTCTCTCCTCCTGACATCACAGCATGTCCCTCTTCTCTCTCTCTGTCCACAAGCTGTAGTCTCTCCTGACATCACAACGTGTCCCTCTTCTCTCTCTCTGTCCACAAGCTGTAGTCTCTCCTCCTGACATCACAACGTGTCCCTCTTCTCCAGACCCCCCCCCCCCTCTGGGAATGGGCAGGGTTGAGGAGCAGAAGGATTATCCTCCACACAGCCGATTGGTGGACAGGTTGATGAGAACGACAGCCGATTGGACAGGTTGATGAGAACGAAGTGATCAAACACTGAAGGTGAGCCGTCGTCTTTGTCAGGAGGAAGGACCAGTCGGTTCCTGGTCCGGGCAACATAAGTTGTGCTACTGTGGCTCTATCTCCTCTGGGAGAGGAGAGGAAGAAGAGAGGAGAGGAAGAAGAGGAGAGGAAGAAGAGAGGAAGAGGAGAGGAGAGGAGCGAAAAGGAGAGGAGAGGAAGAAGAGGAGAGGAAGAAGAGGAGAGGAGAGGAAGAAGAGGAGAGGAGATGAAGAAGAGAGGAAGAAGAGGAGAGGAAGAAGAGGAGAGGAGAGGAAGAAGAGGAGAGAAAGGGAGAGGAGAAAAGAGAGAGAAGAGGAGGAGATCCCTCTCTTCACTTCAGCTTAATTTATAGTCCAGTTCACTTGAGTCTAGATGAGTCTAGTTGAGTCTCAATGAGTCTAGTTGATTAGTCTAGTTGAGTCTCAATGAGTCTAGTTGATTAGTCTAGATGAGTCTAGTTGAGTCTAGTTGATGAGTCTAGTTGATGAGTCTAGTTGATGAGTCTAGATGAGTCTAGTTGATGAGTCTAGTTGATGAGTCTAGATGAGTCTAGTTGATGAGTCTAGTTGATGAGTCTAGATGAGTCTAGTTGAGTCTAGTTGATGAGTCTAATCGAGTCTAGTTGATTAGTCTAGATGAGTCTCGTTGAGTCTAGTTGATGAGTCTAATCGAGTCTAGTTGATTAGTCTAGATGAGTCTCGTTGAGTCTAGTTGAATAGTCTAGTTGAGTCTAGATGAGTCTAGTTGATGAGTTTAGATGAGTCTCGTTGAGTCTAGTTGAATAGTCTAGTTGAGTCTAGATGAGTCTAGTTGATGAGTTTAGATGAGTCTCGTTGAGTCTCGTTGAGTCTAGTTGAGTCCAGATCTGTTGTAGGCTGCAGTTGGCAGTAAGATCAGTTCCTCCTATTATAGCTTCAGAACCAGAGATTGCGCTGTTCTGACCAGCCTGTCTAACCCTACTGGGAGAAGAGGAGAGGAGAGGAGGAGAGGAGAGAGGAGGAGAGAGGAGGACAGGACAGGAGAGAGGAGAGAGGACAGGAGAGAGGAGAGAGGACAGGAGAGAGGAGAGAGGACATGAGAGAGGATATGAGAGAGGAGAGAGGACAGGAGAGAGGACAGGAGAGAGGACAGGAGAGAGGAGAGAGGACAGGAGAGAGGACAGGAGAGAGGACAGGAGAGAGGACAGGAGAGAGGACAGGAGAGAGGACAGGAGAGAGGAGAGAGGACAGGAGAGAGGACAGGAGAGAGGAGAGAGAAGAGGAGGAAAGAGGACAGGAGAGGCAATCACTCAGTCCAGTTCAGCACCATTCCACTTTTCTCAGTTCAGTCCAGTTTCAGTGTGCTTGGTGGCTCTGTGTGCAGGCTAAGGTTAAAGTTCAGGGGTCAGCACTCATCCAGAGGGTGTGTAGCACCATGAGGGTTTGAACTGGTTTAAACCCGACTCATCTGGTTTTATTCTGTATTTCAATCTGCTATAATGAGTTATTCACCTGCCTTTCCTCAAGTCCCGGCCCCAACCCTAACCCTACCCCAAGGCCCTCTCCTGGTTGGCTCCAGCTGAGTGGCTCCTCCCCCTGGCCAATAAGGAGCTCTGACGGCCCCAGCTCAGGGTTGGTTGGCTGGGAGGAGAGGCTGAAGGTGGTAGGATCACTGTGATTGGCTGTGGAGGAAGAAGAGGTGGGGTTTCTGCTGATGACCAGGTCCAGCTTGTTTCCAGACTCCGCGATGAGAGGAACCACCAGGCAGCAGTCGAAGTCTCTGGTCCGAACGTGATTTATCTGAAGATCCATAACAACACATTAATAACTACATAAATACTTGTTTATAACTACATGGTTGATCTGAAGATCCATATAAACACATTAATAACTACATAAATACTCGTAATGTATAACTACATGGTTTATCTGAAGATCCATATAAATACATTAATAACTACATAAATACTCATTTATACCCAAATACCCATCCTAACTTGTTAACCTCTTAACTAGGGCTGAGATTTATTTCATGTCAGATAGATCAATACAGTGCGTATTAAGTGATGTTGCTTTTTCAAATGTAGCCAAGAGTAAAGACCCTAACCCTGTCAAAACAGCAGTCAAAGTGTATATTTTCAACACTATTGTTTACCAATGATTTTAAGTGTTATTAGTGAAATGTGAGCTTATGATAAATCCCCGGAAAACGGACTATTTAGACACAACGACAGGAAGCCGCATGAAATCATTGTAGTCCTAAGAAAGAAAGAGGAGACCCAGGGCTTTCGTAAATTTCTTAAAACGACACTACCCAGCTCACACCTGCTGCATACAAATCTAGTCCAACCATTTTTATTTTACAAATATTGACGTGAACATCGTGTTTATATCTCACGGGTCGAACAAATACCGTACTTTTCGGACTATAAGCCGCGGCTTTTTCCCCCATTTTTCGACCCTGCGGCTTATATAACGGTGCGGCTTATTATGTGGACCAAACCCGAAAATATTGCTTTTTTTACTGCATTGAAATGTTATTTATCTGTTCCCTTATTTGCTAAACTTAATACAACTTGTAAATGAGTTAATTCTTGTTATTTGTCCGACAGTATTGTGACAATCCCCTCTGTGCATGAACCCTTACATATGGTAATTAAACATTAAAACACCTGCGGCTTATAGTCCAGTGCGGCTTATATATGTACACATCATTCAATTTAGCTGCTGCGGCTTATAGTCAGGTGCGGCTTATAGTGCGAAAAGTACGGTACCAACGTTATTTACATAAAATACAATGTATATTGTTTATTTACCTTTCTGTGAATGTCTAGGAAAAATCTGTGTCGCAATCCGGTAAAAATTAGTGGAGCTATGGACATTATACAAAAGTAACTGTACTTACAGTAGATTGCATTCACGGTTTGTGCTGCCCTGTAACAGGCGCCTGGTGGTACTAAACCCAGATTTAACTCTGCCATTGGAAAGATGAGATTCGGGCCGATCCATAGATGTGCGACTTGGCTATAATATGGTCATTTATAGGCCTGATATTCTATATTCATATTTCAAATAGCATGTGTCCAGATGGCAAAATTCTGTACTGTATCTACAAAAGCCCCTGTAAATCATCTGCCCTTTGTTCATTTGCTTAGATTTTTTGTACACTTGATCTCAAGAAGGTGCTGAATGAGCTCAGTTTTCACTTTTGGACAATGTTAGCATGGTGTTATTCACCATCAAAGATGGAAAAGAAAACTAATAATAATAATAATAATTTATATTCTCCTTTGGTTCATTACAACTTACTCAAGCATAGTAACAGACTTATTAATATTTCTGACACTGGGAATACATGGCCCTTGTAGAAGTGGAGTAATCTTCCCTTTACTTGGGTATGTACTTTTAGGCGAATTTTCTGAAAATATGGCTAGGGCTTAAAGGGGACATGCATTATAAATGGCTTTTTTCAGTGTCTAGCATTGTTTTATAGTAATAGGGGTTAGTATAAATGGGTCTGTGTTAGGGATGGGCGTGAGTAATCAATCGTAGCTATGAGAAAAATCGGAAAAGAAAAATCGAAATTATAAATTTTATGAAAAAAAAGAAATATATATATATTTTTTTTATATATCTTTTCACATGTATGTGTAAGATTATAACTGTTTGTTGGTTTCCTTACATCACAGAGGTATATATTGTCATTTGAAACAAGTTACCAATGCATTGTCCCGTGGGATTATGCCCCCCCGCGGCGAAATTAATTAGTATCCCCCTCAGTCTCTCTCTATCTCCCTCGCTGTGCCAGTCGCAGACTGTGTGGATGACTGTCACTCAAAGTGCTTATGGGCGGAGCCAGGCCAACACAGCCTGAAATCCAAAGTGAGACAAATTTGGCTTTTGTCCTTGATTAGAAATATAAAACAATGAATTTCTTTTTAATAAAAGCTTACAGATGTGTTCAATAGACTCACAGGAATTGTGTAAAGTTGCCCAAATAGTTCTAGGAATAGCAATGCATGTCCCCGTTAAGAGTACCTGGAGGAACCCCATTCAAACACAGGGAGACAAACACAAAGTCCACAGAGAAAGGTCTCCTGCCGGGGGTTGGAACAGGATTGTACCTGCAGTACTCTGTCGAAGGCCTTCAGTCCACCCAGTTCTGCTGCACCCCCAGGCCTGATGTTATTAACATAGACTCCTTTATCCAACAGACCGTCCGACACACTGAAGCCAAAGTCCTCCAGCTCAGAGTCTTTCTCCAGGGTCACCTGGGAAATAATAATGATAACATTAATACTTTAATTAAATTATAATATGAATGCAAACAGGTTTCACTGTATCCTCACCAACAGACCACAGTACATCAAACTGCAGGGCAGCCGGTCAGATGTGCTTCCTTCCACCCTTCCTGTTCACCCTGAAGTTCAAAAGAGCACTGAAATCTCATCTCCTAGATCACCAATATTTCCCATATGGGCTCCCTTTACAAACTGTGGTCTGATGGCTTGTTGTATTTTGTTATTGTATTTTCGTTTTTTTTTATATATTCTTCCTGTCATTAGTTGTTTTCTCTAAACCCAAAATCGTATGGCATGGGTGCTGTAGACCTGCTTGTGTGTATTTTGAATGAATGTTCCTTGTGTGTGTTTGGGGAGGGAGGGGATTTTATGCGTGGGGGTGACACATACCGTGTGCTATAGTGCATGTCTGTCCCTTGAGAACCATTCATCCGATCAACTTCACACTCAGCGGGTCTATTGCTGAGGACCCAGGGGAGTGCAGTGTCGAATGTGGTACCATTTGGCCAGATGGTGGCGCTATAACAACAACATTTACATTTGACTAATGTATTGCTGAGGACCCAAGGGAGTGCAGTGTTGAGTGTGAAGTCAATCAGATGAGCGGTTCTCGAAAACGCTGCAAGCTGGCCTTGTGTGGCTCTAAAGATCAGAAGTTAATGTTACCCTGATTTTGATTTTATTTTATTTTATTGATGGATTAAAAACACACAACAAGGATCCAAAGGATAACATGAGAAAGAGTAAAACCCTTAGTGTAGTTCTAAAGATCAGAAGTTAATGTTACCCTGTGTAGTTCTAAAGATCAGAAGTTAATGTTACCCTGTGTAGTTCTAAAGATCAGAAGTTAATGTTACCCTGTGTAGTTCTAAAGATCAGAAGTTAATGTTACCCTGTGTAGTTCTAAAGATCAGAAGTTAATGTTACCCTGTGTAGTTCTAAAGATCAGAAGTTAATGTTACCTTGTGTAGTTCGACAGGGTTAGTGGTCAGAATATCGTTGGCTTCCTGTCTCATTCTTCGCATGGCGAACGCTCTCCGCTGGGGGTCTGAGGGAAGCGTGTTTGACCGAGGAGTCACCTACAAAACAAATAAAACATCATATATCAAATACGTGATAGTAAAATATAAAACAAATATATGCTCCAGTGGAGTTGCTCAGTGGCCAACGGTGTCAGACTGTGGTTGTACTGTGCAGCTCCCAGGTGTGAATGGAACTGTGTGAATGTGAAGCAGGGCGTAGCTGAAAAAGAGCATCCGTGCTCAGCGAACCTACCCTGGGTAAATAAAGGTAAAACATGATAGTAAAATAACAAATATATATATACATATCAAATATGATATATATGGGAACAAATTATATATACATATGATGTAAAACAAAATATTGCATCTCCTCCTATACATCCTCTTAGCATGCAACATGTGGGCCCTTTTGAGGACCATTTGCCCACCGGCACTTTGGCGGCATCTAGCGGCTCGGGTGTGCATATTCTTTAATACACTATATATATTGAATTAAAGCCCTATTTGTTGCTTGTCGATAGCCATTTCAGTACCCCACTGAATCGGGGATCTAGGTGAAAAGTCACGAGCCAAAACGGGAAGAGAATTCTCCGTAGAATGCATTGAAGTCTATGAGAAAATCATTTTCTGAGCTCTCTCACTTTTGACCAAAACCGCTTCTAATCACTCATTTCTGAACGGATTTCTATGAAATCTTTCAGCCATGCCCATTTTTTTGGAAATACTACTTCTGGACCACTAACTACTACAGAAAAAAAACGTGAGCAACAAGTTTCTCTACAACTCAAGTTCAGACCTATGTTACTGTATCAGAAACGTCAGAATGTCATCTTTCAAATAAGACCAGGCTCGTGCATGTGCTATAAGTTTAAAGTATAGTAAAACTAAAACTAAAATGGCCACTTTTGTGGGCGATTGTTAACTGGATAAACAAATAAATGATGTACCGTAGGTCGCAAGCTGCTCCTCTCCTGGAAGCTGGCCTGTCTCCCCAGGGTGCTTCTGAGAGGAGCGGGTTCGTGATTCAGACTGAGACTGGAACCTGACATGATGGTGGCCTGGAAAGACAACAAGGAACAACAATGGTCACCATCTAGAGACATCAGGTCTTCCCCATGACAGCTACACCAAAGCAACATTGTGAGCCAAGTGTATCATTACACCCCTACTTCTCTTATTGATCTCAGTGCACTAATACTGTAGTTCTCCCTGCCACCACCAGGGATAATACTGTAGTTCTCCCTGTCACCACCAGGGATAATACTGTAGTGATCCTCAATATCAACACAACCTGAAAGACACAATTCTCCTCAATATCAACACAACATTAAAGACACAATGATCCTCAATATCAACACAACATTAAAGACACAATGATCCAAGTATGGTCTTGTCAATATTCCAATGTACAGTTTTGCTTGTACAGTTGTACAGTGTCCCCCACCCACCCCTCCTACCCAACCTCCCCCCCCCACTCCTACCAAACCTCCACCCACCCACCCAACCACCTCCAATGTACAGTCCCCCCCCCCCCCCCACCCACCCAACCTCCTCCAATGTACAGTTTCTACGTCAAAAGTATATACTCTTTTTCTGGACTCTTTTCGTATCACAAACAGTACTGTATTTGCAAATCTGGTATGCCATAAATGTATAGATGTAGCAGTACTGTCTATCTGTATGTCATATATGTTACGATGAATTGAAAATGGGGGACCCTGATGTAAACAAGACGAAAGTCTTTCTCTGGTCTGCATCCCCTTAACAATTGTATGTATTGAGCTGTACTGTACTGTACCAATTCTGCAATCTGTTAATAAAGTTTTCAATCAATCAATCAATCAATCCTCAATATCAACACAACCTTAAAGACACAATGATCCTCAATATCAACACAACCCGCGTCCCTCCCAGCCGATCAGAACCGTTACATAAGTCTGCTCATCTATTGGACAAACGAACTGCTCGTCAGGCCTTGCAAAAGCTGTCCCAGCATGCTCTACTTCACATGCCATGTACAGTGCAACATGACAGTGCAGTGTGATTGGCCAGCAGCTGGGTGATGTCACAATGATGCCATTGTGATGTCAGAGTGCTGATTGGAGGAAAGATGCTAGGATATCATGCACCGTGCTCACTAGGGATGGGTATCGCTAGGATTTTATCGATACTACTATTCTTATCGATACTGCTTAACGGTTCGGTACTTTATCGATACTCTTATCGGTTCTTTTAGATTATTATTATTATTAAAAAAAAATGTACACATTTATTATTTGAACGGCTTAAGGCTATATCTTTTAATTTTTTTATCCACTTCTTCTCTTTTTCAAAGTTTCTCCCATCCCAATTCCATTGTGCCAATTCTTTCCCTCCCCTGTTTTGAACGTTGCTCGCATATGCCCCCCACTGGCCGGTTGTAGGGAGGATATAGAAGCCTTGCATGTGTCCCCTCCGGTACACGAGGAGGCAGCCTGTCACATCTTTTCACCTACCAGCGCGGACTCTCATTGGCGAGGTGTAACGTGTGGGAGGCTCACACTACCCCCGCCATTTCCTGTCTGCTGTGCAGGCGTCCCCAACCGACCTGTAGGAGTCGCTGTCCACAACGTCCAGATTACCACCCATCGACTTCCACCCCCTAATTCTGCCAATTGAGTTAGTATGACAACTGGCCCAAGCCGGAGGCAACGCCGACAGCCGGAGTTGAACCCGGTGTCTCTTGCATTGGTGACGAGCGCAATGTCCGCTGCGCCACCCAGCCGCGGCTTAAGGCTATATCTGTACTTGATGTTTGTTTGTTGTGTTGCATATTTGAAATAAACTTCAATCAAATCAAACCCCCCCTCTTAAAAACAAAAACCTGTGTTTAATCTAGCCATCTATAAAACAGCATGCTAAAACTGTGAAACAAATGTCCTACTCCCCTAAAGAAAGAAATACATAGCAAACATGACTCAGTTATCCAATCAGCGTTTCCGTTAGAACATATTCGTGCCGGTCTGGGTGTCCTGCAAGATTTCTATCCCCGGACATATTCGAGAAATTCCGGTCAGCCTGGTTTTCCTTTTTACCGGCTGAATGCCACCATCGGCGCCAATGTTAACGTTAATATCGCCTAATCTATGTTTTAAATTATGGCTATGTGTCTAATCTGCCCATCGCATTATCAAAGACTATTTTCCAGTCAGTGCTGTCAAGGCTGTTTATCGCGTCGTTTCCGTTTCAGAGCATTTAGAAAAGCCCCCGTTTTCAGATAAAAAACAGCTCATTCTGGAGCATTCTATGAAAATCGTCTTTTAGTGGAATATTCCACAACGTTGATATTCGTCGGCCTTTTTATGAATCGTTTTCAAATAAACGCTAGATGATCAATATTATACGTGCACGCAAGCACATTACGGCCGCGCGCGGATAATCGCCCCGTTGATTTCCTCTCGGACTTTTACAGTGAAACCGAAAGAAGACATTTCACAAAACAGCTTATAACTTCATCAAACTTACTCTGATTATCCTAACACTGATAACATAGAGTCCTTACCTGACATCAGATGGTATCCAACTGGTATATTCCAATTCCTGATCACCATTCGAAAAAATCGATACGTGTATGGATCCAACGCGATACTGTAGAACTCCATGATCAGCGGGGATCTGAGGTTCCAGAATGAACTGTGGTAACCCTGGCTGGATCAGTGAACTGGAAAATGTGGATATAATGTCGCACCTCAGCCAGGAGAATTAAAGTTTCCACTCGGGCCTGAACGCTCGACATTTCTGTTTCCGTTTTCTTTCACCACGGCATCAGCGGTCTCTGTGACTTCAAGTTCAGAAGACTCATCTTCAGTCATTATTATTAGACCTGCTTGTGCTTGGTTTCATGAAATATTTGTTAAGCTTAGCTTGTTTTGGCCATCTCTCTCTCTCGCTCGTATACCTGTTTGTCGTTATGGTGGCCAGACAGGCTCAAAAAAAGAAAGAAAAAAAGATTCACATCCGAGCGGCGCCATCCGCGCTTTATCAGAGTGAAGCAACATGTAATGATTGTTTCGTTCATCGCATAGGCTATTTAATTTTAGCCTATTTTAATACAATTCAAATAATAAAATTGTGCTTAGAGAAATTATTTTCACCGGACATTATGACCGGAGAGATTTAAATATTCGGACTTCAACATATTTTGCCGGTCAAATACCGGTAATTACCGGCTAACGGAAACGCTGTATCCAATAGTGCTGCTGCTTTTTATTTTGTTAAAATCTTTTAGGTAATAAGACTAAAAGACTACAATATGACTACAACGATTTCATGACGGCTTCCTGTCCTCGCATTTCCGTTTCCGGTTTCCGGTTTAACGTTACAATTTCAACAACAGATTGCTGCTAATTAAACACTTCATGGAAACGGAGTAACGGTAACATTATGTCGAGTTCATACGTGTAGTGTAGTATGAACTCGACATAACGTTACTCCGTGTTCACTGTTGCTGCCACTGTTGTGTCGCAGATGGATGGTACACCCTGTTAGCTCTGTAGCTAATCCGCTTCTAGACTACCGATAGCAGTACCGATAACATCGGAGCTTATCAATACTCAGTTTTTTTCTAATTTAGTACGGGTTCCCGTTTAGAACCGAGTTTCGGGGGGCATCCCTAGTGCTCACGCACGCACACACACACACCCACACCCACCCACACCCACACACACACGCACGCACACACACACACACCCACACCCACCCACCCACACCCACACACACACACACACGCACACACACACACACACACACACACCCACACACACAACCTTCAGCAGTAGGAGGTTAGAGTAGCATCTAGGGTTGCATTTAGAAAAACACAAACCAACCAGAGAGAGAGAGAGACAGTAGAGGGGAGAAGAGAGGAGAGGAGAAGAGGAGAGAGGATAGAGAGGAGAGAGGAGAGGAGACAGTAGAGAGGAGAGGAGAAGAGGAGAGATGATAGAGAAGAGAGGAGACAGTAGAGAGGAGAGGAGAAGAGTAGAGAGGAGAGAGGAGAGGAGACAGTAGAGAGGAGAGGTGAGAGGAGACAGTAGAGAGGAGAGGTGAGAGGATAGAGAGGAGAGATAGAGGAGACAGTAGAGAGGAGAGGAGAGGAGAGGAGGAGAGGTGAGAGGATAGAGAGGAGAGTAGAGGAGAGGAGAGGTGAGAGGATAGAGAGGAGAGGAGACAGGAGGAGATGAGACAGGAGAGGTGAGAGGATAGAGAGGAGAGGAGACAGGAGGAGAGGAGACAGGAGAGGTGAGAGGATAGAGAGGAGAGGAGACAGGAGGAGAGGAGACAGGAGAGGTGAGAGGATAGAGAGGAGAGGAGAGGGGAGGAGAGGAGACAGGAGAGGTGAGAGGATAGAGAGGAGAGGAGACAGGAGGAGAGGAGAGGAGACAGGAGAGGTGAGAGGATAGAGAGGAGAGGAGACAGGAGGAGAGGAGACAGGAGAGGGGCTACCAGTGTAAGGAGGTCTGT